>NC_091475.1:197736964-198461964 GCF_036971445.1 Narcine bancroftii
TTAAATTATTTTAAACTTCCCCACTCTTACCTGTAGTATTTTCACCCTGGGAAAAACTATCTTATCTACACTTCTCATTTCTTATATAATCTATCAGTTTATCCCCCTAGCCTTCAATATGCCTCAGAAAACAATTCACGTTAGTCCAACCTCTCCTCCTGGTAAATCTCTTCATCACCCTTTCCAAAGTCTCCACACACTCCCTATTGTGTGGTGACCAGAGTGTACACAATACTTCAAACCAAAAGTTCTATGCAGTTAAAACTATCTGATTAGTTCCTCAAACAACAAAGCTCAAACTCAAAATACTTGATTAGTTCCCTCTGCTATAGCATACTGTGCTATAATCATATGGTGGACATAACGCACAAACTAACCAAAGCTGCCTCATCAAAAGCTTTCCTCACAAATGCTACCAGGAAACTAATTAAAAAATGCTAGGTCAAGGCAAAAACCATCATGCAGGTCTTGCACACAATTCATGTGTGGACAATCTTTCATCATTGCTGCCTTCATCCCTCCAAGGACAACTGTACTTTTCACATACTGTGCAGAAAAAAAGCTAAAAAAAAAGCACACAAACTGGACAATGGGAGAGAAATTTGGTTCAGTTGCTTGGTAGGAACTTTTTTTTAAACCGTTGCTCAAGTCTCATCAATATAAAGTTGATGATATAACAAGCAACACAGCTATTTCACCAGATGAGTTAGATAAGATAATCATAGAATCATATGAAAAACAAACAGCCCCTTTGGTCCACAATGTCTGTGCCAACATCTTTACTAAACCAGTTGGCAAGACTGGGCATGGATGCTACCTGACCCACTGAGTTCCACTGTAATGAACCCAGAGGACCCCAAAACCCAGCAACAATAGAAATTAACCAAGACAAATGGTAACATTAACAAAAAGTTTTAATCATCTTAAAAAAAGATAAAACTTTAACTTATAACAAAAAAACTTAACCCCCTTCTAATTTAAAGGGCATGCGCACGCACCAGACCTGATCTTCCCAATCCATTCATGTATTGCTTTCCAAAACAATAATCCATTACTCCACAGCATGTCCAATTAACACCTACTTGTGAAGTCCTGATAGGCACTCTTCAAAGTTTTTGCAAAAGGCACTCAGAGCCTGGACTGTCTGGCTTGAACAAAGCTCTTGTATTTTAAATAACATCTGTGTGTTTGTATCTGTGTGTGACCTAACTAAAAACCCCACAATCTATCTTCAAAAAAACATATCTATATACAATATAAAATATAACAATCTGTCACACCACCAGTTTATCATTTCCCCCTTGCAAGCATCACCCCAGGTCAAGTTCAAATTTATTATCTGACGGATTACTTCCTATAGTGTTGAGACCAGAACTACACACAGAACTCCAGCTTCCTGCAACAGCTGAGGAAAGTTCATCTCCTATTGTGAATTTGATTGTGATTTCATGTACTATTAATGTACAATATGATAATTAATATAAATATATATTGTATTTGCTTCTTTAGGAAGCTATGTATATGTTTTCAATTAACAATAAAAATATTTTTTTTAAAAAAGGGAAGTTCATTTCCCACCCTCTATCCTCACAGCATTCTACAAAAGATGAATTAAGAGTATTCTGTGCAACTGCATTACCGCCAAGTTTGGAAGCAGTACCACCTCGGACTGCAAGACTCTGCAGAAGATAGTGGTCAGCGGAAAAGATTATTGGGGGCTCTCTTCCTACCATGAAGGACATTTACAACACTCGATGCAGGAGAAGGGCAATAAACATCATGAAGGACTCCACAGACCCCTCACGTAAACTGCTCTTCCTTATGCCATCTGGTAGGAGGTACCGTAGCACTCAGGTCATTATTTCCAGATTGGGCAACAGTTTTTTCCTCCCCCTAAGCCATCAGGCTCCTAAATTCCCAGAACATATGTGGATAGTGTAGCATGGACTTTTACTGTATACATTTTAATATTTTAATGTGCTTAACTTCTATTCTAACTTCTATTTCTGTAAATATGCTCCGTAGTCCTGGAAAAATGCTATCTCATCTTTGCCATGCAAGCTTGGTATGAACGATAAATAAAGGTGACTTGACTATGACCTAACCAACAAAGCCCCCTCCCCAATTCATTGCACATGTCCTAACCTTATGAGTACCCCCAAAATATATAATTACATCAAAATTAAATTCCTTTCATCAGCAGAATAAAATCATCCTGTAGTTTATGAAATTAATTCAATACTTTTGAGCCAGTATTTGCATTAATTTTCTGGATATTCATCATTTTGAATGAAATATGATGTCAGACCTAGACTTCCTCCATCAATAAGGTAGATACTGCAGAATCTTTACAATTGATATTTCAAGGTTTACATTGCATGGAATTTTACCAGGAAACCAAAAATGGCTGAACTAAGAATTATTTGTTACAGAGCAGTTGCTTTATTTAGCTCAGCTTAATGGAAATAAGTACCATAGATTTCAAAAGAAACAAATCTATTTGGCAAATCTCAAAATTAATTGAGCGCATAACAGACTTGTAGAGGGAGAGGAAATATCTGAACTAGTTAGCATGAACTTAAGATAAACTGGTCTGAAGTTCTTTGACAATAAATAGAAAGTAAATATGTGTGTGTGTGTGTGTGTGTGTGTGTGTGTGTGTGTGTGTGTGTGTGTGTATGCGCGCATTTTTTTTTAAACAGGATGGTTTAAAAGAGGTCATTTGCATTGCACAGCATTTAGTTCTATCTGCTGTGTTTGACAGTAATCTTCATTGCAATTTAGAAGGCTAGAGGGGCCGAACGACATTTCAGAGTCGAGGAGCCGAACGACATTTCAGAGTCGAGGGTCCGAACGACATTTCAGAGTCGAGGGGCCGAACGACATTTCAGAGTCGAGGGGCCGAACGACATTTCAGAGTCGAGGGGCCGAACGACATTTCAGAGTCGAGGGGCCGAACGACATTTCACAGAGTCGAGGGGCCGAACGACATTTCACAGAGTCGAGGGGCCGAACGACATTTCACAGAGTCGAGGGGCCGAACGACATTTCACAGAGTCGAGGGGCCGAACGACATTTCACAGAGTCGAGGGGCCGAATGACATTTCACAGAGTAAAGGGGCCTGCTTCACATGCTGTAACATTCTATGGTTCAAAACAGAATATATACCTTAACAATGTTTTAAAATAAGGAGATACAAACTAAATTTGTGAATGGATAACAAACTGGCACACAAATTACATTTCCAACAAATGTGAGGTGATGGAGTGGGACAAGGGTAAAATATATTTAAAATAAAAACAGGACATGAGGTTGATACAGCCAATTAGAGAATATGCTAGTAACATTTTGAATTTATTCATAAAAACAGAGACATAAAACTTTCATAGATTGCTCAGATATTGATGGAGGTTACAATACTCCATTCAACATTGACAAAGCTACTTAAAAAAATCCTTAACTTACCAATGTATCGCTGCTGTATGCCTGCATGTAAACCCTTCCATTCCTTGACAGAATAATAAAGCATTTCTCAGCGCAGCTTATTTGTACAACTCCAAGATTTGCAATTCCTTCACACTGAATGGGACAAATCACTGTCGTCTGACTTCTCCAACCAAGCAGCCCCCAGGCCAAGACTTCTTGCAAAGAGCCCTACCAGAAAAATCATAAAAGTTAAACACCTTTCATCAAACAAAGTTACCAAGTGGATGCCACTGATAATTTTGGTTAAAGACAAAGAGGAATCAATGAATAAGGAAAGATTTACTTCAAGGTGATTAGCCATTTATGAAAAGCAAAAGAAAACTGAAATACAGCCAGTAAAAAAAAAAGTCAACCCATCTTTACTTCACATTTAGTAAGTCATTTGTTGTCATATTTACATTTTCCATTTCTGTTTCTAAAAATATCACTCATATTTTCCACTATTTTGAGGTCCGCTCTCAAGTTACAGCAGAATTGTCAAAACGCAAGTTAACAGCCCTGCGCCTTGTCTAACTATTTCAGCAAGTGATACAACATCAGATAATCCCGAGCCCGTGACTGCCCTCCAAGTAGGGAAGAGCAAGTAATAAAAGTGCCTCTGATAGATAGGTTTTGCAGATTCATGGATTTTCCACCCCATGCAAACTCCCCCACTCAGCAAACACTTTCGACTCTTGATAAATAGTCTCTCGATACGAGGCCCCTGATATTTTTCTTGAAATGGCGAAGAGACAGTTGGTAATGACTGGCACCATCAACCCAAGAGAATATAAAAAAGACATCCACAATACTTTAAATGATGAATAGCATCATCTATTGCTTGTACATGGGAGCCTTCAAGTTCATTCAACAGAGGTAATGAGATATTTCCACTTTACACATGATTTATTTTTGCAAATTATGAAGATACAAAATGGAACCCGATACCAAGTTAGTATAAGGTGAAATAGTCAGATTTCAGTATCAGAGATCCCCAGCAACTATATTCCAAACTTGAAAGCAAAACACAGATATTTGATGTTGAAACTATTGAGAATTTTAGTGGACAGGATTTTTGACCTATTTGAAGTTATTTACACTCTTACCTTTTGAGATGGTGGAGAGCTGCACTGTGGTGGCATGCAGGGAGTTGCCAAACGGTCCAGGTGAGCCATAATCACAACTGCGGTTTGTCGTAGATCTATGGCCAAATCATTATCTTGGGGTAAAGCAAGATATCTCAAAAAGCATTCATTTGGACTCAAGGGATTTCCTAATATCTGAAAAAAATTCAAAAGAGAAAGTTCATTAGTTATTTTTGATCATTAATTATAGCAAGTACCACTTAAATTGACAATGACACAAAAATTAGACAAAGCCTGACAGCATGCTTATCAGATCAATTAAATGCAAAAATCAGATCAGAATTCCACAGAATACTACAGCACAGAAACAGACCTTGCAACCCACCTAACCCCCCACCAAATCCAATCGGTCTACTCCTCCCATTCACGTACCTACCACAATTCTCCGAAATGCTGAAAGCAAACCCAGATCCACCACTTCCGTTGGCAACTCATTCCACGCTCTCACCACCTTGAGTGAGGTTCTGCTTGTGGTCCCCTTCAACTTCACCTTTCATCCTTAACTTAAGTCTTCTCATTTTTGTTTCATTCAACAGAGTGGAAAAAGTCTGCTTGTAATTTTAATTTTATGACCATTTTTGGTCATTGCATTTTCAAATTTCGCATGTTTCCATTAGAATAGCATTGCTCACACCGCATTCTAATTTCTTCATTATTTTAAGTTTTTCCACTCAATTTCGCCCCACAAAGTTTATCTACTTGATGGTCCATTATTTGGGTTGATGCATAGATATGATATATATGGTTCCTGCTGTGCATTGTAACACTTACGCATGCACACGCGCACACACTAAAGCCTGCCAAGTTTTAAAAGTTTGAGAGTTTGAAAAGTCCAGATTTTCAGGTGGTTGATTTCTGGCATCTGGATTTTTGGACTTCTACTGTACCTTGCATTTAACTAGATTAAATTCCATCTGCCATTTTGCAGCCCATTTTTCCAGCTGGTTCAGATCCCTCTACAAGCTTCAAAATCCTTGCTTGGTGTCTCTCATCTTAGTGTCATCTGCTAATAACCTATAACATTCTGTAAATATTTTCCATAAGATGCAGAAAACAAGCAAAAAAAAAAGATACAAATAGCGGGAGCAGGTTCAGGGACTGAAGCAGATAAGGTGGATAATCTAAATGCATAAATACCTCGTCTGTACACATCACATAATGAAATTCAAGAACTAATTAGAATACCATATTAGGCAGACTTTATATGAAGAGCAAGCTGGGTGGAAGCAAAAAAACCCCAAGCAAAAGATTTCCAAAAAGAAAGCCACTGATATTATAAAAAGCTGCAAATAGCAAGAAATTTGGATACAAATTTTAAATGACAAGAACAAACGTGGGGATCTTTCAAGTGTAGCTGTGAGCCACAGAGTGGTCAACATAGCACTCAATTTTATAAAAATGACAGAAAATATCAATCGATATGATTAAATGACCATGTGTTCAGATAAAGAAACAACAACTAAAAACAAAATTCATGGATTTCCAAAATAAAATAAAATCTTTTGCAGGAAATATGAAACAAAAATATCCCGCAGGACAAGCAACACCCGACATTAAATACAGAGTTAACATTTCTAGTCAACAACCTTGCAATAGAACTACGAAAAGATCAAAATCAAGCTTTCTTTAATTTCTTAAAAAGGAACGGTGAACTGAGCATCCCACGATCTACATAAAAGGGCAATAACTGAGAATCATACCATCATGCAATAATGTGACTAGCACAACACTGTTAAAGCGCCAGCGACCTGAGTTCGAATACAGCACTGGCTACAAAGAGTTTGCACATTCTCCCATGTCTGCATGGGTTCCCTCCCACCATTCAAAAAATGTACTGGGGTTGTAGATTAATTGGGAGTAACTGGACAGCACGGGCTCGTGGGCTGGAAGGGCCTGTTATTCTGCTGCCTGTCTAAATTTATTTTTAAATAAATACCATTGTGTGATTCTGCAAATGATTAAGAGAGTCAAAAATAACAATAGAATTCTATAACTAATATTGTAAAATCAGCATCAAATGGTACAAGTAATAAATTTGAAATTGAAACTACCAGCAAAAAAGTTAGTCACAAACAAGGGTATATAGTTTCAAAGTAAGGGGCCTGTCATTTAAAACTATTGTGCAGAGATTTTTTTTCCTCTCATAGGGTAATGAATTTCCAGAATTCTCTGTCCCTGACAGTAATGAAGAATGGATGATGAGACATTTGAAAGGCCGAGGAATTGAGGGTGATGAGGAACTAGCACAGAAGAGGAGACGAGGACAGAATCAATATCCCACGATCATACTGAATGGCAAGGCAAGCTTGGGAGATCTGGGTGACTATCCCTGTAGCTACTTTATGTTCTCATGAAAGTAAGCTAAAAAGCCATGGCTAAATGCCCAAACTATTCTTCTGTTTATTAGCTGTTAGAACCAAACATACCATTTTCTTTAATGCATCTGCAGATGACTGCTTTAAGCACATATTTGATTTTAATTTCCCCTCCCAAAAAGGATATCAAGAGTAAATTCATTTTATTGACATTCTTTTCCCTTCTCTGGATTATTACAGCCATCAGCAGATGCTGCAAGGAAGCATGCAGACTGTAAGCTCTTACATTCTTAGTCACCTTTACACCAGGTTCACTGAGCTCTTTGCAAATCAGAAAAAATGAATACATATTTTGTTCACATGCCACTTCAAATAATTTCACACTTATTGCACTACCTCTTCATCTGCAATTGATAAATCTTTACTGCAGTGAATGCTCTGGAATCTCTGGAGAAGAGGTAAAAGTGGTGCACTAGTTCCTTGTGATGACCTTTCATTGTCAGTTTCTCTGGCTCCGTTTTCCCAGATCTGCAGCAGTAGTAAAACAGCAGACAGCATTTGGCTGTGAAAGAAAAGGAGTATTCAGTAAATCACAAAAAAATGCAAATAAACTGAGTTCATTAATACTTTAGACGAAAAGGTTGCTTTATTGCAAACAGCTAAAAAATTAAACCTGCATTATTTTAAGGTCAGAAGAACAAGGGAAATGTCATTGAAATGTGCAAGATCCTAACGCATCATAGCATAGTAAATATTGAGATGATTCTTGTGGGTCAATCTCAAACAACATTTTAATTTTTAATTTAAAGATGCAGCACAGTACTAGGTTTTTCCAGCCCACGAGCCTGTACCACCCAAATTCTTCTGTTAACCTATAGGGCGCAGATCTTTCTTTTTGAGGGTAGGAGGAAACCAGAGCACCCAAAAGAAACCTACACGGACATGGGGAGAACCTACAATTTCCTGACCGACAGTGCCAAACCAGGTTATTGGTAATGTATGCTAACACTCCTGAATGACATGATTTTAAATGAGTGACTTCCTCAAAATTAACCGATGCGGTAATTACTTCTCACAATCAGAGTGATTCTCTATTCTAAAGGATTCTAAAGTTAGATCACAGGGGGCATTTTTGAAAGATCATGGAATTAAAGGCCAAGAGGAATCAGCACAAAAGAGGCCCCGATCACTGATGACTTTATACCCTTCTACACTCCATTTCAAATAATATAGATTTTGCCATTTATGCTTCTTCTGGACCATCTTGTATTTTTGAGTTCATTATCACATCCTCTCATTTGCACTATAATTCATCTTTCATCCATTTCCCACCTTCTTGCAGATTCCCTTTCATCGTTCCTTCTCTATTTCCATCTCATTGCTCCAACTTCTGCCCGTTGTGAAGGGACAACAGCCAAAAAGATTCATCCTGATATTTGAAGAAGAACCCCCCAATAGTGCAAAATAGCTTCTTCCCCTCCGCCAATAAATTTCAGAATGGACAACGAACCTCACTTTTTCTGCTTTTGCACTAATTTTTTTTTTAATGTCATTTATATCAAATTTTGATCCTGTAAATGTGGCCGCGAAATAACATTCCATGACACGTGTGTGATGGCAAATTAGGATTCTGATTCCTCCTCCATAGACACTGTCTGACTGATTAAGTATTAACCAACAAATTCTGGTTTCATTTCAAATTTTCAGTATGATACTTTCAAAGTGGTTTGTGACGCTGGTTAATGAATAAATGCTGGCCACGTCACTGGATATTTCTCCTTTCAGTTGAGCCATGGAATCTTTGTTCAATGTCTCTTCAAGGAAGAATCTCTGATGGTGTACAACTTGCTTTGTACGGTGCTGGAAATGCAGCCAACATTTTGTGCTTAAAATTCTAGAAAGGAATTTGAATTCATAACTTCATGAGAAGCTAGAATCCCATCATTGATGTTCAAGGTTACAAAAATGTGGATTCAATACAAGAAAACAATACAGGTTCATTTTCAATTTGAACATTTAAAGGGGAGATGAATATTTCCTTTGGGGAATAAAAATCTGAATTATTATTTGGATTGAACAGAATTAAAAGAGATCCACCACACCTCACAAAATAAATCCAAATTGATAACTCAGAGATTAGACAAAAACCCAATAAGGGGAATGAAAGAATGGAAATGAAATCAGAATAATTATATATTTTTAAAAAATCAAAGCATAAAAGTTACTCAGTCGTGAATTATATTTAAAAAATTCCACACTAATACTTAGAAACACACAGGACAATTATGGGGGTAATTTGCAGCTAATCAACTAAATTGTTGGAAAGAAAACAAGTTTTAAAGATAATTCAACGTGCAGCAGTGAGATAAAAAAAAATAAGGCAGTTTTATTAGTGAACCCTGCTGCAGCACCACCAGCTCGGGTTCACATCCCATTCTATCTGTAAGGAATTTGTTCTCCCAGTGTCTGCATGGGTTTCCTCTGGATGTTCCAGTTTCTTCCCATCCTTCAAAACATATGGGAGTTGTAGGTTAATTGGGTGGCCCAGGTTCATGGGCTGGATTGTGATGAATATCTTTAAAAAAAAAAGCAATATCTGACTGGAGCTCAAAGTACACTTTCTTCCAAAAGGAAGTTGTACTATAAAAGACAGGAAATCATTTAAAAATAAATAATTGACTAGACAAAGAAAATATAAGTTAAGGGTTTGGGGGCAAAACGTTAGAAGTAACATAAGAGGGAGCTTCTTCACTCAGAGAGTGGTGGCTGGGTGGAATGACCTTCCGGAAGAGATGGTTAAAGCAGGATCAATTTTGTCTTTTAAGAGAAGGTTGGATGAGTGCATGGATGTGAGGGGGTTGGAGGGTTACAGGCAGGGAGCAGGTAGTGGAAATAGTGGAATTTCACTTAAATCGGTGCGGACTAGAAGGGCAGAGATGGCCTGTTTCTGTACTGTAATTGTTATATGGTTAATAAGCATTATATTATAATAATCATTATAAACCTACAACTTTTGAGAACATGCCAAGGTCAGACCACCAGAATAATAAGATAATTATCATTTGTTGTATAACCAAAGTTTTCAAATCATGGGCAACAATTTTTTTTTTTTTTTTTTTTAAACATTGCTAAATTAGTGCAAAAATAAATCCATAATTTTGAAAGTTTTCAAAAAATAAATTAGGTTGAATACAATTTACTGTCTAAATCAAGCACAATAAAGAACAGTATGAATGAGCAACATTACTGCACAATATATTATACATATTTTTTAAATTATAAGTACATTTCTAGCTTATTAGTGTTTAAGATTTTAAAAGGGACAGACAGAGTAAACGTGGATAGGCTTTTTCAATTAAGAGTGGGGGAGATTCAATCTAGAGGACATGGATTAAGATTGAAGGGGGAAAATTATAAGGGGAACATGAGGGGAAATTTCTTTACGCAAAGGGTGGTAGGGTTGTGGAATGAGCTTCCGACAGACGTGGTCGAGGCAGGATCATTGGTTACATTTAAGGAAAGACTGGATAGTTACATGGATAGGAGAGGACTGGAGGGGTATGGACCGGGTGCTGGTCAGTGGGACTAGGAGGGTGGGGATTTGTTACGGCATGGACTAGTAGGAACTTTGGGGGACATCCGAGGTGCTCTAGTATTTGCCAAAGCCCTTTCCTACTCACAGTGTCGAAGGCTTTGGTGATGCCCCCCAAAGTTCCTCAACATGGTTATCCAACTGCACGAAAACCAACAAGGTCGGGTCAGATACAGCAATGAACTCTCTGAACCCTTCTCCATTAACAATGGCATGAAGCAAGGCTGCGATCTCGCACCAACCCTCCTTTCAATCTTCTTCAGCATGATGCTGAAACAAGCCATGAAAGACCTCAACAATGAAGACGCTGTTTACATCCGGTACCGCATGGATGGCAGTCTCTTCAATCTGAGGCGCCTGCAAGCTCACACCAAGACACAAGAGCAACTTGTCCGTGAACTACTCTTTGCAGATGATGCCGCTTTAGTTGCCCATTCAGAGCCAGCTCTTCAGCGCTTGACATCCTGTTTTGCGGAAACTGCCAAAATGTTTGGCCTGGAAGTCAGCCTGAAGAAAACTGAGGTCCTCCATCAGCCAGCCCCCCCACATCTCCATCGGGCACACAAAACTCAAAATGGTCAACCAGTTTACCTATCTCGGCTGCACCATTTCATCAGATGCAAGGATCGACAACGAGATAGACAACAGACTCGCCAAGGCAAATAGCGCCTTTGGAAAACTACACAAAAGAGTCTGGAAAAACAACCAAATGAAAAACCTCACAAAGATTAGCGTATAGAGAGCCGTTGTCATACCCACACTCCTATTCAGCTCCGAATCATGGGTCCTCTACTGGCATCACCTACGGCTCCTAGAACACTTCCACCAGCGTTGTCTCCGCTCCATCCTCAACATTCATTGGAGCGACTTCATCTCCAACATCGAAGTACTCGAGATGGCAGAGGCCGACAGCATCGAATCCACGCTGCTAAAGATCCAACTGCGCTGGGTAGGTCACGTCTCCAGAATGGAGGACCATCGCCTTCCCAAGATCGTGTTATATTGCGAGCTCTCCACTGGCCACTGAGACAGAGGTGCACCAAAGAAGAGGTACAAGGACTGCCTAAAGAAATCTCTTGGTGCCTGCCACATTGACCACCGTCAGTGGGCTGATATCGCCTCAAACCGTGCATCTTGGCACCTCACAGTTCGGCGGGCAGCAACCTCCTTTGAAGAAAACTGCAGAGCCCACCTCACTGACAAAAGACAAAGGAGGAAAAACTCAATACCTAACCCCAACCAACCAATTTTCCCTTGCAACCGCTGCAACCGTGTCTGCCTGTCCCTCATCGGACTTCTCAGCCATAAACGAGCCTGCAGTTGACGTGGACATTACCCCTCCATAAATTTTCGTCCGCGAAGCCAAGCCAAAGAAAGAAAAGGACTAGTAGGGCCGAACTGGCCTGTTCTGTGCTGTAAGTGGTTATATGGTTATATGGTAATACAACCTGAATGTCAGAGGATAACTTTACCACCCGCCTCTATTTGAAAATAACATTTACCCAATTTACACATTAGGGAACATAATGATTACCCACAATACATCAGAAATACATAGGGCGTACAATAAAGGTTGCACAATATTAACAGATGAAAGATATGAGATAGTCAATCAAGGCCTCATTTACTTCTAAACTTCTGTCCTCGTTCCATGAAGTGCAAATCATCAATTTCTTGGGGAATAAAAACATTTTAATTACAAAATCTCACATTATTATTTCTTTTTCTGAATTCCTTACCTTAATGTTCCTCTCTGCACGGCCAGTTCTAATAGAATCGCAAGAGCTAAGTGCTGGTCTTGAAGTGGAATGTTTCCTGGCCCCTTTGAGCTTGGTGCTCCATGAAGGTCCCTGTGGAATAACAGAACTTGAATTCTTAATATTAAGTAACAGAGCTTCAATTCTGAATTATGATAAGTAAACAATATTTTTCTTGTGAAAATACTAAAGCTGTCTTATCAACTTACCCTGTAACAACAGACCTGAGAAATTTTGTTGCTCTCTCCACAACTTCAAGCCACACACTAGATACTGTTCCTTCATCAAACAAAGATGCTTCTGGGAGAGAACGAAGTGCGTCAAGAGATTCCTGCAATAACTCACTGCAGAGGTCTGCATCTTCACCTTAACAAAAAAAGGCAAAAAAGTCCCCAAAGAGCTCACACGAAATGTTAAATCTGCAAATGACCTTTAAATAAGTTTTAAAATGCCACTCCTTACCTGACCTCCAAGCTCTACGAAGGAATGCAAAGGCGAATGAAAGTGCTGCTCTAGATCCAACTCTAGCAAGTCCTTCTACACCTTTCCCAATGGGTCTGGAACTAACATTTAAAGTAAAGTTAAAATGTCATGGAATCAAATGTACAATTGAAATGTTTATTTTAAATAGGAGGCAAAATATCACATCAATTAAGGAATTTAATTGGTCTTGAAATGTACCTTTTCTTGTCAGATACAGCTACGGGTACAGTCATGCTCTTCCATTTAACATTTGTATGTTCCAGAAGCACACTTCTACTCAATGCAATGAAGTAACGCTCGAGGACTGCCAATCTCTGCTTCAGTCTGATCCCAGAGAGAGTTGTGGCCGCTGCTTGTACAGCAACTGTCTGTTGCTCCTTCACAAGTACATGTAGACATTCTTTCAATTCACTCACATCTACAATTAAAATTTATTGTTATTACTTCAAATTAATAAAAGGGCAATTTGACCTTTAGAGTTTCAATCACATTATCAAGTGTAACCTCAAAGACATGGCACAAATTCACAGTGGTTTCAGAACAGCGTTTATCATTAGTCCTTCAACAAAATAACACAAATTAAGGTACCTTCATTGTCATACACATAAATGATTTTCTTTTGTTTTGCACCTAAAGACACATTGAGGAGGCACTAGTCCAACGCTCTACCAAGGAGAGGAAGCGAAGCAAAAATAAGACGACAAGTCCATAAAATACCAAAGTGTTTTATACACATATCGGGATCAGAATATAACAAGGAATAGAGTTCATTAAAGACCAAACTGGGAATCTATGCATAGACAATGTAGCTGAGGTCTGAAATAAATTCTTCTCTTCTATTTGGAAATGTCCAGTATAACTGGAAAATTTTACTAAAGGTGGGGGTAGAGTGGAATTCTAATCTAATTTACAGGAAAAGAGGAAAGAACAGCACCTATTAGCTTGAATTCGCCGAAGATTGTCTGATCTCGGAAGCTAAGCAGGCTCAGGACTGGTCAGTACTTGGAGGCCCAGGAACACTAAGTGCTAAGGTTTCTGTGAGGGGTGCTGGACAAAGTGGCAACTCTCGGTCTGCCTTACGGTAGACAAAAGTTAAAGAATTTCATAAACGTTACATTCTAAAAGTGTAGTATGACGTAACAATAATGGAATTTTGCCTTTACTATTGGAACAAGCGCACCATCAAAAGCATACCGAAAATGCCATTGTATAGGATGACTCATGTATAGGACAACCCTGGAATTTCCACCTTAAACGTTGGTTTTGAGCGATAACCTTTAAATAAGATGACTCCTCTCCCCCTCCCCCAAAAAAACTGCCACATGCTCACAAGTGGATGCTGTTAAAAGCAAAATCACAATATTTTAAATCAATGATCATTTAAATTTTATTTTAAAACAAACTGCTATCGGCTCCTGCGATAGGCCATTTAAAACCCATACAGAGCCGACAGCAGTCGGACCTAGTGGATGGACTCCGTGGAGGAGTGCTGAGACTTAGCAAATAATTAAGGGGGCATGCATGAGATTACAATGGAGTCGGCAGGAAGGTGGCCGCGGCGCTGCAACTTCATCAAGACTTTGTATCGGAGAACCCAGTTTTAAGGTGAAAATTATAAGATTCCTGCTCAACGACATATACAGTACCTGCTGGATGCATCACAGAACTAGTAAGGGAGCTGCTCTGCTCAAGATCAATAGAAGCAACAGATGATATAGTGAGTGTAACTCAGATCATGCAAATGTCCCTCCTCTCCAGGATGGTCAGAGAAATGACAGACCAAATTTAAATCCAAAAAATGAAAAGGGATGCATTTGGAGATAACTAACAAGGCTAGAATGTAGGAATGGAAGGACACTAGAAAATACACAAAGGAACTCAAGGATCTTAGTATACATATTCAAAGACCTCTGAAGTTAGCAACAAAGAACAGATATCAGTTAAAGCAGCAGATATTTTTTCTTCGTGAACAAGGGCATGAAATACTATACAAGATTAGTCAAAGTGGGAGGAAGTCAGAACGAGAAGCAAACAATCAATTTGTTGGGCGTTTTCTATGGGCCCCCCAATAGCCTCTGAGCCACTGGGGAGAAACAAGTAGACAGATGTGGAAAGGTACAAAAACAACAGGGAACTTCCCACAATATTGACTGGCACTTCCTTAGTGTAGAAGGGTTAGATGTGGCCTGAAAGGATTCCTGACACAGTACGTGAACAGCCCAATGAGAAGAGAGGCCAGTCTGAATCGAGTACTGGGCCATGAACCTGGCCAGGTGATAGACCAGTCATTGGCAAGCATTTCTGAGGTAGGGGATTACAACTCACTGACCTTAAATGTATCCATGGACAAGGACAGGAACAGACAAGATGGGAAAGCAATTGGTGAAGGAACCTGGAAAAGTAAACTGGGAACAGATGTTATCAGGGAAATTCACAGCAGAAATGTGGAGGATATTTCGGGACCACTTGCACATGGCTCGGAGTAGATTTCTTCCATGGAGACAGGGATAGGATGGTAACTAAGGAACTGTGGTTGACAAGAGAAGTGGAACAATTAGTCAAGAAGTAGAAGGAAGCTTTTGGAATCAGGAAGGAATCATGTAGCTAGGAAGGAACTAAAGAATAGATTTAAGAGAGCTAGAAGATTTAAACACAAGTGTAAAACACTTTGGAATTCTCTTTAATCTTGCTCTCCAACGGCATTTCATAGCTTGTTTTTGTCTTCCTTATGCCTGAGCTCTTTCCAGAGCTCTTTCCAGCACTCTTTGTATTCCTCCAAGGCCCTGTCTAACTATAGCTTCCTAAATCTAATATTGGCTTCCTTTTCTTTTTGATTTTCAAAAGTTCTCTTACCTTTCCATCCTTGTCTTTCCTTTTTACTGCAACGTGCCAGTTCTGGACTACAATTAGATGACCTTTAAACAGTTCAATGTCAGTATAGACTTAACTGTAAACTTCCAATAAACTTACCCGAGCTCCTTCCTGCCTAATAATCTCATAATTTGTCCTCTGCCAAATTAGTATTTTCCCCTTACCAATTTATTTTTATTCATCATCATTTTGAATTTATGGAATTGTGACCACTATTCCCAAGATGCACTCCTCTCCTCCACCTGTCCAAGTTCATTTGCCAAAAAAACATCTTGTTAGCTGACTACGTGTTACTTCAAGAAACTCCCCTGGATGCACTCAACAAATTCTTCCCCCATGTAACTGGCCCAGAGTACCTCCCAGTCAATTCTGAGGAAATTCAAGTCTTCTACTTGAACAACCCTGTTGCTTTGACACTTTTTCCATGATCTATCTACACATACTCATCCAATGCAGGGTGGCTATTAGGAAATCAATAGTATAAACCAATCAGAGCAAATCCACCCTTAACCCTGATTTTTTTTTTTAGGGTTAGGGTTAGGGTTAAACAAGCTATGAAACATTTTAATTAAAAAATGTGTACATTACACTTTTGATCTTAACTTTTGATCTCGACCTACACTCCCTCAGTGGATGGATGAGCTCTTCAGCACAAATACAGCTGTTACACTGTCCCTGATCGTGATGCAACCCCTCCATCTTTAACCTTCTTCTCTATCCCATCTCAAGCAACATCCAGGAATATTGAGGTGTGTTCCTATCACTCTTGCAACCAAGCCCCTATAATTGCTGTATCATATTTCCAAATATTGATCCAGGCTCTAATTCACAACGCTCCTTCCGTGAAAATAAACAAACTCAGTCTCACTGTGATCATTCACCTATTGCTTTCTAGCCTTCCTTACAGACTTTTTGGCCACAACATCTGCCATCCCCTTAATTTTGCACCTGGTTCCCTGCTGTATGGCTCCAATCTCACTGCCACTTTAGTTTAAACCATCCAAGTATCACTCATAAACTTCCCCATGATGATATTTGTTTAATCACCTCTCTTGTAAAGGTCCCATCTATCCTGGAAGAAAGCTAAATGGTCCATATATCTGAATCCCTCCCTCTGACATCAGCTCCTTAACCGTGCAGTATCTTCCTATTTCTTGCCTCAATGTGTGTCACCAGTAATAATCCTGAGATTACAATGACGCAAGACCTGCTTTTAACTTGCTTAAAAAACTCACCAGAATCATTCTGCAGGATCACATCTTTCTTCCTATCTATGGAAGTTAAATTTATTAGTGATTCAAGGCTGCCAACCTACAAAAGGTCACTGATTAACTTGACAAAATCAGCTCCCCAATGCTGCAATTTCAAAATACCAACTCTATGAGATTTCAAATGCATCAGTTTTTTTTAAGACCAGAACATTAATTTTCTAAATCAATCTTCTAAACTATTTAAGGAGACCTACCACTGGGTTAAACTTTAACAATTAAAATGATGTGAACAGCAAGGATAATAAATATGCAATTTAAACCAATAATCAGATAAAAAAAGGGTTGTCTTGAAAATGACCAAGATCTGCCTTAAGCAGAATAGATTCCACCCCACTCCTAATTTTTAAACCAGAACACAAAAGACAAAAATACATTTCAACTTTTGAAGTACCCTGCAAGTTTGGACAGGACTAATGATCTGGAGCATGATTCCTATCAAGTATTATTTTAAAAGGTCTATCAGCCAAATTGGTTTTTGTGCTTCCATTTCAATTGTACAATTTGCAGTTGCTTACCATCTCCACATTGTGCATCATGGAGAATTCGGTTTATATGAAATAGGCAGTGCTGGAGTTCAGAACGATTATTATCACAAAACAAAATTCCATGGTCAGAGGACATTTGACCAAGAGAACATTACACCCTTGGCCTGCATTCACCCATGTGAAAATCTCCCTGTTTCATTAATTTTAACATCTCAACCAAGGTACAGTATGGAGAGAAAACAGTAAGCATTATAAATAAATTTTTTTAAGACTGATGTTTCCTTAGGAGTATCATTGGTGCAGGAGACACTCGTAAGTTCAGTGAACAGAAATTTGTCCTAACAGAATCCACACATTAACACCCAAAATTTTGAGATATAGAACAAAATTCAAAGTTATAGAATATATGTTCAAAAGTTAAAACATTTTAATCAACTTGCGTATTTTGAAGCAGGCGAGGTTGACAGGACTTAACTCACAAAAACATCACAATATGGACCATTTCCTCGGAACATGACCCACCCCTCCTTCGCAGTGCAGGGTTCCCATGTACTCCAGCTTATGCCAGGAACCAACAAATGAATGCCTTTAATCCAGAACCACAAAGGTAAAAGATACATTGCAAAATGCATATGGAATTCTCAAGCTGTATAGCTTGTAATACTATACACTGATTGTAATGGTCTCCCGTTCCAGAATAAATTTTTTTTAAAAACATCTAGAGCACGAAATGGAAAAGAAAGTTCTTAAAATAAGGCAGGCAAGCTGCAAGACACAAGATTAAAGAAACAGAAGAACTTTCATCGTAACAAAGTTTATCCAGATATCAAATACAGATGGTTTAATTATTTAGAGGTTTTTATAAAATAAATCTTTATAGAAAAATTTCTTCTGGTCAAGTTCTGCAGGTCAAGAAGAGATTTACCAGGATGTTTTCTGGATTGGAAAACACATCTTATGAGGCTAGGTTAACAGAGCTAAGGTTTTTTTCTTTGGAGCAAAGCAAACCTTATAACTCTCCATTTTAAATTCATCCATGCGCCTGTCTAAGAGTCCCTTAAATGTCCAATTTTCCCAGCCTTAACCATCACGTGGTATTTTTTACATCAGCGAGACTGGGAAATCACTTCGCTTAGCACCTCCACTCTGTTCACAACCACAGTAACCTCCCAGTGGTCAACCATTTCCATTCTGAGTCACACTCCCATGCACACATGAAGTCCGTGGCCTCATGAACTATCCGGCCCTGACCACCCACAGATTGGAGGAATAACACCTTATTATCCATCTGGGCACTCTCCAGCCAGATGGCATTAACATTGACTTTGTTGCTTTCCATTAAACCTGCTTGCCTTTTCTTTCCCCCCTCCCCTTTTCCTGTTAGGTGATTTTCTGTTGCTATTGGACATTTTTTTTTAAAAAGATCAGTTAGCCAAAAATATTGTTTTCTCTGAAATAGACCCAGTCCCCACCATTTGGGATAATTGGAGATGTACTCTCCAACATTTAGAAAGATAGGAAAACGTTGAGCAATATCCTCTGATGTGCCAATTTTAGAATTGTTTCTACAACTCATTCTGCAGTCAAGAAAGAACATTTTTAAATACATTTATCCTTAAATTTTAATAAAATGACAGGAAGGCATATACGAAAGCAACCTCAATAACAATATTCCCCAATACAGAAGCTTTTTTTAAATATCAGAAAATTATATTGGTGAGGTCAAATTTGGAGTAATGTGTAGAGTTTTGATCACCTAACTAAAGGAAAGACATCAGTAAGATAGAAAGAATGCAGAGAAGATTTATTAGGATTTTCCCAGACTTCAAGAACTGAGTTACGGAGAAAACATTAAACAGGTTAGGACTTTATTCGCTGGAGTGTAAAAGAATGAGTGGAGACTTAATAGAAGTATTTAAGATTATGACAAGGACAGACAGAGTAAATATAGATAGGCTTTTTCCATTGAGGGTAGGTGAGATACAAACCAGAGGACATGGGTTAAGAGCGAAAAGGGAAAAGTTTAGGGGGGACTTCTTGACACAGAGAGTGGTGGGGTTGTGGAATGAACTGCCAACTGAAGAGGTGAATGCAGGCTTAATTTTAACATTTAAGAAGAATTTGAACAGGTACAAGGATGGGAGAGGTATGGAGGACTATGGACTGGGTGCAGGTCAGTGAGATTAAACAGAAAAATGGTTCAGCACAGATTGGAAGAGCCAAAGGGCCCTGTTTCTGTCCTGTAATGTTCTATGGTTGTATTACAAGCCCCCCTATACCAAGCAAGTGGGATACATATCCTGCAAGATTCTATAAATTGGTCACAAATTGCATAAAACACAAGAAATACCATGAATTGATAGATTTAAAATTTATTGCTTGCAAGTTATTTCTGCAGTTAAGAATGTTTTGCAATTCAAACAATGCCACATTTTGAAATGTACTTATTTTATACCTGGTTGCCTGCCCCAAACCCAGGATTCAATGATCGACTTGGCTCGATAAACAGATGTTGGTGTCTCCTCCTCTTCTTTCTTATCTTTGTCATTCAGATCATCCTTCTTTGAGCCAGCCTGAAATTCATTATTATCCTCTACGGGTAAGAAAAATTTCATATTTTAAGGCTGTTGTCACAGTTTTTTTTTTTAAATATAGATATCATTTATATTCAACATGGAAGCTCAAAAATATAGATATCATTTATATTCAACATGGAAGCTCAAAAATATAGATATCATTTATATTCAACATGGAAGCTCAAAAATATAGATATCATTTATATTCAACATGGAAGCTCAAAAATATAGATATCATTTATATTCAACATGGAAGCTCAAAAATATAGATATCATTTATATTCAACATGGAAGCTCAAAAATATAGATATCATTTATATTCAACATGGAAGCTCAAAAATATAGATATCATTTATATTCAACATGGAAGCTCAAAAATATAGATATCATTTATATTCAACATGGAAGCTCAAAAATATAGATATCATTTATATTCAACATGGAAGCTCAAAAATATAGATATCATTTATATTCAACATGGAAGCTCAAAAATATAGATATCATTTATATTCAACAGGGAAGCTCAAAAATATAGATATCATTTATATTCAACAGGGAAGCTCAAAAATATAGATATCATTTATATTCAACAGGGAAGCTCAAAAATATAGATATCATTTATATTCAACAGGGAAGCTCAAAAATATAGATATCATTTATATTCAACAGGGAAGCTCAAAAATATAGATATCATTTATATTCAACATGGAAGCTTAATCGCTGTAATTTGACTATTTGGCTTAATGTTTCGGTTAAAAAAAGTTATGTAACCATCTTCAAACAAACTTTTAATCCATTGAAAGTACAAAATTGTTAATTCTAGTATCAATTCCATCAACTATTTTCAAGAAGAAATGGAGAGCACTGGTCATTACAGCACTGGAGAGGTTGCAGAGGAGATTCTTCATGAGAATGTCACTGGGAGGAGCCATTCAGTTTTGAGGAGACTGGAGAAGCTACAACTATTCTCAGTGGAGTAGAGAAGGTTAAGAGGATTCATGATTGAGGCATGTAGAGAGGCCTCCATAATGTTTGGGATAAAATGACACTTTTTCCTTTATTTGCCCCTGTGCTCCACAGTTTTAAATTGGTAATCAAACAAATCACATGTGATGAAAGTGCACATTCCAGATTTTATTCAAGGTTACATTTTGATTGACCGTGTAGAAATTACAGCACTTTTTAAATACATAGTTTCCCCATTTCAGGTCACCATAATGTTTGGGTCATTTGGCTTCACAGGTGTACATTTATTGTTTTATTGGTGCAGGTATAATAGAGATAGGCTCGCTTCCAAGCTTTTGATCACCTTTGTGTCTTTCGTTGCCATTTTTTTAAACATGAGAAGCAGAATTAAAATCAAAGAAGCCATTATGAGGCTGAAAAACAAGGGTAATACAGTAAGAGACATCGCCCAAACCTTAGGATGACCAAAATCAACACTTTGGAACATCATTAAGAAGAAAGCGTACTCGTAAGCTCAGTAATCACAGAGGGACTTTTATACCAAGAAAGCCCTCCAGTGCAGATGACAGAAGAATTCTCATCATAATGAAGAAAAACCCACAAACATCTGTCTGACATATCAAAAAATACTCTTCAGGAGGCAGATATGGACATGTCAATAAGTACTGTCCACAGAATACTTCATGAACAGAAGAGGCTACATTGCAAGATGTAAACCAATAGCTCACCACAGAAAGGATGACCACATTACAGTTTGCCAACAAGTATTTAAAAGAGCTGACAGAATTCTGGAAAAAGGTCTTGTGGACAGATGAGACCAAGATTAATCTGCATCGGAATTATGGCAAGAGCAAAGTTTGAAAGTATAAAGAAACTGCACAAAATCCAAATCATACCACCTCATCTGTGAAACATAGTGGTGGGGTGGGGGGTGGGAGGTGTTTTGGCCTGGGTATGTATGGCAGCCAGATACTGGCACACTTATCTTCATTGATGATGCTACTAATTTTATTAGCAAAATTAATTCTGAGGTGTTTCAAAACATCTTATCTGCTCAAGTTCAAGCAAATGCCTCCAAACTCATTGGATAACACTTCATCCTACAGCAAGGCAATAATCCCAAATATACTGCTAAAACAACAAAGGATTTTATCAAAGCTAAAAACTGGAAAATTCTTAAATAGCCAAGTCAGTCACCCGATCCAAATCCAATTGAGTATGCCTTCTATATGCTGAATAGAAAATTTAAGGGGACAAATCCCTGAAACAAGCAGGAGTTGAACATGGCTGCAATAGAGACCTGGCAGAGCATCACCGGAGAAGATACTCAGCACCTGGTGATGTCTATGAATCACAAACTTCAAACAGTCATTGAATGTAAAGGAAGATGCAACAACATTACTATTTTAATATATATACCATTGCGATGTCCTGAATGTTATGGTGTCCTGAAATGAGGGAACTATTTATAAAAAGTGCTGTAATTTTTACATGGTCAAACCAAAATGTACACAAATGATCTTAAATAAAATCTAGAATGTGTATTTTCATCATGTGAATTGTTTGATTACCAATTTAAAACTGTGGAGCACAGGAGAAAATAAAGGGAGGAAAAATTAAAAGTGTCTTTGTCCCAAACATTATGAAAGGCTCGGATTATGGAAGGCGGAAAATTTCATGCAAGCTAATCTATTTCAAAGGGAGACAAAATTAAAACATAGGTGCAGGATAAGGAGGAAGGGGTGGGAGAGAAGAGATTTAAAGGGGGAACCTCCTTCTTCCGGGGTGTTACAGGTACCTGCAATGGACTGTGATTGAAGTTGGATTGCCAAATCTAGACAAGCACCTGAATTGCCTAAGCATGGATGGCAAAGGATCAAGTGCTAGATGATGACTTTAATACGTAGATGAGTTTGGCCAAATTGCCTGTTTCCATGGCATACATTTGGAAGACTGACTAACAGGTATGAATTGGATGATCTAATAATCAACTTTGTGGCCAACAACCTACAGAAACAAAACTAGTGAAATTAATTTTTATCCAAAACAGTAGCGCTAAGAAATAACTTGTATTTTCAAATTCAGTTTTCACCACGTCAAAGATGTAGCTTGTATAACTTCCAATATATGTAACATAATAAAATAGTGATCGTTTTAATTTTTTAAAAATTAGAGTTAACACCAAAACACTGCAATCCTAACTAACTGGGACAAATCGATGATTATAATTACCTTTTGATGCCATTGAGTCATTGAGATTTTGCATTGTTTCAGGACCAGGATAAACAATTTCACCATCCTTGACCATTTCATTCCAAAGTCCACAGAGTCCATCGCGAGTGAAGGCAAGCTAAGATAAAAAGCAAAACAGTAAGATTGGTGATTCTTTCGTGAGATGAAATGAAATGCTGACTTTGTAAATCATGTTGCTGAAACAACTGTCTCATCTCACATTACTAACCCCAGTCTCAAACATTCAACAATACAGCCTCCAGAATTAAATTACAGTGCAAATGGTTCTGCTCGAAGTTTTGCGCAGATTAGGGGACTGAAGTCAGGCCACGTTACTTATGGCTCGACTGGCAGCAAGTTACTATTTTGCAAAAAGGATACCTATAAAATCCTGCCGCAAATCCTAAAAGATATATACATAGCCACGTCTCGTTACCCAAATCAGGTGAAATTAAACCAACGATCTTGAATTCAAATAGACATTCAAGCTACAAATAGTAAAAATATATTCAAAGTACATGTAATTGAGTCCCACTGCTGTCCAGTACAGAACATAGTTCTTTTAGCAATCACCCGTACAAAACGACTGCTACGTAATGTATAAAAGCAACCAATTTAAAAAATTTTTTTTTTTTTTTTTCAGACCCCTGTTTCTCTATTGCTCCAAAATCCCTCATCGATTGGATCTGCTGCTACAGCACAGTAAAGCCAATAACTATTTTGAATTTGTTTTTGAAAAAAGTTACGTCAACGCAGCAGCATTAAAAGGGATTAGTAGCAAGGATTTTAATAGTTAAGCTTCAACCTTGCATAGACCAGTCAGCCCTTTTTACACCACTTAATAACTTCAAAATAAACAAACACCTTTAAATAAATTTATTCAAGTCAGATGCATCTCAAATATTTGCAGAGCTACCGAAGCAAATCTTTACGCAATGATATGCACCATATCCAAACTATTAATTTGAATTGTTAAATCACATGTACCACAAGTGAAAAATTGTTTTGCACTCTATCCAGACAATTCAACTCATTCTTGTGTACAAAAGGTCATAAAAATTAGTGTTACAGAGTGAAGCACAGTTAACTTTGTGCAAAGGTCATATTGAGGTATGGTTTTTGTGATCAAATTTTACAAATGAGAGGTCCATCCAAGAACACCAGGTGATGCTGATAATGAATGTCAGACCCTTATTTTCCTTAATAGATCATTAATGCACAAGTTTGAAATTATTCCTACCACCCTAGCCCAAATTAAAGTGAGCTAGGAGAGACCCTTCCCCCCCTCACAGAGAGTTGTGAGTGCCTGGAATGCCTTGCCAGGGATGGTGGTGGAAGCTGAAACATTGGGGGCATTTAAGAGACACTTAGACATATGGATGAAAAAAAATGGTTTGATGCACCATCAATAACTCCAAAAAACTGAAATTGAACAAACTAATAGGCTTTTATTAGCTTTAGAACAAAAACACATCCATGCTGCTTGGCTGTTCTGCACTGGGAAGGGGCTGAGGAACATCTGGAGCCTGTGGGAGGAGCCACAGGCACAGTCAGCCAATGGATGTACCCAAATAAGACAAATTTATACATACAGTGGTTTACCACAGAGCTATGGAAGATTTAGTACTCTTTTTGGAAGGAATATAGGTCAGCACAACATCGATGGCTGAAGGGCCTGTAATGTGCTGTACTGTTCTATGTTCTATGAAAGGTATGCACTATGAGAAGTTTGACAAACTTGGATTGTTTTCCCTAAAGTGTCAGAGGAAAAGTCCCCACCTTATACAAACATAAAATAACAAAAGGGCAAAGAAAAGGTAGATGGAATATTTTTCCCAGGGTGGAAATGTCAATACTTGAGGGCAAATATTCAAAGGAAAGTTGAAAAGATGTATGTAGCACTTATTTTACACAAGAGTGGTAGGTGCCTGGAACATGCTGCCAGGGGAAGTGGCCTTTAAACTGAAATATTAACAGGCAAGGAATTGCAGGTTATGGATCTTATGCCATCAATCAGCAGCTGGCATCTTGGTCAACAGAGAGAGATAGGACCTGTTCCTATCTGCACTGATCTATGAAACCAACATCATAATCTGATAGAATCTGAAGATGCATGAACAAATAAACACATTGAAGTGATCAAAGTTTGGATCACATCATTAATATAGTTGTTATTGGGACTAAGTATGGAACATCAGGAAGACAAAGAGGCTTCCTTGCCGAATTCACATTTAATCCTTAGAATCAGCTTCTGAGGATTATACTGACTGCAACTACTCTCCCTCTCCTCAGCAGCAGGAAATACTGTGATTCCACAGTTAGCACAACGCTGTTACAGCGTCAACAACCAGGTTTTGAATCTGGAACTGTACGAGTTTGTGCATTCTCCCTATGTCTGCGGGGTTTCCTCCACGAGCTCTAGTTTCTTTCCACCCTTCATTTGGGTGTGATTAGGTGGCACGGGCCTGTGGCTGAAAGAGCCTGTAACCATGCTGCATGTCTAAATTTAAATTTTAAAAAAGTGACCAGATGCTACAGTCCATTGGCTTCATTGTGCAAGCAATGGTGAGGGCCAGACTCCAACCAATTTTTTTTTAACATATTTTATTTTAAAAGACTCACGCAATATATAAAAACCATACAAGACATTTTCTTATCACAAAATGTAATATCTCTAATATTAATATACAATATATATGTTTATATATATATATATATATATATATATACACACACACACATGTTTTATATATGTTTTATTTATATATATAAAATATATATATATATAAAATATATATAAAATATATATATATATAAAATATATATATATATAAAATATATATATATATAAAATATATATATATATAAAATATATATATATATAAAATATATATATATATAAAATATATATATATATAAAATATATATATATATAAAATATATATATATATAAAATATATATATATATAAAATATATATATATATAAAATATATATATATATAAAATATATATATATATAAAATATATATATATATAAAATATATATATATATAAAAAATATATATATATAAAAAATATATATATATAAAAAATATATATATATAAAAAATATATATATATATAAAATATATATATATATAAAATATATATATATATATAAAATATATATATATATATAAAATATATATATATATATAAAATATATATATATATATAAAATATATATATATATAAAATATATATATATATAAAATATATATATATATAAAATATATATATAAAATATATATATAAAATATATATATAAAATATATATATAAAATATATATATAAAATATATATATAAAATATATATATAAAATATATATATAAAATATATATATAAAATATATATATAAAATATATATATAAAATATATATATAAAATATATATATAAAATATATATATAAAATATATATATAAAATATATATATATAATACATATAATATATATATAAAATATGTGTGTGTGTGTGTGTGTGTGTGTGTGTTTTATATATATATATATATATATATATATATATATATATATATATATATATATATATATATATATATTAATATTTTCCCCTTCCCCAGATATTAAATAAACCATAGAAGGCAAAGGGAAAAAATTAAAACTAAAAATTTAAACTAAAAATTAAAACACGTTACCTGTACCACAACCTTAATTCAAATCACTTCTTTATCTGTCAGGACTGTTTGTATCATAATTTTTTTTTTCTTAAGTGGGATGCATAGATCATATCAGTGCATCTATATGCCTCAAGAACTGTTGCCACACTTCAATGAACGTGTCATACTTCTTTCTCAAGTTACAAGTAATCTTCTCTTGGAGAATGCAACTTTGTGTTTCCATACTCCATCGTGTAATACTAAGTTGAGACTTGGACTTCCATGCAACCGCTATACACTTCCTGACTACTGCCAAACCAATTGTCACAAAATGAATTTGGTGTTTGGATAATCTAAACTGTACTTCGCTAATATCTCCCAGAAGGAACAATTCTGGATCTTGTAGAAACTCAACTTGTGTTTTTTATTTAAAAAAAACAATTTCCCCCAGGTCTACCCAGAAGGCTCTCAACTTCGTACATAGCCAGGTGGAGTGGATAAAGGTTCCAATCTCTACACTGCATCTGAAACATATCTGAAATTTCTGACTTTGATTTATGTAATTGTTGCAGTGTGAGGTATAACTCTTGCAGGAAATTTTATTGTACCACCACGTTTTGAGTATGAGATAGTATGCAATTTCTTTAAGGATTTCCACGTGACTTCTGGCGTTCCTGATTTCTCCCTGGTTGTTTGCAAGTTTTTTTTTTTGTAAGTGGGTCATCATCTCTGGTTTTTTATCCCCCCCAAGCACTTCAGGTCCTGGGTATTGCCGCTTCCCTAAGGGCTCTTGATGGTTGCCTGATGTGCTCTTCCTGAACTTTTGTTTTCTTTCCTTTTCAGGTCCAATGTCTTTTCTTGCTGCCTCCTTGGTTAATGGCTGTAGAGGTCATGTGGGTCCATTATCTTCACCCACCATCAACCCTGTCAACAGCTGCATGAGTTCATTGTCTTTTTCTTCATTATTTCAGCTGTTTATTTTCCATCTTCCATCTCTTTTCGAATGTAACTTGAGTCAGTCCTTCCGATGTTATCATCACCCTTTCCTCTCACTAGATCTTTCTTATCATTGGGGGGGGGGGGGGGGTTCCCGTGCCAACTCTGACGTTGTCTTTGGCACCTGAGGAGGAGAGAGGTTGACTTGTCTTCTCATATCCCCCTTTACTCCAGAAGATAGAACACTTGACTAGATGGAAAACTCTGCCCATAATATTACTGGGAAGAGTAAATTGTATCAAAATGAAGATGATGCCAAGACTGCAATGTCTTTCTCTCCCCCCACCCCCCAAATCGCTGCCCATTCCACTGCCCAATGCTTCTTCAAAATGCTCAATGAATGTTTCAGAACTTTTTGTGGAAATGGGAATGTGGTTAGAGTCTCCATTGAAAAGTTAATATGCAAATATAAATTAGGGGATCGAAAACGACCACATTTCAAAAAATATTATTGAGCTTCCCATGCGAGATGTAACTATCATTGTTTCAGGGAGGGGTGGGGGGGGTCTTCATGGGCACAAATTGGACTACACTTGATAGGGGAAAGGACAGCACGAGAATTTATATATAAAAATGGAACATCAAATTAATTTTGAAAAAGAAAAATAACCCGATATTAAAACATTTATACCAAATATGGCAAAAAAATGCATCAATTAATTGGATTGAAGTCTCCTAATACACCCTTGACCCGGAACAATTTAATTCCCATGACGCTGGACAACAAGGACTGTTATGATCAAGGGCAACTAATGCCATTTGAGCAATTGAGAATTTAATTTGGGTTATCTAACTCTTCTGCTTCCTACAATTGAAACCTTTCTTAAGAGACAAATTAGGACAAACAATGCCTCTGCCAGAGTGCAGCACCATGAAGATTCTAATTCAATTGGGGGAAATGTATTTAAATTTATTTCTAGAATATATTTCAAACTCCAAAGTGAGGGCCCAAAAGCAGGATCACACTGGTAAAGGGAAAGATGGGAGTCAGACTTGGGTACGACAATTAATGAAAGTTGGTGGGAAGACTTGTGTCTAAACTGCATGACATTGATCCGTTTCCTGGTCACATCCTCTCGTGCGCTCCGGGGAAGGAGTGCATTGATTTAGCCTTGGTCACATCCTCTCATGCGCCCCAGGGCAGGACTGCATTAATGTATCTCCTGGTCACATCTTCTCATGCGCATCCAGGATGGACTTCATTGATCTATCCCCTGGTCACATCCTCTCATGCGCCCCAGGGCAGGACTGCATTGATTTATCCTCTGGTCACATCCTTTCATGCGCCCATCGATTTATCCCCTGGTCACATCCTCTTATGCGCCCATCGATTTATCCCCTGTTCACATCCTCTTATGCGCCCATCGATTTATCCCCTGTTCACATCCTCTTATGCGCCCATCGATTTATCCCCTGTTCACATCCTCTTATGCGCCCATCGATTTATCTCCTGTTCACATCCTCTTATGCGCCCATCGATTTATCTCCTGTTCACATCCTCTTATACGCCCATCGATTTATCCCCTGGTCACAACCTCTCGTGTGGCCTGAGCTAGGAATGCATTGATCTGTTCCCTGGTCACATCCTCTCGTGCGCTCCAGGGCAGGATTGCATTGATTTAGCCCTTGTCACATCCTCTCATGCACCCCAGGGAAGGACTGCATTAATGTATCCCCTGATCACATCCTCTCATGCGCCTTGGGGCAGGAGTGCATTGATTTATCCCAGGTCATACCCTCTTGTCCCCACAGAGATGAACCCACTTCGGTGCTCTGTCTCCGGGAAGAACTTTAAAAGGTCGAGTGAGTTAAAGAAACAATAGATCAATGCAGAGCCACAAGGGAGAGAAGCCCTTCACCAGCCCTGAGTGCAGCAAGAGCTTCTCCCAGACTTCCAGCCTGCTGACCCACCAGCTGCTCCACACAGGGGAAAGGTCCTTCACATGCCCCTTCATTTGATCTTTCAAAGACAGTGAATAATGCATAGGAACCAAACTTTATATACTTTCAAAATGTTTTGTTACGAGCCCAGAGGACCCCAAAACCAAGCAGCTATATTCACCAAGACAAATGGTTACTTTGCCAAAAGTTGCTTTTAATTATCTTTAAACATGAAAACAGAATTACACTTTAATTTTTCACTATTGACTTAACTAACCTAACTTAAGCCTCTTCTAATTCTAAGCACACGTGTATGTAAGGTGTACAAGTTCAGAAAAGTTATTTGGTTCTCAGTCCAATCTCACTTCTCATTCCTTCAAGTTCACTGGTTGCAGGCAATACTTATTCTATGCACAGAATTTAACATTTATTACATTCACCAGGCTTTGGTGCTTGAAAGGTAAATTGTTACCACTTAGGAAGGTTCTTGTCAGCTTTCAGAGAGCGATTTGTTGTTCCAGGTCATCCACAACTGATGTACTTCCATCAGCCACTCACGGTTCTCCAGATGATAACCTCTTTCTTTCAGGTCACCACAGAGTGCTTTTTCTGTTTCTCTTATTTCAAGTGAAATATTAGACAGCCAGTCTTCTCCTTTTGGATGAACCACAAGGGCTTTGAACAGGCTGAACTAAGCACTCAAGCTTACCAGCTTATCCTGTTCCCTGCTTGACTCTCTGCTTGCAAAACCACATGACCCTCTCAGAACAGCAAGATCCCCTTTAGACAGAATGCAGCTCCAAGGTGTTCTTTCATCTGTTGCTCTTTGTAAACAACAATCCATTAGTGAAATCTCTTGGGCACTCTCCAAAGCTTTTACAAAAGCTCTTGGAGCTGGCCTGTCTAGCATGAGCAAAGCTCCAGTATTTTAAATAAGATCTGTTTTAAAGTGTTTGATGTGACTTACGCTAACAAACCTTTCCAAATTTATCTCCCAAAATCATATCTATATTCCATCACAGTTTCTATCCATAAAAAGTTTCCCCATTTGAAAACTGTAACTTCAATTTACATTGAATCTGGATTACCTTGAAAACAGCAATTCATACATACGGCTGCTCTTTATCGACTAGAGTTTGACCTTCAATACCATTATTGCCTCAGTGCTGGTCAAGAAGCTGCAAACTCTAGGCCTCTGTACCCTCTTCTGCAACTGGATCCTTGACTTTCTCATTGGAAGACCACAGTCAGTACCAATTAGAAACAACTTCTCCTCCTTACTGATTATCCACTCAAGCGCACCCCAAGGATGTATACGTAGCCCACTGGTCCACTGACTGTTGGGCCAGGCATAATTCCAATACTATCTACAAGTTTGCCATTGACACTATAGTTCTCAGAAGGATCATAAACAACAATGAGAAAGTGTACAGGAGGGAGATAGAGCAGCTCTTTGAATGATGTCACAACATTGTGCTCAATGTTAGCAAAACCAAGGAGATGATTGTGAACTTTAGGATGAAGTTGGGAGAACACGACCCAGTCCTCATTGAGGGCTCTATCGTGGAGAGCATCAAGAACTTCAAATTCCTGGGTGTCAACATCTACGAGGATCTGTCCTGGAGCCTCCATGTTGATGAAATCACAAAGAAGGCTCGCCAGCAGCTATACGTTTGAGGTTTCTGAGGAGATTTGGTACGTCACGGAAAATTTTTGAAAACTTCTACAGATGTACTGTGATGAGAATTCTGGTTGTTTGCATTGCCTGGTATGGAGACGTCAACTCTCAGGACAAGAATAAACTCCAGAAGGTTGTTAACTCGGCCTGTGACACAACAGGCACCAGACTTCACTCCATTGAGGGCATCTACATGAGGCAATGTCTTTTTTAAAAAAAAGCCACTTCTATCTTCAAAGACCCCCACCACCCCCAGACCATTCCCTCTTCACTCTGCTACATTCAGGAAAAAAAGTACAGGAGCCTAAAGACGAGCAATGGCACAAGGACAGCTTCTTTCCTGCTGCCATCATATTCCTGAATAATCAATGAACCAGACACTTTTCATGCACTACTATTTGCTTTTTTTTATTTTTAGTCATGTTGTAAGATGGTTACAATGTGAATATTTACACTATTGACGCTGCCACAAAACACCAATTTCATGGCTTGTTCTGTCAATAAATTCTGATTCTTTAACAGAGAAAAACATCCCGAGACACTTCTAAAAGTATCACTGAATAAATTGTACTAAAGGAGGCCAGAATAACTGAAGCACACTTCAAGTGGTTGAGGGATCAGAGGAGGTTCCAGCCAGGTGAATTGGCATGCACAGGTTTAAAAACGAGAGATTTCAGATAACTGCAGTGAAGCTTTGCCAGATCAGAACTAATTTGTAGCCAATCAGAAGGTCACGTTATTTATTTGAGAATGGACAGCTAAGTTTTAAATGAGGTGAAGAATTGAAAATGGAAGGGCAAACAGGTGAGTAAAAGTGTACAAATTTCCAGTAGCACTTCTATCGATACAATAGTCTTAGTATCGTTACCAGAAGTGTACTTCAAATTTGCAAATACACTGGTTCAACTTCAAAATGCTGGAAGAGTGAGGAGGACAGATCTAGAAAGGATTTAGATTCAAGGTATCAATATTTGATTTGAATAACTTCATTGCTTTTCACACAAATACAGGAGATGGTTAATGTCAAGTTACGTATTTACTCTATTACCTCTTCAGTTGAATTAACTTTTATGATATACAATTTAACAATTTAAGTATCATACAACACAGAATAAAGGGAGATACAGGTAGTCCCCAACTTACAACTGTAATGGGGACCGAAGGATTGGTTGTAACTTGGGTTGGTCGCAAGTCGGATTCGTTCCATCATGCATGCCTGAGGTCATGCAACATTCAACAAATGAACCTTTAATGAGGACTACTATCTACAGTACATTTAATACAAATTCTGTACTTGTACAGTCGTTTTAAAGATTTTTTTTAATTGATTATATGTGCAAGTGGATGCAACTCACATAGGTTGAAAGGCAAGGACTACCTGTGCACACAAAGGACATGACTGAAATTGACTGGTTAAATTCAGGTGTTATAGGAAACTTAAAATAGATCATTAGACCTTCAATGGACTTTTTTTTTAAACTTCAAAAACATGCTTAATCTGTAGTCAAGAAAACATTAAAATGGCTAATTTTTGAAAGGATACTTGTCAACAAAGTTCACAAGTGAGTACACACACAATTTCAATAGATTCCCAAAGTGTTTCCTTTATAAACCCAAGACATTTTTACTTGTGTAAAATTAAGCAATAGGCCAACAAGCCACACTGTTGTATATAATGCGCAACCATACAGCATGGAATCTAGCCATATGACGACTATGTCCCCTCCAATCAGTCAACACCCACCATCAGACTCCTAAATAATTCGATCAGAGATTCATTTAAGGATTCTTACTTTGCATCAAAGAGGTACAAGGACTGCCTAAAGAAATCTCTTGGTGCCTGCCACATTGACCACCGCCAGTGGGCTGATATTGCCTCAAACCGTGCATCTTGGCGCCACACAGTTCGGCGGGCAGCAACCTCCTTTGAAGAAGACCGCAGAGCCCACCTCACTGACAAAAGACAAAGGAGGAAAAACCTAACACCCAACCCCAACCCACCAATTTTCCCCTGCAACCGCTGCAACCGTGTCTGCCTGTCCCGCATCGGACTTGTCAGCCACAAACGAGCCTGCAGCTGACGTGGACATTTACCCCCTCCATAAATCTTCGTCCGCGAAGCCAAGCCAAAGATTTATTTCTATATTGCACAGTTTGCTTACATTTCTTTGTTTACATTTTGCTCATATCCGGATCTTTTCTTGAGTATTTTTCTGCACGACCGATTAGCAGAAATTATCCCTGACCCCCAAATCTCAGGGTTGTAGGTGATGTTATGTATGTACTCCAACAATATCATTCAGCACTTAGCCCATAGTTTCCTCTGCCTAGATTATGCAAGTTCTCCACTAGATACTTAAATGCTGTACATATGCACTGAAGTTCTCACTTGCCACAGCCGATCAACACAATCATGCCTCAAAGGCTAGTAGATAAACTGTCCTCGTTGGGTCTCAACGCTCCTCTCTGGAACTGGATTTTAGAGTTCTTGTCCAAAAGACCAGTCAGTCCGGAGTGGTAACAAACTCTCAAGTCCCATCACACGGAGCACTGGCACACTTCAGGGCTGGGTGCTCGGCTCACTACTGTTCAAACTACTGACTCATGACTGCACTGCTAGATTTAGTTCAAACAGAATCATCATGTATGTGGATGATACAACAGTAGCTGGTCTCATCGACAACATGATTAGTTTTGGCTTACAGGGAGGAAGTTGGGAGGTTTGTGTAATGGTGCGAGAATAGCTAAAAAGAGTCTCAACTTGGACAACACAAATATAATTATGAACTTCAGGAAGACAAAGGACGACCATTCTCTATTACCCATAAATGCTTCTGCCATGAAGAGTGAAAAGCACAAGGTTCCTTGGTGTGCACATAAAGGATGATCTATCCTGGACCTACAACATCTCATTAGTCAGGAAGGCAGAGCAGTGCTGACACTTTTAAAGTAGGTTGAGGAAGGCAAAGCTACTGGCTCCATCTCAACAACATTTTAATGGAGCACGACTGAAATTGTCCTATCTGGCTACAAAACATCAGATGGCAGGTCAACACAGGTGATCATCAAAATAGCTGACAAGATCACTGGGGCCTCCCTTTCCTTTATTGATGACACTCACCAAGAGTATTGTTTAAATAGGGCTCAAAGAATCATTGAGGACCCTTTCCATCCAGAACACTTCATCTTTGACATACTACTATCAAAGTGGTGGTACAGGAGCATCAAAATCAGGTTTGCCAGGCTGGGAAATAGCTTCTTCCCACGCACTATGAAATTAATGAACATTATCCTGTATCCAAGTAAATCATCCTAAAATATTTATCTATATTTTAAATTATATCTTTATGTATGTGGCTATTAGACATGCATTTGTACACATCCAAGGTCCTGAGAGATGCAGTTTCATCTGACTGTATGTGCAAGTCATATGAGAATAAACTTGAACAGATACTTCCAAAAAAAAAAATAGGATACACAAATCAAACTAAGAAAACAATAAAAACAATTTTATATAAAAGTCACAAATTAAAATACAAGGAAATAGAAAAATTTCTTATACAGTGAGAAATTTCCTGCATGCTCAAATTTTATCCATCATGTCCAATTTTAATTTCTTCTGCTCCCAAAGAAAACAGACTTCGTTTTAATATTTTATTTATAAGAAAAACAACCATGATTAGACAATATCAAAATTTAACCATGTTTATAAAAAAACTAAAAATCTAAGAGAAAATACCCCAACCTACCCCTCCAAACCTAAAACTACGCCCTCCCTCTAATCCACATCCAAACATCCTAACTACCCACAAAAAAAAGAAAGAAACAAGAGGAGAATACTAAACACAGTTCACTTAATATGAGGTAAGGAGACTCAGCAGCACTCAAATCCCTATCTTTAAATTTTCAAATTGAAATTATCCAAATATGGGCTCTAAATCTTTTTAAATGCATAATATTTCTCTTAAATTATAAGTTACCTTCTCCAATGGAATACACGACCTTAATTCCAAATGCCATCTTTGTAAATAAAGATCCATTTGATCTTGCTACAAAATAACTATACATTTCCTCGCCACTGCTAAGGCTAGTCTCAAAAAAGCTTATTGAAATTTTACCAATTTATAAAACAAACTCAATTCATTAATATCTCCAATTAAAAAATGTTTTGATCTAAAGAATATTTTATTCTCAAAATATTCTGTAAACAATCTCTTACCCTATTCCAAAAAAACGTAACCTGGTCACAGGACCCTACTGAGAGTAAAAACGTGCCTTTCCGATCATTACAACAAAAACACAAATCGGAGACACTCAGATTATCTCCTTTCAAACGTTCCAGAGTCAAATATAATTGGTGTATAAAATTATAAATTACAAGCCTATATCTAACATTTACAATTTTTGTCATTCTATCCCTACAAATATTTTTCCAATAATTGTTATCAAAATGAACTCCCAAATCTTTCTCCCATTTAAGCCCTGATTCATGCAACTCAATTTTAGACATTTTCTGCTGCATTAATTTATACACTTCTGAAATAAAACCTTTATTCCCTCCGTCACGAATCAACATTTCAAATTTCGACTCTTTAGGCTAAAGCAAATGCCTCCCAAAATAATCATATAACATTGATTTAATTTGATAATTAAAAAATGTACAAGTCAGTATTTGATATTTTTCCTGCAATCTTTCAAACTATAAAAAAAACGACTCAATACATAACAATCATTTATCGTCTTAATCCCTTTCTGATCCCAAATTTTGAGAAGGTAATTATTAACAATAAAAGGAAAACATTTCTTAAGCAACAAAGGAATATATCTAGACAATTTACCTTGATTACCAATTTCCTTATTTATCCCTTCCCAAATACCTATCAAATGAATAAAATAGGTGATTTACAAATTATTAATTTAGCATTCCATTTATAAATAAAATCATCTCTTCATCCTCTCCAATTCTATTCAACTCCATATCTGCCCAAGTCAAAGAACTATCCAATTCAAACATTCTATTTATAATTTTTAACTGAGCAGCTTTATAATAATTTTTTTTAATTTTGAAGTTGCAAACGACCTAATTCATATTTCCATGTCAATTTATGCATAGAGACTCTCACTAATTTTCCTTTCCATAAAAATTTCCTAACCATTGTATTCAAATCCTTAAAAAACCTTTTAGGAATTATTTTTTTTAAATACTGAAGCCTAGAATATATATTCATTTTTATACAATTAACCCTACCCACCAAGGCTAACGGTAAATCCTTCCATTTATTTAAATCTTCTTTTATTATAGAAATTAACAATAAATAATTTAAATCTTATAATTGATCTATATATTTATTTACTTTAACACCTAAATACTTAATTTGATTTGTCCATTTAAAACATACCACTCCTTTATAACCAGAATAATCCAGCTTCAGACAGTGGCATAAGTTCACTTTTATTCCAATTCACTTTATAACCAGATAACTCTCCATACTGCAATGACTTTTCCTGTAACACCTTCAACGATTCCAATGGTTTAGTTAAATAAATTAATACATGATCTGCAAATAAATTCATCTTATATTCATCCAATCCTGATTTAATACCCTTTACATTCCTTTCGTGTCTTATTAATTGAGCTAAAGGTTCAATCACCAATGCAAATAATGCTGGTGATAAAGGGCACAACCCAGTCTAGTAGATCTCTCGAAATTAAAAGACTGACAAAACCCTATTTGTCATAACTCTAGCTCTGGGTTGTTTATATAGTGCCTTAATCCAATTTATAAACATTAATCCAAACCAAAATGTCTCCAACACTTTAAATAAAAAAACCCATTCCACCCTATCAAACATCTTCTCGGCATCTAATGATAGAACCATTGGTAAGTTGGATTCCTCCCGAGAAATATTTATTATACTAATTAATTTTAGATCCATTATCCACATTTCTGCCCTTAATAAAAACCTGTCTGATCAATATGGATCAACTTTGGTAAATACTGCGCCAATCTATTAGCCAAAATCTTAGTCAAAAGTTTATAATCAACATTCAATAACGAAATTGGTCTATAAGAATGAGGATTTCAAGGATCTTTAACTTTTTACAAGAATCTCCGTAATAATAGCTGTTAAAACAATTCAGCTAAAGATTGTGTATCCAAAACTTGTAAAACTTCACCAAACACTGGAAGCAATTAATTTTTTTTTAATTTCTTGTAAAATTCCACAGTAGAACCATCTTCTCCTGGAGATTTAACATTCGGCATTAAATTCAAAACCAACTTAATCTCCTTCAAATCAATTGGTTTATCCAATTGTTCCCTAAACCAATCATTCAATATAGGAAACTGCAACCTATTTAAAAACCCCCTCGATTTTACCATCATCCTATCACACTTCAGAAATATAATTTTTTTAATAAAATTCTTTAAACTGTTTATTAATATCTTGAGGTCTATAAGAAATTTTAAAATTTTACCTAACTGCCTTTATCATTCAAGACATTTGTTCAGATTTCAAATGCCATGCCAAAACTTTATGCGCTTTTTCGCCTAACTCATAATATTTGTTTCAATTTTTGTAATAAACGTTCAACCATGTAAGTTTATAATGTATTATCTTTCAATTTCATAATTGAATCTAGATAAGCTTTTTTCTCCTTATTTAAGGTACTCTTCTAGAACACTAATGTCATATTCCAACTTATCTACTTCTGCTAAGTATTGTTTTTCTCAACTTAACTGTAAAATGAATAATTTGACCCCTTAAAAAGGCATCTCATAATACAAAATTACTATTCACTGAATCCCTATTTATATCAAAAAACTTGAATTTATTCATCAATAAACTTACAAAATTCTTCATTTTTCAACAACAAAGAATTAAATCTCCAGCGATAAGAACAAACCATCTTATCCGTTCCTGCATATGTTAATAAAACCAATGAATGATCCGACAAAATCCTAGATTTATATTCAGTCAAAACTATATTATCCAATAATTGAGTAGACAACAAAAAAGTCAATTCTAGAACAAGTATCATATGGAGCTGAATAATCTCTTTTGAATTCAATTCGCTCCATACATCAATTAAATAAATTCCTTAATCAAAAACAATTTCTTAACCATCTTATTCGTAAGTGTCACTTTACCTGATTTACCAACCAAAGGATTGAAACAACCATTAAAGTCACCCCTTTTCATAATTTGATCATTAGAATATGACAAATTGAGCAAAGCATCCTGAAAAAAAACATCTCATCATCCACAGTCGGTGCATACATATTCACCAAAGTCCAAGATTCTGAAAAAAATTTGCAATTAACTATCAAATTCCTTCCAATTGATTCATACACTGAATCCAAAATAAAAGGAAAGTTTTTATGAATTAAAATCGCCACCCCTCTAGCTTCAGAATTAAAAGAATAAGCTTTAGAATTAAAAGAATACATAACCTGTCCTACCCAGTCTCTTTTCAACTTTTGATGTTCAATTTCCATCAAATGAGTTTCTTGTAAAAATGCTATCAACTTTAAACTTTATGTTTAATTGGATTATTCAGCCCATTCACATTAAATGTAGCAAATTTTATATTAGCCATCTACAATATAATAACCATAATCCATGCAGCAGAGTCTCCATCTCCACAAAATAGAATAGCACTTCTCATAGAAAAAAAGGAAAAAACAGATAGATATAGTAAAATCTCGTTAGAATACAGTAATTAGCGTCCAAGATTTCATACCGCGTTACAGCCGAGTCACGGAACAGATGTATATATGTCAGAGTGCCCACGGATAATCAAACCCAAAAAGCCCCCTCCCCGCTGCTGACAGCCGGCCGGTGCGGGACTTCGGGGTCCACAGACACCCGTGCTGTAAGTGATTCCGCAGATTAATGAATCGCATTTAACAAGGTTTTACTGTATTAAAATACCCAAACCCCCTTCCCCCCTCCCCTTTTAAGTACCAAGAACTACTCCCTCTAAAACACGGATAGCGGCGTAAGCCACTAAGTGAGTGACAGTGTCAACTGAGCTACAATGAGATCTTACATCTCCTCCAAACAGATTAACCACATTATACGTCCATAACTTCAATTATAATAAGCTTCTTCCAATTCTTTATCAACTTGATCATCATCAATCGAAATCTCTTCAGAATCATTTGAATCTTTCTGCTGCATCTCTTCTAACCGATCTTTCTTCCCTTTCTGAACCCCATTACCATTCTTTTTAATAACTCCCTTCAATTTAGGCATTTGAAAAGACGAACACCGACCTTTCTTAAGATCCAGCAAGGAATTAGCCAAAGCATCTCAATCATCAAAAAACTGGGACTTGTACACCCCATAAAAAACTTTTTAAAACGCAGGACATTGGTTTATACTTTATTTCATCTTCTTCTTTATATTGCAATTTGATGTACATGTTTGTAATTTTTTTTTAAATTCTCATTGTGTCTGTGATTAAATATTCATAGTTGTTACTTTCTGGGAATCTCAAGCTATTTCCCAATATATCTTTTAGATAAGTTTTCAATTGGCAAATGTAAATATTGTACTTTGTGTTATTCCATATTTATCTTTTAATTGTTCAAATGTTAATAAATTATTTCCCAAAAATCAATCTTCTATTTTCTTGATTCCTTTTCTATCTCATTCCTTGAAAAATAAATTGTCTATTGTAAAGAGGATTAATGGGTTTTGTGTTAATATCATTTTTGTATTTGATAATTCATCTTTTCTTCCAGGTGTATTCTTTTCCATACTTTAAGTATATGATGTAGTACTGGTGAATTGTTATATTGCACCAATTTTTTATCCCATTTATAAAGTATGTGTTCCAGGATATTTTCTTCCAATTTGTCTAACTCTATTTTAGTCCAGTCCTGTTTTTCTCCTCTCTGAAAAAAATCTGATAAGTACCTTAATTATGCCACCCTGTAGTAATTGTTGAAGTTTGGTAGCTGTAACCCTCCTTGTATGTAACTCCATGTTCATTTTTTCTAGCGCTATCCTTGATTTCTTAACTTCCCATAAAAATTTCCTTACTATTTTCTTCAGTTTTGCAAAAAATTTCTCTGTCAGGGGAATTGTAACATTTGGAATAGATATTGCAGGAAATCTCAAAGCAAATTTATAACCTATCTGCCAAAAAATAGATTTCACTGAATTAAATTCCTTACGTCTTTTAATAATATTTTGACAAAGATCCTCATAGAAAAAAACTTCTCTTTTGAACCATCAGAACACCTCCATGTTGCCTTGCATTTTGAATTGCCCATCTTAAAATTAACCTTCTATATGGGCGCGCCTCCGCTCCGGAAACGTCCGTTATCCATTTTTGAAAAAAACTTAACCAGTTCCAAATCTTCAAGTAACCCCACAATCTTCACATTGTTCCTACGGCTCTGATTCTCCAATGAATCAAATTTTCTTCAATAAATCAGCCTACTCAATCCTCCATCCCATAAAAGAATCATCACGAGTGTCCAGTTTTTGTGGACATTGATTAATATCACGAAGTCTTCCAACGAATCTTCCATCTTCTTAACTTTTTCTTGAACTTTATCAACCACTTCTGCATATCTTGCTACATCAACTGTAACAGTTGAAATACCTTCCATTATATTTGCTAATTTAGTATTAACTGATGCCAAGCTCAAAGAAATCTGTTGTGACATTGCTTGAAAATGTACTTCAAAGTAATCTTTGTATTTAGAGAAGTGCCTACCCTGGCCAGCAACAGGCTTCTCATACATTTCTTCTTGTTCACTGACCAGATCCTCTCCTCCCTCATTTCACCAACTCTTAACTTCTTCAACAGTAACTCCCCACTTCCCCCCAGGTTTGGAGTCTGTCCTCTGTCGATCCCGACTAACTGGATCGACAAGCACCAGTCCCCCCTCGAGGTGGAAGGTACTCAGAATAGTGCGCATGTGCACAGATTCTTCAGCAGAAGATCGTTGGGCACCATCTTGAACAGGGCTCCACAATCCGGGCGCCAGCATCACCGGCTGTTGACACTGGACGTGAGGAGTGGGAATACACGATGTACCTGGTTCCAACCCTGAGGTAGGCCGAACTTCTAAACTCAGAGATTGTTTTAAAATCAGTTTCTTCATCATTTGGGCTCTCATTTTTTTCCATTTTTATATTTTATTACTTATAAAAACAAACTTTAGAAACTTTATATATTTAGAGGGCACTTAAAAATGGGTTTTTATTCAAATCTGCTGGGAAAGATGACCACTCACGTCTCTCCACTACGCCATCACACCACACCCCCGAAAAAAAACAGACTCTTCTCTCCAACAAACCTTGTATGCAGTACTGCTCTCCTCAGTACACAATTATTTTTTCCAAATATTCAATCAGATTCGTCAGGCAGGATCTGCCCTTGACAAAGTCATGCTGGCTATTCTGATTAGTTCCCGTCTTTCCAAGTTACCATTATCCTTTTCCTCGACAGATTTATCTGACAAGCACTTACATGCCCCTCAGTCCTGTCACTTTATATTGACTGTCTCAAAGTATTTGATCCTCACCAGGAACTTTCAACACAGAATCTGTCCATTTGCCAGAACAAGCCTTTGTCACCATTTATGGACAATTCTGGACAACCTGATCAAGATTATACACACTGGGGATTTTTTTTAAATTTCCCCACAGCCTCCATATACCAAAGGAGGCTGAACAGTGTACAACCTTAGTCAAAAATCTCTTGTCAATCATCCAAAACCAAGAACTATAAACTGTATTGGAGCTCCCACACCTGAAATTGCAGGCATGAAACCTCAACCTTATCAGCTTGTGCAATCAATATATTTGCAACATCAGGAATTCTGTGTTCAGCACAGGTGATAAGTAATGCCCACATGATAGATTAGGAAACTTGTAATTTACATCCACGTTTTAAAAAGATAATTCAGAAGTACTGATATACATTAACAAAGCATAGAATGGCAAGCACAGAACAGGCCCTGTTGATGCTGAACACGATGCCCAAATTAATCCAAAACCTGATAGATATCCCTCCATGCACAAGATTAAAAAGGCTTGGGAACTGTAACTTGCAAGACCCTTATCGATCTATGGGACAATATTTTTAAACTAGTAAGTACATCTTCTATACGTGCCTGATATTCATTAATCCAATTCAAAGTGGTGCACCGTGTTCACATGTCCAAAGATTAATTGGCTAGTCTTTTTTTTGAGACAGATGGAAATCTGAAATTTCTCATTGGCACATCTGTTTTGGTCTTGTTCATCCTTAGAAAACTACTGGAAAGAATTTTTTAATATCTTTTCAACTATACTCCAGATAGAGCTAGGACCAATCCAATAATTGCTATTTTCAGGGTTATTGACCCAGACATAGGGAGTTTTTCTTTATGTTCAATGGGTTATGGCCTTCTCTACATTGTTGGCTAGAAGATCCATCCTATTTAAATGGAAAGACTCCAGAACTCCAACAGTGTTTCAATGGTTTTCTCATATTATGTCTTGTCTAAGCTTAGAAAAAAATTAGTCGTCATGCATTTGATTCATCGGTGTAATTTGAGGATACATGCCATCTTTTATGTCTTATTTTCATATGATGTAAATGTTTCTAATGTGATTAGATGCATTTACTCTTCCAGATGAGATATAGTCTTACCTTTGTTTTTTTGATTTAAAGTTGGTACCAAAAACTACAAAATATAAGTAACCCTCAGAATAAGCTGCTCAGCTGTTTTTTGTTAGTTTATTTTCCTTTGTTTTTTTAAATTAGAGTAGGTTAGATGGGGTTTTTCTACATCATACATTTGAATTTTTTTTTTTTATTTACACCCATTGCAGTGGAGGGTAGATACACACACATACATTGCATTTTTAGTTTCATTCCTTTTCTTCATCATATTGTATTTCTTGTAAAAAATCAATAAAAAAATTTAAAAAGAAAAAATCTCTCCATGTCCTTCATCATCATGGCTCTACAAGGCTCTGAAATGCTATTACAGTACAATTTTGATTATCCAAAATTAGATTATCTGAAATCCTCAGTTATCCAAAATATTTTTGGACTTGGAAGTGACATCTGTTCAGCTTCGAAATTTTTTTTTGGATAATTGAGGATTTCACAAAAAGCATAATTCCTCATTTATCTGAAAATTTTGAAAGCCAAAATGATGTAATTTCACCTCTAAAAATTTTTGGATAAGTGAGGATATCTGAAGCAAACAGAAATCCTCAGTTATCCAAAAAAATTTTAGGAGTCAAACTGACTCGGTCCCGACCATTTTGGAAAATCAGAATTGTACTGTATATATCAGCTTTTATCATTACTCTTGGCAGCCCAGCACTCTGTAAAAAAAAAAAAAATTCCCAGCACATGTCCTTGAAACATCCTTTAATGCATATCCTCTATCGGTATCGCTTTTATCCTGGGGAAAGCATTCTGACAGTCCACCTTATCAATGCCTCTCATGTTTTTTTCAGGTCACTCCTCAGCCTTCTATGCTCCAAGGAAAACAACTCATGTTTGTCCAATCTCTCCCCATAACACATATCCTCTAAACCAGGCAACACCCTGGTAAATCTCATGAGTCAAATTTAAATTTCTGGGAGTCCCTATTTTAAAGGGCCTTTCCTGGACTCGACATGTGAAGAAAGCACGTCAGCACCTCTACTTTCTCATGAGTTTGCAGACCGGCTGCATCGTGGCCTGTTATGGGACACCAATACCTCTGAGCACAAAACTCTAAAAGGTCATGGACAGAGCCCAGTGCATCACAGGCAAAACACTTCCCACTATTGAGAAAATCTACATGGAATGCTTCTGTTAAAGAGCAGCAGCAATCATCTCGGACATGCTTTGTTCTCGCTGCTGCCAACAGGAAAGGGGTAAAGGTGTCACAAGACTTGCACAACCAGATCAAGAACAGCTGCTATCCCTCCACCATCAGACTTCACAACTCATTTAAGGAATCTCAGCTTCCACATGATTTATTACTGAATATTTATTTTCTATATTGCAGTTTGCTTGCACTTCCTCCTTGCTTACATTTCTCTTTTGTAACTTTTCTCGAGCACAGCTCTTTTTGTACAACCAACAAGAAGAAATTCTGCCAGGTCGCAGGAAAAAGAACCGGAGGGTTTTTATGCGGTGTTATCTATGTACTGACAATAAATCTGAACTGTACCTTTTCCAAACTCATCATATCCTTTCTTCAATGGGGCAACCAAAATTGCACACAGTATTCCCATGCAGCCGGACCAAAATTTTATATACAGTAAAATCCCCATAATCCGGCACGCAATCAACCGGAAACTCAACCAACCAGCAAAATAGATAAATAGATTTTAAGACAATAAGAATAAATAAAGTTTTAAATTTTTTAAAGCTATAGAAGTAAAGGCTCTCTAATCCAACACAACCCCTTGGAACCAAACTTTCAGTCAACAGACTGCCCCAGTCATGTCCCTCCACAGCAGATGTTTGAATAAAGTTGTGTTTGAATAAAATGACACCACTGGAGCTACTCTCCCAAAGTCTTATCCTTTCCTGGTAGAGTCTTTATCTTTATTAGTAAGGCGTTGTCTGTAAACTTGGGGGGAGGGGGGGTTAATTATGACGGTGGCATGGTTAGCTTTGCGGCTAGTGCAAAACTGTTACAGTTCTCGCAAATGGGGTTTGAATTCAAAGAAAGCTGCCCATGGGCCTGATGGGGACACTGACGTGGAGGTGAATCAGTTTGGGTTGAGGGCCTAACCGGGACACTGACGTGGAGGTGAGTTGGGTTGCCAGCGCCAGGGGAGAGGAGACAATTACGACAGCAGTCAATTACGACAGCACCATTGTTAGCGTAGCTGCTAGTGCAAAGTTACAGCACGAGTTTCAAATTTAAATTTTGTACGTTACTGGCATTAGCTGATTAAAGTGAACTTTATATAATTAAAGGCTACAACAGGTTGTTTTTTCAAATTACATTTTGCACTGTCTTTTGTCTTTTAAATGGTGTATTTTTAATTCAGGTATCTTAGTTGGGCATAGAAAAATTCGCGTATCCGACATCCACAATCCCCATAGGCACCAGATAATGGGGTTTGCTGTAAGCTCCAACAAACAATTCAGATTTCAAATTTATTGTCAGAGTACATAGATGACATAACATACAACCCTGAGATTCTTTTTCCTGTGAGCAAGGCAGAATTATCATTTATTGGTAGTGCAAAGAAAGTACATCGCATATACATGTAAACAAACAAACTGTAAACAGACAACAAATGTAAACATACTGACTGTGCAATGCAGAGAGAATTTAAAGAAAAAAAATCAATAAAGTGCACAAGTAAGAGTCCTTAAATGAGTCCCTGATTGAGTTTGTTGCTGAGGAGTCTGATGGTGGAGGGGGAGCAGCTGTTCCCTAACCTGGTGGTGCGAGTTTTGTGACACCTATACCTTGATTCTGATGGCAGCAGCAAGAACAGAGCATGTGCTGGGTGGTGTGGATCCTTGGTGATTGCTGCTGCTCTCTGACGGCAGCATTCCCTGTAGATGTGATAGTGGGGAAGGTTTTACTTGTGATATCCTGGGCAGTGTCCTCTACCAAACCCTGATGCAGCCAGTCAGAACACATCTGTAGAAATGCCAAGGATTCTGGTGCCATACCAAACCTCTGCAAATTCCTAAGGAAGTAGAGGCACTGACATGCTTTCTTCACAATGCCATTGGTGTGTTGAGTCTAGGAAAGATCCTCCAAGATATTGATTCCCAAGAACTTGAATTTGTTCACCCTCTTCAACTCTGATTCCCCAATGATCACTGGATTGTATACCTCCGCCTTTCCTTTCCTGAAGTCAACAATCAGCTCCTTAGTTTTGGTGACATTGAGTGCAAGGTTGTTGTTGGTGCATAATTCAGCCAAGTTTTCAATCTCTATCCTGTATGCTGGCTCATCACCTTTCTTTATACAACCCTCTACTGTGGTATCGTTGGCATATTTGTAGATTGTGTTATTGTCGTACTGAGCCACACTGTTGTAGAAGTAAAGTGAGTAGAGTAGGGGCTAAGAACTCAGTTCTGTGGTGCTCCAATACTGATGGAGATTATGGAGATGTTCCACGAATCCTCATTATTTGTAGTCTGGAGGTGAGGAAATCCATGATCCAATTACATAGTGGGGTGTTGAGTCCCAGGTCCTGGAGTTTACTAATTAGTTTTGAGGGGATGATAATGTTAAATTCTGAATTATAGTCAATAAAGAACATCCTGATGAAATCATCTTTACTGTCCAGGTGTTCCAGGTTTTGTGTACAGCCACTGAGATGGCATCCGCCGTTGACCTGTTGCTACGATGGAACTGGAACGTATCCACATCACCTCTCAGACAGGATCTGATATGCTTCAACACCAGCCTTTCAAAACACTACATCACTGTTGATGCAAGTGCTACCGGTCGATAGTCATTAAACTAGACTCTTCTTCGGCAACAGAATGATTGACGCCTGTTTGAAGGAGAAGGGTACCAGGCCTGCTGGAGTGAGATATACAATAAATCTGCACCTAAAGCAAAATAAATTGGCTTTCAAGATGAGCATACCAAACTGAATTAAATGATCTCAGTTCAATGCATTGTACAATGTTTGTCTTCTTCTATTTAAGTTCTTTGCATCTAAAAAGTAATTTTTTGAGATATCAGATATTTTAGGTATCAATGGAACAGTAAAACGGAAAAATGTTGATCTATGGAATGCAATATGCTGATCTCTTAACCGGTTGGCAGTATAAAAATCCACACAAGTTGAAACTCAAACTTCACAGTTAAAGTTGTAGGTACGATTGTTTTGGTTTTAAAGGGTTTTCTGTCTCAAATTTTCCAATATTGTCAGAGCACAGACATGACATCAAATACAACCCTGAGATTATTTTTCCTGTGGGTGAGACATGTAACCAAGAAATGTAAACAAACTGACTGTGCAATACAGAAAGAAAAAACAATAAAGTTCATTAGTAAGAGTCCTTAATCAAGTGTTTGATTGAGCTTGTTGTTGAACAGTCTGATGGTGGAGGGGTAGTAGCTGTTCCTGAACCTGGTGGTGAAAGTTTTGTTTCTATTTATCGTTATCTTTTCATTCTAATCCCTGAATTATTGCAGGGATTAGAATGAAAAGATAACAACAAATAGAAACAAAAGACACAAGATGTAGTAAAGAAACATTTTATTAAAATCATTCTTTACCAAGCAAAATCCCCCCCGCCCCACCTCCCAAAGTATGTCGACTGCTCCAATTCAAAGTCCATCAACATTTAAGAATAATTAGATGAAGGGAGATTGGACTGGACAAGGCACTTGGAATTAAACATAGAATGACTTGGCCTCACCCAACAACACCTGAGCATGTTATTTTCTTATCATTCAACATGCACCCTTGCATACATTTTTCATAGTCTGCAACCAGATGCCAAAAATAAGGCACTAAGACCAAAATAATAGAAGCTAATAAGACATTTTTTGGAAAAAAAAACACAATTTAAAGAATAAATATGACACTTTTATAAAGGTCTGGTGTCAGGACCCAGATACAGTAATAAAAAAGGTACAAAAGTAACTATTATATATTAAAAAAATGTTTTTTTGACTGTACTCTATACTTAAAATATATGCAAGCTCTGATGCTGTGTGTGTGTGTGTGTGTGTGTGTGTGTGTGTGTGTGTGTGTGTGTGTGTGTGTGTGTGTATGGGGGGGGTGGGACTGGTCTGTTTTTGTTTGCTGTGAGAAAAAAAGTTTAAAATGTTACTATGTATATTTTTGGGGAAAAAACAAAACAAAATATTCAAAAAAATCCAATCAGCTTTTTTCCCTCTTTTCCATCAGGATGAGCACATATTCTGCTTGGTTTAACTGTCCCTGAAATGCAATACAAGCAGATCAAATCTATATTCCACTAAATGTTCTAATTTTTACTTAGCTGACTAATTTTTCTACATCCGACTAACCCCTTGCCATCGACTTTTTTTTTTAAAAAAAGGGGTCAACTTTAGCTGAAAAGACAATCTGTCCCCTCCTTTCCTCCATGATCCTCCCCCAGCCATAAAACAAGTGCCCCTTCACAAAGGCTATGAACAGAATAGAATCGAAAGGTGCCAAGATGCAAACGATTCAGCCCAATTAATAATTATTTAACACAAAGAAGACATCGGTTTCACCTCATTCTATTTAAAATCTACAAGATTAAGACAACCCTTTGCAAATTGTTGCTATCAATGCCATCTTCTACATGTGCAAGAGTAAACTGATCCTTGCAGTACAGTATTTCAAGGCGAGTAATCATCAGTTATGCTGACATAACTCAGAAGCAAATTGAACTCCATCCAAGGATTTACAGCCTTTTAAAACAAATGCGTTTCTCATCCTCCCTGCAATTTCCAGTCAGATTTCCAGTCTTGAAAATTACAAGGCAGGGGGGACGGATTCATATTCACGGCTGCTGCCTGCAAAACAGACTCACAATATGGCCACACTGCATTAATCTGCATCTCCCACCCACCCACCCACCCACCCACCCGTGGAGAAATGCAGCAGCCCCTGAGCTTCCTTCTCCTTATTTCTCAGGACACGATCCTGAACGGGTGACACAAGCAGAATAAATTAATACCTGCAAATCCGTCTTCAGCCACTTGGAATCGAACCGAGCCTGGGCTGCCAAGCAGAATCTGTCGAGAGGCATCTTCCCCACCCCCCCCCCCCACCCCTCCTCCTCCCCCGACCCCCCCCCCCCCCGACCTCGGGTCTTCAACGCCAAAGAGAGTGGGAGCAAAGGAAAAACACACGCATCGTCGTCAATGGGCGCCCCCCGTCCCCTCAGAAGCGGTCCTTCTCCTCGCCCATCCCGTCAAACCCAATTCCTCTCTCGCTCCAAACGCACTCCCCCTTTTTCTTTCCTCCCTTTCCCTTTCCCCCTCTCTCCCTCTCCAGGAAGTCGGGATCATCGACACGGGAAGGTACCAGCCATCAGCAACGGCGTGCTGACGTCACCGGCAATGGCAGGTCCAGTCGCCCAATCGGATCGCCCGGAGCTCTTTTCTGCCCGCTGAACCAATGGGGGAGGGGTTTGTGGGTCGGACGGCGGGACTTCCGGGGGGTGGGACTTCCGCTGCTCGGTTTGTTGGGCGACTGAGCAGGTAGGTTTCTCGTGCCTTCAGTGTCATTTCGTGGCGGGTTGGGGGGGGCCTCCCCTGCCCCCTACCCTTCCCCCCCAATCCCTGCACCTCCCCCCTCCTCCTCCCCCTCCCTCTCCTCCTCCTTCCCCCTCCCTTTCCTCCTCCCCCTCCCCGCCCCCTACCCTTCCCCCCAATCCCTGCACCTCCCCCTCCTCCTCCCCCTCCCTCTCCTCCTCCTTCCCCCTCCCTTTCCTCCTCCCCGCCCCCTACCCTTCCCCCTCCCAATCCCTGCACCTCCCCCCTCCTCCTCCCCCTCCCTCTCCTCCTCCTTCCCCCTCCCTTTCCTCCTCCCCCTCCCCGCCCCCTACCCTTCCCCCTCCCAATCCCTGCACCTCCCCCCTCCTCCTCCCCCTCCCTCTCCTCCTCCTTCCCCCTCCCTTTCCTCCTCCCCCTCCCCTGCCCCCTACCCTTCCCCCCAATCCCTGCACCTCCCCCCTCCTCCTCCCCCTCCCTCTCCTCCTCCTTCCCCCTCCCTTTCCTCCTCCCCCTCCCCGCCCCCTACCCTTCCCCGCCCCCTACCCTTCCCCTGCCCCCTACCCTTCCCCCTCCCAATCCCTGCACCTCCCCCTCCTCCTCCCCCTCCCTCTCCTCCTCCTTCCCCCTCCCTTTCCTCCTCCCCCTCCCCGCCCCCTACCCTTCCCCCTCCCAATCCCTGCACCTCCCCCCTCCTCCTCCCCCTCCCTCTCCTCCTCCTTCCCCCTCCCTTTCCTCCTCCCCCTCCCCGCCCCCTACCCTTCCCCGCCCCCTACCCTTCCCCTGCCCCCTACCCTTCCCCCTCCCAATCCCTGCACCTCCCCCTCCTCCTCCCCCTCCCTCTCCTCCTCCTTCCCCCTCCCTTTCCTCCTCCCCCTCCCCGCCCCCTACCCTTCCCCCTCCCAATCCCTGCCCCTCCCCTCCCCAACCCCTGCCCACTCCCCCCTCCCTCTCCTCCTCCCTCCCCCCTCCCTCTCCTCCTCCCTCCCCCTCCCTCCCCCTCCCTCTCCTCCTCCCTCCCCCTCCCTCTCCTCCTCCCTCCCCCCTCCCTCTCCTCCTCCCTCTCCTCCTCCCTCCCCCTCCTCCTCCTCCTCCCCTCTCCCCGCAAATGGGCTCCTTTTTAATTATCGTCCACAAATGTCCTTGTCTGAAAATACACAAAAATCACTCAATGTGATTGCAGTGAACTGGAATTCACTGACTATGTCGTGTTCAGGTGGCTGGCTCCGCCCCAATATAAACCCTGGGTTTCCCGCCTTACCTCAGATTCACCTGAGGACTCTTGTGTCTACTGGCCATTGATTGTAAGCTATTAAAAGCTTGCTTGTACTTCCCACCCCCCCCCCCCCCCCTGTCTCTGAGTGCAATCAGTCACATTACAATTTTAATAGCTTAACTTTGAAGCAGGGTGGAAGCCCTGCTGAATGAAGCCAGGCATGCTCCAGGTCGACCCTCTGTCCCCTGAGAGGTCCCGGAGGAACTCGCCTACCGGCTGCAGTGCTCCCAGTCTTACCTGACGGCCACACAGGATGTCTTCAACTCTGATAGTCTCTGGAGAATGGCACTTCTCTCTCGAGTCTTTCCCCAAGGGGTTTGCTGTCATCAGAGACTGTGCTACGTACAAGTTGGCCATAGGAGGCTGAAGGCTCGCTACGAGGCCCCAGAACGACGTGCTGGCGGGGCACCAACTTTCTCAATGTCAGCGGCATCTGGGTGAGTCACTGGACGATTATGTTCTTGAACTGTGGGCCTTTACTAGAAAAATGCCACTACAAAGCAGCCACGGCCTGGGAAGAACAAATCCAGGACACCCTCATGACAGGAGTGAGGTCAAGGTTCATGAGGCAGCGACTGCTAGAGTTTGAGAAGAAAGATTTAGCCAGCACCCTGGAGCTGGCGAAAGCACTCGAACAATCCCAACTGGGAGCTGACGACCTCACGGGCAAAAGCGGCGCCTTTTCAAAGGGTCAGGTCATTGGGGCGCTGGTGACGCCCCCCGCAGCCCCAGCGCCGACTGCTGTGGCCATGTGCGACTGGGGATGCTGCTTCTACGGACAAGCACAGCACCCCTGCTCCTGATGTCCTGCGAAGTGCTCCGTGTACTCAAGATGCGGTAAAGGAGGGCACTGGGTGAAGGTTTGCTGGGCTAAAGGGAACCCAAAGAGGGGCCACCACGTGTGCAACTCCTGAATCATCATTCAACCCGTGCCCAAGTCCGGAAGTGCCGGCCTCAGCCTCTCTATGCTGCTCGCTGCCAGCATCTTGCTATGCCTCGTGTCGAGGCCTACCACCGGAAGTAAAGTATCACAGGAAGTTACAGCAGCCGTCTTGCCGCGCATCGAGGTCGACACCACCTAGTCCTTAAGATGGAGGGTGGCCATCTTGCTGCGCCTCGTGGTCGATACCATCTTGTCTGTAGGCCAAGAGGAGAGAGTCAACATCAACATGGGGAGCGATGGGGTTTCCGGAGCACTGGCATCGGTCATCCTGGTTCAGCCAATACCTCACTAATTGAATAACTTGATGATGGAGGTGAGGATAAACGGACACTTGACTGATTGCTTTGTAGACACTGGCTCCACTAAGAGCTTTATAAACTCTGTGACGGCACTGTGACAACTTAAGAGTGTACCTGACAGACTATCGTATTTTCCAAGCTTCGCACTCACATCTAACTGCAAAAGGAGGGTAATTTTATAAGTTCTGATTGTAAGTGCTAAAGGATTTATGCGCTCAAGTGTTGCACTTTCTGTGTCACCTTAAAAGCATGACCATGGAGTACTCTGGCCCACTTCCTCCAATCACAGTGCGAAACAGAAGGTCCCAAAAGGCAGACACCACATGCAGTTTCTCCACCCTAAATATTGATTCCTCCCTCACTATTTCCAAACCTGACTCCCGATTGCAAACCAATAGCTCCAACGAGCAGGCAATATAGGGTGGGGGAATCAGGAATTTATTAGAGCCAAGGCACAGCCGCTGCTCAAAGAAAATGTCATTGGGCCTAGCAACAGCCCATGGAGAGCTTAGGTGGTTGTCGTGAAAGGGGAAGAAAAGTCCAGGCGAGTGATTGACTATAGCCAAACAATTAATCATTTCATACTCCTGGGTGCATGCCCCCTCCCTCGATTTTCAGACATGATAAACGAAATTGCGCAGTATCTTGTCTATTCAACCATTGACCTGAAAGCTGCATACCACCAGTTACCAATCTGATCCAAGGACCACCCCTATACAGCATTTGAGGCAGACAGACAGCTCTTATCAGTTCCAGGTGGTCCTTTTGGCATCACTAGTGGGGTCTCGGTCTTCCAGAGAGAGATGGACAAAATCGTCGACGAGTACAGGTTAAAGGCCACCCTCCCTTATCTCAACAACATCACCATTTGTGGACACTCTGGAAGACCATGACGCCAACCTCCAGGCATTTCTCCATACAGCCAAGGCCCTGAACCTTGCATACAACTCCAGTAAGTGCGTGTTCCAAATGAAACATCTGACGATCATGGTGGAGAATGGCGTCAATGGCCCTGGCCAATGTACCCCGTTAGACCTCCTGATCCCAAAGACCATGAAAGCCTTAAGGAGGTGCTGGGCTTCTTTTACTATTCCATTGATTGTTAGCTATTAAGCTTATAAGTGAGTCTCTCACTCTGCGGATAAGTTCCAGCCCTTCTTAAAATCTAACTCCTCCTCATCATTGGTCGAAGCCTAGGTAGCATTCGACTACATTCGGAGCTGCATCACAAAGGCCACCATGCATGTGGTGGACGAGAATGCACCCGTCCAGGTGGAAAGCAATGCCTCCTATGTAGCTCTGGCCAAACTCTCCACCTATAATTATGACATAGCGTACAGGTCAGGTACTCTCAGTGAACCTCATCAAAAGGAAGCTGTGCTTCGGCACACACCGGCCATTTGCGGTCACTGCATGTTGAGCTTTGCCACCAGGCATCACTCGCATGGCTCATTTTATCAACCTGCCGAACTCCATTGAGGACATCAGGGAAATGACCAGGTCTGCACCTGATAAAGGCATCCCGCCTCTTCGAACGGCTCAGTGTCAATTTAAAGGGTCTCCTCCCTTTCACCAACGGAAATGTGTACTTTCTCAAAGTCATTGATGAGTACTCATGTTTTCTGTTAGCCATCCCCTGCCCAGACATGATCACCATGGTCATCAGGGCCTTCACCCTGTTCGGGTATCCCAGCTATATCCATAGCAACCGGGGATCATCATTTATGAGCGAAGAGTTACGCCAGTACCTGCTCGTAAGAGGCATTGCCTCAAGCAGGACAACTAGCTACAATCTCTGGGGGAATGGACAAGTTGAAAAAGAGAACACAACTGTATGGAAGGCAGTGAAATTGACTCTCTGGTCCAAAGGCCTTCCAGACTCACACTGGCAAGGTACCCTACCCAGAGCGCCCTACTCCATAAGATCGCTCTCCACAGTGACCAATGCAACTCCTCACGAGCTTATGTTTACGTTCCAGAGGAAATCCACATCTGGGACTACTCTCCCAATTTGGCTAATGGCATCAGGGCCAGTACTGCTGAGAAAGCACATGAGGAGGAGCAAGACAGACTCCCTGATCGAGAGGGTGCACCTGCTGCACGCCAACCCAATGTATGCCTTTGTGGCATATCCTGACAGCAGAGAGGAAATTGTCTTGATCAGAGACCTGGCACCTGCTGGAACTGAGGATCCAATGCCTCAAGTGAGCCAGGAACTACCAAATACCCCACTTAGGGTCCTGGAGGACACTGCTCAGGAAGTGGTCCAATCCACCCAATGGCATGGCTGGAGCCCTCGAGATCCACTGACCCTGTACCACAGGGAGTTCAGGAAATCCAAACTCCTCCAGTACTGCAGTGCTTGACAGAATTACCAGACCCCCTGATAGGCTTAACCTGTAAATATTGGTAAAATATTAGTTCTTTTGAATGAATCGTCTCTGTTTTTCACCCACAGGCTCAATTCTGAAGGAAGGGGTGAATGCAGTGAATTGGAATTCACTCTCTCTGTATTGTTCAGATGGCTAACTCCTTCCTTGGCTCCACCCTCACCTACCCCAATATAAACCTTGGTTTTCCCGCCTTTCCTCAGATTCACCTGAGGACTATTGTGTCTACCGGCCATTGATTGTAAGCTATTACAAGCGTATTTGTAGTCCTCGCTTGTCTCTGAGTGCAATCAGTCGTGTTACAGTGGAAACCAAACCTCTCTGTGGGATTCTCTCTCACTGTTCCCCATCTGCAATTTTTGCTGCTCTCAAACTCCACCAGGGATGCCTACCCTAAAAGAGATTCTCCTTTGCTCTCTGAAGGTAGTTCTGTGGGAATCTCTCTCACTGCTCCCCCATCTGTAATTTTTGCTGCTCTCAAACTCCACCAGGGATGCCTACCCTAAAAGAGATTCTCCTTTGCTCTCTGAAGGTAGTTCTGTGAGAATCTCTCTCATTGCTCCCCATTTGTAATCCCTGCTGCTCTCAAGTTCTATGAACAGCAAAGCTCCACACCATAGCAGGGGTGCAGTCCGGCATTTTTGTTGCCGGAGATCTCACCATGTTGTATTTTGTATTGTATAATTGAGAACAAATGGTAGGATGAGGAAGGAGGACGACCGGTCGTGGAAGTAACAGGATCCTTTTATGTCCAGAATAGCACTAAGTAGTGGGGGGAACCACCCGGAGCAGCCCCTGAGGTATCAGAATAGTGCTCTGGTGAGTTCTGACAGCAATGGCATTAATGTCATAGGCATTAAAAGTCCAGAAGACTGATGAGAGAATGATGGAAAGAGATTGTCGTGCAGCTTTACAACACGAGTAGATCCTTTGGCCCAGCTTGTCCTTGCTGACCAAGCTAGTACCATTTTCCTGTGTTTGATCTGTATCCCTCTACACCTTTTTATTCACATAATTGTCCAAATGTCTTAAATGTTAAACCCGACTCCACCATTTCCTCTGGCCACTTGTTCCATTAATTCACCACTCTGTGTAGAAAAGGTGCCCCTCAATATTTCCCCTTACCTTGAATCAATGCCTTCTAGTTTTAGATTACCTCCCTGAGATGAGAGAAAAAAAGACTATGGCAATATATTTTATCTATACCCCTTGTGATTTTATAAACCTCTGTAAAGGTACCCCTCCAATGCTCCAGGCTCTCCAAATTCAAGCCCACCATTCCCATTAATGTTCTTGTGAGTCTTTTCTACACGCTTCCAGTTTAATTATATCATTCCTATGGCCGGTGACCGTAAATAAACATTATACTCTTGCACCATTGTAACATGACTTCCCTTCTGTACTCAATGTCATGTAATTTCTGCCTTGGTTTAACCAATGAAAGTGTAACTCTCATATTTGAGTTAAGTAAAAACACAATGATGGAGAAACTCAGCAAGTCAAACAATGTCTTTTGTCTGAGTTAAATTCTGTCTTCCATTCCTTGGCCCACTTTCCCAGTTCATTTAGATACTCTTGTCATATGAGGTAACTTTATCATCAGTTTTGATGTCATGTACAAATTCACTCATCCTGCAAACTACCTTGTCATTCAAGTCATTAACATAAATGACTGACAATAGTGAACTCAGCAGGAACCCTTGGAGCTCCATATTTAGAAGACCAGTTCTGGAAACAGTACATTGATGCAACAGTGAAGAAGGCACACCAATGCCTCTATTTTCTAAATAGTCTGAGGATATTTGGCATGTCATCAAACATTCTATCAAACTTCTACAATTGCACTGTGGATAGTATACAGACAAGTTACATCACAACCTGGTTTCGAAATTTGACTACCCTGGAACAGGAAGGCTTCCGAAAGTAATAAACAGCCAGGTGTATGATGGGCTCTGATCTCACATCCGCTTAAATGCATCTGTCTGAGGTGGTGCTTCAAGAAGGGCTGCCAACGTTACAAAAGACTTTATTCACTCTGCTCATGACCTCTTCTCACTCCAACCTTCTGGCAGTAAATCCAAGAATAGCTTTCAGGCTCATGAACTCCTCCCCTTGTTGCACTAATCAGGGACAGCCATGACTTCATGAATGCTAAGTCATTTTTTTTTTGCAACAGCAGTATAACTGCATATTTATCTTTTTTTTTGGTATATAATCCATTAGTTTCAAGATAATTATGGATGAGGAAAGGTCTACTCCTCAGGTTGAGATTCTAAATTGGAGAAAGACAAATTCTGAGGAAATGAGAAAAAATCTAGAAAGCATGGATTGGGATAGGTTGTTTTCTGGCAAGGATGTGCTCAGTAAATGGAAGGCCTTCAAAGGCGAAACTTTGAGAGTACAGAGTTTGTATTTCTTGTCAGGATTAATGGCAAAGTTAACAAGCATAAGAACCTTGGTTTTTGAAGGAGATTGGGGATCTGTTTAAGAAGAGAAAGGTGTATAGCAGGTATAGGAGCAAATGAGGTAAATTTTAATCTCAACATAGAGCTCGAGGCCATGCCATCCACATACCCCAATTAACCTACAATCCCGATACATTTTGGAGTGGGAGGATACCAGAAGTAACCGGAGGAAACCTACGCAGACATAGGGAGAATGTACAAATTCCTGGATTCAAACCCAGGTCGCTGGCTCTGTAATATCATTGCACTAACCGCTACACTAACTGTTCTGCTTGAGGAGTGAAAGAAAAAACTTCAGAAGGAAATCAGGAGGGCTAAAAGAATATGAGGTTGCTTTGGCAGACAAGGTGAAGGAAATTCCTAGGGGCTTCTACAGGTACGTTAAGAGCAAAAGGTTAATAATGGACAAATTTGGTCCCGTTGAAGATCAGATGGGTTGGCTATGTACGAAGCCTGAAGAGATGGGGGAGGCCTGAAATGGTTTTTGTATCTGTATTTGCTCAGGAAACTGGCACAGAGTCCAAGGATGTAAGGCAAACAAGCAATGAGGTCATGGAACGTATACAGTTTAAAGAGGAGGTGCTTGCTGTCTTGAACCAAATAAGGGTATGTGGCAGCGCACATCTTTGTAAGTGAACCAGCCCCCTTAGTACCACCGTGCTGGTGGGGCAGCTGCAGAAGATGGCGCCATCAGGGCTTACTCTCTGCCTCGTGGCTTAGGCCACTGCTCGCGCCCTGGGCCATGTAATGACATAACCACTGCCCGGGGAGGAACTCCCGTTGGCCTTAAAGGGGCACGCATGAAATTCAAATAATCAGTTCTACTGGAAACCCCACCGAGTCTAGTGGTGTTTTCTGTGTGTAGCAGCTGCTACAGGTGGATAAATCCTCAGAGCCTGGCAAGTTATTCCCTTGGACCTTGAGGGAGGCAAATCAAAATTGTAGGAGCCTTAGAAGATATATTTAAAATGTCAGTCATGGGTAAGATGCTGGAGAATTGGAGGGTTGCTCAGGTAAGATTATCCATGGGATGGTAACCATGGCAGCGGAGCAGTGAGGGACGTTGCAGTTGAAGAACATACAGGCTGTGAGCTGTTGGCGACTCAAGATGAGAAACCCAGACAGGCTGATAGCGACTGCAGTTAAAGGACTCACAGTAGGCTATGGACTGCTAAAGACTGATTTGAGACTGGCTAAAGGGGATCAGGAATCAGAATTGGGATGCAAGGGCGCTGAGGCTTCCTGATCGTGTTGGAGGTTTGGATCTGGAGCTCAGGTTGCCAATGGTTGGACTGGAGTCTGTGTAGCTGCGGAGGCTGCAGGAGTGCAGGAAGTGAATCCATGGAAATTCTGGAGGTATTCTCTTTTGTTTCTCTTTCTCTGACTGTTAGAGATGCCTGGAAATTTGTGCTGATGGCAAATCTATCTGCCTTACAAAAAACTAAAGCAAATTTTGTCTAATATTACACCTGCTTTATTACCCGACAATAAAGGAATCTTGAATGTTGTTCTGTTATTTAAAAAAAGGCTCAAAAAATAATCCAAGAAATTATAGGCCAGTGACATCAGTATTAGGTAAGTTAATGGAATATTTTCTAAGAGATCAGAAATACAAGTATTTGGATTGTCAGGGATTGATTAGGGGTAGTCAGTGTGACTTTGTGCATGGTGTGTCATATTTAACTAATCTGAGAGCTCTTTCAAGGAGGTTACCAGGTTGATGAAGGAAAAACTAGATGTTGTCTACGTTGGCTTTAGTAAGGCCTTTGACAAGGTCCCACGTGGGAGGTTAGCAGGAATGATCAGTCGCTCAGTATTCACGGTGAAGTAGTAAACTGGATTCGACATTGGTCTTATTAAAAAAGCAAGAGAGTGGTTGTGGATGATTGTCTATCAGATTGAAAGTGTGCCTTAGGAATCTGTGCTGGGTCCATTATTGTTTGTCATCTATACCAAAGATCTGGATGATAATGTGGTAAATTGGGTTCGCAAATTTGCAGATGGTATAGTGGACAGCAAGGAAGGCTTTCAAAGCTTGCAGAGAAATCTGGACCAGCTGGAAAAATGGGATGAAAAATGGCAGATGGAATTTAATGCAGTCAAGTGTGAGGTGTAGCATTTTGGAAGGACAAACCAAGGTAGGACATACATGGTAAACAGTTGGGCACTGAGGAGTGTGGTAGATCAAAAGAATCTGGAATACAGATACATAATTCCTGAAAGTGTCACTAGTATAGTCGTAAAGAGAGCTTTTGACAGATTGGCCTTCATAAATCAAAGTTATGATGTTATGGTAAAGTTGTATAAGACTTTGATGAGACCAAATATTGTGCGCAGTTTTGTTCAACTAATTACAGGAAAGATATCAGTAAAATTGAAAGGGTAAAGAGAAGATTTACATTATGAGGATGTTGCCGGGACTTTAGGAGCTCAGTTACAGGGAAAGGTTAAACATGTTAGGACTTTATTCCCTGGAGCATAGAAAAATGAGGGGTAATTTGATAGAGGTATACAAAATTATGAGCGGTATCGATAGAGTAAATGCAAGTAGGATTTTATCCACTTAAGTTAGATGAGATGCAAACCAGGTGGCATGGGTTAATGGCGAAAGGAGAAAGGTTTAGGGGGAACTTCGCAAAGAGAATAGTGGGAGTAAGGAACAAGCTCTCAGCTGAAGTGTTGAATGCGGGCTCAATTTTAACATTTAATAAAAAATTTGGAGAGGTATTTGGATGGGAGGGATATGATCTGGGTGCTGGTCAGTGGAACAAGGCAGTTCAGTGCAGAGTAGAAGAGCTGAAGGGCCTGTTCCTGTGCTGCAATGTTCTCTGGTTCTTTGTCGACTCTAATTCAATTAAGTGTACTTTTTTTTAGATTTTGTATATTTTTTTTACAAGGTACCTCTGCAGTTACAGCAAGTATGTAGATTGTATAATGTATATCACATGCTCATTATCAATATCTGTGTGCCACTTTCATGGAACTATGTACATGTGCCCCTCAGTGGTACTCTCTGGGGTTTAACCATTCGCTGTGCAAGTCCTGCCCTGGTTTACCTATCAAGTGTAGAACCTCATACTTGATGGAGAGAGGAAACTAGTTGTGCCACTTATAGAACAAACATCTTTTATATGTATTTTGGACTTTTGAATATAATATTATTATAGCAGCTCATTCATGAATAAGGATATCCTTAATTCAAATTTTAATAAGGCACATTAAAAGAGTGTTAGCAATTGCATGTAGGTGATGGGCCATAAATGTAGGAATACAGAACCTCGTGAATTATATTGACTCAAAGAAACCACATGACTTTTTCCCATAAAGTAAAATTCTAATACTTGCTGAGAATTGTTTTTGGAATCAGGTTAATGAATTTTTCTGATGTTGTTCATTATTAATACTGTACTCAATGTTTTTAATTCACTTTTTTTTATATTACACAGCATAGGTAATAAACTTTGCAATTCACCCACTAAATTGAAAAGGAGATGGGAAAATGCACCTTAGTCAGTTTAAAGATTGTCCAGGAAACAGGAATCTTAGTCACTTTGAGGGGAATACAGGAAACATGATCCTAGTCAGTTTAAAAGGAGTGCATGAATTACAGTCTGAGTGAATCAGAAGGGAACATGGCACCTTAGACCCAGTTAATATTGGGAAACATGCTGCTTTGGAGGGAAGGGACGAGAATAAATTCAGTTAATGCTCCACAGGGATTAAAGTTTTTGCTTATTCAGCAAGCTGCCAATTCTGGTCGCTTCACAAATGGACAGACGTGACAGGATTAATTTATCATACATTGTGTGTGCTATGCACAAAACAGATGAACAATCTGTTTTGTCTGTCACTGGCAAACAGTACAATGGCAAATTATATGATGCCTTCATTGTAAAACGTCTTTGAGTATAGGAACAAGGAAGTATTGTTGCATTGCATAGGGTCTTGATGAGGTGACATCTGGGGTTATATGTGCAGTTTATTCGTCTCTTTATCTGAAGGAGAATATTAGAGTCATACTCTGGAACTATAGAAATAAGCCCTTCAGCCCTACTTGTCCATGCTGACTGAGTTGTCTACCTAAGCTAGTCTTATTTGCCTGTTTTGCCCTATCCCTCATGTATCTACCTGAAGACTTTCAGTCATTGTAATTATACCTGCCTATGCATACCTCCCACTGTCTGCATGAAAAATGTGTCTCTCAGACCCCTTTTAAATCTTTCCTTCTTACCTCAAATTTATGCACTACCCTGGGAAAAAGACAATGACAACCTTACCCGGCACCATGTTCTTGCGATAGAGGGGATGCAACAGAGGCTCATTAGATAGCAGGACTAACCTACGAAGAGAGATGGAGTCACATTCACTGGAGTTGTTAGGTCTGCTTTGTTCATGAATGAGTGAGACAAACACCAGGCTGAGTCAAAATCAGGGTTCTTTGTTCTTTATTACCGGATTGTAACACTTGCGACTAACAAAGTTAGTCGGAGAATGCATTCTGCCGTTATCAGCAAAATGGTGATTTTTTATACCCTTGGATACATGCTTAGAACATCATCATATCATTACTTGTCCAATGACTAAAACTGTTGCTATCCTTTCCCTGCTAGCTTCCTGCCTCTCAATCCATCAATGTCTCTCTTATCTTGTAAGTACAAGGATGCATTTACATCTTGTTACAGCCCTGTACATTCCCATCTCATGATGTTTTACCTAACAGGAGTACAAGGACACCTCCCCTTCTTGTTACTGCCCTGTACAGGGTAACTCCCTACACATTCCCATCTCATGATGTTTTACCTTACAGAGTGCAGAAGAGGATTTCATATAAAGCCTATAAAAAGTTAACAGAACAAAGCAGACTGGATATAGGGAAAATGCTCCTGATAGAAAGAAATTCAGGACTAGGGTACATGGCCTCAGGAGGATGGTCATGTCATTTAGAACAGATAAGAAGAAAATTCATTTCAGAGAGTGGTGAATCTGTGGAATTCTCCACTACAAAGGGCAATGGAGTTTGGGTAATTAAATATATTTAAAAAGGAAGTCGATATATTTCTACAGGAAGGGGAATTGAATTGTTTATTGTCACATATATGAAGAATGAGTGAAAAGGGCATATTATGTAAAGGATATTGTAATTCTGTTTAGAGATATATTAAGAGAGTTAACAAAAGAGTGGCAAATGGAGTTAAACAAGAAAGTTTACCAACGTTGTAATTGTAGTTTACACAAAATTGCTGGAGAAAGTCAGCAAGTCATAACATTCTTTATGTAGCCATGATAAAGGTATATATCCAACATTCTGGTCCTGAGCCCTTCATCAAGATATAAACAAAATGCAGCCAGGCACCTGAATAAAATGGTGGGAGGAGGGGAGGGGAAGAGCACAGGCCCACAGGCAAGAGATCATAGGTGGATAAGAGACAGAGGATACAAGAGAAAAAAGTTGAGAAGTGATGGGAAAGGGGATAGCTCTCTAAATTGAGAGGAAAGTGGTGGAGAGCTGGAGGAAAGGAGAGTTGGGGAAGAGGGGGAGACAGGGGAGTGGCCAAATGGAACCAGAGAAGTCAGTGTTAATGCCTTCCACTTGGAGTGGGCCCAGACCGAATAATAGGTATTGCTCTTCTAATTTATGGGTGGCCTTGGTTTGGCAGTGCATGAGGCCATGGACAAACAAATGGAGTTCAGTGTGGGGTAGAGTGAGGTCATGCTCTTTGGTAAGAGAAATCAAAAGATAGATTGTTATCAATGAGTCAATTCCAGTGGATGAATACAAAAAGATAACAGGCAGATCCAATAAATAGTTAAGAAAGCAAATGGCATTTTGGCTTTCTTTGCAAAGGAGTCAGAGGTTAAAACTCCTCATCAGGTATACTGCACACAGTTTTGGTCGTCCTGCCTCAAAATAGATTGACTAATATTGGAGGTAGTACAAAAGAGATTCACCAGGCTAATTCCTGGGATGAGAAGTTGCCCTGCTAAGAGATACTAAATAATTTGGGCCAGTATACCTTGAACTTCAGAAGAATGAAAGGTAACTTTATTCATCCAACAAGATCCTAAAGGTGGGGGATGTAACAAGGTAGATGTTGGAATATGTCCATTAGTGAGAGACTCTCAAGCAAGGGAAAGTAACTGTAAGGTAAGAGGTTGATCATTTATAACCTTAAAATGTGGCTCTCCACTGGCCACCGTGACAGAGGTGCACCAAAGAAGAGGTACAAGGACTGCCTAAAGAAATCTCTTGGTGCCTGCCACATTGACCACCGCCAGTGGGCTGATCTCGCCTCAAACCGTGCATCTTGGCGCCTCACAGTCGGCGGGCAGCAACCTCCTTTGAAGAAGACCGCCTCACTGACAAAAAACAAAGGAGGAAAAACCCAACCCCAACCCACCAATTTTCCCCGGCAACCGCTGCAAGCGTGCCTGCCTGTCCCGCATCGGACTTGTCAGCCACAAACGAGCCTGCAGCTGACGTGGACTTTTACCCCCTCCATAAATCTTCGTCCGCGAAGCCAAGCCAAAGAAGACAGAAAAAGTTCTTGGAAAGTGTGGTGAACTCCTGGAACTCTCTGTCTCGGCAGAGAATTCTGATGGATCATTAGGAGCATTTAGAGTGGAGGGAAAAAAAAGATTGAGGTATAGACGGGGATGGTGACCAGCATAGATCAGCCATGGTTGTATTAATTGGTGGGCCATACTTGAAAGGCCTCATGACCTATTCCTGCTCCTATTTTCTTCTGTTTTTCTTGTGGATATTAAATGCAAGGCCCATTCTCTTGTATATTTTGATAAATATCTAGATGATGGCTTGGACATTGACCTCTGAAAGCAATCAAAGGTATGGTCACTTTCTATATTGCGATGCTACAAATGTACTAAGTTGTCTGTAATGTGCTCTAGGTCACTCCAGTGCCATGAAAGGTGCTCTATAAATGCAAAAGCTTTTGACCTCTCCACTAAGAGTGGATAAGAGTTTGAATCGCAAATGTGCTTCAGGTGTGGCATGGAGATTTGAACCTTTATCCATTCAACCTGGCTTTGTACAAAGGTGAGATCCTTCTGGAGGGGACCTGGCGGACATTCTGAAAAAAATTGCAAAGGTGGATTTTCCACAGGATCCAGAATTGTACCTTCTGGGAAACATACCAAAGTCAGTTTGTGAAGGTCACCTTGGTGGTAGCCAGGAAATGTATAGCCATCACGTGGAAGTCCGACTCCCAACTAAATATTACATGGTGGAATATGGAAATGCAGAGTTACATTCCCTGGGAGAAAACCACATACAATTTAAGGAGAAAATATGACTCATTAGTTAGAGTGTGGCAATCTTATCTGAAATATATTGGTATGCAGACATGACTATCTCCCTTCGGAACAAGGGTACTGAAACAATATTTTATTCCTTACCTTTTGTCACTTAGTCACTTTGGTTGTTTTTTCCTAGGTTCCTGTTGGGGTCATTAACCCCACTGGTATTTGTGATTTTCGTAACTATATAATTTCTATGACTTTATTCTTAGTTGTATCAGGGCAAGAGGGGGTGGGGGGGGGGGGTATAAACGGGCTCTGTATGTCAGATTGGGGTTGAAAGAGATTGTATTGTGTGTTTGAATTTGTACAATTTTTTTGCAACAAGACCTGCACTCCTGTTTGAGATCGTTGATGAGTGAATGACGAAAATGGATTAGATTTTTTTTCCATTCAATTGCCTAACCCACCCAACAACTATATTCCACCTTAAATTATCACAGTAAACCTTTCCTTTTGCTGAATTGTAATGGTCATTTTATTTATTTATCAGGTTCAATGCATCACTGGCAAAAGCCCAGCAATTATTATCCACCCCAAATTATCTTTTGATCAGGTTGCAGTGAACTCCACAGTTCTTTTGATGAAGCGATGTCCATGGTACCATTGTATAAAGAATTACAGGACAACTTGAAGGAGAATCGGCAAGCAGTTCCAGCACCTCTGCTGCTCCTGTCTTTCTTGATTGCAGCAGCCACGGGTTTTGAAGATGAGGTAATTGCAGTGCATTTAATTGATGGTAAACTCTGGAACCATTGTGGCCCAGTGGTGGAGCACAGAACAGTGGATAAGGTGCAGTGTGATTTATCTTGAATTGTTGAAATACTTATTAGAAGACAGCTGACTCGTCCTTCATGTAATTAGATAAGAAAGGCAATCCAAAGCTTTTCTGATCTTGAGCTAAGAAAATTAATTTATTATGTAACTTTTTAATTGAAGCATGAAAAAACAAGTCATTAACTATCAGCACATTGCATTCAACTGAGCTAGTAACAAATAATCATGTCAAGTCTCTTTCTGCAGTATTATAAAAGGTGTATAATATTACCTTATTTGTCCTGTTCCTTTATAACAGTAAAATTCCTTAAGGAGTAAATAGATTTCATTGAAAGTTAGAATGGTTAATAATTACAGGAAATGCAGGACACATTTACTTAACATGATCTTGGGAATGATACCTATTGGCTTTTTTGGAAGCAAGCACAGCACTGGCACTGTATTAACACAACTTGCTTTTGTGTACCCTGAGAGAAACAATTGATTTGAGCCTTCAATAAAGAATCCATTTATTCCTCGACCTCCTCTTGCGATTTTGCATCTTCTGATGTCTTTGCATGATTGGAATCTTCCACACCAACTTCTTTTATCTGAGTTTAAAAAATTAGATTTTAATTTTAATACGGTTTGTATTTCATGCAAAGATAGGATTTACGTCCAACCTTTAAACTTTAAGGAGCTTTCAGCATTTTGTATAGGGATCTGAACAGCTTTTGGGTTGAAAATGGTGTGCCTGGACCATGACGGAACTATTTGTCACTTTTTGTGGGAAATTATGTCTCGGCAATTTATTGAGTTTGATCTTTGAAGAGGTGACCAAGAAGATTGGCAATGGCAGGGCAGTAGATGTTGTCAACATAAACTTTAGCATGGCCTTTGATGAGGTCCTGATGCAGAAGGTCAGATCTCATGCATCCAGTAAGCTGGCTATTTTGATACAGAATTTGTTTGATGGTAGGAGACAGGGGTAGGAGACAGGGGTAGGAGACAGGGGTGGTAGAAGAGGGTTCTTACTCACAATGCAGGCCTGTTGCCAGTGGTGTCCCTCAGGAATCAGTGCTATGTCCTTTATTGTTTGTCATCTGTATTAACAACTTGAGTAGCAATATCGTTAGCATTCAGTAAGTTTGTGGATGACACAGTAGGCAGTGAAGAAGGTTATCTAAGATTACAACAGGAGCAAGATAAACTGGGAAATTGGACAAAGGAACGGCAGATGGAATTTAACTGTCAAGAACTGGTTTTGAGCAATGGTAGGTGTTGAACCAGAGCAGGGCTTCCATGTGAATGGTAGGATCCTGGGGAGTGTTGTAGAACCAAGTGACTTGGGGGTACAGGTACATATTTCCATGAATATGGCAACACTGGTAGACTGGGTAGTAAAGAAGGTGTTTCACATGCTCACGCTCATTACATGATAGAGGAATTAGGGGATATGGGGAGAAGGCAGGTAGGTGGAGTTAGATCATAAATTAGATCAGCCATGATCGTATTGAATGGCGGAGCAGGCTCGATGGGCCATTTTTGACCTACTCCTGTTCCTACTTCCTATGTTCCTAGTCAGGGCATTGAGTACAAGAGCAGGATATCATGTACAAGATATTGATGAGATTGCATTTAAAGTATTGTGTGCAGTTTTGGTCACCCAACTGAAGAAAGATGCCAAGAAGCAGAAAAAAAAATCAGGGACTGGGAAGCCTGATTGAAAAGGAGAGGTTGGATAGGCTGAGATCTTTCTCACTGGAGCATAGATGGAAACCTTTGTCGAATTTTGTCAAAGCATGAGGCCCTTTTTCCTCAGGGTTGGGAAATCTAAAAATAGAGAGCATCGATTTGAGTTGAGAGGGAAAAGATTTAAAATGGACCTTTTGCATAGAGGATGGAGGGTATGTGGAATCAACTGACAGAGGAAGTGCAGAATCAGGGAAAATTAGGGCTTTCAAACGATAGGTAGACAGGTACATGGAAAGGAAGGGTTGAGAGGGATCTGGGTCAAATGCAGGGAAATGGGACTCGATAGACATAGAGAGGTTGGGAGGCTGGTAAAATAGTGCAAGAACAACAACCCGAGTCTCAACATGGACAAGACAAAGGAGATGATTCTGGATTTCAGGAAGATGAAGATCTACCACTCTCCATTAAACATCAATGGTTCCGTCATGGAGAGCACCACATTCTTTCGTGTGCACATCAAGGTATGATCTATTCTGGACACACTGCCTCCTTATTAGTCAGGAAGGAGCAGCAGCCCATTTAGTTCCTCAGGAGGGTGAGGAGGGTAAGGCTATTGGCTGGTATCTTGACAACATTTTACAGGACCACAATTGAAAGTGCCCTGTAAACTGGAAATCAAAACAGCTGAGAAGATCACTCAGGTCTCCATTTCCTCCACTGATTACTTTTACTGGCTGTGCTGCTTAAGTAGAACTCAAAGAATTAATGAAGAAATTTTTCATCCATCCATCAGTATCTTTGACCTACTACCATCAAGAAGGGGGTACAGGATCATCAAAATCAGGACTGCCAGGCTGGCAAATAGCTTCGTCCTGTAGGCTGTGAGGTTAATGAACAGTATCCTGTTACCGAGTAAATCATCCCAAAATATTTATATAAATATATTTTAAATTATCTCTCTATATATACATGTGACTATTAGGGCTATGTTGTGTGTGTCTTTGTGTGCACCAAAGTCTGGAGAAATTGGAAGTGTTACGGGATATGTTAGAATGGTTATGGGTTAAATATATCTTTAAAAGATAGATTGTGGGAGTTTATCTTAGGTTATACTTCACCAACGGAGTAACACTTCGCAAAAGACATCTCATTTAAAATGCAGGAGCTTTGCTGAAGTGAGACATTGTGTCACCAGTTGGCTTTGCAGAGACAATGGAACTACTTCGGAAAGAACTTCACAAGGAGGTGCAAATGGAATAAACTCCAGGCTCAAGAGATACTGATAAGATCTTTTGACTATTGGGTTTGGAGCCCTGGAAGAAGTCATGTGGTTTTTACAGGCAGAGAGAGAATAAACAAACAGGTGATTTCTCATTTGGAGAGAAAGAGGTCAGTTCTACAGTAGCAGTTGAGGGTACAAAATGGCAAGCTGGCAGGCTTGTTATAAACCCCCATTTTGAAGAAGGGCTGTGAGTTATGAGTTCAGCCTGTTAAAAACCCTTTTAGTCCTTACAAGAGGAAATAGCTGGCGAGAGCATTTATCCTGAAAGAAGGGAAACAAGAGGAACTCTGTGGTGACCTGGAAGAGGTTATCATTTGGAAAACCTATGATGGGGCAATTGCTTTGGCAAGACACTGAAATGACTGATTGGAGGAAATCAGTTTGTATGTCCAACATGGTAAACATTTAACTTTAAGCACCAGAGCCTGGTGAAGATTCATAAATTCTATGCACAGTATGAGAATTGCCTGATACCAGTGAACTTGGAGAAGTGAAAAGTGAATGATTGAAACAGAGAACTTTCCTGAACATATACACATTACATACATGTGCGCTTAGAATTAGAAGGAGGTTAAGTTAATAGTAATGTTAAAGTTTGATCTTGTTATTTTGTTTAAAGAAAATTAAAAGCAACTTTTGTTTAAGTAACTATTCTCTTAGTGGATTTCTATTGCTGCTTGGTTTTGGAGTCCTCTGGGCTCATAACAATAGACATTTCTGCTCTATTGTATCTTCCTGAAGACAGTAAATGCTATTATTAAGTACACTCACAATGCCTGAAGAACTTGTGCATCCACATGCATTTAATCTATCTCAATGTAATGCACAGCATCTGTATATGTGAGCTGCTTTACAGCTTATCAGTATCTATTCTGACTTTGGCCTATTTTGACTAGACCAAAATAATATTTGCAAAGCACATGTACTGAGTGCATGTCCAGTCATGCTTGGACTGACCAAAACAGCTTGCTTTCTGGGCAATATGCTAGTAGACTTTAAATATGACAGGAAATCACAAAAATAGGTTATATTTATATAACAGTATGTGATTGGAATATTTTAACGTGATCTTCATGATCAGCAGGCCAAAATCCATAAAATACACCCAAAAGTGTTCAGGAAGCAAAATCTTCGTTGTCTCATGTAATTGATCTGTATTCCTTATTCATCATAATTATAAATATGACTATGCTCTTCACCCAATCCTGATAATTTATTATAAAGAAAAGATTTATGTTCCTTAGCAATTTTATAAATTTAATCATCATAATTTATTACATAAATACCATTTTCCATTTTGATGACAAGTACTTGACTTGAAATGTTGACTCTGTTTCTCTCCCTGTGGACTCTGGTTGACTTGTTGAGTTCTTCCTGATTTTTTTTTGTAAACCCATTTCCACTGTTTTCTGCTTCACTTTTTACAATTCTATTTTTTGACCCTATAGTCAAGGGAAGGATTAAAAAGGGACCAGAGGGACACTTTTTTCACATGGTGTATGGAATGAGCTGCCACAGGAAGTCGTAATTTTTATTTTTAAAATTAAATTTAGACATACAGCACGGCCATTTCAGCCAATGAGCCTGCGCCACCCAATTAACCTACACCCTCGGTACATTTCAAACAGTGGAAGGAAACCAGAGCCCCCGGGGAAAACCCATGCAGACAAAGGGAGAGCGTACAAACTCCTTACAGACAGCGTGGGATTCGAATTCCGGTCATGATCACTGGTGCTGTTAAGGTGTTGCACTCACCGTTTTGCCAACCATGCCACCGAATCTTTTCTGTGGCTAACTAGTGGTTTGCATCTTGCAGTGTAGCCTCTGTATTTCTTTTCACGAAGTCTTCTGTGAACAGTAATCATTGACTTAACTATACCTGCCACCTGAAGAGTGCTTCTGATCTGTTGGACATACATTTAGGGCTTTTCCTTCATTATGATGAGAATTCTTCTGTCACCAGCAGTGGAGGTTTTCCTTAGAATACCAGTTCCTTTGCAATTACTGATCTCACCCTCTTTCTTCTTAATGATGTTCCAAACTGTTGATTTTGGTAATCCTATTGTTTGGGCGATGATTCTCACTGTTTTATTCTTGTTTGCAGCCTCACTGGCACAACTGTGGTTCTTTTGTTGAAAAATGTGATCAAAAGCTTACAAGCAAGCCAAGCTCTCTTATACTTGCACTAATGAAGCAATTAAACTTACCTGTGAAGCTAAATGTCCCAAACATTATGGTGCCCTGAAATGAGGGGAATACATATAAAAAGTGCTGGAATTTTTACGTGGTGAAATCAAAATGTATACAAATGACCTTGAATAAAGTCTTTAATCATATGTGAATTATATGTGAACAATTTAAAACTGTAGAGCACAGAGACAAATAAAGTTTTTTAAAAAGTGTCTTTGTCTTCCTCTGGCAGCCTGTAACATATACCCAACAGTCTGTGTGGAAAAACTTGCCCATCAGATCTCTTTTAAGTATTTGGCCTCTCTTCATAAATATATGTCTTCTCATTTTAAACTCCTACTTGTGACTAAAAAACAGTATGTAGCAGCAATAATGGAAATTATGGGTTCCATATCGGAGCAGGAATTGAGACCATTATGGTGTCTATAGATGCTGACAATATAGCATTCACTCCTTCCAAACAGTTACATTATTTATAGTGTCACATATGTCATGACATTTAACTTCAGTATACTATTAATAGTTACATGGAACTGTTTCAGACTACCTGCTGTTTTTATCATTTTAATTCTAACCATGTTATCTCACTGAAAACTATTTCACATTCATACTCTCTGGTTTATATACTTGCTTTCTTTCACAGTATCTACAAAATCCTTCAAATCCACTGCCAGGACAAGTAATCCAATATCAGCATCCCCTCCCAGGCCAACATGCCTGGTATGAAGAGCCCAATTACACCCAGACTGGGCAATATGAATTGAAGCAACATCATCCACAGAACTTAAGGCTATGATAATTCCTGACTTGCCATTCTTTCATCTTCGCTGGGTTTCAATCAAGTTCAAGTTTATTGTCACATAATACCAAGATACAGTGTGAAAGTTTGAAGCAGTCACCGCATACACATTAAAGTGGTTTTGTGCGGAACGGTCAGCACAGCACTGTTACAGCGCCAGCGATCGGGAACGGGGTTCAAATCCAGCGCCGTCTGCAAGGAGTTTGTAGGTTCTCCCTGTGTCTGGATGGGTTTCCACTGGATGTTCTGGTTTCCTCCCACACTCCAAAAGACGTACCGGTGGGGGGGGGTTCGGGTCAATTGGGTGTAATTGAGCAGCATGGACTCATGGGCCAAAAGGGCTTGTGACTGTGCTGTATATCAAAATTTAAAAACATAGTACCGAGTGCATAGTTACAGGGAGAAATCAGTTCGAACAGTGTAAAGGCAGCTAGTTCAGGTTCATTTCAGCTGTCTGAAAATGGCTGGGAAAAGAACTGTCCTTGAATCTGGTGGTGCATCATCTCGCACTAATGAACCTTTTTCCCGACAGGAAGAGAGAGAAGTATGTTGCGGCCATGATGGAATGAGTCCTTTACAATGTTGGCTACTTTTTCCAAAGCCACGAGAACTATTGATGAAGATGGGGAGAGGATTTTGCGTTAATGGTCTGAGCTGCATTCACAGCTCTTGGTGCTCCCAGAACTCCTTCCCCAAAAGCACTGTCAGAAAACCTTCTTTAGAAGGAGAGCAACAATTAAAAATCCTTCTTACCACCACCATCTTAATGACAATTAGGGATGAATGCTAACATTGCAAAAAAAACTTGATCATGAGAAAAGCATTAAATAAAAATTAATTTTTAAAAAAAATCACTTTAGTGAAGGAAGTTCCTTCTTGCTTTGCACGAGCTTCAAGGCTGTATTTCCATTCTAAATTACTCAGCCACTCAAGTCAATGGTTCTCAACCTTTTTCTTTCCACTCACATACCACCTTAAGTAATTCCTGACTAGCCACTGAGCACCTAGAACATCCTATGGCACAGGTGCTCGAGAATTGCTCTATAGAGTACAGGTGCTCAAAGGATTAGTTAGTGCAGTGGTTCCCAACTTTTACTTTCCACTCACATACACTTTAAGTATTCCCTATGCCATAAGTGTTCTGTGATTAGTAAGGGATTGCTTAAGGTGGTACGTGAGTAGGAAGGGAAGGTTGAGAATCACTGCTCTAGACCCAATTATTACTGAACTATTTTGTTTGAGAAAAATTGTCATTGGCCCATTCCCATTGGAGTTGTGAAACCGTGCACATAACGAGTCAATTTGGAATGATTACAACAGTGGCTTTCAAACAATGGCTCCGAGCTAGGGCACTCTGCCATTGAAAAGGAGGCCCAGGCAATTGTGGAAGCAGTCTGCCACTGGCGCCATGACCTGGCCGGCAGGAGATTCACGCTCATCACAGACCAGCGTGCTGTGGCGTTCATGTTTAACACTACCCACAAGAGCAAGATCAAGAACGACAAGATCCTGCGCTGGAGAGTCGAGCTGGGAACCTACACCTATGACATCCAGTACCGCCACGGGAAGTTTAATGACTCCCCTGATGCCCTCTCTCAAACCTGCACGTCTATGCATGACGACAGGTTGCAGGCATTGCATGAGTCCCTCTGCCACCCGGGCGTCACCCGGTTGTACCATTTCGTTAAGTCCAGAAATCTGCCATACATCAGGGACGTCAGGGACATGACTGAGGTCTGTCGGGTCTGTGCGGAGTGTAAACCCCACTTCTTCCCCTCTCCAGGCCCATGTTGTAAAGGCTACTCGGCCTTTCGAGCGTCTCGACATGGACTTCAAAGGGCCCCTGCCTTCCACGAACTGAAACATCTACTTCCTCACGGTAGTAGACGAGTATTCACGCTTCCATTTCACCATCCCTGGTCCGGACACCTCCACGGCCACCGTTATCAGGGCCTTGGGGCAGATTTTCACCATGTTTGGCTACCCCGCCTTCATCCACAGCGACCAGTTTCATGAGCGACGAGCTGCACCAGTACCTGATGGCGAGGTGCATTGCGACCAGTTGCACGACAAGCTATAACCCAAGAGGCAATGGACAAGAGGAACATGAGAATGGGGTGGTCTGGAAGGCAGTCCTCCAGGCTCTCGGGTCAAAAGGGTGGGCCATTGAGTACTGGCAGGACGCCCTGCCCGAGGCGCTCCATGCCATTCGGTCACTGCTGTGCACAGCTACCAACGAGACCCCTCATGAACATCTGTTCTTATTTCCCAGGAGGTTGGCGACTGGAATGTCACTCCCAGCACGGCTCACATCCCCGGGACTGGTGCTTCTGCGTAAGCCCTGGTGGAGCAGGTTTTCCTCCTTCATGCAAACCATAACTACGCCTACGTTAGGTTTGGCAGTGGCAGAGAGGAAACGGTCTCAACCAGGGACCTGGCACCAGCAGGAGCATCCACCACACCACGCCACCCTCCAAACCAGGATGACGCTGACCGGGCATACACCCCCTTCCCCATGCAGCTATGGGGCACGCAGGGCCTCCTTGACCACCAGCGGCCCGCTTCAGCCTTAGGAGACGAACCAGCCCCCCCCCACCCATCCAATACGACCTGCATACATCAACCCTGGCCACCCTTCCATGTGGCACCACACCAGCCACACAGACCCCTGCCGCCAGCCCCCCCCCCCACTTCCCCTCTGACCATGACCAGGAACCAGTCCTACGACGGTCATAGAGACCCCAGTGGCCGCCGAATCGTCTCAACCTGTAAACTTGTATGTACATAGTGGGTCCGATTCCTTGTTACTGCCCCCCTCCCCCCCAGGACAATTTTAAAGAAGGGGGTGAAATGTGGTGGTACACCACCGGCCTACTGAAGGGGGAAACCTCTGTACCTGCAGGAGTGTAAGGGGACAGGACAACACCTGGCCGGCTGTCAATCAGTCGGGTGTCAATCACCCTCCGGGATATAAGCCTGCACCGGCCTCCCGAGGCCTCTCTCAGAGTTGCTGCAGCCACAGCCAGGCTGGCCCTGTGGAATTCTTTGTGGATTAAAGCCTGTTGCACAGTCTTTATCTTTGTGTGTGTCTGATTCTGGCCAACAGTGCACCACAGCTGGTGTCAATCACCCTCCGGGATATAAGCCTGCACCGGCCTCCCGAGGCCTCTCTCAGAGTTGCTGCAGCCACAGCCAGGCTGGCCCTGTGGAATTCTTTGTGGATTAAAGCCTGTTGCACAGTCTTTATCTTTGTGTGTGTCTGATTCTGGCCAACAGTGCACCACAGCTGGTTTGATTATTTCCATTTCTTTGCATTGTCATGTCCAGCTATTTCTTGTGCGTTAGCTTTACTCAATGCCTATACCAGATCCCATGTAGATAACATCCTTAGAAACTCCTTTCCACCAAGTTAATAACTTCAAAAGATCAGTGCACTGATGTGAATAACGCAGAAGAAATCCATGTTGACACTTCAATTTGTGTTTGTTCCGTCACCAAGTTCTTCTCTTCCTGACATTGGATTTCATAACAGATGTTATAAATTAGTAGTTTTTCCAGTTGCTTCCATGTCATGTCATGATCCAGATTTTTTTCCCCTTTGTACATTGTCTCTTTCCAGATGAGTGATTTTTTTTTACAATTGCAGTTGTTGAAGAATTTAAAGACCAATAACATTAAAATAGTAATTGAAAAAACATATAGAACTGCAATGTGCATATTCCAAAGCAAACATAATATATGAGCCTTTCTTTGAGGCAACCAAGTTAAATCACTTAATTATGGTGTGGATATTATTATTGTAAATGCTTTCGTATTTCATATAACTCTGTAGTGGAGAGAGTAGAGAGCACCAAGTTCCTTGGAGTCCACTCAACTTGTGACCTAACGTGGCCACACATCTCCTCATTTGTCAGGAAAGTGCAACACGACTCACTTCCTGAGATGACTGAAGCAGGCAAGACTACCTTCTATAGAAGCTCTATCGAGAGCATCCTGACCGGCTGCATCACAGTGTGGTCTGGTTGCTGCAGAGAAATGGATCGGAGGTCAATCCACAGGGCCATAAAAGTGGCAGAGAGGATCACTGGGATCTCACCTCCAATCCTCTCCCCCCGTTGATGTGATCTACCAGGATCACTGTCTGATGAGGGTGTACAAAATCACTAAGGAACTCCACCACCCCACACACAGCATCTTTCAGGTACTCCTATCAGGAAAGAAATATAAGAGTATCGGAGCCAGCACCACCAGGCTGAGGAACAGCTTATTTCCAAGGACTGGAGAACACTTTCTTTGGGCTGTGCATATGAAATCATATGACAATAAACTTGACTTCTTTTATATTCTAATTTCCAACAGGTTTACTGCACAAATAAAGGGAAAAGTACCTGACCTCGATTGCAGTCTTATTTTCATCTTCATTCTTGTGGAGTTCCTCCATTTCTCCTGGAGAGTCAAAAAGTAATCCACAATTAATAAAATCACATGCATTTGTGCAGTAATTCATATTCATTTTAGCAGGCCTACAAGTTCTTAAGATAAATCCTGCTGCTTATTTATGCAGTTTGGAAAGTAGACTGTCTTGTGAAATTAAATATTTTTATGAAGCTATTGTGCAAGATGCAGTTATGATTGAAAAGAATGGTATTACATGCTCCTGTTTTCAGTTGATTTTGTTTTTGAGTGGGACTGTCACTTTAAGAGAACAAATCAAGCTGGCAGCCCTGCAAGATATGGGAGAGTGACTGTGAGCTGGCCGTCTGAGGACAGCATGTACTGTACTAAATTCAATACTTTTTAAGAGAAGCAAGGCAGTGTCCCTAGATCACAGGTGCAGAAACCATGTGACCAGCATGTTGAAGACATAGTGCACTGTTTGCTCAGGGGCCATTTTAATGAGATAGCACGTGGAGAAGCATCCTTTGAAGGGATATTGTACTGAAGAGCCTTGATAGACAATTTGTCTGATTTCTCCGTGTGAAAGGGAATGAGTATACCACTCTGTGACCAAAAGGGAAGGTCACTTTGAATGACTGACCCACGAAAGGGTTCTGGAAGCAGAAGAAATACTGCGATTCGGCTGACCCAAGAAAGGGATTCTGGAAGCTTTGTGAAAATCACTTCCTTAATGACCCCTATGCAAAGAGAAGGGAAGTTTGGATTGCCACTCATCGAAAAAGGATATTTCTCTGGAAACATCTTGACAAGGATTTTGTGACTTTATAAACAGAGTGTCACCCCAGTCTCTCCCACCTACTTCGTGAACATCTTTGCCTCCATTTAAAGACTAAATGTCAACATTGAACTTTGAACTGCCTTTTAAGAATAGTGCCTGAGCTGTAGTATATTCGCGCATGGTTGGGATTAAGTAGATAATTTTAGATAAATGGATAAGGTGTTATATTATTGTTAATTTATAATTTAAAATATTCTTTTAAATATAGCATGGTCTGGGATAATTTCTATTGCTGCTGTCTGGTACATAACAAAATTGTGCACTAAATTGGGAGCCAAGTGATTGATTAATTTTCAATTTGATTGATTGATTAAATTTTTTTAAACCAAATAAAACACTTGTGTATGGAATGATAGCAGCGACGGACATTGAGAAGTTTGTGGGTTTGCCCAGCCTTGCAGATTTGCAGGGAGCAAAAAAGAGTGAGTTCTTGACTATTGCACAAAAGTTGGAACTTGCGGTGGTCAAACAATCGATGGAAAAGTCAGAGATCCAGGAAATTTAGGGTGACTATTGTGTAATAAAAGGGAAGTTTGGAGAGGAGGAGGTAAAACAATTTCTCCAGCGTGAATCCCGTATGCAGAAATCATCAGTGGAACACATTGAATTCTGAAAACTTAGATATGCAGAGAGTCAAAGGAGATTTGAAAACGAGGAAGCTGAGAGACAAAGGCAGTTTGAGTTAGAAAAATTTTGATTAGAGAAACTTTGAGATGGAGAGAGGTAAAGAGATTTGAGGAGAAACAAAAGCAGTTTGAGCTGTAATTAGAAAAACTTAGAAGGGAGAAAGCCGAGAGGCAAAGACAGTTTGAAAAAGAAATGGAAACTGGGCAGGAATCTGCTGAATTAGTGGATAGGTACACTTTAACCAACAGGCTAAGTTTGTACCAAGTGGAGTCTTTCAGAGGGTTAAATTTGTGCCAAGTAAAACCTTTCAGAGGAATAATGTGGAATATCCACGAAAGTTAGAAAACAAATTAGGAAATGACTTTGCAGAGGGTAAAGTTGTCCCTACGGTAAGGTTGACTGCCAACCCAGTAATTGAGGAAACAATGACAGATTTGGATCTATATTCAGCCTGTGTGGTGATGTGAGCTATGTCTAAAATGCTTGCCAGTGCAGACAATTTGGACCAGACTTCTGGTGGTAAATCCTAGAGAAGGGACTTCTCGTTGTCCCGAATAGAGTTTATAGTGGGTTAGAACAGAGATCATGATCTTGCTAAGACGAAAGGAAAGTCACTCTCTCTGAGGAGAAAATTAAGAAAGTGCCGGTTGGATATTATTTTAAGAAATGGATGAAGAATTATTTCTTTTCCCAACAAATACTAATCCCCTTAGTTCAAAATTTTCAGACCCGTATGAGATAGAGTCAAAGGTGAATGAAGTTAACTATGTAGTTACAACACCTGATGGGAGACGTAAAATGCAGAGTTGCCATGTCAATGTGTTAAAACCTTATTTTGAGAACTTGGCTGGCACCAAGAAACAGCCTTCACCGGAGGGACCCTGAGATGGCACAAGCTGACTCTTGTGAGGGTCATTTCAAACAAAACATTGTCTCCAGTTCATCTATCCAATTTGGATATTTTGCAAAATTTGAATGCTAAGTTAGCTCATCTTCAGTGCCAGGAAAAGGAACAAATGAAAAAGCTATTTGTAAAATTTAGGAACTTGTTTTCAGATATGACTAAGAGAACTCCAATAGTTAGCCATGATGTTGATGTTGGAGATGCCAACCCAATTAAACAATATCCCTAACGAATGTACACGGAAAAGCGCAAACTGGTAGATCAAGAGATTGAATAAATGTTAAGGGATTATTAGATGTTCCACCTCAGAAGTTCATTGCTAGAAGGGCCATTTTGCTGAGATGGAAAGAAGCTGTCCATCCCATTCATGGTTGTCAGATGTGATGGCATGTCTGGCCATAGAAAAAAAAAATGTGTTTTACCACTGCAATGGATCTTAACTTTCTTTCTCTTTGGGGTCCTTTTCTTAACTCCTTTCAAAATATGTAGATTAACTATCTCTGCTTTTTTTTAACAATCCCATAGTTATTATTAGTAGTGTACTCCTTAACTTGGCCAACAAGTTTGATTCTTAGTTTAGGAATATATGTTCTTTTTAACTTTTTTCCATTTAGTAACATGGGTTCATATATACTTTGTTCATTGTTATTTGCTTCTTGTAACTTGATATTAATTTACTTTATTATTACCATTAAAACCCTAATTTGGCTAAAAATGAATTTGGCCATGCTACTGTGACTTATCTTTGGTATGTAGTTGGTCAAGGCAAGTTGGCACCTGTCCAGGCAAAAATTCAGACTATTTCTGAGTTTCCCATTCCCACGGCTAAGAGAGCTATTAGGAGATTTTTGGGAATGTTAAGGTATTACAGAAAGGGTTGTAAAAATTTTGCTGATATAGCCCTTCCTTTGATAAACCTTTTGACAAAGGGTGAAAATATTAATTGGACACCACTTTGTCAGGAAGCACTTGATAAACTGAAAGCCATTTTATGTCACCAGCCAGTGGTTAAGTTACCTGAGTTTGAGAAGCCATTTTCTTTAGCAGTAGATGCTAGTAATGAAGCTGCAGGAGCAGTGCCATTACAAAGGAATGATTGCAATGATGTTGACCATCCAGTGGCTTACTTCTCCAAGAAATTCAATAAACATCAGAAGAATTATTCATCTATGAAGAAATAATTATTGTCCCTTGTCCTGGCTTTGCAGCATTTCGTGGTTGCATCTGCACAGCTCAAGGACCACTTATTGTGTATACCAATCACAATCCCTTAGTGTTCTTGAGTAAAATGAAAAACAAAAATATAAAATTGTTAAACTGGAGTTTAATTCAACAGGAATATGATTTAATGATAACTCATATTCATGGCAATGATAATGTAATTGCTAATTGCCTTTCAAGATGTTAAAAGTTTGCAACATTACTGAAAAATATTATATTTGTCAAAATTATGTCATATAAATAGTGAATGTATTATTTCAAGCATTTTAGGTGGCAGTTAAAATTTTGCTCTTGCAGCTCAAAATTTTCTTTGTTGGTGGGGGTGTGGCTTGGGTATTCAACACATACATACATAAGTATATTCATGCATAGTTGGGGGTTAAGTAGATAATTTTAGCTAAATTAGATAAAGTGTTATATTATTGTTAATTAATAATTAAAAATATTATTTTAAATATAACACTCTGGGCTAATTTCTATTGCTGCTGTCTGGTATGTGCTAATAGAAAAATTAGAAGATCATTTAAAAATTACTATTACCTTGTGTGGATTATAGAGTGAAGTTATTTGAGCTAAGAAGTACCCACATGCTGATATGACTTGGTAAAATTAGAAGATCATATTTTAACTATTGCAAAGGGAATCACACCTCAGGGTTTGGTGAAACCCATAATTAGTAATATATCAATTGCACAATTGAAAACGTAAATATGTGTGATCTCAGATACTCACTCTAATCTTACCAGTAGAAGATTATAACAAAGTATGTGATACCATTGCAGATAGCAAAATGCTTTATTTTCTTCCTCTCTCAAGGACAATGAGTAATGGTTGTGCAAGGACATGTTTTTCTCTACTATTTCATTCATCTCAAAATTTCACATGAGTTAGACCTTGAATGCAATCGGCTGTTTGCTGACGGTGATAAATCATTGGATATTGGTTAAAGAGAAATACTATGTAAGGTGATAGACTGAGTGAAACAAATGTTTTTACTCCCACTCCCTAGTTTTAACATCATAACTAATTTTAGCACCGGTCCCCTTCTTGGAAAACGGCAACAGATTAAGCACATTATAGAGACCCATTTTCTATAACTCTCAGAAATGGCCCAAATAAATATTCTAAAAGAGACATTTACTTTGCATGGTTTGTTTCACATTAAGGCACATTGTTACAGGAATGTATGAATAATACATCTTTTTGCCATCCTCGAGATGTTAGGACCCAAAGAAAACTGAAAACGCGAGCATGAAAATGGAATTAAGTGTTACATTTTAGGGGAGGCCATCAAAGAAGTTGGAGGTTAATGTCATTAATGAGTCACATCACAGAGTCAATTTTCTTTAGGAATAAGACCACTTATCATTAATACCATCAGCAGGTTCCTTTGTGCCGTCATCATTGTTCTCTGACTTCATCAGAACAGGATCTTGAGTTTCTTAAAAAAAACAATTAAGATTTGTGAAAATCTGAATAAATTAGAAGAGCTCATTATTGTGTATATACATAGATGTGGAGCACAGCAAAGTCTGCAAAATTTGGAATGTAGATTTGAAGAATACATCTTACGGCATTAAATGTTGCAGGGGTTAAAGTTAAGCAATTTCCTTACACTCAAAAATAAAGCATAAACAGTGTCATGTTACAAAGCCTGATTTCGAAGAAACAAGTGGGGGGTTGTAAGTAAATAACACGTATGTTAAATTGAGATGCAGCTGGCACGAAGGCTCAAGGAAGGAAAATAAGAAAAGTATTTATAGATGCAAGCCAGTCCCAAGCATGGAAGAAAAATATGTTTTGTTCTTCCTTACCAGGTACCTCTGAACTTGGGATATCATCATTATTTGGATCACTGCAACAGCAATTTGTGGAGATGAGAATTTGGCCAAATATAAAGAATTATAAAACTACATCACCTTTTAGCTAATATTTAAATGCTAAAATTTGCAGTGGGAACAGTTCTAATGGTTACTTGAAGATAGTCTCCAGGCCTGAGTTTGCAGTCAGTTTAATTAGCATGAAGCAGAGGAGCAAGTGGTCATTAGACATTTATGACACCAGCCAGCACATTTTACCAAAGACTTTTTAAAATAATTTTATTTAATATAAAACCAGTTAATAAATATATCACAATATTTCAAACTTAATCCAAATACATGTGGTATTTTATATATAAAAAAGGTTTAAAAAAATCCTCTAAATCCCCCTCCCACACCCTCCCCCAACCCTCTACAAACTAAAAAAAAACAAAAAAGAAAGTCAAGGAAACCACAACAGGAGCACTTAACTTTCCAATATTTTTAAACTTACATATATATATATATATATATATATGCAGAGACCAATAGGAGAAAGGGAATGTTTGAGATTCATTTAAATTTTAGTACCAACAGTTTGTAAATATGGGCTCCATATTTCACAAAATACATGATTTTTATCTCTTAAATTGTAAGTACTTTTCTCAAGTGGAATACAACTCCGAACTTCTGCATGCCATCTATCCATTCCCAAATAAATATCCGACTTCCAAGTTGTAGCAATATATTTTCTAGCTATTGCCAAAACGATTTGAACAAATTTTACTTGATACATATTCAATTTTAATTTAGGTTTAATCTCCCCATAAAAATAACATTGGATCCTGTGGGAATCTAACTCCAGTTATTTGTTCTAATAAATTACCCAAATCAAGCCAAAAAGTTTTCATTGTGGAACCCTGCCAAGTCGAATGCAAAAAAAATACCAACTTCTTGTCTACATCTAAAACATAAATCTGAATAAATATTCAAATTGTGTAACTTTTGTGATGTTAAGTATAACTGATGAATAAAATTAAATTGAACTTACTGATATCTCACATTTATTGTACTTTTCATTATCTATATATTTATATTCATCTATTTACTTGTTTAAATCTACCTCCCATTTATTATATATGAACACCCTCTTTTCAAGCCTTCTTTTGTAATCATTTACACATCTCTGAAATAAATTTCTTTACATCCCTATTATTTAATAATAGTTCTACTTCTGTCTCCAGAGGTAATACTAAATCTTGACCAAAAATTTCACAAAATCTCATAACTTGATAATAACAAAATTTTGTATTTTCCAATATGGTAAAAAATTTCCTTCATTCTACTGAAAGTAATAAATTTCCCAGCTTCAAAACAATCTTTAATTTTCTTATTACCACAATTTTGTCAAATATTTAAAAATTTATTTTCCATAGAGAATAGAATGTCTATTTTGAAATAAAGATGTTCTTCCAGACATTAAACCTCTTCCTCCAATCTCTTTATCAATTTTATTCCAAAGTTCAGTTAAATGTTTCATTATGCGTGTTTCTTTATTTGCTATTAACAATCTTTTGTTCCATTTACAAATAAAATGTTGTGGATTAGTTTCTCCAATTTTATTAAGTTTTGTATATACTCATGTTGGAACATTATTTAACTCATACATTACATTAATAAATCTCAACTGTGCTGCTTTATAATAATTCATTAAGCCTTGTAAATCATATTTCCATGACAATTTCACCAAAGAGACACTAGTCATTTTCCTTTCCATAAAAGTATTGTAACACAAACATTTAATTCCATTAAAAAAATTTGAGGAATTGAAATTGGAATCAATTGAAATAAATATTGTATTCAAGGGAAAAAAATATTCATCTTAACACAATTTACTCTACCCATCAAATAGGTAACATATTCCATTTTTCCAAATCTTCTTTAATTTCCTTTAATAAAATAAATGATTTGTTTTTTGTCAAATCTGATTGCAAATGAATACCTAAATATTTTATTCCAAAATCTTGAAATCTAGATTCAATTACTTCCTTACATTTCTGATAATCTCCATTAACTAAAGATATTATCTCACTCTTTTCCCAATTTATATTATATCCCAATATATCTCTATATTCTTTTATTCTAATTTTAAGTTGTTGCAAAGAATTTAAAGAACCTGTTATATAAATCAAAACATAATCTGCAAATAAATTTATTTTATATTCTTGTTCTACCTAATCACCCACAATCTTTGAAGCTCGTTTTATTATTTCAGCTCACAATTCTATTGCTAAAACAAATAAAGCTGGTGATAATGGACAACCTTGATCCCGTTAATTCAAAAGGATTACTTTGTAGATCTTTTTTTCTCATTTACCTATGTCCTGTTGTAATTGATTTGTCTCCTTTATATATTCCTTTTTAATTTTAGCTGAGTAACTTATTATTTTACCTCTTATATATACTTTTAATGATCCCAAATAGTACATTTATTATCTATTGAATTAAAATTAACTTCTAAAAATAATTGAATTTGCTTTCTTATAAAATCACAAAAATCTACTCTTTTTAATAATGCAGTATTAAACCTCCATCTATAGAGCATATTTCCTTGCTCTGAAGTTGAACATATCAATAAAAGTGGTGAATGATCAGAAAGTATTCTTGCTTTATCGTCAATTTTAGAAATCCTTCCTTGTAACTGTGCTGATAATTTATAAAATATCTATTCTCCAAAAAGAATCATATCTATGCAAATAAAAAGAATAGTCTCTTTTTTTAGGATTCAACTTTTGCCAAATATCAACTAAATTTAATTGCTTCATAAAATTTAATATAGCTGTTGTCGCTTTAGTTCTTATTACTGGTTTATCCAATAATGGATCAAGACAATTAATATCTCCTCCTATTAAAACAATTTCCTGCACTTCTGCTAAAAGTAAAAAAAAACATTCTTTATAAAATCTTCATAATCTACATTTGGTGCATTAATATTCATAAGTGTATACATTTTGGAATATATCTGACAATTAATCAGAACAGATCTCCCCACAGGATATATTGTAGAATCAAAAATTTTTACTGGCAATGTTTTTTAATTAATCTAGTCACCCCTCTTGCTTGACAATTAAAAAATGAAGTGATAACTTGGCCCACCCAATCCCTTTTTAATTGAGATTGTTCTTTTTCTGTGAAATGAATTTCTTGTAAAAATGCAATTATCAACTTTCATCTTTTTCATATAACTTAATGTTTTCCTTTTAATTGTATTATTTACCCCGTGAACATTAAAACTAAAAAATTTATTTATTTTTATCATCTGTTATCCCAAATCAAAATCTCTTCCACTCCTGTTCTCCTAGATGTGTCTTCACCTACACCCTGTACATTTGTAACAAAACTTCCCTATTAAATTCCAACCCATTTGCAATAAAGACCAATATACATTTGCCTTCTTTACTACTTGTTGGACCTGTCTTCTAACTTTTTGTGATTCATGCATTAAAACACTTACATCCCTTTACTCAATTGTCATCTCTCTCCTTTAGAAAATAATCTGACTTTTGATGCCTCTTATCAAAGTGAGTAATCTCACGCTTGTGCATGTTACACTATTGCTAGCCAGGTTTTTATCCTATAACTCTTATCTAATCCCATTGCAGAATCACAATGTCCTCATCACATCATGCCCTTCCATATATTTTCATATCATTTAGCAAATTTGGTAAACTTACATTTTATTCCCTTCTCCAGATGACACTAAAATTGGTGGTGTTGTGAACAGTGAAAAAGGTTGTCCAAGATGAAAACGGAATCTTCATTGACTGGGTAAATGAACAGAGGAATGGCGGATGGAGCTTAATTCAGATGTGCAAGGTGTTGGATTTTGACAAGTTAAATGAAGAAACCACATGCACAGTAAATTATTGGACCCTGGAGAATGTTGGAGCACAGAGAGACATTGGGGTACAAGTCTGAAAGTGGCAACATAGTGGTGGTGAAGAAGGAATTTGGCTTGCTTGCCATCATGGTCAGGACACTTAATACAGGAGTTGGGATGTCATGTTACAACTGTATCAGACTTTGGTAAAGCCACATTTGGAGTATTGTGTACAGTTCTGGTCACCAAACCTATCGGAAAGGTATCATTAAGGGTGCATAAAAGATTCACAGGGATGTCACCAGGCCTGGAGGGCTTGATTTATAAGCAGAAGCCAGATAGGCAAGGGTGTTTTCTCAGTGGAGCATTGGAAATCATGAGGGGCATGGTCAGCCTTTTCCTCAGGTCGGGAAAGTCTTTCATTAGAATTCATAAGTTTAAGGTGAGGAGAAAGATTTAAAAGGAATCTGAGGAACATTTTTTCCACGCAGAAGCTGGTGTGTAATGGAAGCTGCCAGAGAATATACTCCCTCCAATACCTTGAGCTATTAATGTATCCTCTATGGGGAGTGAAGATGTACCGACCCTAAATATCTTCCCTACACACCTTTTGAATTTATATTACAGCATCTAACTGATCCTACAATAACGGATATCCTTACAGAACCTGTTCTCCCTATTCAGAATATGGATGTATGTAAGAAAATTCCACTTAAGATTATACCTTGTGTTACGTTCCACATCATGGGTTCCAACTGTTTAAAAACACAAATAAAACATTATATATCAGGCATCACTTTCATGCTCTTCTGTAATTTTGTCATGCAAGATATTTGTTGAGTTATATACGTACTTCTATCATTGTTTTACAACTGCTCTCAAAAAGTTAAAGCAGCAAAATAGCACATTTAAACAATTGTTTGCAACTCCCTGAGCTTTAGCATAGCTATAGAAAAGAATAAAAGCAGACAAAACAGGAAAGTGCTTAATTGGGGAAGGGCTAATTATGATGGAATGAGGCAGGAACTTGTGAGAGTGCATTGGAAACAGATGTTTAATGGAGAAAGCACAGAATGAATGTGAAAGAAATTTAGGGACCACTTGTACTGGGTTCAGGATAGGTTTGTGCCGTTTGGACAAGGAAAAGATGGTAAGAAAAGGGAACTATAGTTGACAAAACAGGTGAGGCAGCTCGTCAAGAGGAAGAAGGAAGCATATATTAGATTTAGGAAGCTGGAAACAGGAAGAGCTCATGAGAAGTATATGGTAGCCAGGAAAGAGCTTAATAAACACTCTAAATATTTAAGGTGTTCTGTGAACACCATCTTGTGTTCAGTACCGCCAGTCACTGAACCGGTGCGGACTCGAAAGGCCAACATGGCCTGTTTCCACTCCGTAAATGGTTATATGGTTATAAAGGACTTAGGAGAGCTTCAAGGGGACATGTGAAGGCCTTAGTTTGTAAGATTAAGAACCCCAAAGTGTTCTATGTGTCTGTTAAGAAGGTGGGACTGCTAAAGGATAAAAGAGTCAACATGTGCCTGGAGGTGGAAAAGGTTGGGGAGCTCCTAAATGAATACTTTTCTTCAGTATTAACAAGAGAAAAGGACCTTCAACGAGCCTGTGTGCTGGACAATGTGGAGATAAAGGAAGAGGAAGTGTAAGATCTTCTTAAAAACATCAAGAGTGGGCCCTGAAGCAATATACCCCAGGATGCTGTGGGAAGTAAGGGAAGAGATAGCTGAAGCAGTAGCTATGATCTTTGAGTCTTTTTTGGCTGCATGGGAGGTTCCAGGGGATTGGACAATGGCAAATGTAGTCTCCTTGTTTAAAAAAAGTAGTAGAATCCTGGTAATTATAGACCGGTGAGTCTTTTGTCAGTGGTGTGCCATCTATTGGAGAGGATTCTTAAGGATAGGATCTATGAGCATTTGGAGGAGTACAGTCTACTCAAGGATAGTAACATAACATAACAATTACAGCACGGAAACAGGCCATTAGGCCCTTCTAGTCCGCACCGAACCAAACACCCCTTTCTAGTCCCACCTCCCTGCACAATGCCCATAACCCTCCATCTTCTTCTCATCCATATACCTGTCCAACCTTTTCTTAAATAATACAATTGACTCCCCCGCCACTATTTCCCCCGGAAGCTCATTCCACACGACTACCACTTTCTGAGTAAAGAAGTTCCCCCTCATGTTACCTCTAAACCTCTGCCCCTTAATTCTCAACTCATGTCCTCTTGTTTTAATCTTTCCTCCTCTTAACGGAAATAGTCTATCCACATCCACTCTGTCTATCCCTTTCATAATCTTAAATACTTTTATCAAATCCCCTCTCAACCTTCTACACTCCAAAGAATAAAGACCTAATCTGTCCAATCTCTCCCTATACTCTAGATGCTTAAACCCAGGTAACATTCTGGTAAACCTTCTCTGCACTCTCTCCACTCTGTTTATATCCTTCCTATAATTAGGCGACCAGAACTGCACACAGAACTCCAAATTAGGCCGCACCAACGTCTTATACAATCTCAACATCACCTCCCAACTCCTATATTCCATGCAATGATTGATAAAGGCCAGCATACTAAAAGCCTTCTTCACCACCCTATTCACGTGAGTTTCTACCTTCTGGGAACGATGTACCGTTACTCCTAAATCTTTATGCTCTTCTGTATTCCTCAATGCTCTCCCATTTACCACGTATTTCCTATTCTGATTCTTCTTACCAAAATGAAGCACCTCACACTTATCAGCATTAAATTCCATCTGCCATTTTTCAGCCCACTTTTCTAAGCAGCCCAAATCCCTCTGCAATCCTTGAAAACCAGTGTGACTTTATGAAGGAAAGGTCAAGCCTAATTGAGTTTTTTGAGAATTGATGAGGGTAGGACAGTAGATGTAGTCTACATGGATTTTAGTAAGGTATTTGACAAGGTCCCCCATGAGATACTCATTCATAAAGTCTTGAGGCATGTGTTCCATGGAACTTTGGTTGTGTGGATAAAACATTGGCTTGCAGGTAGAAAAAATAGAGTAGTAATGGACAGAAAGTATTCTGCCTGGAAGTTAGTGACAAGTGGAATATTGTAAGGTTCTGTTCTGGGACCCTGCTCTTTGTGATTTTTATAAATGACCTGGATGAAGAGGCAGAAGGATGCTTCAGTAAGTTTACGGATGATACAAAAGTTGTAGGAGTTGTGCGTGGAGCTGTAGGTTGTTGAAGGTTACAAGAGGATATGGACAGGATGCAGAGTTGGGCAGAAAAGTGGCAGATGGAGTTCAATCCAGATAAGTGTGAGGTGATGCATTTTGGAAGGACAACCCAGAAGGCTGAGTACAGGCTTAAGGGTCAGATGCTTAAGAGTGTGGGTGAACAGAGGGACCTTGGAATCCAAATCCCTCAAGGTCGCCATGCAGGTTGATAGGATATTAAGAAGGCTTATGGGATGTTGTGCTTCATTAATAGGGGGATTGAGTTCAAGAGTAGAGAGGTCATGTTGCAACTCTACAAATCTCTGGTGAGACCACATTTAGGGTATTGTGTTCAGTTCTAGTCACCTCATTACAGGAAGGATGTGGAGGCTATGGAGAGAGTGCAAAGGAGGTTTAACAGGATGTTAGCTGGATTAGAAAACAAGTCTTATGAGGTGAAGTTAGCAGAGCTGGGACCTTTGAAGTGTAGAAAAATGAGAGGAGACAATAGAGTTCTACAAGATTATAAGAGGCACAAATAGGGTGGACAGTCAGCATCTGTTACCCAGGGCAGGAATAGCAAACACCAAAGGACATGAGTACAAAGTGAAGGGAGGGAATGTTATGGGAGACATCAGGGGTTAGTTTTTATTCAGACAGTTGTGTGTGACTGGAATGCCTTTCCAGGGACAATGGTAGAGGCTGTGACATTAGGGGCATTTAAAAGACTCTTAGACAGGTGGGTCACGTCTCCAGAATGGAGGACCATCGCCTTCCCAAGATCGTGTTATATGGCGAGCTCTCCACTGGCCACCGTGACAGAGGTGCACCAAAGAAAAGGTACAAGGACTGCCTAAAGAAATCTCTTGGTGCCTGCCACATTGACCACCGCCAGTGGGCTGATATCGCCTCAAACCATGCATCTTGGCGCCTCACAGTTTGGCGGGCAGCAACCTCCTTTGAAGAAGACCACAGAGCCCACCTCACTGACAAAAGGCAAAGGAGGAAAAACCCAACACCCAACCCCAACCCACTAATTTTCCCCTGCAGCCGCTGCACCGTGTCTGCCTGTCCCGCATCGGACTTGTCAGCCACAAACGAGCCTGCAGCTGACGTGGACTTTTACCCCCTCCATAAATCTTCGTCCGCGAAGCCAAGCCAAAGAAAAAAAAAGAAAGACAGGTACATGAATGGAATAAAAATAGAGGATTACGGGGTAGAGAGGGCTTAGTACTTTTTTAAGGAATATATGGGTTGGCACAACATCGAGGGCTGAATGTTCTATCCTAATACTGAGGATAAAAATCAACATGACAGGGAACAAAGTGTGCAACACACACAGAATTCTGTGGAAAGTAAATTAGAATAGCAGCTGTCCTATCCCATCAATTTTACATCCACTTGGCAAATATTCACTTATTTCCAAAAGCATTAAAGAAGTTTAAATTTACATATTCTTGGGAAAATTCAAATTACAAAACCCCTGGTAGAATATGCAATAGGCTGTAGCCATGCTTTAATTTCTGTTTGCTAAATAACACATTTGAAAAGACAAATATATGAATTAGTTCTGTAAATATGTTGGGAAAATAGCAAAATAAATTGAACAATGGTCCTGATGGTGCATTGTAGTGTATGGCAGACACTATCTTGTACTTTAAATTGTTTATAGAGTTATACTTGAATCCGCAAATAGGTTTTCCAGCTCATCTGTCACTCAGTACAATGCAAAGGAGTTATTTGGGCTCCTGCCAATCTTCTACAGAAGTTAGGGCAGAGCATTGGAAGGATTCTACCAATAGGTAATTGCTACCTTTACTTTTCTATCTTTTTCTACTCCTGCCCTCCACCACCTTAACATGTTGCCCAAGGGAAGTGCATTAATTTACTAAATTTATGTAGATAAGCTGTTGTTGGTCAAATTTGATTGGATTTCACAGAGCTCTGGGGGGGGGGGGGTGGGGGTTCCACTTTTGTCATCAATCCTCTCCATATCCTAAGCACAAGCCAGATGCAATAATCCCATTCTCACCCGGTTGGCGTCACTAAAACCTTTACTCAGTAAAGTGGTTAAGTAGGTGTGGGGCATGTTTGTCTTTATTGGTTGTGTCATTGATTACAAGAGTGAGGAAGTCATGTTGCAGTTGTATAAAACTGTGGTAAGTCCACACTTGGAGTATTATGTGGAATTCTTTTACCTTCATTACCGGAAAGATTGTGGAGTCTTTGAAAAGGGAACAGAAGAGATTTACCAGGATGCTGCCTGGATTAGAGGATCAAGCTATGGGGTAGAAGGTTAGACAAACTTTTGCTGGTCCCCAGCAAGCTGAGGGAAGAGCTAATGGAAGTTTATAACATTGTGGGAGGCATAGACAAAATATTTTATCCTGGACACAAATGTCAAATTTTGAAGGACATGCATCTGAGATGAGGTGGGTGGGAGGAGGGTTAAGTTTGTTAACAAAGAGAATGGTAGGCACCTGGAATAGGCTGCTAGGGATAGGGGTGGAAGCAGACACCATTATATCCTTTAAAAAACATCAACAGTCACTAAATTAATATGCAAGAATTGAGGGATATTGATCACGGTTTGCTCGATGCTTGTTCAAATCTGGCGCTGTCTGTAAGGAGTTTGTACATTCTCCTTGTGACCTGCATAAGTTTTATCCCAGTGCTTCAGTTTCCTCCCACCCTCCAAAAACGTATGGGGTTAGTAGGTTAATTGCCAGCACAGATTTCAATGGCTAGAATCAGCTTCTACCATGATGTAAATAAAATTTTAAAATGTAAAATTTAAATCAAGTGAGGGCAGAAGAGATTTAGTTTAATGTGGCATCATGTTCAGTGTAGACAGCTGGGACCTAAGAGCCTGTTCCTGTGCTATACTGTTCTACGTTCGTTAATAACATACATCATTAGGTGTGATTCAATATTGACCCTCAGTCAGTGGTAAAAATTGTACATCTTAAAGGAGAATATTTACATTTAAGGAACCTTCTGTATCGCTTGATTAGGAATGCGATGATTATAAGGAGGAGAATTCCACCAAGGATGATGCACATGGATGTTGAAAAATGGACCCCTCCGTTGCTTGTAACTGTCATTGGACAGAGTGTTTCAGTGGATCCCTGCTGACTGGGAATTACATCCTCATTCCACAGATCGGATGTTTCCTTGGTTTTTACAGTCTCAGTTATTGTGGTGGAATAACTTTCTGTTTCCAAACTAGTAACTGGAGACATGTCCTGCATCCACTCCGAGTCCTTCCATATGTTCAGTGAAGCACTTTTGGCCTCAGCTGTTGATGTCCTGGTCGTGGTGGTTTCTTGGACAGTTGACATTGTTGAAGATTCAGAAGTGCTGACGTGAATTGAAGTAGTCTCTGGATAATCGTAATCTCCACCAAAGATTGTAGTATCTAAAAAGTCAAGCTCTGTAATGGTGAAGGAAATTTTTTGAACAAGAGCAAAAAAATAAACTTGTCAATTCACGATAAGTACGCGGATGTGAATTGACACCTGTATGAATAAAATTCTAATCGGTTATCTTTGATATCCCAATATTTTGTCACACTCTTATCCAAGACATCGAATCCTTCTCTTTACTATTAACACCACTGACTACAGTTTCCACCCTGGTAACATTGTTATAACTCTAAATGACAACTCAAATCAATCGTATCCTTCATTGTTTTTTTTACCTTCAATGTGGAAATTCCTAAATGTTTCACACCTACTCTTAACTTTACCTTCAGCCTAGTGACAACTCTCTCAAAACCTCCACTCAAGTTAAAAAGGTCAACATGCTGTTGAAGAGATATATTTAACTGACCAGGAAACTCCATTAACAAAGGGAAGCTCAGTGGGTCAGGCAGTATCCATGAAGAGAAATGGTTTGGACCAAAAAAATGTTGACTAGGCATATCTAGCCTAGACCCATTGAGTCCCTCCAGCTTCTCATTATCTTCGAGCAATATAGCACAGGAGTAGGCCCTTTGGCTCACTAGTTGATGTCAAACATGATGTCCAAGTAAAATTAACATGCTGCTTGAACCTAATGCATTTACCTCTAATCCCTGGAAATATATGCGTTTTAAAACACTACTATTGTATCTGCTTCCTCCACCACAATTGGCAGACCATCCCAGGCACCTACCACACTTCTGAAAAACGTGCCCCATACACCTCCTTTAAACTCTCCTCTTACTTTAAAGACATGTCTGTAGATGACACTTTCTTTTGTCTCATATTTCCCAATTTCAAAACATGTCACCTTCTAAGAAACGTAAGCTTCAATATTCCAAATTACAATTTTATCCTTCAATTAACCAAACTTCATATTTTCAGCTTTATGTAGCCTTTAATTAGTTGATATAACCATTTTTCATAACTTCGCTTCAAGATTTTCATAACTTGAGTAAAGAAAGCATTCTGTATAATGATAACAATATACTTCTTTAAACAGTTAAGATGATTAATATGATAAGAGATGATAATAAGATGATGAGATAAGATGAATTCAAAGAAAAGTATTTCAAGAGCTTAGGTCTCCTCCATGGTTCTCTGAAGACTGAAACAGAACTCTCGGTTGGCTCGGACATTACAACATATGACGTCATAGGTTCTATGGTAACATTACTAAAACAATTTATCCTTAAAGGGATAGTCATAAAATTAACAAAAATCAAAACACAAGGTTTTAACCTTTACACTGATCCTGGAGAGGTAACACTTGTGATTCTGCAGGGGTCATCTACTGCATTTGGTACTGCCATTGCGGTCTACATTGGAGAGACTGGGCTCAGACTGGGAGATTGCTTTGTTGAACATCTCAGCTCTGTCCAACACAATTGTGTGGATCTCCCAGTGGGCACCAATTTCAATTCCCCATCTCACTCCCTTGCTGACATGCCTGTCCATGGTCTCGTGCACTGCCAGACTGAAACCACCCGCGAGTGGAGGAACGATGTCTCATCTTCTGTCTAGACACCCTCCAATTGGATGGTATTAACATTAAATTCTCTTGTTTCCATCAAAACCCCGTTATCTTCTTCCCTGTCTCCTTTCCTCTAGCTCTGTCTCCTCTCTCTCTCTCTCCCTCTCTCTTCCCTTTTCCATCTGTCTCCTTTCACAGAGCTAAAATCAATTTTCACCTTTCCTCATCATATCCAATTAACACCTTTAGGCATTTGGCCTGCGCTCCTCCGCCTTCCATTCTTCCCCTTTTTCTCCCAGTCTTTAATTCAAACACCTGCCTGCTTTGTACTTATATCATGAAGAAGGGCTCAGGACACTGCAAAACCAGCGTTTCTGTTTTTACTAAAGATTCTGACTATACTATTAATGCATATTAATTATAAGCCTCAGCCTTCGATGGTCTGTGGTGGAATAGGTGCTATTAGTGAAGACGAAATCTCAACCCTGTGACAGAGGGTACACATGCAAGTAAGGGTGAAATCACATTAATTGTCAGTGCTGACTATCCAGAGACTAAAAGGTTGACTCGATGGTGATGACTGATAGTTTGGACTCACACGGGGGGGGGGGGGGGGGGGAGGGGGGGGCTGCTGGTAATGGAATCTGAAACTAAACACACTCTGCTGGCACTCAATTAGTGTCAGTAGAAGAAAAAGGATCATTGATGTTTTGAGCCTGTGATAGTACAGATTCTATCACCAATGTGTATATGTAGAGATGGTAGTGTAGGATGACTGTGATTGGCTGAGAGTGTAGCCACACCTACTGGCAGGTCTTAAAGGATTGCTCCTAGCCAGACCAGGTCATTCTGGACTGGTCGGCCTACTTGTGACATGCTCCAGTCTTTTAGTTAATAAAAGCCTCGATTTGGATCAACAAGTCTTTGGTTCTTTCAACATGCACTACAGAGCCAAAACACTTTATCGAGAAGCATGAACTATTCTTTCTCTCCCACTGATGCTGCTTGACCCACTGAGTTCCTCCAGCCAAGTATTAATAACTGAAGGTTAGGAACATAGAGAAGAAGAAACCGCTGCAAGATATTTCACCAAGGGCACTCGAAAGTGCAAAGACGGCTTTAGCCCTCTGAGCTATCAGTGAAACTGTTTTCAAGAAATGTAAAGGTTCTCAATACAAAAAGAAAATGCCCAGAAAAATTGAATTGTGGGGTTAAACAAGAAAATCTGCAGATGCACAAATGTGCTGGAGAAACTCAGCAGGTTACAAAACCTCCATTAAAAGGTTAAACAACCTATTTAAAGAAAAGAACAGCCTCAATAAAAAGATGGGGAGAAGAGGGAGGAAGGGGGAAAGGGGCTGACAGATGAGGTAATAGATGGATACAGACAAGGTCTACTAGACAAGGATGTCCATTGTCACCTGCTTTATTTGCTATAGTTATTGAACCTTTGGCACAGTTAATACGTCAAAATGAAAATGTTAATGGTATGAGAGTTTTAAATGAGGAATATAAGATTAATTTACTTGCAGATTATGTTTTATTATATCTGGTAGATCCTGATATTTCCTTACCAGCAATTCAAGAATCTTTAGAAATTTATGGTCAATTATCTGGCTATAAGGTAAATTGGGTTAAAAGTGAAATTTTGTCAATTAGTAAAGATGATTATTCGATTTATAAAAATATTACGAAATTGAAGTGGACAAAACAAATTAAATATTTGGGAATTAATGTTAATACGGAATATCAAGATCTATATTCAATTAATTACCTTCCTTTAATAAAAAAGATTAAACTAGATTTGATTAGGTGGAAGGACTTACCTTTAGGTTTATTGGGGAGGATTGATACTATAAAAATTAATATTTTTCCTCGGATGCAATATTTGTTTCAATCAATTCCTTATTTTTAAAAAAAAAAGTTTTTTTAAGGATTTATATAAAGTAGTTAGAGAATTTTTATGGAAGGGAAAATTTCCGAGGGTAGCAATGAAAAATTGATGTGGGACTTTCAATTTGGAGATTTGAGATTACTTAATTTTCAATATTATTATGAGGCAGCTCAATTTAAATTTCTTAGTGCATTAATGAATATGGAGGATCTGCCCAGTTTAGAAAAATCTCCACATGAATTTTTGTTTCGACGGAATAAAAATATGCTACGAACTTATGATGTACCAATATTGAAACATTTATTGAATCTATGGACCAGTAAACTTGATTAAATGGGGCTTAAAAATAAATGGTCTGGGCGATTGCCATTATATAATAATCAACTTGTTTCTTTTACGGTCTCCAATATCACTTTGAAACAATGGGAAAGGAAAGGAATAAAAAAATTATCTGATTGTTTTTTTTGAAGGACATTTTTGTTCTTTTGAGGAATTACAAAAGAAATTTGGTATTAGTGGAAATTCTGTATTTGTATATTATCAGTTAAGATCATTTGTAAAACAAATATGTGGTCGTCAAATGACTTTATTGCCCGAAACTAGTTTTGAGAAATATGTACTTTCAATAACAGAAAAGGGGTATATATCTGATTTGTATTGTATTTTACAAGAAATTGAAAGTAAGAAAGATTGGGACAAAGATAAGTTGAAATGGGAAAAAGATTTAGGTTCTACAATAGCTGAAGAAACCTGGATGGAAATTTGTCAAAATAGTATTCGGAAATTGATTAATGCTAGATTAGCGATGATTAATTATAATTTTATACATCAACTATATCTAACACCAGAAAAATTAAAAAAATTTGGTCTTAGTAAGTCAGTTGTTGTTTTCATTGTGATCAGATAGCTAGTACTTTTTTACATACTGTTTGGTCTTGTGACCGATTGCAACAGTTTTGGAAAGGTATTCAATCTATATTTAATAGACTATATAATATTTGTGTTGTATTAGATCCTGATTTATTTTTATTAGGGAATATACAATCATTAATTGATTTAGGATTAAATGATTATCAGATTTCTTTTATCTATTTAGCTTTAGCAGTGGCCAAGAAATGTATAGCATCTACTTGGAAAGATAGAAATATACTAACCTTGGATAGGTGGTATTTAGAGATGAAGTCTTGTTTAATTATGAAAAGGATATCTTTTTCAATTCAAGATAAGATGTCTTTTTATAAATTGAAGTGGATTCCATTTGTTAAGTATATGCAATTAAGTTTGATTTAAGTATGTTCTTAGATGTGATATTTTAGATTTGATAAATCCTTTTTTTTTAATTATTCTTATTTGTCATTTTTTTTTGTGTGTGTTTTTTTAAATATATGATATTAATTTTACTAATTCTTCACTCTTTATTTTTGGGGAGGGGAAGGGTGGGTTTTTTTATATATAGATTTTTTTTAGTTCTTATATATGCAGGGGGGTTAGGTTGAATTAAGTTAGTTTATTAATGTTGTACTGTAATTATATTATTTTATTTTATATTTTTTTAATGTAATTTTTCTTTTTATTCCTGTGATAAAATCTTTAAATAAAGTTTTAATTTAAAAAAAATAGATGGATACAGGTGGGAGGGTAGAAGAGAAAGAAAAAACCTGAAAAGTGATACGGGGAGAGGGTACCTCTCTAAATTACTATTTTTCACTTATACTGTCTCTTGTAAAAGGGCCCAGGTCTGAAAAGTTGGTTAGCCTTTGTTGCCTATGGATGCTGTGTGTCCTGTTGAGTTTATCCCAACACATTTGTGTATTGCAGGTGAAATTGTGGGATTAGTTTATGAAAGAAGGCACAAGTGAGTCTTCTCCACAAGGATGGGAACTTAAAGGACAAACTACCCAGGGGTTGTTTTTATTTTTCTCCAGACTATGAGGAACAGTCGCTGGAGATTTTCTTTATCACTGTTCTCCATTATAAAACCACAAAGGAGTGGGAAAATACAGGCGCATAGAGTTTGGTTTTGAGCAACGATGTGAAATGGGCGATAATGAATGATCAGTCTGTTGTACATCAGCTCCTCCCACACTTTTTGCACCTCAACTAATTTGTTTTTCTCTTTCTCAAGCTGATTGAAAAGAAAACGACAGGAGAAACTCAGCACTTCAGGCAAGCATCAGGTCCACAGTCAATGAAACACTACCTCTGGATGCTGCCTGACCTGTTGGGTTCCTCCAGCATTTTGAGTTTTGCTCTGAATTCCAGCATCTGGAGTCTCTCATATCTCCATTCCCTCTTTCACATTTGTCAATAAAAGGGTCGCAGACTGTTCTCTTTCTAAGCATGTTGAGTTTTCCGGCATTTTCTGTTTCCTTCACATTTCTATTTTATAATCTCTTTTGATTGGAAATAAAAAAAATGAGTGAAATGCAGTGAGACAGTGAGGTTCCAACAGGCATCATACCTTTGACCCAATGGCACAGAGTCAAGATATATCTGGCTGTTAACAATTATTTATGTGGTACGTTTAAGTAAATGTACAAAATCTGAATCCTTTAATTCCATGTTACAAAGCCAAGCTGTGCAATTTACAGAAAACGTGCTTGAAGTATTCAGCATGAAAGGCTGTCATTCTGAATCTGAACTCTTTCTCTCTCCACAGATGCTGTCTAACTTGCTGAGTTTCTCTATCCATTCTGTTTATTTCAGATTTTCAACATCATCGGTAGTTTGTGTATACATTTCATTGCCAATACTTTTACAGGCACTTTCATTGTAAAACAAACATAATTTGGTTCTGTTAAATATGGAAGAGATGGATTATTTTTCAGAATGATTTGGAACACATTAGATATTTAATTTAGATCAGCCATTCTCAACAGGTGTCATATGCCCCACTCCCCCTCCTCCACCCCCCCCGGGGACCACGGACTGAAATTATCATTTCTTTTAAATGTAGTCAGTAGAAGAGAAGTACGGAGGTAACCAACTAAACTTGACTGCTTCACAGGGAACGGGTGGGGAGCATAAACTTTGAGTACAATCCTAAAGGGGACTATAGCCAAATAAAAGATTGAGAATGGCTGGTTTAGATAACATGATTCATATCGAGTTTAGAAGGGCATGTCATGATATGATGACTATTAATAAGCTGAGTACAATATGCTCCGAAAGTCTGGCCACATTTTCTGGTGTCTCCATGCTTAACACGCACTCACACTTACCTATGTTCAGGCATGTTTCGGTAACAATAGATTCCTTTTTGGCCAAACTACATCCATACTTCTTAAGATGTTCCTGATCCACCTGAGAAATAACAAGAGACTGCCCGCCATTGATAATGCTGACAACCCCAGTGTCGGATATTGCTAGTCCATCATACTGCCATTTTATACGGGGTGTTATCACTTTCGTTCCACAATACGTGCAGGTTAAAGTAACTCTGTCTCCAACTGACACAACTGGTGGATTCACTGTCAGGTGTAGATTAGCCCAGCACCCTGCAAAAAAAAAAATCTTTATTATAAATAAACTAATGGAAATTATATGTTTGGGTTGATTTCAAATAGTTTATCCAACTGGGTAGTCCATCTATACAGTGTTAGAGGTGCATCTGAATATTGTTCCCAAATTATGTTTTTGGTATAAGTATGTACTAAATCTTCAAGCGACAGGATAGATTCCTGAGTCAATCACTCTGTCTGGGATGAATTTGGGTTTCAACATTTGAATTACAGGGAAAAAAATAGGAACTAAAAACAGTGAAACCCTGATTTAACGCACCCAAATTCAGATATAACGCGATGAGTCATTGAACCCCTTAACGTCCAGATAGGATGTTAAGCGAGCCCATTTTAAAAGATGTAGTACCAGGCCACCCTGTGGCGCAGCAGATGTTTAGAAGTGGAGCGTCTAAATGATTAAGGTAAGTACAGTAATGTTTATCTTGGTGGCGAATCCGTCGCACTGATGAAGGGGGGGGGGGGGGGAGTGCTGCCATGAACGATGTTTGTATATATTGTACACAGGAGTGAAACCCCGATTTACCGCGACCCCACCTTTTTCATGATCCTACTTTTTTGGACCTGGCCATCACGTTATAACACGGTTCACTGTAATTCAAATCAAATATTTGACATTTTCAGACAAACAAATTACCACAATACCAAAATCTTATACTCTCTAAACCTAAATCTTAGTGACTAGATCATGTAACCTGATTACCATAACCAACTATATTAATTCCAGGTCTAAACCAAGAAGCAGGGAGGGACAACTTGGAATTAATTTGACACATTCTGGAATTTTTTTCTTTGAAAAACTAGAGTAAGGTCTGGAAGGCCATCACTATTATCGAGTCATAAAAATATACACTTAAACTAAATCACCCACACTACCTCACAAAAGCCTCAATGTTCTTAGGAACGTAGCTACCCATTGGAGCAGTGCCCAAGATCTGAAATAATAAGGTATATCTTCTCTAGTATAAGCATCCTGAGCTCACTTTTTTAATCTTCTGGGTTAGGGACATTATCTTTGCTAATGCGGCAAGACATATACATTACTTCCGAGATGAAACATATCAGATTTTTGTGGGATTGTGTTCTTAACCTCAAACTTTTTTTCAATTAAGTACTGATAGTTTAATTGACCCTTATTCTTCTTTAATCCCTGGTTATTATTCCCGTTTATTCTTTGCTTCCAATTGCTTTTCCCTTTTCTTAACTTTGTGACTTTTATACATTTTTGGTATAAATCTTTTAAGCTACATAATAGATTCCTGAGTCAATCACTCTTCCTGGGATGAATTTGGGTGTCTGAATTACCGGGAAAAGAATGGGATAAAGAGGAACTAAATACAATGGAACCCTGATTTAACGCGAATTTGGATATAACGTGACCCCTTAATGTCCACGTTCCATCCTTTGAGATAGGACGTTAAGCGAGCCCATTTTAAAAATTGTAGTACCAGGGATGGCCACCCTGTGGCGCAGCAGATGTTTTGAAGTGGAGCATCTAAATGATTAAGGTAGGTACAGTAATGTTGATCTTGGTGGGGAATTCATCGCACTGATGAAGGAGGGTTGGGGGGGGTGAGTGCTGCCATGAACGGGAGGTGGGGAGGATTAGTGCTGCCGCAAACAGAGGGAAGTGAGTGCTGCAGTGAACGGGGGGGTGGGGGGGTTGCTGCTTTGAACAATGTGTGCATATATTGTACACAGTAGTGAAACCCCGATTTAGCGCGAACCCGCTTTTTTCATGATCTACCTTAAGCAATCCCTTACCGATCACAGAACATATATGACATAGGGAATACTTAAGGTGGAATGTGAAATTTTTGTAAAAAGGATGCCCACCCCGTTATATGACATCATCAAATCCCCAAACCTGCTCAGACCCATCCACAAATGACCAAGGTTAAAAAAAAGCTAACATTTCAGGTCGATAACAACTTAAGAATGTTTTCAAATAAACAAATGCCCAGAAAATATGAAGTGATAATATGATCTGTGGATGCATTTCCCATTCATCAATTCACACAATCTGATGTGTCACCTCCCACCAACCAATTCTGATAATTCAAGGAGAAGATCTAGAAATCGAAAGGGGCAAACTTCAGGTGACTGTCTGAGAACTTTGCTTTCAATAACTATGGAAAGATTCTCATAAATGATCATCGACTTGAAACATTAACTCTGTTTCTCTGTCCGTGGATGCTGCCTCAGTATTTTAACAATGTTTGTTTCTATGTTAATTCCACATACCTGGTTTCACTGTTAATCTTACTCTGTTCTCTTCAGAAAGGTCTTCATGGGCACAGATGTACTCCCCTGAATCAGGGATCATAACTCCCCTAATAGTGATTGAAAAGTCGCCTTTCTTAATCTTCGATCGGTATACCAGCACTCGTCCTTTGAACTCCTCTTCAAATGCTGTTCTTCCATCTGGATAAATGTCCAGAACCTTTCCACCATTGGAACCACTACATTCTGGATAGAGCGGTGTCCAATACCAACTCACTGGACGATCATGTGGAAGCTGCCTTGAGATTAGGCATTTAAGTGGAGCAACATTTCCAATGGTCACTGACAACTCCTGGTCACCTCCAACAGCCAGTTCAATAAAAGCAAACAGAGCTAAAAGAATAAATATTAATTTATGTACCATTGCTGTAATTGTTCTTTAAAAGTTCATTAATTATCAATAAAGCTAAATGTTCTTTTGAGGAATGAAGATGAATAGCTTAGAACAGCCATTCTCACACCATATTGAAAGGAGGCCTCTGACTGAAATCATAAAATATTTTTTTATGTAGTCAGTAGGAGAGAAGTACAGAAGAAACCAACTAAATTTGACTGTTTCATGGGGAAGGGAGCCCAAAATCCTTGAGCAGATTCCTAATGGGGGGGCATAGCCGAAAGAAAAAGTTCGAGAACAGCTGGCTTAGATCCCCTCCCCCATGCTCAAAGTGGGGGGCCTTCCCTGTGAAGAGGTCAAATTTTGGTTTCTTCTGAACTCTCTCACTGACGACACAAAAAAATTAAATATTATTTCTGTTGCATGAGGCGAAAAGAAAAACTAGACTTTTACTTCGAACACCTGTGGCCCCTGGGGTGGGGGTGGGCCATAGGGCCCCTAACTGAGAATGGCTGGCTTAGATAGATTACATAGTACTTAACTAATGTTGAATAAAGTGGAAAATGATATAAATCAAACAGTGATGATTGAACAACTTTCAGTTGGTTTAAACTGAAGAATATAGAAAGAAATGAAGGTTGAGAGGCAGGAATTGTACCTTCCAATTCCAAGGAACTGTAAAGGTCAGTATATGAGACTGAAGTGAGACATTTCACCATTGAAGAGAAAGAAGGAGGTATCAGAGGTCAATAGGGGAACAGCCTCCCTCTTCCAACCAGGTAAACAGTAAGCATACTCAGATATACTTAGGTATTGTAAATTCTGTTCGGTTTTTTTAAATGCTTCTCCAGGAGCACTCAGAATTAAATTCCTGCCAACCAATTGGATAGAATGATATCTGTGGTGATTTTTTTAAAATTTTTTTTATTCTTCACACTATAAACCATACTGACCAAAATACATACAGACATTTTTCTCTTGAATATATAGTGTCATTTTTTCCCCTTTTTTCCCCCTCCCTTCCCTCCCTCCCTCTCCCCCTTCCCATTTATTCAAAGTTCAATCTATAAGATACATTAAATCCGTTAAACAATGTCATCACTTAATAAAAATGAACAAGAAATTTTTATCTTTTACTTTTATATACTGAGTCAGTTCATTTTGTTGTCTTCTCCTTCTGTCATTTTAGGTGGTGGAGGTCCATGGTAGGATTTCTCTATTGTGTTTCATGTATGGTTCCCATATTTGTTCGAATATTGTGATGTTATTTCTTAAATTATATGTTATTTTTTTCTAATGGAATACATTTATTTATTTCTATGTATCATTGTTGTATTCTCAAGTTGTCTTCTAATTTCCAGGTTGACATAATATTTTTTTTTGCTACAGCTAGGGCTATCATAACAAATCTTTTTTGTGCTCCATCTAAATCGAGTCCAAATTCTTTATTTCTTATATTACTTAGAAGGAAGATCTCTGGGTTTTTTGGTATGTTGTTTTTTGTGATTTTATTTAATACCTGGTTTAGATCTTCCCAAAATGTTTCCACTTTCTCACATGTCCAAATTGCATGTACTGTTGTTCCCGTTTCCTTCTTACATCTATCTGATACTGTTGGGTCCCATTTATTTAACTTTTGGGGTGTGATGTATAGCTTGTGTAACCAATTATATTGTATCATGCATAACCTCATGGTTATTGTATTTCTCATAGTTCCGGAGCATAGCTTTTCCAATGTTTCATTCTTTATCTTTATGTTTAGATCTTGTTCCCATTTTTGTTTAGGTTTACCGTTTGTTTCCTTGTTCTCTTTCTCTTGCAGTTTGATGTACATGTTTGTTATAAATTTTTTAATTATCATTGTGTCTGTAATCACATATTCAAAATTGCTTCCTTCTGGTAACCTCAGACTGTTTCCCAATTTGTCCTTCAAGTAGGTTTTCAGTTGGTGGTATGCAAACCTTGTGTCGTGAGTTATATTATATTTGTCCTTCATTTGTTCAAAAGATAATAATTTATTTCCCGAAAAACAATTTTCTATTCTTTTGATCCCTTTTCTCTCCCATTCTCTGAAAGAAAGGTTATTTATTGTGAAAGGGATTAGTTGATTTTGCGTCAATATTAGTTTTAGTAGTTGGTAATTTGTTTTATTCCTTTCTACGTGAATCTTCTTCCAAATGTTGAGCAGATGGTGCAGTACTGGTGAATTCCTATGTTGCACCACTTTTTCATCCCACTTATATAGTATATGTTCAGGTATCTTCTCCCCTATTTTATCGAGTTCTAATCTGGTCCAATCTGGTTTTTCCCTTGTTTGATAAAAATCTGATAGGTATCTTAATTGTACTGCTCTATAATAATTCTTAAAGTTTGGTAGCTGTAAGCCCCCTTGTTTGTAATATCTGTGGTGATTTTGAGAAAGTACAAGAACAGGATAGGAAGTAGCTATTCGTTTAAGTGTATCTTATTTACTTCTCAGTTTCTGGGCATCAATGGCAAAGCTCGGGTTTATTGCCCATCCTCAAAAAAAAATGAATCAGGTCTTGACCTTCACTACCCTCCTTGAGACCAACAATCTTAATGTTATTTTTTTTACTAAAATTTTCTAATGTATCCACCTTTTCCCAAAGTTTTTTTTTCCTTTCCATTGTCCACGGAACTGTTTCATTCTCCACTCTTCCCATTCTTTCCTGTATATCTTCCACTCTGTCTTCCACATTTTTAACTCTTTCATCCATGTTGTCCAAAGTAATTTGCATCTTATCCACAATAGTAAAATATTTTTAAAATCTATTTATTTGTATTCTTTAATTTTCCTTTCAATTCTCTCAACAAGTCTGCATTGTTTCTTTGGTGCTTTACCTTAACTTTAGTTGGAACTCTAACTTTCTCTTGTATTATTTCTTGTTGGTCTTCATCCTCTTCACTGTCACTGTCCTCTCCGATTTCCTGCTGCAGAGGCCTGTATCTGCTATCATTAGCTCCTCCAACTGCCTCTGGGTCCTCTCTCAATCCGCACATGCTCAATTTCTGGCATGTGCATGTTAAGCCTTCTTCAACGCTCTCTCCCCGCTCCAGCGGCAGAGATGCACCTGTGGACGTACTTGGGAGGCGGTTTGCACTCCAGCTCCAGGCTTCATTTGAACACGAGGCCTCGAATCACGATCTTCTTGCTCCTGTTATTGGACTCTGGATGTTTCAGGGAGAGGTTTGTTTCTGTTCTTATGCAGTTCTAATGTTTTTTTTTCTTCAACTGGTCTATTATAGTTTACTTAAAGAGCACTTATTAAATGAATTTTCCAGGAGGGTCAGGCTCCTATGTCCTGACTCGACCACATCACATGACATCCCCATGAATTGCCTTTCTTTAGAACTAATTTGTGTGCAGGTAAAAACAGGTCCCTTCACAGAAAGCAATTTAGAAAATAAACATCTTCTTAGAAAGTTAAAAAAAATGAAGATTCCGGAAATTTGAAATAAAAATAACAAACATTTGAAACATTCAGCTGCTCAGTCTGAAGAGAAACCAAACTAATGTTTCAAATTGAAGACCCTGCCACTTTCCCATTGTTATCCCTAATTCTCAGATATTGTCTGGCTTGCTGAGTGTTCCCAACATTTTCTGAGGGGCTAAAAATTAGGCTGAATGTCACAATTTTGAACAGAAATAAAACATTTGGGAGGAGAGATTCAAGAGTGTGGGAGAAAGTAGAGAAGAAAATAGGTTGTAATCTAAGTAGGAAAAAGAAATGCCCTTTCAGATAATTTAATCTAGTTGTGTTCACTTGTGGCAGCAGGGGTCAGTATTGTGGGCTTTTGAATCTATTCCTGGGAAACTAAACCACTGGGCTTTTCAGATAGTAAAGTCTGTGATTGACAGAGATTCTGCTAATAAAACAATTAGTTTTAGAACTGGATAAAAGTTGATTTATGAATACACATTGATAAGGAATGTGTTTCTTAATATTTCATATATATATGTAAAATCCAGTTGCTTTTTTTAGGCTATAGCATCGAAACATTCTTTAAAAGTAAATAATTAACAATCAAACACAAAGATTTCAATTTCTGTTACCAACATCTGCTCTCCTTAACTGGGGTTCAGCTTATTTGAATTTGAGCTGTTGACCATTAGTTCCCATACTAAATCTTAAGAATTTATGTTGCTCTCTTAACAATGCTAAAATAATGAGAAGTTTAGATTTCTGAAGAATATTACAATTCTATTACATATTATAGAACTTGTATCCCATTGTAATTTCAAAGAAGATTGCTTTAGTTGATCACATAAAAGATGTTGAAACAAGTGAACAAAGTGAATGTGTGCACATGTTACAACAGGAACAGTTCATGTTGGGATCTGAAGATTAGATTAGTAGAAATTGACTGGCTATTTCAAGCATTGTCTATTTCAATTTCTAGAATTTTCCTTTTATCTTGAATATTAAAAAAATAATACCGAACCCACAAAGTCCTTTGACAAGATCCCACAAGGTAGGCTGGTTGGAAAGTTAGAACACAGAATCCATGGATACAAGATTGCAATGATGGCAGAGGTCAGAAGATAGTGGTGGATGGTTGTCTTTACAGCTTATGACCAGTGTTTTGCCACAGAGATCACTGCTGGGCCCATGTTAGTAAGATATATTAATGACTTTGACAAAAATGTTGATGGCACGATTGGAAAATTTGCAGATGACACCAAAATTGGTTGTAGAGGGGAAAATGAAGAAGGTTGCCGAAGGTTGAAATGGGATATAGACCACCTGCAAAAGTGTGCGAGGTAATGTCAGATGGAATTTAGCACGTGTGAAATTATGCCTTTGGTGAAGTTAAACCAGGCAGGACATATACAATGAATACCATGGCCCTGGGTACTGAGGAGTCCTTGAGATACATACATAGTTCCCTGAAAGTAGCAATGTAGATACACAGGGTGATGAAGAAGGCACATGGCATTCTTGCCTTCTTCAGCCAAAGCACTGAGTACAAGAGTTGGGACATCCTGTTACAGTTGTACAAATTATTGGTTAGGCTATTTTACAAAACTACATTCATTTCTTGTGACCACACTATTAAGCTAAAGAGATGCAGAAATGATTCACGAGCATGTTGGCATGGAAGGAGGACTTCAGTTATCAGAAGAGATTGGATAGGATAAGTCTGTTTTCCTTGGAGCGAAGGAGGCTGAGATGACCTTAACAATCTGTATAAGGATGGGGGAAATAACTAGTGCCTGATTTCCATCACTGTCTAAAACTGTCAGAGGATTAAAGTGAGATGGTGGTTTAAAATGAATCTAAGGGATGTAAACAAGAAAACCTGCAGATGTGGGGATTAGTGCAGTACACAAAAGAGATGGAGAAACTCTGCAAATCATGCAATATCCATGAAATGTAAAAGGTAATGAATGTTTCAGGCCTGAGACCTTCTTCCGGTGTACCAAATATCCAGCAGATACCCAAATAAAATGGTGGGGGGAGGGGAACAGGAAGGAATACAGGTGAGCAGGTAAGAGGAAATACCAATATGCGGGTGGCCTCAACTTGGCAGTACATGAGGCAATGGACAGATGTGGCAGTGGGGTGTTGAACTGAAGTGGTTGGCCACTGGAAGGTTCTTGCTGTTGCAGAAGACAGAGCAAAGGTCTGCGTTTAGTTTCCCCAATGTAGAGGGAGGCGGTTCAGGAGAACCGGATGCACCTCATGACCCCTACAGATTCAAAGGTGAAGTATTGCTTCAATTGGAAGGACTCTTTAGGGCCACAAATAGTCATGGGGAGGAGATGCAAGTGAAAACATAGCAATTCTTGCAGTCAAGGGGACGATTGGTGGGAAGAGATGAGGGAATCATGGAGGGAACGATCCTTTCAGAAAGCAGAGAGGGCAGGGGAAGAAATATCTAGAGCTTGGAATCCATTGTAGGTGGTGGAAATTGCAAGGAATGTTTTGTTGGATGTGGAGGTTAGTGGCATGGTAGGTATGGATAGGGGAAACCTGTCCTTGTTCTCTCCGGGGTGTGGGAAAAGGGCACTGGGCAGATGTCAGGGAACCAGAGGAGATGGGGGAAAGGGCTGACGTAAAGATAGCAGAGGGGAGCCATATTTTCTGAAGAAGGAGGACATCTCAGATGTCCTGAAATGGAAGGCCTCATCCTGGGAGCAGTTGCAGTGCAGACGGAGAAATTGAAAGAGAATCCTTATGGGAAGCGGGGTGGGAAGAGGTATAGTTCTAGTAACTGTGGATTTATAAAAGATGTCCATAGATTATTTGTCTCCCAAAATGGAGACAGAGAAATCGAGAAAGGGGAGCAAGTTACTGGATATGGACCAAGTGAATTTAAGGTCAGGGTGGCAGCAAAGTGAATGAAGTTGATACCTCATCATGGGTGTAAGAGACAGCACCAAAGAAGTCATCAGTGTAACAGAGGAGGAGTTGAGGGGCCTTGCCTGTGTAGGCTTGCGGCATGGGTTGCTCCGTATAGCCAATGAGAAGTCTGGCATAGCTGGGACCCATGTGAGTTCCCATGCCTATCCCTTTGATTTGGAGAGAATGGGATGAGTTAAAGGAGAAGTTATTCAGGTTTGAGAACGAGTTCTGACAGGTAGAAGAGGGTGGTGGTGGAGGAGGACTGGTTAGAAGTGGAGAGCCTTCTTTAAGGGGGTTGGAAGTATACAAGGACTGGATGTCTATGGTGAAAATGAAATGGTCCAACCCAGGAAACTGAAAGTTGTTGAAGTAAGGTATGCTGGATGTCGGTGGGAAGAGTCTGAACCAAGGGCACAAAATGGAGTTGAAGTATGATGATGCCTGTTGAATAGGACAATGGATCTACCAGGGAAATTGGATTTGTAGATCTTAGGTGGGGTTGGGAAGCAATGTGGCTAGATGCTGTGGAAGAGAAATGACTGTGATGAGATCTATGATGGTGCAGGAAACAATGGCCTAATGTTTCTTGATGGGGTCCAGTTCAAGGGGTAAGCAACAGAAGGTGACTGAGATCTATGGCCTGGCCTCAGCAAGTTGCATTCCATGAACCAGGCTATAACTGCACCACTCTTGTCTGCGAGTTTGATCATGAGGTAGGGATTAATGCGGAGAGAATGAAGGGCAGTGCATTTTGATGGGGAAGATTACAATAGGTCAGTGGAATGGTATAGCCTGATATGGTGGCACCAATAATCTGACCATAAAGTTCTGAAAAGGTAGTGGACAAAGCCCAGTACATTACAAACAAAACTCTTCCCAGCATCAAGAAAATCTGCGTGATACGCTGCCTTGGGAGAGCAGCAACAATCATTAAGGATCCACGTCACCCAGGACATGCTCTGTTCTCGCTGCTACCATCAAGAAAGAGATTTAGGGGCCACAAGACTCACACCGCCAGGTTCAGGAACAGCTGCTTACCCCTCCACCATCAGACTCCTCAACAACCAACTCAATCAGAGACTCATTTAAGGATTTTACTTTGTACATTTATTTGAATTTTTTTGTATTGCACAATCAGTTTATTTACATTTCTTTCTTCTTTATTCATATCTTTTTCTTATCGCACTACCAATAAGTAGAAATTCTGCCTGGCCCACAGTAAGAAAGAATCTAAGGATTGTAAGTGATATCAGGTATGTAGTCTCGTAATAAATCTGATCTTTTTTTGAGAAGGTTGATGCCTCGGTCCCAGTTGGAAAAGAAATGATCCAGAGCGGGCAGAAGAGCTATTTGAAAGGTCAAGTTTTCACACCAAGAGCAGTTGGTATCTGGAGTGAGCTGCAAGAGGAAGCAGTGGAGGACAGGAGGATTAAAGAGATATCTGGACTGGTACTTGAATAAGCAAGGAAAAGAGAGATACAGAATTTAATGTGGGCAAGTGGGATTAGTGTGGGTAGGCATAATGGCTGGCAGAGAGGAGGTGGGCCAAAGGGCCTGTTTCTCTGCTGTACAACTGTTACTATTATATTAATATAATAATATAAAATAAAATGTTATTTATGCATGCATTTTGAAATTACTTTACTCGCAATTTCCATCTCACCCTATTCCATTGGCATCCAGTGACCGAGGTTAGGTTATAACACACTGTTAATACCTCTAGCACCTCTATTGGCCACTCTTTCTGAAGTGTGTAGGTTTGCTGTTTACCAACCTTGGGCATAACAGTCTAGCTCTATCTATCACATAATGTGCGGTGGAAGTGGATTGTATTGATCAGCAGTTAAGAATAGCAACTTATCTTAGCAATCACTGCTCTAACCTCAGGAGACCAAGTCACAATTCTATGATTCCTTCTTAACCATCTTTGTGTTTCGAACTCTCCAGCATTATGAGATACCTTAAAACCTCTTTCTTTAGGTGGCACAGTTGGCATAGCAGTTAGTGCAAAGCCTTTACAGCGCCAGCGATCGAGACTGGACTGGGGTTCAAATCCAATGCGGTCTGTAAGGAGTTTGAGTGTTCTCCCTGTGTCTACGCGGGTTTTCTCCGAGGGCTCCGGTTTCCTCCCACCATTCAAAAATGTACCAAAGGTGGCAAGATGGCGTAAGGATCAGACGTGCCTTCCAGTCCTCTCCTGACTCTATCTTATTGTTTTGCCTAGAAATGCCCGTTAAAATTCTTTAAAAGTTTAGATAATTTCAGTGCTGTTAATTTAACTTATGATGGTACAATTGGTGGAAAAGAGCAAAAAAAAATGACAACAGATCATCAAAAAACTACATTTTCCAAAAGTTCAAGTTTTGGAGCCTACCTACAGGAAAGACACCGGGACTCAGCGTGAAATGGATCCCAGGAGAGAGGTACAGTGTTCGGATGTAGAGCTCTATGTTACATCGGTAGAGCCCCCTAAAGAGGGTGCCAAACAGACTTTAGAACAAAGAGTTACTCAAAGGCATTTGTCAACTGTAGAGGTGGCGCTGCAAACTGCATCTCTTGAGAAAGAAAAACCTATACAACTTGGTGTACTGGGAGAACTTAATACATTATGGATTGGGGAAAACCCCGGCCAGCGTCCGCCAGTCATTGCTGGAGAGGCTGTGGCTGGGGTTTCCATACGCAGTCATATTACAAGGAAGGCAACCAGAATGAAGGAAAGAACAGAAGATCCTTTGGTTATGCAGAAGAAGCAGGAATCTGTTGAGCCAAAATCTCTTCCAATTGAAAAGATTTTTGTGAATCTTGAATCTAAATTATCTTATATAATGCAGGGATTATCCAAGATTATGACTGAACTTGGTACTAGGTTTAATACTCTGGTGAAAATACATTCTCAACAGATGGCTGAGTTTGGAGCTTTTAAGCTTGAAGTGAGAGATAAATTTAATTTGTGTGAAGAAGATATAGACGAAATACGGGATCAAGTTTTTGATGTGACCAAAATGGTCGAAGACTTACAAACTCAAAATAAAAATTTGGTGAAAAAGATTGATTATTTGGAAAACCAATCCAGACAGAAGAATATAAAGATTATTGGTTTGCCGGAAGGTATGGAGGGACCAGACCCAAGAAAATTTTTTACTGAATGGATTCCGCAGGTGCTGGGTCAAGAACATTTCCCGGAAGGTATAATACTGGAACGTGCTCACAGAGACTTGCGTAGAAGACCTATTTCAGGTCAAAGTCCAAGACCTGTTTTGGTTCGTTGCTTGAATTATTACGACAGAGAAATAATTTTACGAGTGGCTATTAGAAATTCTTCTTTGGCTTGGCTTCGCGGACGAAGATTTATGGAGGGGGTAAAAAGTCCACGTCAGCTGCAGGCTCGTTTGTGGCTGACCAGTCCGATGCGGGACAGGCAGACACGATTGCAGCGGTTGCAAGGGAAAATTGGTTGGTTGGGGTTGGGTGTTGGGTTTTTCCTCCTTTGCCTTTTGTCAGTGAGGTGGGCTCTGCGGTCTTCTTCAAAGGAGGCTGCTGCCCGCCAAACTGTGAGGCGCCAAGATGCACGGTTTGAGGCGTTATCAGCCCACTGGCGGTGGTCAATGTGGCAGGCACCAAGAGATTTCTTTAGGCAGTCCTTGTACCTTTTCTTTGGTGCACCTCTGTCACGGTGGCCAGTGGAGAGCTCGCCATATAATACGATCTTGGGAAGGCGATGGTCCTCCATTCTGGAGACGTGACCCATCCAGCGCAGCTGGATCTTCAGCAGCGTGGACTCGATGCTGTCGACCTCTGCCATCTCGAGTACCTCGACGTTAGGGGTGTGAGCGCTCCAATGGATGTTGAGGATGGAGCGGAGACAACGCTGGTGGAAGCGTTCTAGGAGCCGTAGGTGGTGCCGGTAGAGGACCCATGATTCGGAGCCGAACAGGAGTGTGGGTATGACAACGGCTCTGTATACGCTTATCTTTGTGAGGTTTTTCAGTTGGTTGTTTTTCCAGACTCTTTTGTGTAGTCTTCCAAAGGCGCTATTTGCCTTGGCGAGTCTGTTGTCTATCTCATTGTCGATCCTTGCATCTGATGAAATGGTGCAGCCGAGATAGGTAAACTGGTTGACCGTTTTGAGTTTTGTGTGCCCGATGGAGATGTGGGGGGGCTGGTAGTCATGGTGGGGAGCTGGCTGATGGAGGACCTCAGTTTTCTTCAGGCTGACTTCCAGGCCAAACATTTTGGCAGTTTCCGCAAAGCAGGACGTCAAGCGCTGAAGAGCTGGCTCTGAATGGGCAACTAAAGCGGCATCATCTGCAAAGAGTAGTTCACGGACAAGTTTCTCTTGTGTCTTGGTGTGAGCTTGCAGGCGCCTCAGATTGAAGAGACTGCCATCCGTGCGGTACCGGATGTAAACAGCGTCTTCATTGTTGGGGTCTTTCATGGCTTGGTTCAGCATCATGCTGAAGAAGATTGAAAAGAGGGTTGGTGCGAGAACACAGCCTTGCTTCACGCCATTGTTAATGGAGAAGGGTTCAGAGAGCTCATTGCTGTATCTGACTCGACCTTGTTGGTTTTCGTGCAGTTGGATAATCATGTTGAGGAACTTTGGGGGACATCCGATGCGCTCTAGTATTTGCCAAAGCCCTTTCCTGCTCACGGTGTCGAAGGCTTTGGTGAGGTCAACAAAGGTGATGTAGAGTCCTTTGTTTTGTTCTCTGCACTTTTCTTGGAGCTGTCTGAGGGCAAAGACCATGTCAGTAGTTCCTCTGTTTGCGCGAAAGCCGCACTGTGATTCTGGGAAAATATTCTTGGCGACACTAGGTATTATTCTATTTAGTAGAATCCTAGCGAAGATTTTGCCTGCAATGGAGAGCAACGTGATTCCCCTGTAGTTTGAGCAGTCTGATTTCTCGCCTTTGTTTTTGTACAGGGTGATGATGGTGGCATCACGAAGATCCTGAGGCAGTTTACCTTGGTCCCAACAAAGCTTGAAAAACTCATGCAGTTTGGCATGCAGAGTTTTGCCGCCAGCCTTCCAGACTTCTGGGGGGATTCCATCCATACCTGCTGCTTTGCCACTTTTCAGTTGTTCGATTTCCTTATATGTCTCATCCAGGGTGGGAACCTCATCCAGCTCTAGCCTTAGGGGCAATGCACAACAGAGAAAATCACCCTTGATGATTCAAAATAATCGAGTTTTCTTCTATGCGGATTTGAGTCAAGAAGTTATGTTCCAACGACTGGAATTCAATCCTGCTAAAGAGTTGTTGTGGAAGAAAGGTTATAAGGCAACCTTTAGATATCCAGCTGTTTTGAAGGTTTTCCAAGATGGTTGCCAACCAAAGTTCTTTGATTCTCCAAAGGAAGCTATAGCATTTGCTCAAGAGCTGCCAATTACTCAATTTCAACAGAGACATAGTCCGCCACGATCTCTAAGGAGTCAAGAGATGGAAGAAAAGAGCCGTGCTCCAAGAAGGAATGGTTGTAATGGTGACTCGGCAGTTGGAGCTGATTAAAAGAAGAGTTGTCCTTTTTTTTAATGTTTTTTTTTTAAAAAGGGATATTAAATAATGATGATGTTAGTTTAAGATGAAGTGAGAGTTGGGGGAGAGAACTGGATAGGCACTATTTCCTGAAAGTCATCTGCTACGTGTGAGTTATCTCACACCCTTTTTTTTTGGGAATTAACGCATTGCGCGGTTTAGACGGGAGGGGGTATTTTTAACCTCCTACCCGTTTTTTTTCCCTTTTTTTTGTATTATTAGATTAAAGAGTGAAGGGTTTTTTTTGTTTAAATATTAAAAAAAAGCATAAGAAAGTATTTGATTGTTTAAAAAACTAAAAATTTATGTGGTTTTTTTTGTAAAGTTTATTCAGTAGATAAGGAATATCTGAAATTTAAATGTGAATGGGATGGATAAGTTTTTTTTAAATATTTTTTCTTTAACTTTAAGGTGAAAGGAGTGGTAATTCTGGTGTATATTATTTTTCTATTTTAGTTGTAGAATGAAGGGAATAATGGTGAAAGTTATAAATTGAATTGTACAATTCTTAATGAGGCTTGAATTTTGTTTGTGGTTTATGCTCCATTTGTTGAAGATATAGATTTCGTTGTAGATGTGTTTTTATTATTTGGATATCTGAATTTTAACGTAATGATTGGGGATATTTAAATGTGGTATTGGAGCTTTTATTGGATAACTATTCAAGAGTAAAAGGGAAAAATGGTGGAAGAGTACTAAAATTGAATTGTACAATGCTTAATGAGGTTTGAATTTTGTTTTAAAATGGTGGTTTATGTGACTAATATGATGATAGATGTGAAGTTAGTTGATATTTGATGAAGGCTTATCTCTATAGAGAAAGTTTTTTTTCATCTTTTTTTTCATGCTACAATTTTTTTTAAGAATTGATTATTGTTTAAGAATTTTTGATAGATAATGTTACTAACTTTACTAATTTTTTATATTAAGTTTGAGTTAAATATATGTTTCATCTTAACTCCGTTTGTTGAATATATGCATTTAAGTTTGATTTAAATATGTTTTTTTAAGTCTGATATCTTACTTTTCTTTTTGTTAGTATTTTAATTGGTTGTTTTTGGTTTTTTTTGTAAGTGGGTTTTTTTCTCACATATATTATTAACTTATTAATTCTTCACTCTTTATTTTGGGGGGAAAGGGGGGGTTGGAGTAATTTGAGTTGGGTTATTAATGTGTAATAATTATTGGGGAGGGTATAGTTTATTTAGATTACTGATACTGTATTGTAATTTTATTATTTTATTCTTAATTTTTTTGTATATAATCCTATATGTTATTCGTGTTATAAAATCTTAAATAAAGTTTTTTTTTAAAATGTACCAAAGGTGTAGTTTAATGGGGTGTAAATTGGGCATCATGGACTCGTGGCCTGTTACTGTGCTGTATGTCTACATTTTTTAAAATTTAAAATTTGATCAGCTTACTACTTGCAAAATAACTTCTCATTTATTTAATAGCTTTCGCTATCTCAACATACTTCAGAACTATTGAGCTATGCATGTACAAACAAGCCAGTTAGTCACAGTAGGCCCACTAACTTTTCAAGCCTGCACCACCATTCAGTAAACTCCCAGGTGACCTGATTGGAACCCAGCTCTGCATTCCCGACTCACCCCAGGAGCACCTTGCCCCTTTGCTTATCCAGAATACCGATCTTAAAAATATTCAAAGGCTCCACTGTTATTGCCATTTGAAAAAGAGAGTATTAGTTTAGGAGACCTCCTCTGAACAACTTCCAACAAATTTCTCAATAAGGAGACCAATACTGCGCACAGTAATCCAGATGTGACCCCATTATTATTCAAGAAAAAAAACTAACTTCATTTGTTTTTATTCAATTCCCCTGAAAATAAATGATAACAATTTCGGCACAGACATTGCATTGCCATGTTGTATTGTTTTATATTCTTTTTGGTTGTTTTCCTTCTTCTTTCTTCTTTGGCTTGGCTTCGCGGACGAAGATTTATGGAGGGGGTAAAAAGTCCACGTCAGCTGCAGGCTCGTTTGTGGCTGACAAGTCCGATGCGGGACAGGCAGACACGGTTGCAGCGGCTGCAGGGGAAAATTGGTGGGTTGGGTTTGGGTGTTGGGTTTTTCCTCCTTTGCCTTTTGTCAGTGAGGTGGGCTCTGCGGTCTTCTTCAAAGGAGGTTGTTTTCCTAATGCCTTGCTTAACCTTCATAGCCTATCATGAATCATCCTTGGCAACGCAATGCCCCTCTGCATCTCAGAACTCCATAACCTCTCACCATATAGTTATTTTTATTATTATTATTCCCAAAGTGAACAACTTCATTTAATTACAGGAAGATATCAATAAGATTGAAAGAGGGCAGAGAAGATTTACTAGGATGTTGACGGGTCTTCAGGAGTTGAGTTACAGGGAAAGATTAAACAGGTTAGGACTATATTCCTTGGAGCGAAGAAGAATGAGGAGAGATTTGATAGAGGTTTACAAGATTATGAGAGATATAGACAGAGTGGATGCGAGTAGGCTTTTTCCACTTCGATTGGGAGAGATAAATATGAGAGGTCATCATTTTAAATGGAAAGAGGAAAGGTCTAGGGGGAACATTATGGGAAAGTTCTTCACTCAGAGAGTGGTGGGAATGTGGAATGGGCTGCCATCTGATGTGGTGAATAGGTTGGATAGATACATGGATGGGAGAGATGTGGAGGGTTATGTAGAGGGAGCAGGTCAGTGGGACAAGTGGAATAGTGATCAGCACAGACTATAAGACCCAAATGGCCTGTTTTCTGTACTGTAACATCTATGGTTCACAAGTTCCCAAATTATGCTCTTTTTTTCTGATATCTACCCTCTACGCCCCTTTCTGTTCCTCACAACTCTCTTTCCAACCGATCTTTGTACCAAGCAAATGTAATAATCATAGTTTCAGTGACCTTCATCCAAGTCAGTAAATGCAAAGCTAAGGTCCAATAACTGTATAAAATCATGAAGTCTTCAAAAACAGCCATTGGAATTAATAATGTAGCGCTCAAAAACACCAAGAGTGAAAGGGAGATATCTCCTTAAAACGAAACAAAATACAATTCTATATTCAGATTTAAATTTGAATACATCATTTATTACTGGAAAGCAATAAAAGGTGAGGTTATAATTGTGTAAAAAACACACTCAAATGCTGGAGAAACTCAGCAGGTCAGTGTCTTTATGTAGCAAAGGTAAAGATACATCACCAACGTTTCGGGCTTGAGCCCCTCATCAAGGTTATAATGGTGATAAATAAAGCCAGCCCAGAATTGCATGCATTACTTGTCTCACTGTGAAAACAAAATATTTCACTTTCTGCTCGAGTAGGTAAGAGGAATGATAAATGTCTAACTCAGTATCTGCATTTTGTAAAATCCCTGAAGATTTTTAAAGCATTCGGCATCATATTCCAGCTATTTTTATTTACCATATGATCTATTCTTTGTTGTGCTTTTTCCACAGAATTATAGAATCATACACCAGTGAAAGAAACTGCTGGTCCATTGTGTCAGGGGCAGCTCTCTGGAAGACTAACAATTATCACACTCCTTAATACACAAAAGGGCTGGAGAAACTCAGTTGGTCCTGCAGCATCCATAGGAGACAAAGATACATAACCAACATTTTTGGCCCGCGCCCTTTGCCAAGGAACGAGCTAAAAGCAGGCAACAAGATTATGCATTGGGATTTGACCATTTTGGCATCCAAGATTAAAACAAACCTACAACAGCAAAACAATGCTATCATCGCCAGTCTATTTGAAATGTTTGGCCTGGAAGTCAGCCTGAAGAAAACTGAGGTCCTCCATCAGCCAGCTCCTCACCATGACTACCAGCCCCCCAACATCTCCATCGGGCACACAAAATTCAAAACGGTCAACCAGTTTACCTATCTCGGCTGCACCATTTCATCAGATGCAAGGATCGACAATGAGATAGACAACAGACTCGCCAAGGCAAATAGCGCCTTTGGAAGACTACACAAAAGAGTCTGGAAAAACAACCAACTGAAAAACCTCACAAAGATAAGCGTATACAGAGCCGTTGTCATACCCACACTCCTGTTCGGCTCCGAATCATGGGTCCTCTACCGGCACCACCTACGGCTCCTAGAACGCTTCCACCAGCGTTGTCTCCGCTCCATCCTCAACATCCATTGGAGCGCTTACACCCCTAACGTCGAAGTACTCAAGATGGCAGAGGTCGACAGCATCGAGTCCACGCTGCTGAAGATCCAGCTGCGCTGGATGGGTCACGTCTCCAGAATGGAGGACCATCGCCTTCCCAAGATCGTGTTATATGGCGAGCTCTCCACTGGCCACCGTGACAGAGGTGCACCAAAGAAAAGGTACAAGGACTGCCTAAAGAAATCTCTTGGTGCCTGCCACATTGACCACCGCCAGTGGGCTGATAACGCCTCAAACCGTGCATCTTGGCGCCTCACAGTTTGGCGGGCAGCAACCTCCTTTGAAGAAGACTGCAGAGCCCACCTCACTGACAAAAGGCAAAGGAGGAAAAACCCAACACCCAACCCCAACCCACCAATTTTCCCTTGCAACTGCTGCAACCATGTCTGCCTGTCCCGCATCGGACTTGTCAGCCACAAACGAGCCTGCAGCTAACGTGGACTTTTTACCCCCTCCATAAATCTTCGTCCGCGAAGCCAAGCCAAAGAAAAAGAAGAAGATTTGAAACTGGACATTATTGGAGTTAATGCCTGGTGTAAAAAAATTGCAAAATATTTCATTTGGCTACACTAAGGTTACCAAATATCACTCTCCCTTTTCCCTATTTTTTTTTTTACAGAGCAAATCAAAATAATCCATATCTTACTTCCCCCACACCCCCCCCCCCCAACTCATATGTTCCATTAGAGAGAGCAATGGATTTCTGAGAATTTTGAAAAGTGTCATTAATGTTAGAGCTCACATCAGTGATGCTGCAGGACTGGCTGAGTTTCTCAAGCTCTTTTATGATTTAATTACAATCACAGTGTCTGCAGACTTGTTTTGCTGTCATACTCCTTTCCTTTTACTTTCTAAGTATATAAAAGTCTTTTTAAAGTTACTTTTGTAACTATTTCTAATGTTCTACTTAATTTTTCATTGTGTTTCTAGTCTATATTATAAATCTATTTCTTCTAAGTTATTGGCCCTGCTATCAGTGGTAAAACTTTCCTTCTATCTACCCTGTCAAAACTCCTTATTCTGTACTGGTAGAGTTTCTTAAAAATGGATTTTCTGAAAAATGTTAAAAATTCAAGGGGTTAAATCAACTCATTACCATCTGATTGTTCAAGTACAAGCTAGCAAAACAGTGTTTTCCAGTCCGTGGTGCAAAACATGCAGACACACAACCAGACATAGCACATATGGAGACCAACAATATACATAAGGGAAAATTATTCATATATACAAATAAATAAATACTGTTTCATGAATATGGGAATCTCCGCTGGTTAGGTGAGCAGTTCCTTTGGTCATTCAGTGTTCTCATTGCCCATGGGAAGAAGGTGTTCCTCAGCCTCTCTCTTAAAATCTCTTTGCAAAGTAATTATTTTACTTTTTATTTTATATTAAGACTTTTTAAATCATTTCAGACTAAGAATTACATCACTTCTGATCCTTGGGAGAATAGAAAATGTCACAAATAATATGTCTACCAACATTGTATTCTCTTGAAACAATCAATGCCATTTGGCTCAACTACTCTATTTTCTCCCACCATTAGAAGTCACGATGTTTTGTGTTCAAGAGTCCCAATGGCTGTACTCACCGAGGCTCAGTTGAAAGTGCAGATGAACGTAGCAGGGATGCATTGTTTCAGCTCCACAGTCAGAGTTCAAAAACCTAATTTTTCCTTATTGCACCAGAATTAAAACTTCCCTCACAGCCAAAAGACACAGGGCTCTGATTTCTGTCCATAAATGGTCATACAAAATGCCAAAGAAACACCAGTCCAATTCACTTTAGCGTGTATCCTGAACTACTGATGTGAGCTCTAACATTAATGACACTTTTCAAAATTCTCAGAAATGCATTGCTCTCTCTAATGGAACAGATGAGGGGGGGGGGGTGTGGGGGGAAGTAAGATATGGATTATTTTGATTTGCTCTGTAAAAAAAAAATAGGGAAAAGGGAGAGTGATATTTGGTAACCTTAGTGTAGCCAAATGAAATATTTTGCAATTTTTTTACACCAGGCATTAACTCCAATAATGTCCAGTTTCAAATAGACTGGCGATGATAGCATTGTTTTGCTGTTGTAGGTTTGTTTTAATCTTGGATGCCAAAATGGTCAAATCCCAATGCATAATCTTGTTATCCAAATAATGAGTCCGAGCAACACTAAATTGAGTGGGAAAGCAAATTGTGCAGAGGATACGGAGAGCCTACAGAGAGATATGGATAGGTTAAGTGAAGTTATGTACTCGCTGAAATAAGAGGGGGCTTAATAGAAAGATAGAAAATTATGAAAGGCAGATAAGATAGAGGGAGGTAAGTTGTTTCCATCGGTATGGGAGGCCAGAACTAGAGGACATAGCCTCAAAATTCAGGGTTGTAGATTTCATACAGAAGTGAGGAGGAACTGCTTTTCCAAGAGGGTGGTGAATCTGTGGAATTCGCTGTCCATAGAAGCAGTGGAGGTGACCTCAGGAAATAGATTTAAGACATGGTTGGGTAGATTTTTACATAGTAAAGGAATATAGGGATGTGGGGAAAAGGCAGAGAAGTGGAGATGAACCTATCATCAGATCTCATTGAATGGCGGAGCAGGTTTGATGGGTCAAATTTCTATTTCTTATGAATTGAATTGACTGATTGAAACCAATGAATATTGAGGAACGAGTAAACACCCCCAGAAAGAATATGTGACTATAGCTGGGACCCTTCACAATAGATTCAGATCATTGTGTAAGAAACAAATCAACATGAAACCAGAGACAAGAAGAAAATACGGAGAAAAATATAAAAAAAAAGGAACATACAATAAAACTTAAATTTCAAATCAACCTGAAAGTGAAAGTCCCACTAATTTTAACAGTAGTGGTCCAACGACAAATCATTGTTAAAGATATAATGGTGAAATTAAATTAAAGGACATAAGTTAGTTGTTGTGGAGGGAGATGAAACATTATCTCAAATTAACATGAATGAATTTATTAACGGATTTTTAAAAATTATTTTTGCAGTCAAAAATTGTGTTTTTCATGGTCCTTAGCCTTTATTTGAAAAATAACTCCTATCCTGCTTAGACATTTTAAAAAAGGAAACTAAAACCAGGTGCTCTGAAGTTCTCCCACCATTCAAAACGTACCAGGCCAATTGGGTGTAGTTGGGTGGAATGGGCTCATGGGCCGATAGGGGATGTTACCATGGTGTATATTTTAATTTAAGTTATAAGTGCTTTTCATAAGCTCTGATCATGCCAAAGTATTTTACATCGAGCAAAGTATCTTTAGAACACTTGTTTCATGTAGCAGCCAATTGCACTTCACAATATATTGTCTTTTTCCCATAATTGTGATGTGGGTTAGATTTTGATTGAACACTTTGATCGTGTATGTAAGTTTCTCAAGTTACTGTAGCTACAGCTGTACCAGTTTTCCACAAGGAATTGTCACTTTTTTCTATTTTTTTGTAAACAAAGCTGAAGCTTAATTCTCCAAAACTTAATTTGACATCTGTTTATAAAGAACATCAAGAAGTAATTTTGTTCCTTAAAATTTGGAACCAGAAAGGAATAAGAATGATAAATGATTGTTATGAGGTGAGTTGCTTTTTATCATTTGATAAGTTGAAAGAGAAATATCAAATTCCTCATAATATTCTTTTTTGTTATTATCAACTTAAATTAATGTTGTATGATTGTTTAGGGAGACATTTGGAATTACCTAAAGAATCATTATTTGAGGTATTAATTCAAGCTGGAGGAAAGAAAGGATTTATTTTAGAAATGTACAAATTATTACAACGGAAAATGGCTAAGGTGGATTTGCATAAATCACGACTTAAATGGGAGGAAGATTTAGGGATTCAGTTTGATAGAGATAATTGGAGGAAGATTAATAAAGATACTATGATAAAGTTAGTTAACATTAGGTATAGGTTGGTAACATAACTTTATACATCAATTATATTTAACTCCTGAACGTTTGAAACGATATAAACTGAGTGCCTCAAATTTGTGTTTTCGATGTAATGAGCAGAAGGGTACATTTTTGCATTCTGTTTGGGCATGTGATAAGGTTAAAGGTTTTTGGGCTAAATTACGAAACTGCAGGAAATCTTGAAAATAGTAATTGTTATATGGTTATATGTTATATGTTATATTTTTCTCTCGACCAAAATATTTTTTTCATTAGGGACCTTACTGAAATGGCTTTGTTACATAAATTAGATCAATTTCAAATGGCATTTTTGAGATTGGCTTTAGCCGTAGCAAGTACATGTATAGCTGTTTCATGGAAAGATCAGATGGAGCTTCGCTTACAAAGATGGCATTCAGAAATGAGGTCATGCTTTCCAATGGAGAAGATAACATAATTTAAGAGATCAATAATCTAGATTTTAAAAGATTTGGAGTCCATATTTGGATTATTTTAATTTGAAAATCTGAAACTGGCTGGATATCCGCATTGAATACTAAATAAATGATTGAAGTTGTTCTCCTTATCTCTCTTCTTTTTTTCTCTTTTTTATGGGGAATAGGGGGGTAGATATAGGTTAAGGGGAGGGGTAGAGTGGGGTGGGGGAGTTAGGTTGTAGATTTTTTTAGATCTTAGTTTTTTTTTCTATGTAACCGTGTAAATTGCTTTTTAATAATTTGTTAATTCTAATTCTATAATTATGGTTATTATTTTGTTTTCTAATAAATAAAATAATTTAAAAAAAAGAAATAATTTTGTACCTTGCTTGTCTCCAAGTTTGTGTGAGAGAAAGAGAGACTGCCAATTACACATTTATATCAACATTCAACTAAGAGCTGGTGCATTACTTTTCCTCACTTGAGTGCATTAAAAATAATTTTGAACCAAGCAGCTGCATTACATCAACAAAATATGATGACAGAGCAGTTTCTAAATATCACCCAATAACTGCTGGTGTATTTCCAACTTAACTGCTTTTAAAATTTAAATTTAAATTCAGAAATACAGCATGGTAACAGGCCCTTCTGGCTCACAAGCCCGTGCTGCCCCAAACACCCCATTAATCTTCAACCCCCGTATGTTTCGAAGGCTGGGATGAAACTGAAGTGCCTGGAGGAAACCCACACAGACACAGGGAGAATGCACAAACTCCTTACACACAGCGCTGGATTCGAACTCAGGTCGCTAGTGCCTTAATAGTGTTTGGTTACTACTGTGCTAACCGCCACCCTTCTAATCATTACAGATATTATTTTGACACCTACCATAGCCTCAGTGCAATGAAATTTTCCAAATGATCTGTCCGCTGAACTGGACGAGTGTGTAATAAGTAACCAAGTGTGGTGAACCGCTGAACTGTATTGCATATCTGATTTCCTGATTACCTGGCTCTGCCCCATCCTGTGACTGTACTTGCGACCCCTCCCTCTTTTGACCTTGTATAAAGCCTCCAGCACCCTGACCCTTCCCCAGAAAGCCTGGGTCATGACACAGGATGAGGTCGTTGTCCATTGTGAATAAAAGCCTATAGATCAGTATCTCAAGTTATTTACTGAGTGTCACCAAAATCAACAGCTATCATCTCTGGGAGGGGAAGCTAGCGATGATGTTGTTCCCCACTAGTCTGCTGTCCTTGTCGCATTTGTGGCCCGAAATGTGAAATTGATAGCACCATCAACACATGATTTACCCGTTGAACATCAGCGTGTATTTATTTCTCTGCTTCCATTATTCCACCATTGCGCGCCTGCATACATCGCGCGCATGCCCTCTGACCTCCGGTCAGGTTAATAGCTCAACCTCTATCTGCATACATCTCATGCATATTCATTATCATGACATCCCTCCTTTCACCGGAAATAAACTTTATATCTTTACCCTTAACCTTTCAATCTAAGTGTATATCTTGTATGAATATCACTGAACATAATACATTGCTGTGTTTCTTTCTGTTTAAATGCAAACACTTTAACACTATCAATAACATTTTTCTGCCTTCAAACCAACAAAAGCAACATCAAATTCCCTCTTCACAAAATGTAACGTAACCTTGTTATAACCAAATGTAATATAATGGCTCAACATTTCTTCTGTAGTTATACTAATACAATGGTCACCTCATATGCAAAATGTACACGTTTAAAATTATACGTTTTTTTGGGTTTTTTTTTTCATTTAATACCAAATAGTCGACCAAAATAATAATGCAATTCTTACAGCATTCATACATGTACTTTATGATGTATTTATCAAAATCACTGTCCAAATGTTCCCATTATCATTCCTCTTCCTGCATCAAAATACTTCTGATTGTTGATTACTGCTACTGATGGTCCAAAGTCAAACCAGGTCAAGTATAAAATAAATGTTCGGCGCACAGTTTTCTTTTTCTAATAACGCTAAACACAACAAAACAGCGATGATCCAGGTAATCATAGCACAACTTCGCAAAGGTCTCTTTCTCGGAGTTCGCGATGGTTTCCTTCCTGACCTCCACATATACGCATTTACTGCGTGTTTCACAAGGGCAGTGTTCGGCGTACACCCTTTTCATTATTTCTCTTTTTTTTCACAATCACCACACATTTCCACTTTTCCTTGGCGTGTATCATTACTGCGCTTCCACTGAACCAATGTACTTTTTTTTTTCTTCATTGAAACTCATTCCAACTATCACAAACTTTCATTTTCATGATAATGCGGGCACGATTAGAAATATGGCACAAAATCTTCATTTCGCTTAGGTGGTTTCCTGTCCCATCCCAGCCTTCCTGCAATGCTACTGTCGCGACTTGGTTGCTCACCCTCAGCACCGGAAACACTGCTCGCTACGGCCTCTGGTGTTTCTGATACTCTGGCCACTTCATCGGGAAAACTGGTAACTACCTCTGAAACGTCATCTGGTCTCTCAGGTTGAGCAACTCGTACTGGATTTCCAACCACTTCACTCGGTGCCACTCTGGATTGGTACTTTTTGACACCAGACACATTTCTTTTGTAGAGGACTCCAGCTGGAAACCTGACTGTCACCATACTGCCGCTTCTGGATACAACAGTGTAGGGTTGATGGTAATAAGGAGTGTCTAGCTTACCACCACTCTCTTGCCTCACAAGAACATTATCTCCAGGCATGATGTCTGAGTACCTGACCCCATGCCTCGAGTCTGCATCCAGCTTTGCTACCCCCTTCTTTTCAGCATCGTGGTCCCTCATCTCCTGGTCGTCCCTGATTTCCTTCAGTTCGGGCATTTTTGTGCGGATTTTCCTCCCGAAGAGTACTTCTGCTGGACTTTTTCCTGTGGTTGCATGAGGGGTTGCCTGATAGACAGCTACATAGGATAGCAATGCTTCTCTCCAGTTCTGTCCTTATGCATGAGCGATCCGTAGTCATTTTTCGATGGACTGATTTTGTCTCTCTACTTCTCCGTTGGCTTGCAGCCATTTAGGAGTTACTTTGTAATGGTGGATGCCTGTGGTCCTCATATATTCAGCAAATGTCTCTGAGATGAACTGTGGACCATTGTCAGAGTATAGCATAACAGGCAATCCATGTCTCGCTAAGATCTCTGCCAATGCTGGTATCGTTTTTTCAGTGGTCGATGACCTCATCACAGAGTACTCATAGCATCTGCTGTAGTAGTCCACCACTACCATGATTAACTCGCCAGTTGGTAAAGGTCCGAGAAAGTCAACAGCTACATCGATCCATGGTCCTGTCGGGAGTTGCGTACTCCAGATCGGCTCTGGGGGATTACTCCTACTTGTGAGTTGACACCCATGGCAGGTTTTGACGAATTTCTCTGCATCTTTATCACAACCTGGCCACCATTCTTTACTCCTGAGGTTTTGCTTGGTACCAACAATACCTAGGTGTCCTTCATGAGCTAATGATACGATCTTCGGTCCCAACCTCTGTGGTATCAGCAATCTACACCCCCTCAATACACACTGCCTGATGCAACAAAGTTCGTATCTAATGGGAACATATGCCTTGTGAGTGCACTTGTCCCATTGTCCACTTTGGATACATTTTCTAACTTCCATGAGTTCTGGGTCATGTTCGGACTCTCTCTCGACTTCCCTCGTTGTCACAGCTCCCAGTGTCGACTGGATAACTATGAAGCGTACAAAGCACTCTGCTTCTGTCCCCAGTTCTGACTTGGATTGTGGGCATCCATCTTTCAACAATATGGACAGCAGATCAGCAATGTTTGCTTTCCCAGCAATGTGGACTACTCTGTACTTGAACAGTTGGAGTCTGAGCACCCACCGTTCTATCCTGGCACACGGTTTGGACCTGGTGCCGTAGATCACCTCCAATGGTTTATGGTCCGTGATGAGTTCAAATTCAATGCCATACAACTATGCATGGAATCTCTTGCTGGCCCATATAAGTCCGAGTGCTTCTTTCTCTGTCTGAGAATATCTCCTTTCAACGTCTTTCAAAGATCTGCTGGCATAGGCAATGATTCTTGGTCCCTCATCATGCGTCTGGACCAACACGGCTCCTAAAGCAACAGGGCTAGCATCTGCTATGACTTTGGTTGGGGCATCCGGATCATAATACCCAAGAGTATCGGCATTCATCAGACTTTGTTTCAGAGCTGTGAATGCTTCCTTCTGCTCAGGGCAAAAATGGAATGGTACACCTTTCCTTGTTAGTTTCCTCAGTGGTTCTGCCAGTGTAGCAAAGTTAGGGATGAACTTTGCGCAATAATTGACCAATCCCAAGAAACTCCTCATCTCTATTGCATTCTGGGGTTCATGTGCATCGGCAACAGCTTTCACCTTGGCATCAGCTGGGTTCATTCCTTCCCGTGTAAGCCTGTGTCCCATGAAGTCCATCTCTGAGACACCGAACTGGCACTTGTCTTCATTCACAGTAAGGCCTGCCCCCTGTAGTCTGGATAGCACAAGCTTCAACCGTCTGTCATGCTCTTCCTGTGTAGCCGCATGGTTTATGATGTCATCAGAAATGTTGGCGACTCCAGGAATGCCTTGAATCACTCAATGGATTTCGTATTGGTAGATCTCAGGAGCTGCATTGATCCACAATGAGTCACAAATGTTGTCATGTCCCTGGATTCTGGGTCCAGCTCTAGTTGATGATAGCCCCATTTTAAATCGATTTTTGAGAACACCTGACTGCTTGTTAACTCCTGGAGTACTTCTTCTACTGTTGGTATGGGGTGTCGTTCTCGAATTATAGTTTAATTGGCCATCCTCATATCAACACACAGTCTCGTGTCACCATTTGGTTTGGGCACGATCACTACTAGGCTGACCCATTGCGTTGAATGTTCTACAGGTTCAATAATGTCTTGCTCAATCAACTCTTTGATTTTGGCCTCGACTTTCCCACGAAGTCCAACTGGGGTTCTGCGCACTGGTTGCGCCTTGGGTCTGACCGTTTTGTCCACTGCTAGCTTTAGTTGTCGACCTTTCAGCTTTCCTACTCCCTGGAAAACTGCGGGGAATTCTTGCTTCATATCCTCGTATGACTGAACTGAATTAATATGAGCTCCAATATGAAGTATTGCCAGATCTTGCACCGTGCGTCTACTCAGCAATGGTTCTCCCCTCTCATCTAAGACAACAAACTCTGCTTCGGTGTGCTTGTCACCAGCTTCAACAGTCGCAGTGAAACATCCAATGGTCTGCAATGGCTTAGTTGCTGTGTATGGATACAGTTTCTTTGAACACTTCTTAGATGTACAAATGATCTTTTTTTTTCAATTTCTCCCATAAGTGTCGGTCAATTACATTACTGTCACTGCCTGAGTCTACAATGACCGGAACTGTCACACCACCAATTATCACTGGGACTTTCTCATGATGGTCATCATTCAATGTAAACTGATAGTATTTCTGCCCATCTTGGTTGTCGTCATCATCGTCACTTTCTGGGTCACCTTCTATATGGCGAATAGTGCCTTGCTTTTTCTGTCCATAATTGCCTTTCTTTCCAGGAGACTTTCCTTTCCCCCAAGCTTTGCCCTTAGAAGCTGTACTCTTCCCATTCTGGTTTGCATTTGTCTTGCTTTTGCACTTCTTTGCAAAGTGGTCTTTACCTCCACACTTTTTACAAACTTTGCCTTTTCCTGGGCAGCATGGGTCTTTTCCAAAATGACCTCTGTCTCCACATCTGTAACACTCCAAGTCACGTGTTGGCATATTTCTTGGCTGGCTATGGCTATGCGAGAGCCTATTTACTTGTTGACTAACTTTGTCTTTACTGGGCTGGCTTGAGTTGTCTTTCAGTTTCATGGTATGAAATTGCCCCTCAACAGCCTCTAATGCAGAGGCAATTGCTAAAGCATTGATAAGTTTCAACTCACCCCCTTTTTCCAGCAGTCGCCTTCTGAGTTTGTCTGATCTGCAGTGCTGCACGACTTGATCCAATAACTGGTTGTCCAAATCAGCTGCCACATAATTGCATTCAACAGCCAGTTGTCGCAATCTCGTCACGTACTGGGCGACCGTTTCTCCATCTTCCTGTTTTGTTTTGCAAAACAAATGGCGCTGAAATGTGGCATTTGGTGTCACCACATAGTGTGCATTCAATGCATCTACAGCTTTCTGGTATTCCTCCTTCCTTCCAGTATTCGAAAGCGTCTTAAAAGTTTCCCGAACTGCAGGTCCTGCAGTGAAGAGAAGTAATGCCCTCCGCTGCGCTTTCTGCTCCGCCGTACTCCCATTGAGAAATAGGCCACGACTGTCGGCGTAAGCTTCGAACTCTTCAAGCCATGCCTTCCACTTCACGCTTAACGTCGGGTCAAAATGAGGAACACCGCGAAGTGCTAGAAATTCAGCTCCAGTGACTGCCATGATGAAACGATCCAGCTCAAAGCCACGGATTCAAAATCCAAAATGTTTCTCCTCGTCGCCAATGTCGCATTTGTGGCCCGAAATGTGAAATTGATAGCACCATCAACACATGATTTACCCATTGAACATCAGCGTGTATTTATTTCTCTGCTTCCATTATTCCACCATTGCGCGCCTGCATACATCGCGCGCATGCCCTCTGACCTCCGGTCAGGTTAATAGCTCAACCTCTATCTGCATACATCTCATGCATATTCATTATCATGACATATGTCTTTGTAAAATTCCTTACCAAGTCACGTAAGAGACTACAAATGATGGAATCTGAAGCCAAACACAATCTGCTGGAAGAACTTTGTGTTCAGCTTAAGCCTTACCAAGGTATACAGATACTCCCCAACTTACGATGGTCCAATTTACAATTTTTCGAAGTTACAATGGTTTGTATCTGTACTGTACTTCGAATTTTAGTTAGGGTGGGTTATGATGTTTAGTGTCTCCTGACTGCACTGTATCAGTCCCCACACTGATCCCACTACCCTTTTCCAACTTTAGATTTTTTTTATTTACGATGGGAGTGCCGGAACATAACCCCATCGTAAGTTGAGGACTACCTGTAGCTGTGAATCCTATAGATCAGCCATTCTCAACCTTTTTTTCAGCTATGTCCATCTTGGGTCTCTTCTCAAAGTTTAAGGGGGCCTCTTCCCTGTGAAGTAATCAAGTTTTGGTTCATTCCAACTACATAAAAAGTATTTATGTCACGTGAGGTGAAAAGAAAACAAGACTTTTACTTAAATGTGCTGTAGCCCACAGGCAGGCCGTAGGGCTCCCATTAAGATTAACTGCTGTAGATGATCCATGGTGTTCTAGTGGTGGGGAGAACAGGTATTAGTTGTGTATTTGAATCATATCAAGCATACAGTAATTGAAGCATTATGAGCTATAAATCTTGTGTACAGACCCAAAGAGAGAATGTCTCTTTGAAGTCAATAAAAGCAGAGCTGGTCAAATAGCATCCATGGATAAACAATGTTTTTAATTAGTTTCTGTATTGATTTTCAAGATTTCTGTGACACTTTGCTTCTTAGTTACATCGATGGTTAAAAAAAAGGCCCTTTCATCTCAAACTGCATGTGTCCTAAGTTATGGAACCTCCTCCCTAAGCCTCTTCAATCTTAAAATTTGACAGTGTATCTGTTCATCCCCGTTGAATTTATCTATCTCAACTTGTCAAATACATTCAGACAATTTACTGTGCCAAGACACTATATAAACAAAATTGTGGTAAAGTATTAACAGATAAAGTGAATGAATCTGAGTCAATTTTATTTAGGAAGACACCACAGCTGAATTTTAATGTTTTATTGTTATTATATTCTCTTATTGTTACCGTGGTATTATACATACCTATATTCATTCTCAATTTTTAACACAAGTTCAGAGAAGTTTTATTGTTAATAAACTTACAAGTAACATTATTTGCAATAGTACATAATGGGTGATACACAAATAACATGTTATTTAGTCCAAAGGGTAAGAAAATAAAATAGCAGAAACCATGATGTTTATTAATCATGTTATTGTCAAGATTGAAAATTGAAGATTAAATCACATAAATGTTTCAGTTAGAAACTGGTAAGTTATTTGTATTGGTCTAAACCAGTGGGTTTCAAATTGCACCCCTAAATCCTCTGTGATTAGTAAAGGATTGCTTAAGGTGGGATGTGAGTGGGAAGGGAAGGATGAGAATCACTACTCAAGACTCAATTGTTACTGAAATATTTTGCTTGAGAAAAATTGTCATTAGCCCATTTCCTTTGGAGTTATGAACATAAGTCATTTAGGTTTGATTAAAACAGTGGTTTTCATGACTTTTTTCCCACTCACAAACCATCTTTTAAGCAATCCCTTATTAATCACAGAGCACTTATGGCATAGGGATTGCTGAAGGTAGAATGTGAGTTTAGAGGAACAGTTTGAAAACACAAGTCTAAACCAATATGATTTCCTTTAATATCCCTATCATTTTAATATCCCTATCATTTTAATTTCACTTCTCCATTTATTTCCCAGTCCTTTAGATTATAATCCAATCCAATCGCACCTTCCTCCATCCTGCTCCAAGATGTATCCCCTGATAAAATGGCCAGCATTCTGTGTACACCTGTGCACATTTAGTACTGTAATCGCTGAACTACCAGTTGTTATCATCTGCCCATTCATCTCCGAGCTCACCTTCCTGATCACCTGCACAACACACCCTCTCTATCACCTTCCAGAATCTTGCCTTAGCCTAAATATTGCACAAACATCTCTCCTGAACAACAGCTCAATAGTTTCTCCCTCACCAGGAGGACTTTCCCCTTCAAAACAATATTATAATTCAATAACCTCAGGGGAGTAGATTTAAGAAAGATGAGAAAAAACGACTTCTCCCAGAGTGTATGAATCTGTGGATTTCTCTGCCCAGTGAAGCAGTGGAGGGAGCCTCATTAAATGTATTTAAGACTATTAGAATTCTGCATAGTACAGAAATTAAAGGTTGCGGGCAAAAGGCAGCTAAGTGGACCTGAGTCCTCGGCCAGATCAGCAATGATCTTATAGAAAGATGAAACAGGCTTGACAGACTCTTGCTCCCCTCTGCTCACCAAAGGCTCCACCAGACTCTTGCTCCTCACCTTTGGTTAGGTTCTGATGTTATTCAAGCCAGTCATTTTACTCTTTCTTGCTATTTCTCCTTAAGTTAGCAGCACAGACTAAGTATCACATCTATTCATTTGACCAACATAGCCACTGATTTTATTTTATCTGGCGACTCCATGAGTGATTATCGGAAAGTTCTCAGTCCTTGTCTCAGAGTGGTCAAGGAGTTAGCACAAGGTCACGGAGACTCAGGCATCAGTGTTTGGATCAGGAGCACCCTGGCTCTCTGCCCTCTCATAGCAGGATCTGGAACTCAGCAGATGTTCCGCTTCCAGACTTCGCTTCCTCCAGTGCTTCCTGGCATAGAAGACAAGGCAGAGCATAGCAACCAGGGCCACGAGGATGGCAATGGAGATGCCAGCTGCCACACCAGGTCCCCTGGAAGGATTGCTGTCAAACATTTGCCGGGCTTCTGTGATGGGGAGCACTCGCCAGAGTTTGGTGGCCGGATCCTTCACCCAAGACTCCTGGTACTCAGACATGACCATCACTGTGTTGGTGGAGCCTTTGGTGAGCAGAGGGGATGGCATGAATGGTGGCAGGTGGATGGGGGACAAGTTGAGATCATTAAAGGTGCCCGACTTCACACAATAGAGGACCTGGCAGCTATCACTGATATCAGCCAGGTGCTGGCTATAGCCACTGGGACACCGCTGGGGATAACCATGTGGCTTCTTCTGCCCAACATTGCGTGGGTTACCCGATGGGCCTGGGCTTGGGACCTGGTCAGCCAGGGGGTTGCCTGCCTCACAACTGAAAAAGCCTCCAAAGGGCACCGAGTAACGGAAGCCCATCTCATAGTCTTCACTCACACAAACCCTTAGATGTTGGAAGAGACGCAGGGGATAGAAGGCTGTGGGACACGAGTGGCCCTGGGTCAGTGGGTTGCTGGATCTGGGACCATACAGGCCACCGAAGAGGTAACCCATGTTCTGGGGCAGCACAGAACCTGGCATTGCTACACACCAATAGGCCTCAAAGTGGGCCTTGCTCACGTAGTAAACGTCACTACACACATCACTGCAGCAGCTGAAAATGAGCCAGCACGACCTGCATTGGTGTTGGCACTGGTATGTGCTCTGGCCTTCCTCCAATATCCCCGAGTGCAGGTAACTAGCCATGTAGCCTGCGGGACAGCTGAACGCCCCTGTCAAGGGGTTCTTCTGAGCCAGGGCTTGACACAGGGACTGAGCACCCGGTCCTGACAGTGGAGTACACTTCTGGTAGACTCCGGCAAATGTGAAATTGGTGCCCTCCTCCTTACAAGAGCCATCATCCATGTTGGCCTGGAAGTTGAAGTTGGGAGAATTTAAGTCCAGACAGCCCGGGCGAGTGTTGACAGCATAGTAGAGGGCAACGGCTCTCTCAACGGCCCTCGCCAACTTGACAACCACGGGCTTCGGCAGTTCAGGCACATTCTGTTGGTTCACAAAGAAGTTCAGGGGTTGACCACTCCTATCAATGGCCACCAGCTGGTTGGAGATCTGCTGCTGCCACTTCTCCAGGGTGATACCAGGGTAAAAGGGCACCCCACCATGGCTCTCCATCCTTGAGTGCGACCTGTTGCCCACATAATATCTGGTGAACTCATCAGTGCTCTTCACCTGACCGCCCACACCCTCGTTCACCATGTGGAAGAAGGTGACTCCAGCAGAGGCACTGATGCTGGACTTTCGACTCCAGCTATCAGACACAAAGCTGGACATTATCTGGTCCTCCTGCACCAGGATAGCCCCGGCATCAACACCAGTCAACACATGGGTGCCATAATTATGAACAAGCAACTGAGCATAGAAATCAACAACATTGGTCTGATTGTTCTCAATATAGTTGGCAATCTCGATCAGCTGCTGCTTGAAGTATTGGTCCAGCTGGAAATACGGTGTGGATTTGACTTTGTACATTAAGTTCCTCACCTGGATTCTGGTGGTCAGGCTTTTGTCCTGCACCTGGTGAACCTTGATCCTCTCCACACTGGAGGAGAACTTTGCATTCAGGATGGGCAGGAAGGACACCTCGGCATTGACAGTAGCACTGGTGGAGCTTTTATAGTCCATCCACTTGTTGATCATGTCTGACTCGATGTCCATGCTGGTCTGCTTCTGGGGCACCACGAACACCAGGTCAGGGATGAAGTATTTCCCATCCTCGGTGGTCTTGCACTGTGAGTAGCTGATGTTCATCACACGACCTCGGTCCAGGTTCCTCAGATTGTCCCATCCCCCTCCAGGCAGAACTTCAAGAGCAGTCAAGTTTTGTTTCATCCTGCACTCTTTCAAACCATCTCCACTTGGCTCTTGAAGCCCAAGGTTGACTGCCCTTCCTGGGAAAATGTAAAGGAATGTGAGGATCAAAGCCAAGGGCATCTTTCAAAGTCCAGTCCTCTCAGCACCTCACCCAACAAAGTCCTCTGTCGAATGAGCAGCTGCTGTTCAACTTGGCTCTGTTTATCTGCAAACTTGATCCGCATTTCTTCATCCTATTTAGTTTTTCAAAATGAAACTGCGATGAGAAAATCCAAATTGTGAATTTGCGCACGGTTCTTCCTCTTTTCAATGAAAGTGAAACTTGGCTCTTGTCAACATTACTCATTTTGTACATTTTCCACCAATTCTATAATGTATGTAAGAAGAAGAAGAACCAATTTATTTGAACCATTTGGTTATGTCCGAATGTGATGAGGCTCAATAGCCCTTCTTAATCTATTAGATAAAAAGAAAGTACCTTTTAGCTCAAACCTATGAATGTTTTTCAACACTTGGAAAAAAAAAGTCACAGGAAACAATGCTCTCATCTTTACTCTTCTTCGGCATATAATGCCCAAGCAACACGGTGAGATCTTGCCTGGATATTTCAGAGAAAGGGAATTCAAATCCTGCATTATTCATGTCCACTTTTACTGCTACCTGAACCTGGCAGGTGTATGGGTGGAAATCTATCACCTTTACTCTGCCTCATCATGAATAAGGAAGCAGACCAATATGTTTAACTCTTAACTCCTATCTGAAGTGCCCAGCACACTATTCGCCATGCCACTGTGGTGCAACCACTGTATTGTATGGACTGTATGTATTGGATGGGCTGGCCCACCCCCTGAACCTGTGACTCCTCCCTCCTGGAAATCCCTATAAAGGCTGTTATGCCTTGGAATCAGGTTAACAATATGTGAGATGTGTTGATGTGTTAAGGTGATTAAAGCCTGTTAATCACATCTCTCTGTCCAATGTTGATTGATAGTGCTACAATTTAATCACCTTAAATTTTTGGGCCATGGACAAGGCGATATTAGCTGATAAACTGGACACCGACCTAAAGATCAAATTCGTTGAATGGTTGCACCGCTTCAACACTTTCATGAGATGCAATTATGTGCCGAGTGAGGAAGACAAACGAGTTCTACTCTTCAGTCAGGTTGGCCACTGAATCTTCCAAATGATGAGGCCACACTACTACTTACTCAGCCACAATGGAGCTCCTGTAAAAATAGTATTGTACCCCAATGATCTTCATCTATGCCAAATTCCTCCTGGACAAGCACCTGGTGATTCAGTCCATGAGTACATGTGGGTCCTGTGGGAGCTGGGATAAACCTGCGATGGCAGAGAAGTCTCTGCTGCTGCCCATCTAGAATGCCTGATATGTGATGCATGTGTGTCTGGATCAAGTCTGATCACATCAGACAGAGACTCCTGGAAAAGGGGGATCAAAGCCTACAACAAGTAATCGACCTGGCTAAAGCACTTGAGACAGCGCAACTGAATGCAGAGGCCTTCTCCTCATGGAACGTGTCCTCCACGTGGGGAGCTCAGGTGAATCCATCTTGGGACCCAGGTCCCAAATCATAGCCGCCGCCATCAAGCACCCGAAGTGCTACTTCTGCAGACATGCGAAGTATCCCAAGAGATCTGCCCAGTCAAAATGCTATGTGCTCCGCCTGCGGGAAGAAGGGTCACTAGGGGAAGGTATGTAGGTCCCCACCGCCATCTTGGACCACGCCACTTCCATCTTCACATCTGGCATAAATTCCGGTCACAGGAAACAGCTCAACGGGACCATGGGGACAGCAAAACGGGACAGCACCACTTCCGGTGGTGAGGAGCAGCACAGCATGTGTGACATGGGGCAGCCATTTTGGCGGCCATCCCCGAACCAGCTTTACAGCAGTAATCAGACAGCAACCAAATGTTGGCATCGATTATCCTGGACCAGGACAGCCCACATCAACTGGCCAGGGCCATGAAGAACATCAAGGAAAATGTTCACATCATGAACTGCTTATTGGACACAAGGAGCATTCATCCAGGCACAGTGCAATGCTACTCCCTCGTGGTAACCTTGGCAAAATGTAAGGGAGTAAAACACAGGATTCTATTGACACCGTGGTTAAGTGAAAAAACACACAAATGCTGGAGAAACTCAGCAGGTCAAACACTGCCTCTATGTAGCAAAAGTAAAGATACATCACCAAAGTCTCCCTGGCCTCCAAGTCCCACTTGGCTGAGATCCATGGCTCCTGCATTATGACACTGACTGTGCGGGGCATGGGGTATAGAACTTTAAACTCCTTTTCATGCCACAGATCTGCACATCAATCATACTGGGACTGGGCTTCCAGTGCCAGCTAAAGAGCGTCCAAATGCAGTTTGATGGCCCCCACCTGCTCCTCACAGTCCGCAACTGCAAATTTTTAAACTACCCAACCCCTTCCCCTTCCAAACATAACCTGTGGTCTCTCTACCTTCCAGATCCCTCTGCTGCCCCTTTTTCAGAACCTCACCCCCAACTGCAAGCCTGTCACCACCAAGAGCAGGCGCTAAAGCCCTGGGGACAGAGCCTTGATCAAAGCAGATGTCAAATGGCTTCTGGCAGAAGGGATCATAGAACCCAGCACCAGCCCCTGGAAGGCACAGGTGGTGGGTGTTAAGAGCGAAGAGAAACACCTCATGGTCATTGACTACAGCCAGACCATAAACTGTTTCACCCAGCTGGATGCCCACCCACTCCCCACATCGCAGTAATGGTAAACGAGATCACTCAGTTCCTGGTCTTCTCAACCATTGACCTCAAGTCAATTCAGCCTTCACTCAATTCCCGATCCATCCAGAGGACAGCCCGTATACTGCCTTTGAGGCAAAGGGCCACCTCTACCACTTCCTCTGAGTCCCTTTTGGAGCCACCAATGGGGTCTCTGACTTCCAGAGGGAGATGGACCAAAGAGTGGATGACTATGGACTTAAGGCCACATTTCTTTACCTGGACATTGTGACCATTTGTGGCCATGACCAGCAGGGTCACGACACTAACCTGCAGAAATTTCTCCAGAAGCCCAAAAGCCTCAACCTAACTTCTAACCAAAAGAAGTGCGTGTTCAGTACTTCACGGCTGGCCATCCTGGGTTGCATGGTGGAGAATGGCATCACTGAGCCCGAGCGTGACCGCATGCGCCTCCTGTTTGAATTCCTAATGCCCCATACCCTCCAGGTACTGAAAAGATGCTTGGACTTATTTTCCTATTATGCCCATTACACAGACAAAGTCCACCCTTGGTGAAGTCTATCACCTTTCTCCTGTCGGCTGAAGCCAAAGCGGCATTCACACACATCAAGGGTGACATCGCCAAGGTGACGATGCACGCTGTGGATGAATCCATCCCCTTCCAGATGGAAAATGATGCGTCCATCTTTGCCCTGGCTACCACGTTCAACCAGGCAGGTAGGCCAGTAGCTTTCTTTTCCCAAACTCTCCAGGGCCCTGAACTTCAGCATTCAGCCATTGAAAAAGAGGCCCAGGCCATAGTGGAAGCTGAGCGCCACTGGAGGCACTAACTGGCTGGAAACCCACTCACCCTGCTGACCAATGAGCAGATGCCTTTATGTTCAATAATAAACAGCTGGGAAAAATTAAGAATGACAAGATCGTGAGATGGAAAATTGAGCTATCCACCTACAACTACGAGATCTTGTACCAGCCCAGGAAGCTCATGGAGCCTCCCGATGCCCTGTCCCAGGGGACAAGCGCCATCCTCTACACCAATCTCTGCCATCCCAGGGTCACTAGGCTCTACCACTTCGTTAGAGCCCGTAACCTCCCCTACTCGGTTGAGGATATTAGGGAGCTGACACAGAGCTGCCTGGTCTGTGCCAAGTGTAAACCTCAATTCTATTGGCCAGACAAAACCCATCTCATCAAAGCCACCTGAGTGTGGATTTCAAGGGCTCTTTCCGTCCACCAACAAGAATGTATACTTCCTGAATATCATTGACGAATACTCCTACTTCCCCTTCACCATCCTCTGCCCGAACATGATTACAGCCACAGTCATAAAGACACTGCATGGTATATTCTCTCTGTTTGGATACCTCTGCTATATCCGTAGCGACCGAGAATCCTCTTTTATGAGTGAGGAGCTGTGCCAGTACAGACTGGCCAAGGGCATAGCCACGAGCAGGACCACGGGTTATAACCCACAGGGGTATGGCCAGATAGAAGGGAGAACTCCACCATCGGGAAGGCAGTCCTCCTAGCCTTAGGTCAAAAGGCCTACCCATCTCGCGGTGGCAAGACATCCTCTCTGAGGAACTCCATGCCACCAGGTCCCTTCTCTGTACCGCTACTAATGCGACACCACATGAAAGGCTATTTCCCTTCCCCTGGAAGTCACTGTTGGGAACCACACTGCTGTCCTGGCTGACGGCCCCTGGGCCTGTCCGGAGGCATATCTGATGCCACAAAACTGACCATCTGGTTGAAAAGGTCCACCTCCTCCATACAAACCCCCAATACGCTTACGTGGAGTACCAGGATGGGCCGCAGGACACGGTTTCCATCTGAGACCTGGCGCATGCAGGCAACCCCTTGACCAATCAATCAACATCCCCTCATGGTAACTCTGGCCATCAGGCCCCACTAATTGCACCCAACAGAGCGTCCCAAACCTAGACCATGCAACCCCACGGTCCTACTAACCCCCCTCAGCCACTGGAGGCACAGCCTGTCGCGCAAGCCACTGCCCAGGAACCAGCAGCTGAACCACAGCAAACTCTTTTTAAAAAATATTTTATTTTTGGTTTTCAAACACATACCACTTATACATTCTTTACATAAATATAGCAAAATAATCTATATACCACTTTTTTCTTATAAAAATACAAAAAGCACAATTTACATACATAATATATAAAGCAAACCAATATAAAAATTGCAAAACAAAACAAAAACATTCTAGCCCCTGCCCCCATCCACCCTCCCTCCCCCCCCACCCCATTACCCCTTTCCCCTTAACTTAAACAAGTTAAATAGATACAGCATATTTTTGTCTACTGCCGAGGCTCACAGTCTATTTTACTAGTAAAAATAATAATGTAAGGTTGAGGACGGATCACATTTTTACAGCAGAAATATCACACTTGTGCACCAATAAAGTTCAAATATGGCTGCCAAGTCTTCAGGAATGTATTGTGTTGGTTTCTTAAATTATAAGTAATCTATTCCATAAGAATACAACTGTCCATTTCTGATATCTGTCTCTTCAGAGAAATTGGTGTATCTGATTTCTACGTGAAGGCAACACATTTCTTAGCTATTGCCAATGCAATCATAGAAAATGAGATTTGGAACTCAGTTAAATGATTACTGATGTCTATAAAATTCCCCAACAAATATAAATCCAGATTGCCAGGGAAGTTGACTCCTGTAATCTTAGATAACATTTCTGACACTTCCTTCCAGAAAACATTTACTTTCACACAGGACCAAACAGAATGGAGAAATGTCCCTTCTTCTATTCCACATCGGAAACTGCTGTCAGATATTTCGAGCTTTGATTTGTGCAGTCTTTGCAGAGTCAAATATTATTGATGAAGAAAATTGTATTGCACCAAACCATACCTCACATTAATAATCGATGTTACCCCTTCTTTACACCATTCAGTCCAGGAATATTCTGATATGTTCACTGCTAAATCTGTTTTACATCTTTCCAATGACCTATGAATTCCAACCTTTTCCCATCTGTCTGGAGAGTAAAATAAATTTGAATAATAAACTTAGGTATACATCCACCCATAAAATGCGTTCCAATTGACCCCGGAGGAGTCAAATTTTTTCCCCAAATTTCTCATAAAAAAAGCTCCTCATTGCAGATAACAAAGAAAGGTGCCATTAGCTTCACTTGTTCGATTGACATTAAAATTTTCCATCCTTATAACAATCTGCAATATACCTAATCCCCTTCAGGGACCAAAAATTTAAAATCCTATTCCCCATTGTCATAGACAGCAATGGATTGTTACATAATGGAGCCCTTATAGAAATTCCAGTTTTCCTTCCTATTATGTCATTGGTGTCTTGCCATATTTTAATCAAATGAATCAATGAAGGATTAGAATTCTTAATTAGTTTCAAGTTCCACCTTTAAATAAAACCTTTGGGTGATGCTTCCGCCAACCGTGTAGCGCCATATCTGCTCAATTCAGTGATTCTGATTTAAAAAGGAATGCCAAAAACCTCCAGATAGTATTTCTTAAAATCCAGAAACCTCAAACCCCCTGATTTGTAGTCCAACATCAATTTGTCCAGTGTAATCCTTGGCACTTTATTGTTCCATAAAAATTGCCTAACCATTCCATTTATTATTTAAAAAACACTTGATAAATATATGGGCGTGGACTGGAACAAATATTGGACCTTTGGCATGATCTTCATTTTAATACAGTTAACCCTTCCTATTAAGGTCATGGGCAGGTCCTTCCACTTCTACAAATCATTTTCTACTTTGCCAATAAGGGAGAGTAATTTAATTCGTATAGATTGTTCAAATTGTTATCGAGCATGATTCCTATAGTTTTTCTTTTTAAGCATACTGTTTACTTTAAAGCGAGCGCTCATAATTTTGGTTTGTTATTGGTAAAATTTCACTTTTTTCCCATATTTATTTTATATCCTGATACTCATCCATATTTTATTACCTGTAATTTCTCCATAGAACCTTTGGGTTTAGACTTATTTAAAGCAGTATATTATCAGCAAACAAACTAATCTTGTGTTGAACCTGTTGGGTTCAAAGCCTTTAATTTTAGAATCACCCCAGATCATTTCTGCCAGAGGTTCTATCACCATAACAAATAGTGCTGGAGAAAGGGGACAACCTGCCTGCTCAAACGGCTTAATGGGAACATTCCTGGCATCTGGTTATTAGTTATTATATTTGCCTGTGGATTTTAGTATAGAGCCTTAACCCAATTTATAAATCCTCATCCAATACCTAACTTTTCCAATGTTTTAAACAAAAAAAGGCCACTCAAGTCTGTCGAATGCCTTTTCAGCATCTAAAGATACTACTATATCGGGGTCCTTCCGTGACTGAGCTAAGTGTATTATGTTAAATACTCACGGCCTTCCTTTAACAAATCCTACTTAATCTACATGAATTAATTTAGGTAGCAATTGACCCAATCTGTTTGCTAATGCTTTTGTAATCTGCATTCAAAAGAGATATTGGTCAATAAGATGATATTTTCATAGGATCTTTGTTCTTTTTGGGCAACACAGTAATTATTGCTGTTGGGAAGGAATCCGGTAATTCTGGGTTTTCACTGCTTGTTCTATTACATCCATAAACAGGGGCATTAACAGCTCTTTAAATTCTTCATAAAACTCAACCGGAAATCCATCCTCGCCCAGGGCTTTGTTAGCTTGAAGCATCCCTAGTGTTTTTTCCACTTCTTCCCTGGTAAATTGTAAATCTAATTCCTGTCTGTCCTCATCATTCAACTTTGAGAGTTCCACTTCATCTAAGAGGCGACTGGCGAGGCTGGAGCTTTTTCCATCACGGATTTTGGCTTCTTCCCGTGGGATTGTCCAGTCATTCTTCAATATTAATCTTTAAAAGATGTATCCACACTTTTGTAGTGGAAAATTTTTCGATAAAACCACTTTTTGGTTGTCTTTTAGAGGATTTTCTCGGTGAACTCAGAGAAACACATCAGCTCAGCCACCCAGCATGTCATGCCCCCCCCCAAATGAATTAATCATTGATACATGTTTCCAAATATAACCCTACTTCCCTCTCCCTAAATGAAGCCCTGAATAAGAACAAAAAAAGTAAATGGATAAAAAGAAAAAAGGACAGAAAAGAGAAAGGAAAAAGAAGGGAAAGGGAAAAGAAAAAGAAAGGAGCTGTCGAGATCTGGAATCCAATTTAAAAAAAAGGCCCAATTATTTTTGTCTATGTCTCAATAAAGGGAAGAAACATAAAGAGAAGCAAAATAAACAGAATAAGCATCTTATTTATTAAAGTATTCAACCCTACACTTTGTAGGTTAGGTTCCCATATCTGCAAAAACTTCTACTTATTCCTTAAATTGTAAGTGATTTTTCTCCAGGGAAACACAACTGTGCATTTCAGTATTCCAACGAGCTATTTCCAGGAGGGAATCAGACTTCCAGGTAACCGCTATACATTTCCTGGCTATTGCCAATGCAATTTTAAGAAATTCTAAATGATACTTAGACAGCCTCATTTTAGGTCTTACGTCTACAATATTTCCCAAGAGAAACAATTCTGGACTTAGTGGGAATGGTTTCCCAATAACTTGATTTAGTTAAAACTCTTAAATTTTCCCAAAATGGTTTCATTTTGGAACATGACCAGGTAGAATGTATAAAAGTACCTGTTTCTTCCCCGCTTCTGAAACATATATCGGAGAAATTAGCATTTATGTAATTTTAGTGGGGTAAGATATAGCTGATGCAAAAAATTATATTGCACCAGCCTATATCTTACATTAATTGTATTGGTCATACGATCATGACATAGATTCGACCAGGTCTTGTCATCAATACTAATCTTCAAGTCTGATTTGATCTATATAATTCCCATTTAGGAGTGGCCGATTGAAATAAAGCATACGTAACTGATGTGAATTTCTCTGTGGTCCCCTTTTGAATTAGAATCTTCATTTCACTCTGATAACATCATGGTCAGTCTGAATTCTTCTCTGAGAAAAGCTCTTAATTGAAAGTAACAGAAAACTGTATTATTATAAATTTTGTAATTATATTTTAATGATATTGCCCTTGTATATAACAATCTTCTACATATCTGATCATTCTTGAAAAGTTCACTTCCTCAAAGGGAGAATCAGCACAGTGTTTGTTCAAATTTATTATCATCTGATTGTACATACCGTGGTCGAATCACTGTTAATACTGTTTGTCTTTGTATGGCTGGCCCACCCCTTGCTGATTGCATCTGTGGCTCCTCCCCCTTGATTCCCCTAATAAAGGTGGGAACACCATAACCATGACCCTTCCTCAGGTCAGCAACATGAGTCGTGCCTCCTGTTTATGTTAATAAAAGCCTATCAGTCAGGTAACTTCTAGTCTCTAGAGTTATTGATAGTGCATCAGTTTTATTACCACAATATTTTTTGGAGTAGACAAGTTGCTGAGACCAGAGAGGCTGGAAATTGACCCGCCATCACCGGAAGCATCCGACAAGTTCGAAGTCTGGCTATGGTGCTTCCACCGTGATCATCAAATCTGACACAGACAAGCTGCACTTACTGTTCTCATGGGTCGGGCACCACGTTTACCCAATGGTCAGAGACTGTGAGACATTCACCGAAGCAATGGACATTCTGAAAGGTCCAGGTGAGTGAAGTTCTAGTGACACGTAATCAGCAATCCGAGGAGTCAATCGATGATTACCATTGGGTCCTGTAAGAGATTGGACGGGCCTGCAGCTGCAAGGCCATATCACCGGAAATGTACAGGGAGGCGCTGATCCAAGGTACCTGTAGCAGGGATCAGATCAGATTACATTCACCAGTGTCTGCTAGAACAGGGTGAGCTAAAGCTACAGAAAGCCATTGAACTAGCTAAAACTCTGGAAGTAACCCACCCCAATGTGGAATCTTTCTCGACCGTTAAGGCGGCTGCCGCATGGGGAACCCAGGTGCCACCATCTTGGATGCAGACTCGCTGGCCACCTAATGTCCCAACATGACTATGGCCGCTACTGCCAGCAGATGAAGATATTACAGCGATGCTGAGGCAAGCACCACAGGAAGCACTGCCTGATGAAGGACATGGTCTGTTCCAGCTGCGGGAAGAAGGGACACTACGCGAAGGTATGCGAATCCAGGAAAGCTTCTAACCTAAGCAGTGCCATGGCGGGTATTGAAATGGGCTAGTCAGGGCAAAAGACCTGTTGCAATACTGTAAATGTGCGATATTTTGTAACTGTGCAATTATCTGGCCTGCATTAATCCTACACAGTAATTTAGTAAATGAGAACATGGATGGCAAATTAGGAAGTGCGAAAGCTGTGACAAATGCTACCTTCTTGTGAAGTATCCTCGTGATTGTCCCTTGGTGCTCAGTTCCTTTCCACATGACACAATGCTTCTTGGTATTTAGTGGTTGATTGATGTCTGAAGGATACCACAAAGCAAATGCAAATTGTGACAGCTAGGCTGTAGGGAAGAAAAACATGCCGATTAAAATGAGCAGGAAACCAAAAGAATGAATATTCTAACATGTCCATGATGTTAGTATCTACTTTATTCCATGCTGCAATAGCTGAATACTTGTGCAGTGAATCATATGAACAGAACAACTTCAAAAGAATTGAAGACTACCAACTTCTTTTGAAAGCATTTTAGTACATTTTTTTCTCAATTTAAACTGTTTAAAAATAAAGTCAGGTGGAGATTGAATGTGTGGCTGAAGGAGTGGAGTAAAAGGCAGGGTTTTAAGTTTTTGGACCACTGGGACCTATACTGTAAGGATGGGTTACATCTAAATCCCAGAGGTACCAGTCTCCTGGCAGGGGCATTTGCTAGAGCTTTAAACTAGTAAGGTTGGGGACAAGGGTTCATGTCAGGGAAGATAACAAGAACAGAGTCTTTAGGCAAATAAAAAAGGCTTTTTCGCACAATCTGGTGGAACAGCAGCAGGTAATAAATAGTGGCCATAGTAACAATTGTAGAGAGGGTGAGAGGCAGGAAGTTAATGTGGAAGATCTCCGAGATGCATTTATTTCAATGCAAAGAGTATGGTAAACAAGGTGGATGAACTAATGGTGTGAATTGACACGTGGCGTTATGATAGAATAACAATTTGTGAGACATGGTTGAAGGAAGGTTGTGACTGGCAGTTAAATATTCCAGGATTTTGCTGCTTTAGACGTGACAAAATTGGTGGGGTACGAGAGGGAGGTGTGGCATTGCTTGTCAGGGAAGATATTACAGCGATGCTGAGGCAAGATTGACTGGAGGACTCATCGCGGGAGGCTCTGTGGGTTGAACTAAAAAATAAGAACGGTGAGGCTACAAATATAGGGGTATATTATAGGCCACCAAAAGAGGATAGGGAACTGGAAGAGAAAATGTGCAGGGAAATAGCTGAGATGTGTAGTAGAAATAGGGTTGTGATAGTTGGTGATTTCACTTTTCCTAACATTGATTTGGAAACACAATCAGTGAGAGGGCAGGATGGCTTAGTCTTTGTACAATGTGTTCAGGATTACTTTTTACAGTAGTATGTTGAGGTGCCTACTAGAGGGGAGGCAGTGTTAAATCTATTGTTAGGGTGTAGAATAGGGCAGGTGACGGAAGTGTGCATTCGTGAGAACTTTGGATCCACTGATCATGGGTCCATTAGCTTCAACTTAAATATGGAAAGGGATAGGTCAGGTCCAAGGTTGAAGGTCTTCGAGTGGGGGAAGGCTAGATTTGAAGAAATGAGAGGGGATTTGCAGAAAATTAGGTGGGCTGATCTTTTTTTCTGGAAAGGATGTAGAGGAGATCTGGAGGGTATTTAAAGAAGAGATATTGAGAGTACAGGATCTTTATGTGCCAGTCAAATCGAAAGGCAAGGCCAAAAGTTCAAGGGAACCGTAGTTTTCTGGAAAAATTAGGAAGTTGGTTCAGGATAAGAGGGGGGGCATTTACTAAATTTAAGAAGCAAAAAATGGATAAGATGTATGATTATTACATAGATTGCAGAAAAAAAACCTTAAGAAGGAAATTAGGCAAAAAGAAGGCATGAGGTGTCAATAGCTGATAAGGTAAAAGTAAATCCTAAGGGTTTTTACAGACATGTGAATAGTAAAAGGAGGGTTAAGGATAGAATAGGACCGCTGTAAAATGGGAGCGGTGAACTGTGCGAGGAACCGTATCAGATGGGAGAGATATTAAACTAGTTTTTTCTCATCTGTGTTCACGAAGGAAAGGGACATTGGAGCTTCTGTCAATAAAAGTGGATAAGTCTCCTAGTCCTGATGGAATTTTCCCCAGGACATTAAGGGAGGTCAGGGAGCAAATAGCGGAGGCACTGTCAGTGATTTTTCAACGATCACTGGAAGAGGGTGTGGTGCCACAGGATTGGAGGGTTGCTAATGTAGTTCCATTGTTTAAAAAAGGCACAAGGTGTCGGCCAAGTAATTATAGGCCTGTAAGCTTGACTTCAGTGGTAGGGAAAGTTATGGAGGGTATTCTTAGAGATGGTGTGTATAAATATCTGGATAGCCAGGAATTGATCAGGAGCACCCAGCATGGGTTTGTGAAGGGGAAGACATGTTTGACGAACCTTGTTGAGTTTTTCGAAAAATTACAAGAAAGTTGGATGAAGGTAGGGCTGTTGATGTAGTCTATCTGGATTTTAGCAAAGCTTTTGATAAGGTTCCACATGAAAGGTAGTGAGGAGGATAGACAGCAGAGGGTCATGGTGGACAACTGTCTGTCAGGATGGAAGCCTGTGACAAGCGGCATGCCTCAAGGATCGGTGCTAGGTCCCTTGTTGTTCATAATTTATATTAATGATTTGGATGATGGGGTGGTTAACTGGGTCAGTAAATACACAGATGATATAAAAATAGGGGGAGTGGTAGATAGTGAGGAAGGTTTTGAGGGATTGCAGAGGGATTTGGTTTGTCTGGAGAGTTGGGCTGAAAGATGGCAGATGGAATTTAATGTAGAGAAGTGTGAGGTGCTTCATTTTGGTAAAAATAATCAAAATAGGTGATATTTAGTAAAGGGGAGGACATTGGGGAATGCACAAGAACAGAGAGATTTTGGAGTTATGGTGCAGCTTTCCTTGAAGGTGGATTCCCATGTTCACAGGGTGGTTAAGAAGGCATTTGGTATGTTAGCCTTCATAAATCATAGCATAGAGTATAGGAGCTGGGAAGTGATGCTGTGACTGCTTAAGCGTTGGTGAGGCCAGGTTTAGAGTATTGTGTTCAGTTCTGGTCTCCCAAATTATAGGAAAGATATAGATAAGGTGGAGAGGGTGCAGAGAAGATTTACAAGGATTTTTCCTGGCTTAAAATAGCTAGAGTACAGAGAAAGATTGAAGAGGTTAGGACTTTATTCATTGGAACGTAGACAGTTGAGAGGGGATTTGATAGAGGTGTTTAAAATTATGAAGGGAATAGATAGACTAGATGCAAGTAGACTCTTCCCCCTGAGAGCAGGGGAGGTTGAAACAAGAGGACACAAGTTGAGAGTAAAGGGGCAAAATTTTAGGAGAAATATTAGAGGATGCTTCTTCACTCAGAGAGTGGTGGCTGAATGGAATTACCTTCCAGAGGAAATAGTTGAGGCAGAGTCAATTCTTTCATTTAAGAGGAGGCTGGATATGGATAGGAGGAGGTTGGAGCGGTATGGGCAGAGAATAGGCAGGGGGGGATCTAGTTATTTGAGTGAACCGGCGTGGACTTGAAGGGCTGAGATGGCCTGTTTCCGTGCCATAAACTGTTATATGTTATATGGTTAATTTGGTGAATTTGAATAGATGTATTTACAGAATAGTAAATTCATTGCATCTCGGAAAAGCATGAAATAAGCTTGATCGGTTTTCTGCATGGTGACTTGAGAAGAGCTGCTGAGCAGAGGCCTCTAGATAGGCAGGAAAATCAGTCACCCCAGGCTGGTCATGCACACTTCCCTACAGGCCAACAGCAACAGCCTGGAGTTATTGACCCTGCACATTCCACTGCTGTGGAGCTGTCTGCTGATGTTCCAGGATGTTGTTCCATCACGCCTTCCATGATACAACTTAAAAATTATTTTGAAATGGATTTTAAGGTTTCAATGCAGCTGAAAATGCAACCATCTCATTAATTTTTAATATATAGTACATATTCTTTAAATTCAGTTTTTAAAAATCTAGGCATACAGTATGATAACAGGCCATTTCGGCCCACGAGTCTGTACTGCCCAACTTACACCCCATTAACCTACACCCCTGGTACGTTTTTGAATGATGGGAAGAAACCAGAACCCCCAGGGAAACCCCACACAGTCACAGGGAGAAGGTACAAATTGCTTACAGACAGCACGGGATTCAAACCCCGGTCCCGTCTCGATCGCTGGTGCTGTAAAGACATTGTGCTAACCGCTACGCCAAACGTGCCTTGACCTTTTTTTTTAAACTCCAATAGAAATAAGGAGTGGATAGGAATTAAGTTCATTTGGAGGAAGCTTGGCTCTTTGTCCAAGAGATCAGATTTTAAATTTATCGTCAAAGTACATAATGACATCACATACAACAATGAGATACCTTTTCCTGTGGGCGTGGCAGAATTACCACTTCTAGGTAGTGCAAAAACTGTACACTTGTAAACAAATAAGGAAATGTAAACAAACTGTGCAATACAGAGAGAGAAAAAAATCAATAAATTGCAAAAGTCAGAATGCTTAAATGAATCCCTGATTGAGTTTATTGTTAAGGAGTCTAATGGTGGAGGGGTAGCAGCTGTGCCTAAACCTGGTGGTGGGAATTTTGTGGTACCTATATCTCTTTTTATACCTAATCCTAAAATGAAACTTAGATTGCTGAACTATTACCTAGCACTTTTTACGTGACATGGTTAGTGTAGTTTGAGCAATGTTATTACAGTGACAGCGATCCGAGTTCACATCCGGCGCTGTCTGTAAAGAGTTTATATGTTCTCCCTGTGTCTGTGTGGATTTCCTCTGGGTGCTCTGGTACAAAATGTATGGGGACTGTAGGTTAATTGGTGTATTTGGAGATTAATTGGTGTATGTACAGGCCTTTCCAGACTTGTGGTCTGGAAGGGCCTGTCTATCTATATTTAGCTCTAAATTTAGGAAGGGACCCTGAGCTTTGACCAAAATGGTGATGTTGTTGTTTGATGCACTTTCATGCAGGATAGGTGCTTGTCACACTGGTTGGGTTCTGGCATCCGTCACATTGGGCAAATTATCTTTGTGGTGTTAAACTGAAGGGTCTTCCCAATTTGGTCCCCTACTTAAAAGAATGAGAAAAAAAGTCCCAATCTTAAAGCATTTTTGATGATTAAAGAGTCGATAAAGCATTTCTGAAATGCAGTCATGGTTCAGTGAAAAACAGGAAATGTTGGAAACACTTAGCTGGTCAGGTAGCATCTGTAGGAAGAGAACCATAGAACAACACAGCATAGAAACAGGCCCTTCAGACCTTCTAGTCCATGTCAAATTATTATTCTTCTTAGTCCCACTTACCTGCACCTCAACCAGCCATTCATACCTCTCCGAACTCTTCTTAAAAATTAAAATTGAGCCCACGTTCACCACCTCAGCCAGCAGCTCACTCCACAGTCCCACTACTCTCTGTGTTAAGAAGTTCCCCCTCACGTTCCCTCTAAACCTTTCCCCTTTCACCCTTAACCCATGTCCTCTGGGTTACAGAATTAAATGGTTCATGAAAAATGAAAAAGTGAGAAAACAAGTTCTTGGGAGACACTATCTCGGAAGATCGTTCCTGGACTCCACAATGGCATCATGAAGAAGGCACATCAGCGCCTCTATTTCCTCAGGAGTTTGCCGAGGTTTGATATGACATTGGAAACTCTGGCAAATTTCTACAGACGTGTGGTGAAAAGTCTGCTGACCAGCTGTATTACAGCCTGGTAGGGGACGCCAGTACCCCTTAGTGTAAAGCCCTACAAAAGATAGTGAACACAGTTCAGGACATCACAGGCAAAACCCTCCCCACCACTGAGAACATCTACAGGGAACGCTGCCATCAGAGAGCAGCAGCAATCAACAAGGATCCACACCACCCAGCACACAGCTCACTGATACAATTCAGTCAGGGACTCATTTAAGGTCTCTTACTTTTGCACTTTATTTTTTCTCTCTGTCATGCACAGTCAGTTTGTTTACATTTCTTTATTTGGTTACATGTGTACATTGAGTACAGTTTATTTTGCACTGTTAATAACTTGTAATTCCAGTTCATCTACAGGAAAATGAATCTCAGGGTTGTATGTGATGTCATGTATGTACTCTGACAATAAATCTGAAAACTAATTGTAGATTGGGGGTGGGGAATGGGGAGAACATTATGACAAAGGGAACATTTTTGATTTGTCAAGGTGACATGCTGTTTACCCAACTAGCTTGATAACCCATTCTCAACCCTGTTTTTTTGGCTATGGCCCCCTTTGGACTCTGCTCAAAGTTTATGACCCCCCCCCCCCCCCCCACCGAGTCCCGGCTGTGAAGCAGTTGTTTACCTGATATCTTCTGTACTTCTCTCCTACTGATTACATTAAAAAAATGATGATTTCAGTCTGTGACCTCCCTCCATTAAATGTGCTGTGACCTCCGGCGGTGGGGCTTATGGCCCCCTTTTGAGAATGGCTGGTCTAGATGATTGGTTAATGATAGGAATCAGAGGAAAGGAAAATAAAGAAGGGGAAATACAAATACAGTGGAATGCAGGTCAGAGCTGTTGCAGAGTGCTGAAACCAAAAGAAGAATTGAGCAGTAGCTCAATGAAGTAATGAAATAATATCATAGATAGATAACCTTACAGGAAATTTTAATAAAATATGGGAGAGAATCAGGATATAAAATAAATATGGGAAGAAAAGTGAAATTTTACCAATAACAAACCAAAATTATGAGCGCTTTAAAGTAAACAGTATGTTTAAATGGAAAAATGATGGGATTAAATATTTAGGAATCATGCTCAATAACAATTTGAACCATCCATTTAAATTAAATTACTCTCCCATATTGACAAAGCCAGAAAAAGATTTGTAGAAGTGGAAGGACCTGCCCATGACCTTAATAGGAAGGGTTAACTGTATTAAAATGAAGATCATGCCAAAGATCCAATATTTGTTCCAATCAATACCAAACAAGTCTTTTAAAATAATAAATGGTAGGGTTAGGGAATTTTATGGAACAATAAAGTGCCGAGGATAGCATTGGGCAAATTGACATGGGACCACAAATCAGGGGGTTTGAGGCTTCTGGATTTTGAGAAATACTATCTGGCTTTTGGCATTCTTTTTTAAATTGGAATCACTGAATTGGATAGATATGGCACTACACATGTTGGAGGAAGAATCACCCAAAGATTCTATTGATAGGTGGAACTTGAAACTAATTAAGATTTCTAATCCTTCATTGATTCATTTGATTAAAATATGGCAAGACACCAATGACATAATAGGAAGGAAAACTGGAATTTCTATAAGGGCTCCATTATGTAACAATCCATTGCTGTCTATGACAATGGGGAATAGGATTTTAAATTTTTGGTCCCTGAAGGGGATTAGGTATATTGCAGATTGTTATAAGGATGGAATTTTAATATCATTTGAACAAATGAAGCAAATATACGTTGACCTTAATGGCACCTTTCTTTGCTGTCAGCAATTAAGAGCTTTTTTAATGAGAAATTTAGGGAAACAGTATGACTCCTCCAGGGTCAAGTCAATTGGAATGCATTTTATGGGTGGGTAATATACCTAAGTTTATTATTCAAATTTATTTTACCCTCCAGACGGATGGGAAAAAGCTCAGAATTCTTAGGTCCAGGGAAAGATGGGAAGCAGATTTAGCAGTGAACATATCAGAATATTCCTGGGCTGGATGATGTTGTTATGAGCCCAGAGGACCCCAAAATGCTGCAGCAATAGATATTCACCAAAACAAATGATTACTTAAACAAATGTTGCTTTTTATTATCTTTAAACATGAAAACAGGATCAAACTTTAACTTACTACTACTAACTTAACTAACCTCACTTCTAATTCTATGTAATCTGTGTATAAGTTTAGAAAAGTTCTTTGATATACAGCCCAATCTCACTTCTCTTTCCTCCAAGTTTATTGGTTGCGGCAATTCTTTTACTGTGCACAGAATTTAACATTTATGAAGTTCACCAGGCTTTGGTGCTTGAAATGTAAATGGTTACCACCCAGGAAGGTTCTTGTTGGTTTTAGAGAGAGAGGGCTGTTGTTCGCTGGACACCCACAACTGATTCCTTGTAACCAGCCACTTCAGTGTCTTGATGAAGAAACTTGCCCCCTCAGGGTTCTCCAGATGATAACCTCTTTCTTTCAGGTCACCACAGAGTTCCTTCTTGTTTCACTTATTCCAAGTAAAACATTAGACAGCCAGTCCTCTCCTCTTGCATGAACCACAAGGGCATTGACCAGCCTGAACTAAGTACTCACAACCCATCTTCCAAATGGGGTTTTCCACAAGCTTGCCAGCTTGTCCTGTTCCAGTCCCAGCTGCCGCTGCTGACTGTAAAACTGCAGAATTGAATTCACTCTCCCCTTCTCACTCAGAGAGAAAGCCTGTCTTACTCCCTTTGCTTGCAAAGCCAAATGACCCTCTTAGAACAGCAAGTTCCACTCCAGACAGCCTACGGCTCCTATGTGTTCTTTCATCTGTTGCCTTTTTGTAAACAACAATCCATTAGTGAAGTCTCTTGGGCACTCTCCAAAGTTTTTGCAAAGGCTCTTGGCACCGGACTGTCTAGCATCAGTATTTTAAATAAGATCTGTTTTAAAGTGTTTGATTGTGACCTACACTAAAAAACCTGCCCCAATTTATCTCCCAAAATCATATCTATATACAATACAAACACAACATAATCTGTCACAATGTAAAGAAGGGGTAATATCGATTATTAATGTGAAGTATGGTTTAGTGCAAAACCATTTTCTTCATCAATTATATTTGACTCTGCAAAGACTGAACAAATCAAAGCCCGAAATATCCGACAAATGTTTCTGAAGTGGAATAGAAGAAGGAACATTTCTCCATTCTGTTTGGTCCTGTGTTAAAGTAAATGTTTTCTGGCAGGAAGTATCAGAAGTGTTATCTAAGATTACAGGAGTCAACTTCCCCGGCAATCTGGATTTATATTTGTTGGGGAATTTTATAGACATCAGTAATCATTTAACTGAGTTCCAAATCTCATTTTCTATAATTGCATTGGCGATAGCTAAGAAATGTGTTGCCATCGCGTAGAAATCAGATACACCAATTTCTCTGAAGAGACAGATATCAGAAATGGACAGTTGTATTCTTATGGAATAGATTACTTATAATTTAAGAAACCAACACGATGCATTCCTGAAGACCTGGCAACTGTATTTGAAATTTATTGCTGCTGAAGTGTAATATTTCTGCTGTAAATATGTGATTATCCTCAACCTTATACTCTAGGGCTGGACACGGCCAAGAAAGACTCAGCCTCTACATGGAAAGACGTTAATGACTGTTTTTATTCAAATTCAGCGCGCGCCCTTTTAAAGGCAGCACGAGCTCAGTCTCCTCGTGCATTGTGACATCATAATCGCTGGCCCAGGCGCGCACTGGGCAGGAGACTTGAGGCGGGGAGAAAACCCTGACAGCGCCATCTTCCCATGGCTGCCCCGCCACGTGGCATTACAGGCGGCCATGAGAGAGTGCGCCGCCACAATACTACCATTTTTACTGTGAGCCTCGGTGGTAGACAAAAAGATTCTGTATCTGTTTATCTTATTTAAGTTCAGGGGAAGGGCTTAAGGCGGGGTGGGGGGGGTCGGAGGCTGGAATGTTTTTGTTTTGTTTTGGAATTTTTATATTGGTTTATTTCATATATACATGTGTGTAAATTGTACTTTTTTATAAGAAAAGAGAAAAAAAGGTCTACATATTTATTTATAAGTGGTATATGGATTATTTTGGTGTATATATGTAAAGAATGTATTTGTGTTTGAAAACCAAACATAAAATATTTTTTAAATAATTAATTTATTAAATTTATTTGTGATGGTCATTTTGGTGGTGTTTATGACTATATTTTGCAAAAGTCTATTATTAACAACTCACATTCTCTGAACTCAAATCCAGATTTGGGCATACCAGTTTCATAATGACTCAACCACCGTGTTTAACTTTCAGTTCCCCATCGAAACAGCAATGATAATGATTCATAATTCTGGAGCCACTACTTGGCCAAGTACTCAAACATTTCCTCCTCTTAAGTACATAATTAAATATTAACCCTGATAGACCCTTATGCTTTACCTAACTGGTTAAAGAGGTTTCTCCTGTTGATTTATTAATGTTACTAATTGCAGTCTTCCCTGCAAATGGAAACACTACCTACCATATCAAGCACATTGAAGACCTCTAGTCAGTTCTAAATTAGCTAGCCACAGCTAGTCAGCTATGTCTTCGTCTGTGTCATTTTGTTCTAGATATTTCATTTCCTTTTTTTTTATTTACTCCTTGGTTCCCATAACTCCTATCACAGGATTATATCATGCACCCTATGTTCCAGTCTTATACACACCCCCAACTATGATAGGCATCTAGCTTAGACTCCAAAATAATGTTGATTCTTGTGTACAGGATAATTCTCATGTTCCTCTCAACCAATTCATCTGTGATATTCATACTTTCTACTTCTTTTTGTTCAATTCCAACATTGTGATCCTTTATAAACATATCACTCATGCCATCATGGGTAAAACTCAGCAGAAACATTACATGCCTTCAACAGTCTGAAAAACGTACAGATTTACAACACCATTCATGTCCTCTTCAGGACATACCAAGGCAGTTAGCCCAACACTGTTACAGGTTCGAATCCGGCGCTGTCTGTTCTCCCTGTGTCTGCGTGGATTTCCTCTGGATGCTCCAGTTCCGGCCTACCATTCAAAAAAAAACATAATTGGGGTGTAGGTCTATTGGGTGTTATTGGGCGGCACTGGCTTGTGGGCTGTAAAGCCTGTTACTGTACAGTATGTCTAAATTTAAATTTTTTTAAAAAAATGAAAATTTTTGAAGTTTGGGGGTAAACAGATAAATTTACAAATGGTGTGATCTAGTGCAGACCTTTTTAAGTTTATTTATCTTTCTGGTACAGTCAGAACATTGGCATTGCTGAATTATGCAATTTATACTGAAGCTGTCAATCACTTTCCTACTGGTACACTATTCTGGTCTCCAACAGGAAACCCCCAAGTTAAATTTTAGGAAAAGCAACAGATTTTTTTGGACAAATCCCACAAACAACAATATCAGATCAGATACTCTTTATTGTCATGTAATAAAACAGAAATATATTACACAAAATTGCCTTTAGTCTGCCATAAGGCAGATGTGAGTCCTTTGACCTCAAGTCACCAGCAGCCCGCAGCCTGTACGGGTTCCTCACCCACAAGCTGCCTGTGTGTATATTTCAGCCGGTCTGCCGCCCTGGTTACCAACCTCAGGATGGTAACCTCTGCTTTTCCTTCTCAACTGGGGAGTGTTCTCCCCATGACTGGAGTCCTGTGCCAGTCCATTGCTCCCCCTGAATCTGCAGCCCATCGTGGTCGCTGCTGAACACAGGTGCTGTCATCTTGGGCCCAGACCTGGTGGATTTTAAATAAAACACCGTTGGCTCCTTTAACAAGCCATTTACATAAGAACATAAGATATAGGAGCAGGAGTCGGCCATCTGGCCCATCAAGCCTGCTCTGCCATTCAATGAGATCATGGCTGATCTGTTGATAGGGTCATCTCTACCTACCTGCCTTTTCCCCATATCCTTTAATTCCCCTAAAAGAAACAAATCTATTCAGCCTTGTCTTAAATATATTTACCGGGGTAGCCTCCAGTGCTTCCATTTGCAGCGAATTCCATAGATTCCCCACCCTCTGGGAAAAGCGGTTCCTCCTCATCTACTCCCCTGGATCCTGAAGCTCTGTCCCCAGTTCTAGACTCCCCAACCAATTGAAACATCTTGCCTACCTCTATCTTATCCATTCCTTTCATAACCTAATACATTTCTTTCTCTTTTTAAAATATTTTTATTGAGTTTAATGTGGATAATGACTTGCTCATGACAAATTCTGATTATTTCAGTAATCTCTCCTCTTTCCGTACCCCTTTCAACTCCATTTTATGAATTAGCCTCAACAACTTTCTGTGGTTGGGAGTTATACAAATACACAGCTCTCTGAGTGAAAATGTTTCTCTTCAACTCAGTCCCAAATGTCTTAGCTCTAATCCTTACATTGTGACTGCTTTTTCTGGACTTCCTCAACCTTGGAAACATTCTTCCTGCATCTAACCTGTCTGGTCCTGTCAGAATTTTATGTTTCAACATGATCCCCTCTCGTTTTTCTGAATTTGAATGAATATAACCCTCGTCTATCCAGTCTTTCTTCATTCGTCAGTCCTGCCATCGCAGGGATCGGCCTGGTGAACCTATGCTGCACCTCCCAAAGAGTAAGAATGTTCTTCCTCAGATTAAGATGACCAAAGCTGCCACAATACTCTAGGCGTGACACACCGTGGCCCTATACAAAGATCTCCATGCTTTTGAACTCTAAACCTCTCGCAATAAAATCTAACTTGCAATTTGCTTTCCTCACCTGGGAAAAAAAAGGCAGTAATGCCAGAACTGCCGTAACAGGGAGCAGGGAGTGAAGTCGCAGTGCTCCCCTGTTGAGTCCAACTGCCCAGTCCGACTTGTTTAAGAACTGACTGTGGCTTATTTTAAAATCCTGCGACCACGGGGTCTGGCAGCCTCGAGGGGTTGCAGACTGTTAGGTCTGCTTTGTTCATGAATGAGTGAGACAAACACCAGGCTGAGTCGAAATCAGGGTTCTTTGTTCTTTATTACCGGATTGTAACACTTGCGACTAAACATGTTAGTCGGAGAATGCATTCTGCCGTTATCAGCAAAATGGTGATTTTTTATACCCTTGGATACGTGCTTAGAACATCATCATATCATTACTTGTCCAATGACTAAAACTGTTGCTATCCTTTCCCTGCTAGCTTCCTGCCTCTCAATCCATCAATGTCTCTCTTATCTTGTAAGTACAAGGATGCATTCACATCTTGTTACAGCCCTGTACATTCCCATCTCATGATGTTTTACCTAACAGGAGTACAAGGACACCTCCCCTTCTTGTTACTGCCCTGTACAGGGTAACTCCCTACACATTCCCATCTCATGATGTTTTACCTTACAATACTCAGGAAAGCAGACGACTGGCGTAGGGCACCAGAATATGGGGAGAGCAGCCCCATCCCCCTCCCCTATTTGAGGAGGAGAAGAGAGGAGACGGTCCACAGGATGGTGACCACGGTGGCGGACTAGTGAGGGGCTGTGAAGCTGAAGAACTCATGGGAGGAAGGCTGTTAGTGACATAGGCTGCTGACAACTGTGTTCAAAGGACTCACATCGGGCTGTGGACTTCCTCAAGATTGGCTGAAGGGGTACCAGGTATCAGAAATGTGATGTGACAGGGAGCTGGAGGCTTTCTGATCATATCAAAGGTGTGCATCTGGAGCTCAGTTTTCCGATGATTTGGACTGAAGACTGTGTGGATGAGGGGTTGGCGGGAGTGCTTGAGTCAAAGCCATGTGTGTATAATAAAGAACTACATTTCCCAGTAGTACGGTTTGCGTGAGAACAAAAAGTAGATTACGACAGAAGTCGAGAGTGTTGTTGGTCAACCATCTCAAAAAATAAAGTTGTTTAAGCGTTAAAACCAGGAAAGATTGTTCTTCTTCCAGGAACAAACATAACATGGCGTCAGAAGTGTGTGAGAAAGAAAACTTATCCTGTCATGGATAAGTTAAGTCTTCCCTGACTGATGCAGTTTACCAGCAATCTAACCGATCATTGGAAATGCTTCAGTCATTCAACATTTATTTAGAAGTTCGTGGAATGGGAGAGAATGATGGACAATGGAAAGCATCTATGTTTCTGCACGTGATGGGTGAAGATGCCTTGGACATCTATAACAGTTTTCAAATTGATTAGACAGCTTTCACGTTGGACCCTCTGACAACAAAATTTGAGGAGTATTGTGTTCCAAGTCAAAACGTCACATTCGAAAGATTCAAGTTTTTCTCCTGTGACCAGAAATAAGGTATGAACTCCAATCAATACTTAGCCGAGCTTCACACATCAAGTAAGTCCTGTGAATTTGGAGATTTGAAAAACCCTCTGATTAGAGGCAGAATAGTTTGCGGAATACCAGGTCATGGGATTAGAGAAAGCCTATTGAGTGAAAAAGATTTGACGCCGGAAAGGGCTGTGACTATGTGGAGGGCAGCAGAGACCACTCAAGCACAAGCAAAGAGCTGTGCAAGATAGATTCGACAGTTAAAAACAGAGAAGCAGAATATTAGGGATTTTCCAGAGCTACAGCAAACCAAAGAGGTGGGCTCAAACAGCAAATGTAGCATGTGTGGAGGTAGACATATTCCAAAGATGTGTCCTGCCTATGGAAAGTCCTGCAATAAATGTGGGAAGAAGAAGCGTTTTGCAAAACAGGGGCTACTAAAAGAAAGGTACATACAGTGGATGAAGAACTGGAGAAATTCTTCATGGGTTCACTACACACTGCTGCTGGTTAAGATGGAAGGGATCATTCCAGGGACTATGAATGAGACAGTAATTGCATTTAAACTCGATACCGGAACCCAGGTGAATCTGTTATCTATGGACAATTACAAGACCCTCACCAATAAAGAGTGAGAATTATCCAGTGAAATTAAAAGTGACAGGCTACACTGGAGAGAACGTTCCAGTAAAAAGGGACTGTATGGTGACCTTCAAACACAAAGGCAGCATCTAAAATCACAGCTACTGATTGTAGAAAAGAGAGTACAGTCAATGTTAGGTCTGAGTGCATGTGAACAGCTCATCCTGGTGAAAAGAGTTTTCATAGTGGCTTCAAAAACCGAAGATAAGCACACAACACTCACGGAAGAGAACACAGATGTCTCTGAGGGGCTTGGATGTTTACCTGGTGTACACAAGATCCACGTAGATGAGTCAGTGGCTCCTGTTGTCCATGCATTCAGGAAAATTCTGTTTCCACTTAGAGACAACCTTAGACAAGAACTAGCATGCATGGAATGAATGAAAGCCATACAGAAAATTGAAGGACCTACAGATTGGGTCAGCTCACTGATCATCGTGCAAAAGAAAAATGGAGCATCATGTATCTGTCTGGACCCAAGAGAACTTAATAAAGCCATCAGGAGAGAGAATTTTAAATAGCTGACATGGGAGGAAATCATGTCCTGGTTTGTAGGTGCCAAGTAGTTTAGCAAGCTCGATGCATCATCGGGGTTTTGGCAGATGAAGCCCGATGAGGCAGGTTTGAGATATGCACTTTCAATACACCACAAGGAAGATACCTCTTTCTTTGGCTACCATATGGGAGCTTGTCCACACTAGAAATCTACCATAAAACCATCCACATGATCTTTGAAAGTATACCTGGAGTGGAGACCACAATGGATGTTGTATGGGGGTCCATCAATGAACATGATATGCGACTAAGGCAAGTGCTTGACATGACACGAAATGTCAATTTGAAATTAAAAAAAGAGAAATATGAGTTTGACGTACAGACACTGACCTTCATGGGACATGTCATATCTGAACAGGAAGTGAAGGCTAATCCAAGAAAGACGTCACCCTTTGAGAATTTTGTGAGGCCCCAAAACAAAGAGGAGGTGACACTTTTCCTGAGGGCAGAGACTGTGTCAGCGCCATTTAGGACATTCCTTGAGCATAAAAAATGAATGGATCTGGTCGCACGAGCAAGAAGAATGCTACAAGACATTAAAAAAATACTAACAGAAGAGCCTGTACTAAAATCCAGATAGGTGCATCAGGAGGGCAGAAACTGTGTCAGCACCATTTAGGACACTCTTTGAGCACAAAAATGAATGGATCTGGTCGCACGAGCAAGAAGAGTGCTACAAGACATTAAAAAATTACTAACAGAAGAGTCTGTACTAAAATCCAGATAGGTGCATCAGGATCTCAGCTGATGCATCCCGACATGGCCTTGGAGCAGTACCTCAGCAGCAGCATAAAGCTGTGGTGGTACACCACTGGCCTACTGCAGGGGGCAACCTCTGTACCTGCAGGAGTGTAAGGGGGACAGGACAACACCTAGCTGGCTGTCAATCAGTCGACCTGAATGGATCAAGCCCCACCCGGTCGGGTGTCAATCATACTCCAGGATATAAGCCTGTGCTGGACTCCCGAGGCCTCACACTGAGTTGCTGCAGCCACAGTCAGCCTGGCTCTGTGGAAGTCTTTGTTGATTAAAGCCTGTTGTACAGTCTTTACCTTGTGTGTGCCTGGTTCTGTCTAACAGCACACCACAGAAGCCAACTATGCACAGATAGAAAAAGAGCTTTTTGCCAGCACTTACGCATGTGAAAGGTTCTATAAATAAGTTTTTGGGCAAGCTCTTGACGTGGAGAAAGACCATAAACCACTGGTCTCAATTATGACCAAACCATTAAATGTCTGTCCCATGAGAGTACAGCGTAGGTTGACAAGGCGCAGAAATACAATGTGAAAATTATCCATGTTTCCAGCTGATGCACTGTCTTGAGCAGTTGACAAGAAAGAAAAGAGCGGCCAAGAGGTTAATGTGGAGATACAGGTCTATGTTGACATGATTATCACCTCTTTTCCAGTATCCTGGGATAGAAGAGAGCAGATCAGGAAAGCAACAGAGACAGATGAAACAATGAAAGAGCTCAAAGGTACAATACAGCAGTTAAGAATGATTGTCCAATGGGATTATTAGGCATTGTAAGGTAAAACATCATGAGATGGGAATGTGTAAGGAGTTACCCTGTACAGGGCTGTAACAAGAAGGGGAGGTGTCCTTGTACTCCTGTTAGGTAAAACATCATGAGATGGGAATGTGTAAGGAGTTACCCTGTACAGGGCTGTAACAAGATGTGAATGCATCCTTGTACTTACAAGATAAGAAAGACATTGATGGATTGAGAGGCAGGAAGCTAGCAGGGAAAGGATAGCAACAGTTTTAGTCATTGGACAAGTAATGATATGATGATGTTCTAAGCATGTATCCAAGGGTATAAAAAATCACCATTTTGCTGATAACGGCAGAATGCATTCTCCGACTAACATGGTTAGTCGCAAGTGTTACAATCCGGTAATAAAGAACAAAGAACCCTGATTTCGACTCAGTCTGGTGTTTGTCTCACTCATTCATGAACAAAGCAGACCTAACAGCATGCAGAGATGAACTGTCAGTTGTGAAAGATATAAACTTCAAAGAGAACAGGTTTGTGATTCCAGTGTTGCCACACAGGAAATACTCCAGAAGATTCACAAAGGACATCTTGGTGAGGAAAAATGCATGCATAGAGCTCGAGAGGTGATGTACTGGCCAGGAATGAACCACTGCTTCATGCAAAATCTGCCTTATGTAGAGACCAAACAGCAAGCAGAACCGCTTACACCACACCCTGTACCAGACAGGCCGTACTTCAAAATTGGAGTAGATTTCTTTGACTGTAATGGGAAGAGTCATATACTAGTAATAAACTATTTTTCCAGCTACCCAGAGGTAGCGACACTGCAGCCAACATCCAGCAATCCAGTTATCACTTTCACGAAAAATGTGTTTGCGAGGCATGAAGTTCCTTGTGAAGTTGTATCAGACAACGGTCCACAATTTTCAAGCAGTGAATTTGAGTCTTTTGCCAATACTTGGGGGTTTTGACATAACTTCAAGCCCACATCGCCCAGAGTCTAAAGGCCTAGCAGAGAGTTCTGTCGAGGTGGTGAAGAGTCTCATGAAGAAAGTGCATGATGGACGAAAGGATTTCCATAAAAGTTTAATGATTCACAAAAGTGCGCCTCTACAGAATGGCCTTTCTCCTGCCCACAAATGCTGATGGGTCGATACACACGTACCCACCTTCCAATGTATGAAAATCTGTTGACACCTAAAGGAGCACACAAGGCCAAACAGGCTAAAGTGGAAGAGCGAGTGAAACAGAAACAGTATTATGATAAGACGGCGAAAAGCCTGCCAATGTTGAAGCCTGGCATTCAAGTGCGAATCCAAGATCACATTTCTGGCACTGGTCTATGCAAGGATATGTGCAAGAGGAAATAGATCCACATTCCTACCAGATCCAGACAGAGGGAGGGGCACCTCTGAGAAGGAACCGCGTGGATCTACAACCACAAGCTCTAACCTGTCACCCGTCAGTACACAAAAGGGGCAAGCACATGTAGAAAAGGAACATGTTGCTCAGAGTTCATAGAAAGGCACAAATACTATGCAGCAAATGCAAGCAATACACCGGTGGAAACACATACTAGAGCAAAAAGGACTGTTAAACTACCTCAGAGACTGAAAGCCGTGGGGCGGAAAGAGACTGATCACAGAATGTAGATACCCTTGTTACATAGACATAGTATTGTGTTTGGTTTTTATTTTAAGGGGAAAAATGTGTTATTATGCATGTAGACTAAAGACCTACATTTCCAAGTAGGCGATGTGTGCGGTGTGCTCAGGAACAAAAAGTAGACTATGACAGAAGTTGAGTGCGTTGTTGGTTCAGCCAGCTCGAAAAATAACGTGGTTCAAGTGATAAAAGCACTCAAGGTTGTTCTTCTTCAAGGAACAAACATAATACCATGTAGGCTTTGTATGTGTGTTACGTCTGGTTGTGCGTCTGCATGTTTATGCACCGAGGACCAGAGAATGCTGTTTCGTCGGGTTGCACTTGTACAATCAGGTGACAGTAAACTTGACTTGGCTCAGTGTCTCTGTAGGGAATCTCATTGGCTTCTCTTTCTCTGACTGTAAGGGGCACTGAACAATTTTTGCTGATGACAAATCTTTGTCTGCCTTATGGTAAACTAAAGGAAATTTTGTGTAATATCACATTTTCTGTTTTATTACATGACAATAAAATAATCTTGAATTTTGAACCTTCAGTGTGTCATGACATCTAGGTCCCAATTCACCTCTCCCTTTCCAAATTTCTCACCATTTAGATAATAATGTCTTCCTGTTCTTGTTGCCAAAGTAGGTAACCTCATATTGATCTACAATAATGCATGTGCCATGTATTTGACTGATATCGCCTCAAACCGTGCATCTTGGCGCCTCACAGTTCGGCGGGCAGCAACCTCCTTTGAAGAAGACTGCAGAGCCCACCTCACTGACAAAAGACAAAGGAGGAAAAACCCAACACCCAACCCCAACCAACCAATTTTCCCCTGCAACCGCTGCAACCGTGTCTGCCTGTCCCGCATCGGACTTGTCAGCCACAATCGAGCCTGCAGCTGACGTGGACTTTTACCCCCTCCATAAATCTTCGTCCGCGAAGCCAAGCCAAAGAATCTGTCCAAGTCACCCTGCATTCTCTTGAAATGTTCCTCACAGCTCACACTGCCATCCTGCTTCGTATCTTCTGCAAATGTAGAGATAATACATACGAAGTCATCAATTATTATGGGAATTCTTTTTTGAGGAGCCAAGCCGGGAAAGGAATATTTTTGACTTCGTAACTTCCTGCACTTCTTTGAATGGTGCAAAGAAATACATCAACATTTCGACGTGTCAAAATGATAAAGTGGGCATTTTCCACACCAACCATTCTCAACCTTTTAACGGCTATGAAACATCCCCCCCCCCACCCCCCCCCCGAGGACTCTGCTCAAAGTTTATGAGCCCCTATCCCTGTGAAGCAGTCAAGTTTGGGTTTCTTCCATACTTCTCCCCAACATTGATGTTAGTTGAGGTGAAAACAAAACAAGGCTTTTACTTAAATGTGCTGTGACCCCCCCCCCCCATTGAGAATAGCTGCTGTACAGATTATGCATTTTTAGAATATTTTGAGTTTTGTTTTGGGAAACAAAGCAAAATTGATGAATTTGATGTACTTATGCAATAGTATGAATTAGACAACTGTAATAATGGAATTTGTATGTTGATGTATTTTTATGAGAATATTTTATACGTTTATATTTGAATGTGTCGGACTCTGGCTTTACCCTACCCTCAATTTGGTCTATGTGTCGTCTGAGTCCAGCGTGCTCGTTGAATGAAGTAATAGGAGAAGGTATTCGGTTTCACAATCAGTTTATTACATAGCAGAAGAATAAAGCAACAGAGCTCTGGTTCAGTGGTTAGTTCATAGGTCACCTGCTCGGTGAGCTACTCCCCAAGACTGACTCCTACTGTCCAGTCTCTTCTGTTTATATCGATCAACATTGTGACACTTCATTCAACGAGCACGCTGGACTCAGACGACACATAGACCAAATTCTTTGATAGACTCCTTGCATAAAATTTATCTCAAGCAATTATCTATTGCCGCCCTCCCATCTTAATCTCCCGGGCCAGAACATTCTGTTGTTTTAATCAACACCTCCCGTGTACCCTTATGACTCCTCATTCCTACACAAGTGGTTTACTCATTTTGTTTTACTCTGACATTCTCAGTCACGGTACTCTTATCACTTATCCTTGCAATACACTCATCTTCCCGTCACTGGCCTGTTTCAGAATAAATCGCTATGGTTCCTCCAACCTCATCCCGTCTAACTTCTCCTATCTGCTACCCTGTTACTCCCCTGTGTGTTTTTGATGTTTTCTCTCCGGTCTTGTGCTTTGCAATGAGCAGTGTAACCTTGGGGATGAAAGTATTTTCTCTCTTTGTATTTGGAGGCAGCAAATTCTACACATACTATAATCAGCCAACTTTTCTACATACTGCAGCTGTTCCTTAATTGCATTAATATTTCCCCTAAACAGTCTAATTGAAGTAAATAGTAAATTGTTAATGGATTAATAAATAGGACATGGGTATATTTTCCATGATTACTTAACCCCTTGGTTCCAACAAATAGGAGAACTATTTTTTTCCATTGATCCACTGGAAGATACTTTATTATTTACAAAAAGGGAAACAATTTTGTCTTGCAACAGTGGGTCAACAACTTCTTGCATCGTTTCAAAAGAAATGGGTCAAACTTGACTGTCGCAGGAACTGCAACCAAGTGGAACTATTAATTTGCACGATAAATTCCGGATTGAGTCCCTGGGGCTGCAGCTCACAGCCGAATCTCAGAAAGCCCACACTGTCGTGGGTTCTAAACTGCGCGTGCGTCGAAAGGGGCCAGGACGCGGAAGTAGCCGCTTCCTTGGCTCTCAGTGGAAAATTCTGAATGAGTCATGTTTTTATAGGTTGGACTTTAAATGCATTTCACCTTTAATGCATTAAAGCGCCCCTATTGTTGCATTCAAGCTGCTCTTTAGCGGTCGAGGTGGAAGAGTGGTGGGATTTCCCCACCCCCGTACCTGTCCCAGATGGAGCAAGGTGTAGCCAGTTCTGTGGGACTTGCCATCGCTGTGTTATCCAGCTTCATGAATGGCTCCACTTTCGTTCTGCAGAGGAAAGGCATCCTTCGTGCTGAGAGCAGAGGTGTGTAAACACATTCCCCACCCACAATCCCAATCCCATTCGCAAAATTTCAACTGCTTTAGGGGTTTTTTTTTTTGTGTGTGTGAACTGTATCATTATTGCACCAATATCAGTTTCTAACACAAAAACTTAAAGCAAGTTGCATAATGGACACATTTTCACCAAACATTTCATGGTCACTTTTGAACAGTGTTGGTGAATTTGATCAACCAACTCAATGGATTCAGCAATGTGCAAATTGGTGTGAACCAAACTTTTAGGTGGATAGAAAAGAGAGCCAAAAGGTATAATTGGTGTCCACAGGAGTGAAAGCAGTCCTAAGCAAAATAAATAAGCTAATACAAGCTGGTTTAACTTCTCTATTTTTTACCTATTTATTTTCCATGACTTTTTTGCCAGTCTCTTTGAGGCTGCTGGTTGCTTGAATTCAGGATAACGTAGATTTTAGTATATTTGTTATGTTGGACTACAATGCTCGGAATGGTATTAGATTTATCATGTGAAATTGGGTACAAACAGTGGATCACTGATGGAACAACAGAGGGATTTGGGAGTGTTTTTGTTAAGGTGTGAATTGAATATGCCAAGATTGGGGACAGAATAACACCAGGATTGGGTGACCTTTTAACAAAATAACACTGTTTAAAATGGCTTTCAAATAAAAGCTTTTAATTTAGCCAGGTTGTGAAACCTAATTTTAACCCAGCTTCTGTAATTTTTTTTTAATGTAAAATTGAAACAAGTCAGTGTTTTTTGCATATCACGGGGCTTAAAGTTTAACAAAGGGAAACAAAGCAAAATTGATGAATTTGAATTAATTTCACAATGGAAGTCTCAAATATGAACCCACATATGAGGAAGTTCGGGCTTTTTGACGAAGCTGGATCCCCATTTGTGGTTACACTATATCTGAATGCATGTGGGCTGTTGCTCATACAAAACACATGATGCTTGTCTATCCAAGCCTATTAACAAAAGTGAGATTTGGTGTAGATAAGAAAATATGATGTAAAATATATATTTGTTCTTCAAACAAATATTCTCATTGTTGCTAAGGTTAACTATGCTTTGCCAAAGGCACAAGGTGTCCCTGTCTTGGCTATTAACAGACTTGACCAAGTGTCAGTGCAGAGGTGCTTGGAACAGCGTTTGGGTCCAGACCCAAATTATAATGCAACTTTCTTTTAAAAATCAATAAAACATGATTTTTTAAAAAAAAAATGTTTGAGAAAATGTTAACTTTGTTCTTTTGATAGGAGCTTCCTATTTGACGGAATTAATTTGGTGGACTGGAACTTTCGGAAGTAAGTGCCACTTTTTGAAATGTTCATCCCAACTTGGCAAACAATTGGTTGCTTCATTCTCTCTAACTCTGTGATCTGGGCTGCCTATAAAGTCGGTGTGTGTGGGCGGTAGGGTGGGCGTAGTGGTTAGTGCCACGCTGTTACAGCGCCAGCGATTGGGACCGGGGTTCAAATCCTGCGCTGTCTGTAAGGAGTTGGTATGTTCTCCCCATGGTTTTCCCTGGAGGTTTGGTTTCCTCCCACCGTTCTAAACGGTGGGGTTGTAGAGTAATTGGGTGCAATTGGGCTCATGGGCCGAAATGGCCTGTTACCATGTTGTATGTCTAAATTAAAAATTTTAATTTCACATTCCTTCCACCTTTGGTGACTAAGCCTTAACTATCTAAATGTCTAACATTATTTCTCATTAAAAATGCTCCCCATAATCTCTTTCCTTATCCAGCTATTGTTTTTCTTTCAGCGCCCCACCCCATCAGAAAGAGACCCTCTCCCATAATCTCTCCTCTGCTTTTCTTCTCTTCTACTCTCTCGCCTGTATCCACCTATGACCCCAATTTCCTATCATTTAGTCAAGTGTATTGTCATCTGATTATACAAATACAATCTGACAAAACATCGTTCTCCAGTCCTCTGTGCAAAACATTCAGATACACCACCAGACATAATACACACATACAGACAAACAATGCATATAAGGGACAACTAATTTATCGATACAAATAAATAAATGTGTTGATTCATGAATATGACAATCTTGGATGGTTTGAGTGAGCAGTTCCTTTGGTCATTCAGCCTTCTCACTACCTGTGAGAAGAAGCTGTTCCTCGGCCTGGTCGTGCTGGCTCTGACACTCTTGTATCTCTTTCCCGACGGGAGCAGCTGAATGATGCTGCGTGCAGGGTGGAAGAGGTCCTCAAAGATTTTGCACTCCCATTTCAGACAACAATCCTAGTAGATCGTGGTGGGGGTGGGGGGGGGGGGGGGAGAGAAGAGGTAGGAGAGTTCAGTGATCCTCTCTCTGCCACTCTTATGGTCAATGTGGATTGACTTCTGATCCATTTTTTTCTGCAACAAAGATTTGTGATTAAATGTAGGGATTACCTGACCTTAATTTTTATTTTTACTGTCTGCCAAGACAGTAAACCTTAAAAGAAAATGTGTTGTACTGACGACTGCAATCGTTAGTGACTGAATGTTAACCAATTCCCTTAAAAATAATTCATTTTTGATGCATGCTAGGGAATTTTCTGAATTTGCGTTTTATCTATGGGGAACTTGATGACTAAAATCTGCCTTTGTGTTTTTTGGGGGGAAAACTACAATTAATGTCTTTAAAAATCAGTGAAACATAACAAATATACTAAAATCTACGTTATCCTGAATTCAAGCAACCAGCAGCCTCAAGAGACTGGCAAAAAAGTCATGGAAAATAAATAGGTAAAAAAGAGAAGTTTAAAATTGGCGCCCCCTTGTGGTCAGTTCTCCGATCAGCGCAGCACGCAATCTCAAGCAACCGAAAAATTCACTTATTAGGCATCTACCAGTCCCCATAGGTGCCGGCTAACGGGTTTTACAATTAACTGTAAATTAGTCTATGTTAGGAAATGACTGGCCTTTTAGAAGCAATGTATTCCATTGACAATACAATTTTATAGTGTGTCTTCATTCGGAATCTGCCACCAGTAGGCCTACATTCAAAGGCTTGAAGACTGAAATTGATCACATTTGGTGTTTGGCCTACAGTGATATTTCATTGCTGTCTTATTTTTAACATCCTTATGCTTAGCCTTCTAATGTCTGAACATATTTTTTGTTTTATAAGTAAATTAATATTATGATTTTCTCCTTGTTACAGTGGGACTAGGTCAAATAGGAAATTTCTTGGCCTATAACACCGCTCCTGCTGCATTAGTGACTCCATTAGGAGCCCTTGGTGTGCCATTTGGGTAATATCTTTATTTGACTTGTATGTTTATGTTGACATGTAGCATGGAATTTTATTTCCCATTGAAGCTTAAGCTCCTTTCACACTGGCACTTTAACCCAGTAATTAACCATCAATCTACCAGATAACATGCCAGTGTGAATGCTTGCGAACCTGCACACAGGGGTCAAATCACCTGGCAGATGAACCACCTAAGAAGTTTGTATCATTGCCGATTCGTTTTGAATTGGTGTACCGGTTCGTCCAGTGTGAATGGGATAGGGGGTACGCCAGGTCCGATTAGTGAGGATAGTTGGCCCCCTTGCTCTGCGATGCCGGGTGGTGAATGCGAAAGGGCTCAGAGAACCGGTTAACATCGATCCAGTGTGAACGGCTGTACAGGTATTTTAAAATGGTTCATTGAACCACCAATTTAGCAGTTCGCCAACGTGAAAGGGACTTTATTGTGGGGCTACAGTGGTATTCTGGCTAAATGTTTAACTGGTTCATGAATAGTTATGCAACTCTACCTCTGCGAATTTATCGGTATCCGCAGTGACTGGTTCAAACTTTAAATGCTTGATGACGAAGTTACTCTCTCCTTCCAAAGCCAAGTGTGAAACTACTGGATTGTCACACTATTCAACGCTTAGTATCTCAAAAGCTGTAATGTAATTTTTTCCAACTTGGTGTGAATCCAGTGAACCATTTGGGCTCAATAATTTTGGCAATACCTGTTTAGAACTCAACAATAGTGCAGGAATCTGGTCATTTCTTCATTAATAAGCTTTTAAGAAATGTTTGTGGGTGGGCATCACATTCTACCTTGATGTTTTCCAGTTCACTCTTAGCTTCTTACATGTTGCAAGAGAAACTAAACTTGTTGGGCAAACTGGGATGTCTCCTGAGCTGTGCAGGATCGGTTGTGCTGGTCATCCATGCTCCGAAGACAGATAATATAACATCAAGGGTGCAACTTGAAGAGAAACTTTTAGATCCAGGTAAAGTTGAATTTGTTAATATTGTTGTCAAGCAACTTGGGGGGACATTATATTCTTTTGGGTGTTATTGTGTATTAATACAAGTTAGAAACAATGGATTGGTGAAACCTAATACTAGCCATTGAGTTGTTTTAAGTTCAAGTATTTATCATCCGATTGTACCAGTACAACTCAATGAAGCAGCTTTCTTGTGTCCACCGTGCAAGCACGTACAGACATAACCCACAAATAGACAAGTTCAGAACATATTTACTTATTTAAAATAAATATTGTTAATATATAGTGGAGTTTTTTGGACAGTTGTTTTAGCAGTTCACCAGCCATTTGGCAGGCGCTCTGCATTGGGAAGAAGCTGTTTCTCAGCCTGGAGGTACTGGCTCTGATACTCCTGTATCTCTTTCCTGATGGGAGTAGCTCGATGATGCTATGTGCGGGGTGGTAGGGAGTCCTTAATGATTTTTCCAAGCCATCTTTAAACTATGATCCCAGTAAATCACATTGAACTCAAGCCCCTGACCTCCTACGGATGCTGCGAGACTTGCTGAGTTCTTCCAGCATTTCTGTGTTTTTACTACAATCTCAGCGACTGCAGACTTTTGAGTTTCACTCCCCCTTCCCCACTTCCAAGAGCACTAATGGGATATTTTTGAGAAATTTTGTGTTTTTTTTTTTGTTGTCAAATTTACAACCTTGGGCGTGTTAGTCGTTTGTTTTATCAGTAATGTTTGTCATTGCGGACCACCTGCAACAAATTCACGGAGCACCAGGTTGAAAAAATACTGCCTTACTTAAGAGCTAGGAAATCGGGTGGTTTTAAAAACATTGAGATTTATTGTTTTATTTTCTTCTTCCTTTGCAGTGTTTCTTGGATATGTCTGCATTGTCCTAGCACTCCTTGTATTGCTAATCTTCTGGATTGCACCTGCCCATGGTTCTACCAACATTCTAACCTACATTGGTATTTGCTCATTACTGGGGACCTTCACCGTGCCCAGCAGTAAAGGCATTGGCTTGGCTGCTCAAGATGCATTTAGCGGCAGTCTGTTAAATCAAAGGGCCCTGTGCCTTTGTATAATTCTGCTGCTCACACTGGTTTGCAGTATTTTTCTTCAGTTTATCTACATTAACAAGGCACTGCAGTACTTTGATTCCTCCCTGTTTGGTGCTGTCTACTATGTGGTTTTCACAGTTTTAGTCACATTAGCGTCTGGAATCCTCTTCCAGGAGTGGAGTGATGTCACTTTTGTCAACTTTCTTGGAATGCTGTGTGGATTTATCACCGTTTCTGTTGGGATCATCCTACTGCAGGTGTTCAAGGAATTCAGCATCTCTGCAACCGACTTGAGAAAAGTCACGTCAAAGAAGCACTGAAGCAGTTCAGTTTGTGGTCAGCGAGGGCATCAGAACAGCAATGAATGTTGTACAGGGTTTCTTGTCATGTGAGTAAATACAACGGGCACACGCACCAAAATTCTTACCTGCTGCAGCCAAGCAGGTGCATCGGGTCCACCAACCACAGTGTGCAGTGCGTCTGGCGTAGTGGTTGGCACAACTCCTTTACAGCACAAACAATCGGTACTGGGGTTCGAATCCCGTGCTGTCTGTATATTCTCCCTATGGGTTTTCCCTGGGAGCTCAGTTCAAAGCGGTCCAGGGGTGCAGGTCAAGTGGGTGTAAATTGGGCAGCACAGATTCATGGCCGTGTACGTTTAAAAATTTAATAGGATATATTAAATTACTGCCATGTGCCATGAGGCAAAGGGATACCAAACAAAAAAAAACATACAGTTGCAGTGACTGGAAAAAAAACCTGAACTTTGCAGAACATTTCACTTTTATCATGTTCTTGGAATTTAAATGACTTGTTTGTCATGCAGGTATTATCCAGGCTCATACAGCCTGGAGTGAAATAACAATGAATAAAATAAATAGATCAACTTCACTGGACAACAAAGATTTTTGCTTTCTGAACACTTTTGGGTGTATTTTATTGATTTTGGGCTGCTGATCAGGAAAATCACCTTAAAAGTTTCCTTTCAAGTACCGTTTTTCGATATAACCAATTTTCATAATTTCCTGTTGTATTTTAAGCCTACTTCAAGTATTCAAATTTTCTTGGACTTCTTCCCTGCTGATCTTGGTGCAGTCAGTGGCGAACTTGGTGAAAGGTCCGTTCAAGAGTCTGATAACATTAGGAAAGTAAGTTGGTATGATAAATCTGTTCCATTGTCATCCGCAAACCAGTTTCTTTGGGTTGCTTCACATTGTCCTTTACCTGCATTCACATTCCTCCTCTCACCATGGTCTATTAGAAAGTTGCTCAGAAGATGGGATAATCCAAGCTACTGACAAAACTGCAGGATCCCGGGGGCTCCGGTTTCTTCCCACCGTTCTAAATGTACTGGGGGTGTAGGTTAATTGGGTGGCATGGAATTGTGGGCTGAAATGGCCTGTTACCATGCTGTATGTCTAAAAATTTAAATCTTTGTTTCTTTTAGGAGTAATGAACCAAGTGATTGTGAGTATTGTGTTCAGTCCTGGTCACCTCATTATAGGAAGGATGTGGAAGCTATGGAGAGGTGATTTACCAGGATGTTGCCTGGATTAGAAAACGTGTCTTATGAGGCAAGGTTAGCAGAGCTGGGACTTTTCTCTTTGGAGTGTAGAAGGATGAGAGGAGACTAATCGAGGTCTACAAGATTCTGAAAGGCATAGATAAGGTGGACAGTCAATTCCTTTTTCCCAGGCAGGAGTAGCAAACACCAGGGGACATTTCTACAAAGTGAAGGGAGGAAAGTTTAGGGGAGACATCAGGGATAAATTTTTACACAAGAATTGTGGGTGCCTGGAATGCCTTGTCAGGATGGTGGTGGAGGCTGAAACATTAGGGACACTTAAGAGACGAGTGGATTAAAGAAGAACAGAGGGTTACTAGGTAGGACGGGTTTAGTACTTTTGTTTTGGTAGGAATATATAGGTTGGCATAACATCGAGGGCCAAAGGACCTGTACTGTGCTGTAATGTTCTATGTGATTGTTGAGTATTTCCCTCCCACCACCACCATCTGCCCTTGTTACTAAGTGGAGACTTGCATCCAGTTATTTCACAGATATGCACCACTAGATTGTTGCCCAGACTCAACTTTTCAAATGTTTGCTGAATAACCAAAAGTTAGACAATAATTCTTGAAGGTTAAAAGGAAATCCCCAATGTGTTGGTATTTGAACATTAGCCCAAGTTTACCCTTTCAGTTTATGTCAGACATGCTACTTTAAATACAATACTGAAATCTCATCATGTGAGTTTGAGTACTGTAATTGCCTTTGTGAGCTTTATTTTGGACCTTCAGAAGTTGAATTGTTTGCTTTTTTTGAACACTGAATTATCTGCAACTACTGAACTGAAGAACCGATCTTTTGTGGGGGGGGGGGGCATTCTGTGAATTAGGAGTGTTATTGTTCGAAGCAAACAGCCACGTTGGTCAGTGAACTGGTGCAAATTCAGAACGTTATTAAAATAGCACGACTGCTGTGAAATTCCTGGCACCTTGAATGAAGGGAGGACTAAAATGTGTTTTTAGTGGATGGATTGATATTTCTGGATTTTTCAAAGTTGCACGTTTGGTCAAGTTCAACATTTGGTCAAGGTTGGATAGATTTCTGCCTCGTAGGGGAATTAAGGGGTATGGGGGGAAAAGGCAGGTAGGTGGAGATCAGCCATGATGTCATTGAATGGCAGAGCAGACATGACTGGCCAGATGGCTACTCCTGCTCCTATTTCTTATGTATAAATGAGCAATTCGTGTTTTGGGGAACAGATTGATGTGGCTGATCATCTGCTTTGAGATTGTGGTCACTCTAGAATGCAGCTTCTATGAGTCAATAGACAATAGGAGCTGGAGTAGACCATTTGGCCTGTCGGGCCAGCACCGCCATTTTAGATCATGGCTGATCATTACCATCAGTACCCCTTTCCAGCCTTATCCCCATAACCCTTAACTCCGTTACCCACAAGAGTCTTATCTAACTCTCTTTTGAACATAGTCAGCGAATCCGCCTCTACCACCCTCTGTGGCAGAGCATTCCACAGATTCACACTTATCTGGGTAAAAAAATGCTTTCTCATCTCCGTCCTAAAGGGCCTACCCTGTATTCTTAAACTATGCCCTCTAGTCCTCGTCTCCCCCATCATTGGGAACAAGTAATCCGACTTCACCCTGTCTATCCCCCTGATGATTTTGTATACCTCAATCATGTCCCCCCTCATCCTTCTAAACTCCAATGGATACAAGTCCAGTTTTTCTAGCCTTGCTGCATATGACAACCCTGCCATCCCTGGAACTAACCTTGTAAATCTGCGCTGCACACCCTCTATAGCTAGTATGTCCTTCCTCAAGTTTGAAGATCAAACTTTAGCTTTTGGAGTCACTGTGTTCCTGTACTGTCTTTCATGCATGAATGCATATTTGAGGCTTTAAAAATAAGATTCAGAATGGAATCTTGAAAATAACCACTTCATCTACATCTCCCTCACTGTCTTCTCACTGGTTCTTCCAAAAATGGAAGTTAAGATTTCCCACTCGGCGAACTTGTACTGAATACTGACTACTATCTCCAGTTTAATAAGTTGAAGCTCTTGTTCCGTTTTCCTTATACAGTAAAATCCCCGAAATTCAAGCAGCTGACAAAAAAATACAAAAGTTTAAAATTGGTGCCCCCTCGTGGTTAGTTCATCAGAGGTGCAGCATGGAATCTCAAGCAACTGGAAAATACACTTATCCGGCATCTACCATTCCCCATAGTTGCTGGATACCCGGCGTTTTACTGTATTTTAAAAATGAAGTATGTGACTAACATTAATTCTGTACAATAAAGTTTACTGATGCTCTGAGGCTATAAGAAATAGGAGCTGAAATAGACTATTCATTACCCACCTCCACCAATAACCTTGATGCTCTGGCTAATCAAGGATCTATCGATCTCTGCCTTAAAAACACCCAATGACTTGGCCTCGACAACTGCCTGTGGAAACAAATTAAACAGATTTACCACCCTCTGGCTAAAAACATTTTAAAATTTCAAACTGGTTCTTACAAACCTTTTTATTTTCATTTCAAGGATCTAACAAGAACTGTCAATTTCGTTCAGCTTTTTAAAAGTCTATAACCCCTGACAGTAATATTCATTAATTGGATATTGTCAAATAATGGATTCATTCATGGGATGTATGAGGTTCGAAAGAAATCTAACATTTAATCTGCTTGGAGTTGCAAACTAGTTACACTGGTTTTGTTTGAGAATTTAACATGCAGAAATTCATGAAAAATTTGAAATAGGCAGTGATCATTTATTAAACTGATGTAGATCCAATTTCTTTTTCAATATTTTTATTGGTTTTATCAATAAATGTTCCATTGGTACATAACAAAATATTAACAAATCTCATATAACAATACAAATAGTGCTGAGACCTACATTACATTAAAAAGAAAGATAAAAAGAAAAGCACTAGACTAAATATCTAAACCAGTCTCCTCCCATTGGAGGCCTACTGACTAACACAAACAGTCCACTACTAAAAATAGAAAAAAGGAAGACAAACATTGGGTAAGAAAAAGAACAAAAACTAGTTAATCTTACTAATTTTGAAACTAATTAAGAGAAGAATCCCATAAAGTTAAGCTTCATTTCAGCAGTGGAACATCTAATTTTTTTTCCAAAGTCAGGCATGCCATCATCTCGGACAACCCATGTGTGGGAGGGACAGCATCTTTCCTTCTCATTAACATGGCCCTTCTTGTGATAAGGGAGGTGAGGGGAAAAACGTGGGATTGTGGAGCAGTCAGAATTAAACCAGAAGGCCTATTTATTCCAAAGATTTGGGATCAAATTAATACTAAGAATGAAAGACAAGGTGCGAAATACCACTTCCCAAAAATTGAAAAGAGAAGAACAGAACTAAAACAGATGATGCAGTGAGCCTCCTTCAGTTATACACTTATCACATTTAGAAGAGAGTTTGAATAGAATTTAGCCAATTGGACTTTGGAAAAGTGGGCCCAGTGTACGGCCTTAAACTGTATTAATGAGTGTCTAATGTAGTTTCAGAGATTAACTGTTGAAAATCTTGTTCCCATAGTTTTTTTTTAAAATTCTGTCCAGGGAACTATCCCTAGAATTTAAAACTAAAGGCCAGATACCACCCCTGTGTAATTAGGTTGGAAATTATAAATCATCCCTATCATATTAGGTTCTAGGTCTTTGAGGAGCTTCAAAATTAAAGATTTAAAAAAAGCTCCTAACCTGTGAATAGCAACAAAAAAAAATTATGTCTAGGCGTTTTTAAATTTGGTGGATTAATTGTTCGAAAGAAGCAAGATTTTTGTCAGTAAAAATATCTGAAAAAGATTGTGCACCTAAATTTAACTACTTGGTTTAATTTAATACTTGGAGCACCTTTGCCTTTTTTGGCATCCAAATTAACTGCTAATTTTGTTCTTAAACATACATGGAGAATCTGGTTTCAATTTAGGAAATATTTTGGGTCCAATTGATTTTTACTAATTAATTTTTATAACTTAATTAATTTATTAATTTGGGTCATTCCGTATTTGAACCTTTGGTTCAAGATAGCAGCCATCATCAGTGGATCCAATTTTAGGTGTGAAAATGTTAATACTGCATTGAGTTACTTTTGCATAAAGAATTGTCAAAGTGAAAATGATTAAAAACTTTGGGTCTTGTGTGTATCCATGAAATGTTTTATGACATAAGAATGTGTACTTTATAACAGTTTAAAATTTTTTTCCATGGAAAGCTGCAATAAAGATTAATATACATATCGTGTAGTTTCTGACTGCTTTTCCTCTAGAATTTAACGATACGGGGTGAACGTGATGAAGTGATAGTTTTGTGATATGTTGTGGTTTGTTTAGATATTTAAGCCTGAAAGTCAAGTTTTTCCTGTTTTTTTTAAAAAACATCTAAATGAATTGGACTGCATTATAGTTTTTCACAATTGTTCCTTTTTCTTGTGATCTTGTGATTTTATAGCTCTGTGGAGATTTCACCTGAAAGATCTATGCCAATCTGATTCAAGCGTGATGGTCAATTTGTTTAAATGGAGAAGAAAAACTGACGGGAGAAAATTGAGGGTTTTTTAAAAAAAATCAGTTCCCTTTAGGCAACCTGATTGTATTTTAAAGTTTTGTTTTAAAATTTTAATAGTTTTTGAATAGCAGAAACATTTTGACAGATTTGATAGCTGGTTAGATAATTACCTTAACTGACTTAAACTCCCTGCAAAATAGGGGAAGCACATTATCTGGCCTCCCATGTGACAATTTACAAATGCAAGGGACTAATCACTGATATTTGGGGAAAGTTATGAAAGTTGGATTTGCAACATGGGTTCATGCCATGAGACTTGGACCAATAAAAGAATTGTTTTCTAGGGCAGAGAATGTTGGGGCTCAGTTTGAAATTGTCATGCGGCAAAAGAGAGAAAGTTTATTTGCCAAGAAATGTGAGCGCACAAAATACTTCATTGCAATAAATGGCAGATGGCAGCACTAATGTTTTAACACTGCCCAAAACATTGGTGATGTATCTTCATCTTTGCAATATGAAGTATACTGTTTGACCTGCTCAATTTCTCCAGTTTTTACTGCTTTTCTCTTGTTACCCACCAGAGGGCAGACGCTGCAATCTTGAGCTAACACTCAAGCAGGTCAGGCTGCATGGTGGGGAGAAATAATCTTGATGGATTCCAACCAAAAACATTGACTGATCATTTGCACTGTTTATTTCCACCAAGGATGTGGCATGTTGTCGAATTCTCTAACAAAATTCTACAGGTGCACTGTGGAAAGTATACTGACACCTTGCGTCACAGCCTGGTTTGGGAATTTGACTGCCTAGGAATGCAGAAGATAAAGTGGCCAGGTTCTGATCTCCCATCCATGGAGGGCAGCCAGCCAACATCATGAAGGACCCCCATCACTTCTGGCCACAATCCTTTCTCACTGTTAACTTCATGTGGATGGCTCAGAAGCCCAAAAACCAGCACCCAGAGGTTCATGAACTGCGTCCAACTGCTCTTGAACCTCGCCTTGTTGAACTGCTCTGACATCACAAACAGGCTGTCGACCATTCTGCTTATTTATACCAATTCCACTTCCCTGTATGAATTCCATATCCCTCTATGCTCTGCTCAATCAAGTATCTATTCAAGTCAACTTCTAAATGTTGTTATGTTCCTACCTCTGGCAGCTTACTCCAGATATCAACTACTTTGTGTGTGAAAATGTTAACCCCAAATCCCCTTTGAACCTCCCTCCAGTTTTAAACGCTGCTGGCTTGTGAATCAGTCACTAACTGTCCTATCTAAGTTTCTCATAATTTCATAAACCTCTATCATGTAAAATTCTCAACCTCCTTCGCAACAGGGAAAGCACAATTCTAATCTGTACGTTCCAAGGAGCAGTTTTTTTATGTTTGTTTGCTCCACAGGCTCTTGGCCTATTAACATGGATATTGTACCGGATAAATTGTACCGGAAAAATTCATTGAAGATCATCCACTAACTGCACGTCCAACCACTAGGACTGTGGCACTCATGCACTTGCAGTCTAAAAAGGTGCCCAGTGTGAATGAGCACGTGGGCAGTAATAATGTTAACTTTATACATGATTTTCCTGACATTGCAGTCTAAAATCACGTCGAGTCTGCTAAGACTTGTTCCACCCAATAAAGCCAAGTATGCCATACGCCTTCATTTCCAGCCTATCTGAGGTGATTCAGAATGTCACCATAGACTCTCAAAACCTTTTTAGGTGTTCAGTGGAGAACATTCTGGCTGGTTGCATCGCTGTCTGGTATGGAGTGCCAATGCTCAGGACCAGAAAAAAAAACTCCACAGAGGATTGTTAACTTGGCTTGTGACAACACAGACACCAGTCTTCACTCCATCTACAGGAGGCGGCGTCTTAAGAAAAGAGCCTCGATCCTCAAGGACCCGCCCCACCCACCCCAAACACCAAGTGGGCTCTGCACTCTTCACCGTGCAACCATCAGGAAAAAGGTTTGGAAGCCTGGAAGATGGGCCCTCAGCAGCACAAGGACAGCTTCTTCCCCACTGCCGTCAGATTCCTGAATGAACAATGGACAACAGATGCTACTTTACCTGGACATTTTCTTTTTCTGGCACTATTTCCATTTATTAAAGTGGTTTATGTCGATGTGATGCTGCCCCCAAACAATGTATTTTGTCACATGGACACGATCATCAATTCTGCTTCACTTCGCTTGGCCACTTTCAATGAGCAATGAACCTGGACCTCTGGATCCCTCTGCACGGCCACACATTGAGGAGCCTGACCATATTCCCCTCACCTTTGACTCCCCCCCACAGTGCAACACCTCACACTTGTCCAGATTAATCTATCATTTCTTTTGATGAAGGGTTCTGCCCCAAAACGTCCACTGGTCATTTTTGCCCATGGAAGCTCCTGCTGAGTTGCCCCGCCAGCTGGCTTTCTCCACTGCACTTGGCTGGATAGCACGCCAAAAGAAGCTTTGCCAAGTGCACCTGAACCTCAAGTCTGGGCCAACCATCATGGAATTGGTGGGCGATCTCAGCAAGAGCCTTCTTGGAGGACCCTGCGGCACGTTGGCCTCCCGGCCGCTAGGGGGCGGTGTAGCGGAACGGACGGTGCTGGCGGAGCCGCATTTCAGATCTGCGGGGCCGAGGCCTGTGCTGGCGCGGGGCGGGGCTGTTCCTTATGCGATCCGGGAGAGGATGAGGGCGGCGTCGGAGCGTGGCCGGTAAATCTGCGATGCTCAACCGGGATGAACCTGGGGACGGGAAAGGAGCGGCGGATAGGGGCGGGGATCAGGTGCCTCGGCTCCCGCTGCCGCCCCCCCCCGGCCCGGCCCGGCCTGGCCCTCCCCCTGGCCCCTCTGACCACCCCGCCCCCTCTGCCCACCCCGCCCCCCCTGCCCAGCCCAGCCCTTCCCCCTCCCCCTCTGCCCGGCCCGACCCGGCCCTCCCCCTGGCCCCTCTGCCCACCCCGCCCCCCCTGCCCACCCCGGCCCTTCCCCCGCCCCCTCTGCCCACCCCGCCCCCCGCCCCCCCTGCCCACCCCGGCCCTTCCCCCGCCCCCTCTGCCCACCCCGCCCCCCTCCCCCTCTGCCCACCCCGCCCCCCTCCCCCTCTGCCCGGCCCAACCCGGCCCTCCCCCTGGCCCCTCTGCCCACCCCGCCCCCCCTGCCCACCCCGGCCCTTCCCCCGCCCCCTCTGCCCACCCCGCCCCCCTCCCCCTCTGCCCACCCCGCCCCCCTCCCCCTCTGCCCACCCCGCCCCCCTCCCCCTCTGCCCGGCCCAACCCGGCCCTCCCCCTGGCCCCTCTGCCCACCCCGCCCCCCCTGCCCACCCCGGCCCTTCCCCCGCCCCCTCTGCCCACCCCGCCCCCCTCCCCCTGGCCCCTCTGCCCACCCCGCCCCCCCTGCCCACCCCGGCCCTTCCCCCGCCCCCTCTGCCCACCCCGCCCCCCTCCCCCTCTGCCCGGCCCGACCCGGCCCTCCCCCTGGCCCCTCTGCCCACCCTGCCCCCCCTGCCCACCCCGGCCCTTCCCCCGCCCCCTCTGCCCACCCCGCCCCCCTCCCCCTCTGCCCGGCCCGACCCGGCCCTCCCCCTGGCCCCTCTGACCACCCCGCCCCCTCTGCCCACCCCGCCCCCCCTGCCCAGCCCAGCCCTTCCCCCTCCCCCTCTGCCCGGCCCGACCCGGCCCTCCCCCTGGCCCCTCTGCCCACCCCGCCCCCCCTGCCCACCCCGGCCCTTCCCCCGCCCCCTCTGCCCACCCCGCCCCCCTCCCCCTCTGCCCGGCCCGACCCGGCCCTCCCCCTGGCCCCTCTGACCACCCCGCCCCCCCTGCCCACCCCGGCCCTTCCCCCGCCCCCTCTGCCCACCCCGCCCCCCTCCCCCTCTGCCCGGCCCGACCCGGCCCTCCCCCTGGCCCCTCTGACCACCCCGCCCCCCCTGCCCACCCCGCCCCCCCTGCCCAGCCCAGCCCTTCCCCCTCCCCCTCTGCCCGGCCCGACCCGGCCCTCCCCCTGGCCCCTCTGCCCACCCCGCCCCCCCTGCCCACCCCGGCCCTTCCCCCGCCCCCTCTGCCCACCCCGCCCCCCTCCCCCTCTGCCCGGCCCGACCCGGCCCTCCCCCTGGCCCCTCTGACCACCCCGCCCCCCCTGCCCACCCCGGCCCTTCCCCCGCCCCCTCTGCCCACCCCGCCCCCCTCCCCCTCTGCCCGGCCCAACCCGGCCCTCCCCCTGGCCCCTCTGCCCACCCCGCCCCCCCTGCCCACCCCGGCCCTTCCCCCGCCCCCTCTGCCCACCCCGCCCCCCTCCCCCTGGCCCCTCTGCCCACCCCGCCCCCCCTGCCCACCCCGGCCCTTCCCCCGCCCCCTCTGCCCACCCCGCCCCCCTCCCCCTCTGCCCGGCCCGACCCGGCCCTCCCCCTGGCCCCTCTGCCCACCCCGCCCCCCCTGCCCACCCCGGCCCTTCCCCCGCCCCCTCTGCCCACCCCGCCCCCCTCCCCCTCTGCCTGGCCCGACCCGGCCCTCCCCCTGGCCCCTCTGACCACCCCGCCCCCCCTGCCCACCCCGGCCCTCCCCCCTGCCCAGCCCAGCCCTCCCCCCACCCCCTCTGCCCACCCCGCCCCCCCATTACCCCCCGCCCCCCTGCCCATCCCGGCCCTCCCCCTGCCCCCACTGCCCACCTCAGTCTTTGCCCCCACCCTCCCCTCTGCCCACCTTGGCCTTTGCCCTGATCCTTTCTCTCCCCCCCCCACTCTCGCCTACCTCGCTCCTTGCCCCACCCCGGGCCCACCTTGGCCCTTGCCTCCCCCACCAACCATCCCCTCGAACCTACACCCGCCCCCCCCCCCCCATTCCATGGATCCCCCACCTCAGCCAACCTGGTCTTTTCTCCCCCCTCCTCCGCAGACCCACTTTCCTCCACTGCACGAGTCCTCTCTGCCCCTCAAAGAGGAGGTATATACAAATGTTTAAGAATCAGAGCAATTTTTTGAGAAATATGTTTAAATGATGACTTTTCTGCCAATTTGTTATGTGCAGTGGCATAATTTTCCATGCCAGTCCAGAATGTTTTCCTGTTGGTCTCATTGACCTGCATTTTTGACTTTTCATGTCCATGAACCTGTCCAAATGTTGTTTGAACAAAATTTAGCTGCCTCTGGGACCTTGTTCCACCCTCTGTGAAAGATTTACTCCTTATGCCACTTGTAAATTTCTACCCATTCACTTCAAGCGTATGGTGTTCGGTTTTAGATTCCACTTCCTGGGAAGAAAAATATGATCATCCACTATACCTGTGCTGCTCCTAATTTTATGAACATCTATCACTGCTTTCGATGAAGACTTTTGCTGCATTATTAGGAAGTTAGCAGATGACACTAAAGTGTCTGGCATTGTAGTAGTGAAGATGGTTGCCAAAGGTTTGGGTCAGGTGGGTAGAGGAATGGTTGATGAAGTTTAATGCAGAGGTGTTGAATTTTGGGAGGTCTTCCTTCAGTAGGACTGAATGGTAGGCATCTGGGGATCATTGTCAAGCATATGGATCAACAAGTATGGGCAGATGGGCAGATAGTACCTTGAAAGCGGTGTCACTGGTAGATAGGGTAGACAAGAAGGGTTGTGGCATATTGGCCTTCATCATTTAGAGTATTGAGTATAAAAGTTAGAAGGTCATTGGTGAAGCCTCATTTAAGTATTGTGTTCAGTTTTGGTCACCGTGCTGCAGGAAAGATGTCAAGATGGAAAGGATCCAGAGAGGATTTACAAGGATGTGGCCAGGACTCATGAACCTGAGTTATGGTAAGAGTTTGAACAGACGAGGGCTTTACCTTAGAGCGCAGGAGGATGAGAGATGGTGTCATGGAATTGTTCAAAATCACGAGAGGAGTAAATCACGTGATTTGAGAGGTTTTATCCAGGGCAGGGGAATTGGCAACCAGAGGAAATCTGCTTAAGATCGAATAGGAAACTGAGGAGTAACTTTTTTTTAAACACAGAAGATGGTGGGTGTATGGAATAGGCTACTGGAGGAGGTGGTTGAGGCTGGTACTTAGGCAAAGCTTAAGGATAAAAGGCCACTGCATGGATAGGATTGTTTTAGAGGTATATGGGCCAAAGGTAGGCAGATGGGATGAGTATGGTTAGAATATTTTGGTTGGCAAGGACAAGTTGTGTCAATTCTGTTCTAGAAACTGCCTATATCAGAATGTTACTGATCTTATTCTATCAGTTTTTTTTAAAGCAAATGCCAACAGCACATTGTTAATTAGAGGGTTTTTTTTGTATATTTACGTAAAAACATTTTTGATGCCTGTACATTGTATTACCAAAGAATGAACATGTTACTTGAAAGCATATTTTATGAAAATTAGTCCTGAAATTGTGCAAACTCGATGCATTTTCTGGTAGCTTCTGATATAACCATTTACGTAGCGGAAACAGGCCATGTCGGCCTTTCGAGTCCGCACCAGTTCACGAGAACAACTCCACTAGCTCGAACCTCCTGCTCACTGCCAATAATCCTCAAACCCCCTCACTTCCATGTACACATCCAACCTTCTCTTAAATGATAGAATACACTGCTTCTGGTGTTATAAGTTGCCTCAGTTTTTTGGATTTTTGTGTGCAAATTTTGGTGTTCCTCTACTTATTTCCAATGTATGAAATATCTATTCAAGTCTACTTTATAATTTAAGTACAAGATCCATAAAAAACAAAAAAAATGTTGTATTTTGTCTGTAATTTTCTGACTGTTTATCTTCCCCAGTTATTAATTTTCATTCACACCAGTAGTTGTCATGGGCTTATGGGATGCTGTGGGATTGTTGCACTTGATTCTTTGTCAATGGACACTGAAAAGATAGGCTGAGTTCTTCCAGCATTTTGTGTCTTTGTGCTCCTGCCTCACTGAATTGGTCTCTGCTTAGCTCAACTCTGTTTTGTCCCCCTTGGTCCAGTCCTTGGGTACTCACATGGACGCCTGCTATGCCTTTTTGTTGGCTAAGAGGAGCAATTCATGCTACAAGCCTATACAGACAACACCCCTCAACTCTTCCTCCACTATGTCGATGATTATTTTGGTGCTGTCTCACGTACCCATGATGAGCTTGTTAACTTCATCCACTTTGCTACCAACTTCCACCCTGACCTCATATTCATTTGGTCCATCTCCAGCAACAATCTCCTTTTCCTTGATCTCGCTGTCTCCATCTCAGGAGACAAATTCTGGACAGACATCTTCTATAAGCCCACCAACTCCCATAGCGACCTCGACTACACCTCTTCCCACCCTGTCCCCTGTAAGGATTCCATTCCATTCTCTCAATTCCTCCATCTCTTGTCACGCCTTCACCAGGATGAGGACTTCCACACCAGATCATCAGTGATGTCCTCCTTCTGACAGCATGGCTTTTCCTCTACTACCATCAACTCAGTGCTCACCCATTTATCCTTCATTACCTGCACATCTACCCTGGCCCCCTCTCCCCCACTTGCAACAAAAACTGGATTCCTTTTGCCCTCACCTACTAGCCCACCAGCCTTCGCATCCAACACATTTTCCTCCGCCATTTCCGTCACCTCCTACATGATCCCACCACTAGACACATATTCCCCTCTCTTGCCTTCCACAGTAACCACTCCCTCTGTGACTCCCTTGTCCACCAATTGACCCATTGGGACCTACCCCTATGACCTCAGGAGATGCTTCACTTGCACCAACACCTCCTCTCTCACACCAAACAGTCCTTCCAAGTGAAGCAACATTTCACTTGTGAATCTGATTTTTTCTTTAAACCTGATTGTAGCTTCCATTGTCTCCTCTGGCAGATCATTCTAGATACCATCTACCTCGTTTTACACACCCTCACTGTGGGAAACCCCTCTGACCTCCCTAACCCTCCACCTCTCCCCTCTGACCTCTCCTACCTTCCTTCTCTACCCTCTGACCTCCCTAACCCTCCACCTCCTCCCAACACCCTTCACCACACCGATTCCTACTCTGACTCTCCTTTCTCTGAGCCACCTTGATGAGTTCCACGCTCGCCAAAATGTAAAACTCTTCTGTCGCTTCTGCCTACTTCCACAAGTGTGACTCTCCATCCCTCACCCAAGACCCCTTCTCCCACTTTAAGCCTTCTTCCTCCTCTTCGACACTTCATCTTAGCCATCTGCTCGCTCTGGATCTTTTGATTTCCAATGCTGCCGAGACATCAACTTCACCACTCCCCTCTCTTATTCTAATCTTACTTCCTCTGAACGCTCTGCCCTCCACTCTCCACAACAATCCCAACCTCTCCATCAAACCATCAGACAAGGGTGGCGCTGTTGTGGTCTGTCACACTGACCTCTACCTTGCCTAGGCCAGCCGACAGCTCTCAGATACCTCCTCCTACTTATGCCTTCCTCAAGACCCCACCACAGCTCATCAAGCCACTGCCTCCAACACTATCTCCAACCTCATCACTTCTAGTCACCTCCCTCCCATGTTCTCTATAGTTGATGGTCTGAAAAGTTTGGGGACCCCGACTTAGACTTTTTTGATTTCTGCTAATCTACTCTCCTTTCCCCTTCTCTTCCCTTCCCTTCCCCTTTTCAGCTCTCCAACCCCTTCCCTCTCAATTCACCTGGCCATCCCTCCTCCCCTTGTTGCTGCTGTGCCCTCCCTCTCTTTTCCACTTATTAACTCATGCCTTTGTGACCATGCCTCACCCCTCATCCTTTATTCAGATGCCTGCTGACATTTTATTTGTACCTCGAGCCCAAAACATCGATTATGTATATTTATCTTTGCAATATAAAGAACACTGTTTGACCTGCTGAGTTTCTCCAGCATTGTGTTTCTACTTCAACCACAGTATCTGCTGTCCTATCGGTGCCTCTCCATTTTATATACCTCTACCATGACACATTTCAGCCTACTTTGCTCCAGACGCAGCCTATAAATCTTTCCTGCAAGTTGAGCCCTCTCATCCAGGCAAGGCCCTTGTAAAACTATTCTGTTCTCCTCTAGCTTAATCATGTCTTTCGAATAGTGGGTTAATGTGATCAGAAGTAATATGATTCACAACCTCCAGATGTTTGGAACTTGTTCACAGGTAATTCATTTTGATGTCTAATCATTGTTTACGAGTATCAATGTATCAGAAAGAAACTAAGATGTGTAACAGCCCACAGAGACGTGGACCAGCCCACAAAATGGCACATAAACGTGGCGACTATGCGGACCTGGGGATGACACCGGCCGTCGACCCAGGTGATCTCCCTGTGGTGAATGTCTGCCAAGTGCCTGTCTCCCCTCTGGCGAGCCTTACTGTACTAACATTGGCTGTTCATTATCTCTACTGTTAAGGACACTCTCCTTGGATATAACTGCATGTGCATCTATTCTCTTTCATTATTATACCATGAGTTTCTGCGAATAAAAGCCATGATTATTGTTTGACCACATCGTCTTTGTCAACTTCATCAACTAGCACTTCAATTTTATTAGCAGAAACTCATGGTACAATAATGAACAGTGTAATGTTAAATTTCGGTGGGCCACTACCCACACTTACCATCCCCCACGCTAGTTACTGCGGTCTGTCCACGTTAAAGATCAAATCTCCCTCCCTTTTCAGTGATTTATCCCCCGAATGTCGGCCGATTGCCACTAAGAGCCGTTCTTACAGCAAAGAGGATCATGAGTTTATCAAAGCTGAGACCCAGAGATTGCTGAAAGAAGGAGTAGTTAAACCCAGTAAGAGTCCGTGGCGAGCCCAGGTGGTAGTTGTGAAAAATCACACTAAGAAACGACTGGCTATTGACTACAGCCAGACAATCAACTGTTATACTAACCTGGATGCCTACCCCCTGCCACGCATCAATGAAATGATTAATCAGATAGCACAATACAAAGTGTATACACTATCGACCTCAAAGCAGCTTACCACCAAATCCCCATTAAGAAAAGGGAACAGCCCTATACGGCTTTTGAGGCTGATTGGGGGGGGTTATACCAGTTTAAAAGGGTACCTTTTGGGGTCACTAATGGTGTGTCCGTGTTTCAAAGGGAAATGGATAAGATTGTTAGGACGTATGAGTTACAGGGTACGTTTCCCTATCTGGATAATGTCACTATCTGTGGGAAAACACAGGCTGAGCACGACAACAACTTAAAGAAATTTTTAGCAACAGTTAAAGAACTCAACCTTATATTTAACGAAGGCAAATGTGTGTTGAACGTGACAGAGCTACCCATTCTGGGCTACATTGCCGCAAGGGCGAAATCCGCCCGACCCGGGAAGAATGGCCCCCCTTAAGAAGTTACCATCCCCAAACTCAGCAAAAGCCCTTAAAAGGTGTATGGGACTCTTTTCCTATTACTGCAAATGGGTTCGGGACTACGCCATGAAGGCACGTCCTCTGTTTGACACTAAATCTTTTCCTCTCTCTTCAGTGGCCTTGAAGGCTGTCGAGAGAATTAAAGGTGATATTGCCAAAGCTGCACTCTCGTCCATTGACGAGGATGTCCCATTCCAAGTGGAAACTGATGCCTCAGATTGTGCCTTGGCAGGAACCCTTAATCAAAAGGGCAGACCTGTGGCATTTTTCCCCCGCACGTTACGCAGACCTGAACTTAAACATCCTGCCATTGAAAAAGAAGCCCAGGCTATTATTGAAGCTGTTCGCTACTGGAGACACTTTCTAGCCGGCAGAAAATTTACTCTTGTCGCTGATCAGAAATCTGTAGCCTACATGTTCAGTACTAAACACAAAAGTAAAATCAAGAACGATAAGATGGCACGCTGGTGAATAGAACCCTCAACTTATAATTATGAGATCCAGTACAGACCGGGCAGGTTAAATGAATCCTCTGACGCATTGTCACAATCTGCTGCTGGTGCTCAGCTGGAGGGGCTAAAAGAGATCCATAGCAGACTGTGCCACCCAGGAGTCATGAGATTCTTCCACTACATAAGGGCTAACCACCTTCCTTACTCTCTGGAAGAAGTCAGGAAACTGACTAAAAGCTGTCCTGTTTGCGCAGAATGCAAACCGCAATACTTCAAAGCTCCAGAGGCCACTCTCATCAAGCCAAACTGACCTTTTGAGAGGATTAGCTTAGATTTTAAAGGGCCGTTACCTTCCAACAACAAAAATGTATATTTCCTTACTGTAATTGACAAATATTCCAGGTTTCCCTTTGCAGACGTCCTGCTCTGACATCTTGTCAGTGTCTGTCATTAAGTCACTTGACAGAATTTTCAGCATTTTTGGTTTTCCCAATTACATTCATACTGATAGAGGCTCAGCATTCATGAGCGCTGAACTGCGGCGAGCCCTGCTACGAAAGGGGATTGCCACCAGCCGTACCACGAGCTACAACTCGCAGGGCAATGGGCAGGTTGAAAGGGCTAATGCTACAGTCTGGAAGACTGTTAATCTTGCTTTAAAAACACATGGTTACCCTGTTACCCGGTGGCAGGAGGTGCTGCCTGAGGCATTACATTCTATTCGGTCTTTATTGTGTACTGCAAAAAAATCAAACACCTCATGAACGTATGTTTGCCTTTCCTAGGAAATCAGGAACTGTGATGGACTGGCCAGCCTGTTTATCTGAGCCTGGAAGCGTGCTGCTGAAGAGCCACGCTCGGGCGCGTAAAACAGACCCCCGAGTCCAACCAGTTCAGCTACTGCATACTAACCCCAACTACGCTCATGTTAAATTCCCTGACAGGAGTACTGACACTGTATCCCTAAGAGATCTGGCCTTCCTTGCACCCCTACTCAGAGTGAGCCTGAGAGGTTGGACTCACTCCCTCCCCAGCCTGTGATTCCTAGTCAGCTTTCAGATGGCCATGCTGAGGCTCCACTGTCTCACGGAGCCTCAGCATGGAGGCGGGTCCAGAAGTCAGTCCTTCTCACACTACTGACCCAGGACCTGTACCAGTTCCCAAGGTTGCAAAGGAGCCACCTGTTTTGAGACGAAGCACCAGAATTCGTAAACAACCTGATAGGCCGACATATTCATAAAACATCTCATTATATTTCGATTGCTTGCCAGATACTGGCGTATTCTGGCTGTTAGAGTATTCTCAATGCCAAACATGGTATCCATGTATCGCTTGCTTCAGTCTTTTCTAGCAGCTGTCCTTTTGATTTTAATCCTTCTTCTGCCGGGGGGAGACTGTGGTGAATGTCTGCCAAGCTGCCTGTGTCCACTCTGGCGAGTCTTGCTGTACTAACATTGGCTGTGCAATATCTCTTCTGTTAAGGACACTCCCCTTGGATATAACTGTGTATGCATCTATTGTCTTTCATTATTGTACCATGAGTTTCTGCTAATAAAAGCCATGATTATTGTTTGACCAGATAGTCTTTGTCTACTTCATCAACTGGCACTTCACTCCCGTAAGGCAGGAAGATGGTGAAGTGTGGAGGGAATGCCGGCCAATCCCAGGCCAGCGCTTTGATGACGCAATGCCCTTGCATCAGCTCCTAGGGTCCACATAAACATGATGGCCAGTGCAATAAACCAGTCTTGAGTTCAAGGTTTTGGTTGTGTGTAATTCTTGTCCACGTCCATGTCGTGTGACCGGCAGTTAGACCCGAAGTTGATGAACCAAGCAGAGCCAGCGACCGTCCGTGTGTTCTTGCTCAGGCTCCCAATGTTTTAGGTGTTGGAGCCATACATGAGGTTTGAGCAGGCCAAGGCTTAGTTTCAGCTTCGACTTCGCTGACGACGACAACTGCTAATTCTGCGTCGTGTTCACATTCAATCAAAAGACAGCGGCAAGGTTTGTAGACTTCCTACAATAGCCTCCGGAGCAAAGCAAATACGTGGCTCTGAAAGAGCTATTAACCCACACTTTTGAGCTCTCCCGGTGTGAGCACGCTGCCCTATTGCTGCATATGGATGGATTGGGGGACAGGGCCTCATCTGCCCTAATGAGCGAGATGCTTGCTTTGACTGAGGGCTAAAAGCCTTGCTTGCTTTTTGAGCATATCTTTCTGGAGCAACTGCCCTAGAATATCCAACTCTTGCTTGTGGACAAGGACTTCAGTGAGCAGGTGGATGTGCTCTGGAGAGTAAAGAAGGATACCAGCACTGTTGTAGACTAGGTTGGCAAGCTCCGTGCACAGCCTACTGCTAGGCCAAGACGAGCTATTATCATCAGCGATAAGGGCGCAGAGGCCCGTTGATGCCACCCACTCTGAGGGTTTCTGGGAAATGCCCTGGCCAACCGTCGTTGATGGCTGCAGTGGTTGGCCCAAGATAGTGTCCTCTTTGTTTGGGACTCCTTGTTAGGCAGGGGTTTCCTAGTTGACACCGGCTCCGAGATGAGCGACTTTCCCCCGCAGGCCTTGACATCCGCAACAGCAAGCAGGGTCCAGCACTGAGGGCAGCAAACAGCTCCTCCATCTGGACTTTTGGTACCTGCACCATCCCACTTGGGTTCAGCAACAGTTGGCTTACATGGACCTTCACCCTCACGGCAATGGCACAACTGATCCTGGGGGCCACTCGTAGACCTCAAGGGAAGACGATTGGTGCATGCCAGAACTTTTCAAACTCTACCTCTGGGGGAAGCCAAACTACCCGACCCCACCCACCCCCCACCATGACTCTTTAACGCTTTCAGATAACGAGTTCATCTGCAACCTGGCAGAGTTCCACTCAATAGTGGCACCAGAGTTCTCTGCAGCTGAGCCAAAGCACGGGGTCAGGCACCATGTTCTGACCGAGGGTCCCCGCTCCATGCCAGGGCACGCCAGCTCCCTCCCGCAAAGCTCAGCCTAGCAATGGAGGAGTTCAAGAAAATGGAGGAGCTAGGTATTGTGTAGTGCTCTGTTAAACCCTGGGCCTCCCCCCTTCACATTGTGCCAAAAACAATGAGGGGAATTGAGACTAAGTGACAACTACCGCCGTCTCAACGAGGACACCACGCCCAACAGATACCCTGTGCCCCACATCCAAGACTTTGCCTCCAACAATGTTCCAAGGTGGACCTCATCTGGGGGTACCACCAAATCCTATTTCACCCCCAGGATGTCTCCAAGTCTGTGATTATAATCCCTTTGGCCTGTTTGAATTCCTACGCATGTCCTTCGGACTGAAAAACATGCCACAAGCTTTCCAGCAGCTGATAGATGCAGTTGGCCGGGACCTCCTATTTGCATTCATCTATTTGGACGATATCCTCATCACTAGCTGTAGCCGCAAAGACCATGCCACCCACCTGAGACAATTGTGCACACGGTTGAGTGAATTTGGTTTGACAATCAATCCGCAAAGTGCCAATTATTGATTTCCTGGGGTGGGGCACAGAATAAACATGGGGCAACCCTCCTCTCCAAAAAGGTTGAGGCAGTCAGGACTTCATCAAGCCACATTCAGTAAAGGGGCAACAGGAATTCGCCAGTATGATAAACTTTTATACCAGCAGCAGTCCACATCATGCATCCACCCCCTCCCCCCACACTTGGCATTAATGGCGGGCAAATCAAAGGACATTACCTAGTCATGGAGGACGTTCCAGAATGCCAAAGATGCACTGGCCAATGCCTCCATTCTGGTCCACCCCAGACCAGAGGCACCTACTACACTGACAGTCAAAGCCTCCAGCACAGCGGTAGGAGACATATTGGAACAGCTTATTGAAGGCCAGTGGCAAACCCTGGCATTTTTCAGCAGACATCTCTGCGCCCCCCTCACCCCCTCAAATACAGCACTGTACTTGGCGGTAAGACATTTCCGTTACTTTTTGGAAGGTCAGCAATTTAAGATCTTCACTGATCACAAGCCTTTGATCTTTGCCTTCCATAAGATATCAGTCCCATGGTTGGCCCAACAGCAAAGACACTTGTCCTACGTGTCACGGACATACAGCACATTGTGGGGAAAAGCAATGTGGTAGCTAATGCCCCACAATTGAATCAGTCCATGCCCTGTCCCAGGGGGTCGACTATGTGACCGTCGCCAAAGCGCAGCAACAGGACCATAAGATCCCTGCATATAGCACAGGTGTCTCCGGTCTCAGGGTGGAAAACATTCCCATTGGCCCAGGTAACCTGACACTACTGTGCAACGTTTCCACCGGCAGCCCTCACTCACCCCATCGTCCCAGCTGCATGGAGGCACCAGGTTTTCAACACCGCAACCTGGTGCATTCAGCAGTACGAGCCACAGTCGAGATGGTGGCCAGCAGGTTTGTCTGGCACGGCCTCCTCAAGCAAGTCAGCCAGTAGGCCAAGGCCTGCATGAACTGCCAGTCCTCAAAAGTACAGACTCCCACAAAGGCACCCACACATACTTTAGAACCAGCATGGCGCAGGTTCAGCCACGTACACATTGATATAGTGGGACAGCTACCAGTTTCCCATGGGGTGAGATACCTGCTGATCATGGTTGACTGCTCCACAAGGTGGCCTGAGGCGGTCCCACTGGCTGATACCACCACAGAAACATGGGTGTCCAGATTAGGGTTCTCAGAGCACCTAACCTCAGACAGGGGCAGACTGGTCAAGTCAATGGACAACGGCCCGATTGGCAGTTCTGGGGCAGGGGTGGGGTAGTGCAGCGGCTTGTGCATAGAGATGTGGATACGTCCACTAAATGACCCGATGAATGTGGCAACCGCACGGACCTGGGGGGTGACACCGGTCGTCATCCTAGGTGACCTCTCACACAGCGGGAAGGTGGTGAACTGTGGCGGGAACGCAGGCCAATCCCAGGCCAGCACTCTGATAACACGGTGCCATGATGTTAATGCCTGGGGCACATATAAACATGACAGCCAGTGCAAAAAATCAATCTTGACTTCAAGGCTTTGGTGTGCATGTAGTTCTTGCTCACACCGGCATAGCGTGAATGCTACAGGTGCATTTATTCCAGTTGATCAAGATACCAGATTCTCAGCTCCTTACTATACTTATTTAACACTAGTATATTGACAACCGCACGGATGGCAGTCTCTTCAATCTGAGGCGCCTGCAAGCTCACACCAAGACACAAGAGAAACTTGTCCGTGAACTACTCTTTGCAGACGATGCCGCTTTAGTTGCCCATTCAGAGCCAGCTCTTCAGCGCTTGACGTCCTGCTTTGCGGAAACTGCCAAAATGTTTGGCCTGGAAGTCAGCCTGAAGAAAACTGAGGTCCTCCATCAGCCAGCTCCCCACCATGATTACCAGCCCCCCCACATCTCCATCGGGCACACAAAACTCAAAACGGTCAACCAGTTTACCTATCTCGGCTGCTCCATTTCATCAGATGCAAGGATCGACAATGAGATAGACAACAGACTCGCCAAGGCAAATAGCGCCTTTGGAAGACTACACAAAAGAGTCTGGAAAAACAACCAACTGAAAAACCTCACAAAGATAAGCGTATACAGAGCCGTTGTCATACCCACACTCCTGTTCGGCTCCGAATCATGGGTCCTCTACCGGCACCACCTACGGCTCCTAGAACGCTTCCACCAGCGTTGTCTCCGCTCCATCCTCAACATCCATTGGAGCGCTTACACCCCTAACGTCGAAGTACTCGAGATGGCAGAGGTCGACAGCATCGAGTCCACGCTGCTGAAGATCCAGCTGCGCTGGATGGGTCACGTCTCCAGAATGGAGGACCATCGCCTTCCCAAGATCATGTTATATGGCGAGCTCTCCACTGGCCACCGTGACAGAGGTGCACCAAAGAAAAGGTACAAGGACTGCCTAAAGAAATCTCTTGGTGCCTGCCACATTGACCACCGCCAGTGGGCTGATATCGCCTCAAACCGTGCATCTTGGCGCCTCACAGTTTGGCGGGCAGCAACCTCCTTTGAAGAAGACCGCAGAGCCTACCTCACTGACAAAAGGCAAAGGAGGAAAAACCCAACACCCATCCCCAACCAACCAATTTTCCCCTGCAACCGCTGCAATCGTGTCTGCCTGTCCCGCATCGGACTTGTCAGCCACAAACGAGTCTGCAGCTGTCGTGGACTTTTTACCCCCTCCATAAATCTTCGTCCGCGAAGCCAAGCCAAAGAAGATTGACAACCAGAACTCAGTGCATTATTTACATTGCAAGTCATACAAGCCCAAAATGTTCTGACCATAAGTGTCTGTAGAATATTTTGCTCTGTAAATTAATGTCTGTAGCAATATGAGTGATTGCATACATGGTCTAGCATGGTCTTCCTGCACTATTTTACTGACATTTCTTCATACCACAGTAGTGACTTCATAAACAAACAATTTTTTTGTTTTTTTTTAGCATGTTAAAAGTTCCATATAGATATATTGTTTTTTTTTTAATGCAGTTTATATTTCTTGATTATCTTAAAATGTGTTTTTTAATACTGAAATTCCCATGAATCTTTTTCACATTGCCTCTGTGACAGATTGTTATATTTTATATTGTTTTATAGGAGATAAATTGTGGCAGGTTTTTTAGTGCGGGACACATACAAACACTTCAAAACAGACCTCATTTAAAATCCCAGAGCTCTGCTCAAGTCACATAGTCCAGGTTCCGGGTTCCTTTGCAAAAACTTTGAAGAATGCCTATAAGGACTTCACAAGTAGGTGTTAATTGGACATGCTGTGCAGTAATGGATTATTGTTTTGGAAAGCAACAGATGAACGAACTCAGATGATTGGGTCTGGTGCTGTAGTCTGAGTGCACATTGCTGTTCTAAGAGGGCCATGTGGTTTTCACTGAGTGAGAGATAGAATCGAGTTCTACAGTTCGGCAGCAGTAGCTGGGACTGGAACAGGACAAGCTTGTGGAAAAACCCCATTTTGAAGACAGGTTGTGAGTTCTTAGTTCAGCCTGGTCAAAGCCCTTGTGGTCCATACAAGAGGAGAGGACTGGCTGCAAAATGTTTCACTTGAAATAAAGAAAACATAAAGGAACTCTGGTGACCTGAAAGAAAGAGGTTATCATCTGGAAAACCCTGATGGGGCAAGTTTCTTCAGCAAGACTAATGCCCCACAATTCTAAAGGAATCAGTTGTGGGTGTCGAATGAGCAACAAATCTCTCTCTGAAAACCGACAAGAACCTTCCTGAGCATTAATTTTCAAGCACCAAAGCCTGGTGAAATTTATAAATGTTAAATTCTGTGCACAGTTTAAGAATTGCCTGAACCTTGGATGAATGAGAAGTGAGATTGGACTACGAATCAAAGAACTTTTCTGAAGTTGCACACACATTACATACGTGTGCCCTTAGAATTAGAAGGGGTTAAATTAGGTTCGTTATTAGTAATAAGTAAAAGTTTGATCCTGTTTTCATGTTTAAAGATAATTGAAAGCAACTTTTATTTAAGTAACCGTTTGTCTTGGTGAATTTCTATTGCTGCTGGGTTTTGGGGTCCTCTGGGCCCGTAACACCTCAAATTTCTGTTTGCACCGAAGAACTTGAATAACCTAGTTGTAGAGTATCAAAAGTAAATTGTAGTCTATTTATCACTTCAGTGTAAAACACTACAAAATGAAAGGCTTTATTTTGTTGGCTTGAAGGTAGATATGATCCAATAAATTCAAAAATTAGTTAAAACTTTCAGTTTTGGTAAATCAAACTGCCAGGACTTGCATAGTAAATGGTTGGGCCTGAGGAAGTGTTGTAGAACAGAGATGTTGAGATACTCCATGTCTTGAAGTTGGCGACACAGGTCGATAGTGGCGAAGAAGGCATTTGGTATACTAGCCTTCATTGTTCAGAGCATTGAATACAGAGTGTGGATTCAAAATTGTCTTGCCTGCAGAGGATGGAGGGTGGTAGTAGATAGAATGTATTCTGTTTGGCGGTGACTAGTGGCATTCTGCAGGGATTTGTTATGGGAGCTCTACTCTTTGTGATGTTTATAAATGGCTTGGAAGAAGTGATGGTGGGTTAGTAAGTTTGCACAAAGGTTTGGGCTGTTGTGAATAGGGTAAAAGGTTGTGATAGGTTACATTGGGTGCAAATGGGATGCAGAGTTGGGTGGACAGGTGGTAGATGGAGTTCAATCCTGTGTGAAGCATTGCACTTTGGAAGATTAAACTTGAATGTAGAGTATATGGAGGAACAGAGGGTTCTTGATGACCAAGTCCATGGGAACCCTCAATCAATAGGGTAGTTAAGATAGCATATGGTGTGCTGGCAACTTGCACGTATGTGGAAAGTTGATAATTTACAGACATTTGGTGAGATTAAATTGTTGCGCAAATCTGATGAGATCTGGTTTGGAGAGAGGTTGTGTGAGAATCTGTTAACGTTATGGTAAGACTTTGAGGTTAATAAAAATTGTTAATTGTAGGGCCATGAACAAAGCTAAATCAGCAGATCTCTAAATTTACTTGAAAGGTTGATGCAATGCCTCAATAAATGTATACCTAGATTTTGGCCATGCACAATGAACAAAACAAAGAACAAAAAATAAGTACTCTGTCATCACTCATCAAACTCACTCGACTGAACTTGAAATTAAAGCATTGCTTAGAATAACTGTTGAAATAGACTTGATGAAGGAAGGAATCAAGCCTGAAATGTTGGTTATGTATCTTGGCTACATAAAGTATACTGTTTAACCAGCTGAGTTTCTCTGGCATTGTGTTTTTACTTCAACCATGGTGTTTTGTTTCCAATCAGGCTACACATTTTTATAAAATGATAGTTGGCTTATTGTTGCTGTCATTTCTGTTCATTCTTGTGACTATTAACTCATCTAAGCTACTGGTATCTCCTCTAACATTTGGCATATCACTTCAATAATTGGTTATTTCTACAGCTGAAATCAGAATGGGTGAACTGGACATCTCATTAAAATGCTTGGCTGAAATAAGACCTTATTTTTCAATGTTATCTGCATGTGTGCATGTTTTCTAAGAAGTTTGCAAGAGAGTTTAACTCTGGTATGTACTTGAATCAAAAAGCACTAGAGGAAGGAACTAAATTGTTAATTGTGTTTGAGGTACTGTTTATTCATAGATATTCTATTTCTAATTAATCTATTTCCCCAACAGACTCGCCATATTTCAATAATAAATGGAAGTTCAGTGGACTTATTGAAGAGAACTGCATGGTAATATTTTCGTAAACAAAGATTTGTAACAGTTTTTTTAGTATGGTTTAATTATTTTGGCTCCTATTCACTATAAAAGCAAGTAATATCCTAGATAAATGTGAATGAGGAATATTCAGGGATTTATTGCTTTGTTTCCTAATGTATAGAAATTGTACGGCTGTATAATACCCTCAAGAACCTATTCTGAGGAAGTATGGTATTATATCTCTTTAGTATGGGGGCACCGGGCAGCTTGTGCTGATGGGTGAATCTTTGCCTTACAGTAGAGACTGAAGGAAATTTCGTCTAATAGCACATTTTCTATTTCATTGTATGACAATAAAAGAATCTTGAACATTACAGCACAGGTAATGCCCTTCAACCCAATGTATGTGCTAGCCTATAAAAAAACCCAAGCCATATCAATCGGATCCTTCCTAACCTCACGCCCATAGCCCTCTATATATTTTCTATCCATGTGCTCAAGAGTCTTTTAAATGTCCCATTTAACTCTTGATTTCTTCAAAATAGCTGAAGAAGATAACGGTGCAATGACCAGTATCTGTGAATTGCTTGGAGAACCAAAAGAAAATCCAAATGTAAATTCAAGAACTCTAGGTATCCCTGCAGTGTTCCTTGAACTACTTTAGTTTGCAATATCTCACAACTTTATAATTCTGAATCTTGTTACAAGTCCTTTCCTTTCCAAGTTTCAAGTTTTGTAATAGCTCTCGGTGTTGTCATTCTTTGGAATAACTGGGCTCCTCCATCTTTTTGTCTCAAATTGTTGTCACATCTCCATTGGCATCATGCCCTCCATTTACTTTGGTTTTATATCTCTTTCATCCTGAGCCCTAAAAATCTTGAGTCCCAACTCTTTTACCCAAATCACAAAAAAATTCACCGCTGGAGGAACTTGGCTAGTCAGGCAGCCTCTGTAGAGGTGGAGCAATCTTGCACCCAGACTGAGAGCATACAGGGGAAGGGGAGGCATGTTGCAGGAGCTGGCTGTTGCTTGTTGCATCAAGGTGAGAGATGGGAAATGTGCATGTGGTGAGGAGAAGGTGGAGATAGAAAAAGGTGAAAGTTGTAAAGTGAAGACAACAAAGGGGTGCTGATTCTGGCACCCAGACTGAGAGGCACCCGGACTGAGAACATATAGGGGAAGGGAAGGCATGTTGCAGAAGCTGGCTATTGCTTGATGAATCAAAAATTCTTTCTTGCTGCAAACTCTTTTATAGAAAAAAAAATGCCATAATAATCTTAATTGAATTGAACAGACAATAAGTGCATAGTAGACATCTACCATAGGCATGCAATAGGTGATACCGTGTAAAAGTCTACCCTCTATTTTTGGGCCAAAAACCTGAAATTTTCCATTTATCACGTAAAAGTCGACCCCAAAACCCTCTTGCTTGCCCCAGTCGCTTGGCCCCCTACCCACCAGAGCTCCTGCTGCTCCGACCATAAACCCTCACTTCGGCTACCCACCCACTTGAGCTACTGCAGCCCCGACCACGAACCCTCGCCTCGGCCGCCCGCCCACTGGAGCTCCCACCACCTCAAATGCGAATCCTTACCACGGCTTTCTGTCCGCCTGAGTTCTTGCTGCCCCATCTGCGAACCCTCTCATCAACCACTCACCTACCGATGCTTCTGTCGCCCATCCTCCGGAGCTCCCACCACCCCAACTCCAAACCCATGCCTTGACTGCCGACCCTCCAGAGCTTCCACTGCTCCAACCACAAACCCTTGCCTTGGCCACACGCTCACTGGATCTCCTGCTGCCCAAACCACAAACCCTCACCTTGGCTGCCTGTCCACAGACGTTCCTGTGCCCCCCCCTCACCCGACTGCGAACCTTCTCCTCGGCTGCCCGCCCACTGGAGCTCCCGCCACCCTGACTGTGAACCCATGCCCTGGCCGTCCACTCACTGGAACTCCTGCCACCCTGACAGCGAACCCTCCCTGCAGCTGTCAGCCCATCCAAGCTCCCACGTCCTGATTGTAATCCCTTGCCTCAGCTGACAGCCTGCTCATTTAAGCTTCCGATGCGCTGACCACGGACTCTCACCTCACCCCCAGCTCCATCCCCATTCAAACTCCTAACATCCTGAACACAGACTTACCACCAGGTCCTGCCCAACCGAGTTGCTGACACCTTGAACAATGAAGCTACTTACCGTGGTCAAAAATAGTGTGTGCGTAATAGTTGACCCCCTAAATTTTGCACTAAAATTGGTCCACGAAATTCGATGATTACACATGTATATACAGTAATAAATATTTTCAGTAATGCCAGGAATCCTTTTGTAGTGTCAGAACAGTCCATTGATTAGGGTACCAAGGTAATGGGGTTCAAGAGTCTGATATTGAAAATAAATTGTTCTTGAATCTAAGGTGCTGGTTTTCGACTATGCACCCGCACCCCACCCCCCCCCCCACCTCAGGGTCTCCTTCACGGTGAAGCAGTCAGGTTTTTTTTCTTCTGTATTTCTCTCCTATCAACAATATTTTAAAAAGAAAACCAGACTTTTACTTAAATGTGCTATGACCCCTTTGGAGGTAGAACCCTTTTGAGAATGGCTGCTGTAGAAGTTTGATCAAAACTCCTCAAGCTCCCAAGAAAGTAGATGTGTTGGTGTGCCTTCTTCACGATTGCCTTGATTTGTTGGCTCCAAGAAGGTCTTTTGAAACATGGGCTTGCAGAAACTTGAAAGCTCTAACTATCTCATTGTGGATAGTTGCCCTTATCCTTCCTAAAATCAACAATAAGCTTCCTGTTCTTGACATTGAGAGCAACCATATCCTTAATCTCCATCCTGTATTCTGATGGAAGGAAGGGATAAGAGGTGCCAGATAATGAAGGAATGATAGCCAGTAGGGGAGAAGACGAGATCCACTGGGTAAGTATGTTGGTGATGGGAAAATTGGAGACAAGTTGATAGTAGATTGGGGGGGGCAGCGGGAGATGGTGTTGGAGAGAAGGGGAACAGTGAGGGAACTTGGAGGGAATCTGGAGGAAGGAACACTGGGTGTTGGTTATCTTTCTCCCAAACTTGATCAGTTTGGCTGCTAAATGTATTTGGTTAAATGTTTGTAGTGTATAATTTAGTGTGTCAAAGAATGAAGAACTCATGATTTATTATATATATATTATAATTTCTTAAGATTATGAAGATAATAAATCATCTCTTGCAGCAACCTGAAACTTTATTGCTTCCTATTTAAACTTCTTCCAAAGGTCAATTCCTCTCCAGAAGGAAAACATGCATGTCATCAGAGCTTCTTCATTGCTTGACTTGAATGCAAATTCCTGATTTTACATGAATTACCTAATTTTAAAACATCTACTTAATATGGTGTAATCTGATTACCTTATTTTAAATGCCTGTCAAATTTCCCTTGGGACTATGCTTTTCCAAAATAACCAAACACAGATTTTTTTTTTAAATTGTGATGGCCTTGGACTTTTAAGACAGATCATATTGTAATTTTCTTGAATTCTCTCTCATGAGAGGGGACTAGCAGTGGGCAAAGTAGTCGAGAGAAAGCCTTTCAAGACTATATACAAGCCAGATTGTATAAGAGGTCTTTATAATGTTTTATTAATATTGTTTTGTGCAGGAACTGTCGATTTCCCCTACCAATTCATACCATTACCTATTTATTTATTACTCTATATTTGTAGCCTTGAATTTTAATAATATGAAAACACCCTTATCCCCTAGTTTATAGGCTTTAGTTCTGAACACTGTAGCTTGTCAGTGGCCCCACCCATGTGTTTATGCAAATCATATTTACTTGAAGCAAAACTGTACACGTGGTGAACAGGAATATTACTAGAGCACGTAGGACTGGTTGGGGATGAAGGGGGAATGTGTATCTGGAGTTAGAGGAGGTAGAGAAGGTCCTTAATGAATACTTTAATTCTCTGTTCACCAGGGGGCAATGTGAGGTCAGTGTGAACCAGTCAAATGTGCAAGTCGAGGTTAAGAAGGAGGTAGTATTGGAGCTTCTCAAAAGCTCTTGGGTAAATAAATCTCTGGGGCCAATTAGGATATAACCCATTACGATAGGAAATGAGAGGGTATTGATGATGATCTTTGTGTCCTCCCTGGCTATAGGAGTGGTACCTGAGGATTAAAGGATGGCAAATGTTGCCCCCATGTTCAAGAAAGGTAATGGAGAATCCTGCAAAATTATAGACCAAATAGTCTTATATCAGTGGTGGGCAAACTTTTGGAGAGGATTCTTAAAGACTGCATGTGGAGAAGCATAGTCCTTTAGGGATACTGGGTTTAGTGAGGGGCATGTTGTGCCTTGTCAGCCGAATTGAGTTTTTCAGAGGTTACAAGAGAAGTGAATGTGGTGTATTATGGATTTTAGTCAGGTGTTTGACAAAGTTCCCCATGGTAGGCTCATCCAGAAAGATATGAGACATGGATCCGTGGAAACTTGTCTACATGGATTTTTAATTTGTTGCCACAGAAGGCAGAGGGTAGCAGTAGATGGTGGGTATTTTGTCTGGAGGTTGGTAGTGACTGGTGTTTAGGAGTCTGCACAGTAAAACAAAACTTGATTAATGACATATTGATCATGCCTGAAGCAATAATGCAATATGTTTCTGATTATCCGAAATGCTCAGAGCTGGATGGCTCAGGATGCCTGGGACTGCATTTTCCGGATATCTGAGAAATGTCTTTAAGCGGCGGAATAATTGTATAGGCTGTTGTTGATCCCAACACCTCCCCACCGCCATTGCCAGTCCTGCCCAGGTACAAGAGGTTCCTGCTCGGATCTCCAACACCTCCCCACCGCCATTGCCGATCCTGCCCAGGTACAAGAGGTTCCTGCTCGGATCTCCAACACCTCCCCACCGCCATTGCCGATCCTGCCCAGGTACAAGAGGTTCCTGCTCGGATCTCCAACACCTCCCCACCGCCATTGCCGATCCTGCCCAGGTATAAGAGGTTCCTGCTCGGATCTCCAACACCTCCCCACCGCCATTGCCGATCCTGCCCAGGTACAAGAGGTTCCTGCTCGGATCTCCAACACCTCCCCACCGCCATTGCCGATCCTGCCCAGGTACAAGAGGTTCCTGCTCGGATCTCCAACACCTCCCCACCACCTTCACTGAACTTGCCCGGGAGCCCGGGGTCCCTGCTCCAATCCCTGACACCTCCCCACTGTCGTTGTTGAACGTGCCCAGGAGCCCGAGGTTCCTGCTCCAATTCCAGACCAGTAGCATCAGCATAAAACAACAACAAAAAACAAGGATGGATTTTCAAGCATGAAATAAAGTTTAATTCATACCTTGAATACAATGGAGTATATGAGAACTCCGTTGGGTTCAATATAGTGCTAACAGCGCATCGGAGTTCCACTTGAGCAGCAAGTTAAAAAAAATTACAACTTTTTTTCAACTTGTGATGTCATTATTAAATGTAGATTATAAAATTATTGAGAAAGTATTAGGTAACAGAAAATTACCGAAAATTTTTATGGATTAACTGAAAATTTTGGTTTTCAGATAATTGGAAACTTACTGTAATACCTCAATGTAGAGATCCTCAATGGTTTGCAAAGAGAAACTTTTTGGAAATCATCATCCTGCCATGAAGTATATGGCATTGAAAGTCGAATGAAATACCTCTTAAATACCTCTACTTTTTCAAGGAGTTTTGGCATGTCTTTGCATACTCTATCAAACTTCTACAAGTGGACTGACTGCTTGCATCACAGCTTGGTGTGGTAATACAAGTGCCCAGGGATGAAGAAGGTGGCAAATACAGCCATGTCCATCACGGACTTTCCATCCAATGCTGACAACCATGTGAGGTGCTACCTCAAGAAGGTAGCCAACATTATAAAAGATTCCCATCACCCTGGTTGTAATTTCTTCTCATTGCTACTTATAGGGAGAAAACCAGCATCTTTATGTTCAAGAACAGATTCTTTCCAATAGCTATCAGACTTGTGATAGGAACCCTTGGTACATTAATCATGGAGTGACTGGACTATTGCAACACATTTTTGCATTTAGGATTATTCTTATTTTTTTCAAACTTTATTTAAAAGATAATAAAAACATAATGTACAATCTAATAACAATCAAAAATTAATTTTACAGAAATATATAGAAAAAAAACAACCCAACAATACACAAAAAAAACCCCATCCCACCCACATGCCCCCATCCGCCAGCTCCCTTAAGGGGAGCCAAAAACATGAATTATATAAAAAATATTATAAGTGTTAATAGGAATTCAAAGTATATCTAAATGCATATACTCCAAATATGGAAACCATTTATTAACAAAGAAAGAATAATTGTCATGTAAATTATAAGTAATTTTATCCATAACAATACAAGCTTTCAATTCATTATGCCAGCGTGCTATATTAATCTCTGTAATATCTTTCCAGGTACGAACTGCACATTTATGCGCTACTGATAGCACTAAATGTACAAAAGCAATTTGAATTTTATCCAGCCCCATTCCCCTCAGAGAAGCCATATCACCCAACAAAAAAATCGTTGGATCTAATGGTAATTTAAAGTTATATAATTTTTCCAAAACTATCTTAATTCCTTGCCAAAATGGTTAAACTTTAACACAAGACCAAACACCATGTAAAAAAAGTTCCAGTACATAAACCACATCTAAAACAAGAATCCAAATTACTAAACCCATATTTTTTCCAATTTCTCCGGGGTCTAATATAGTTGATGTAGAAAATTATAATTAACCATTCCATATCTTACATTATCCTGACACATATCCGCCCAATCGTCTTCAGGGAAAATAAACGCTGAAGTCACTTTCCCATTTAAGTTTAGATTTTTCCCAATCTGGTTTATCCATATTATCCTGTAACAAATGGTACATAACTGAAATATAACCCTTCTTTGGTACAGAGGAAATCAAAGATTCAAATCTCATCAAAGTAGGTAAATTCATCTCTCTACTATAATTATCTTTTACCAAGGCTCTGAGTTGATAATACACAAACAAAGAATTTACAGATATACCAAATCTTTCCCTCAATTGGTTAAAGAAATAAATTGTCCCTCTTCAAAACAATCCTGTATTGTCTTTATACCTTTAGAATCCCAACTCTTTAAATAATTATTAAACATTGAAAAAGGAATAAGCTGGTTATTATACAATGGAGTTAAAATTGATAATTTACCTTTTGATCCCAAAACCATATTTCTTTTAATCCAAATATTTAACAAATGTTTCAATACTGGCATATTATGTTCCTGTAACAAATTTGAATTCCAACGAAATATAAATTGATGTACCTCAGCCTCAGAAATACACGCCAGTTCCACCCTGGGCCAGCTAGGGGGTTGATCTAAATCCATCAATCTACTAATAAATTTCAACTGGGCCACTTCATAATAATTTTGAAAATGTGGTAACTGAAGTCCACCCAACGCGTATTTCCATGTAAGTTTATGCAATGCCACTCGAGCTAATTTACCCTTCCATAAAAACTCCTGCACTGCCTTATTCAGATCCAGAAAAAAAAACCTTTGAAAGTAAACAAGGTATTGATTGAAATAAATATTGAATTCGGGGGAAAAATATTCATTTTAATACAATTGACTCAATCAAAGTTAATGGAAGATCTTTCCATTTAATCAAATCTGCTTTAATATGTTTTAATATAGGCACATAATTTAACTGATACAATGACTAATAGCTGGCATCTACAAACACACCCAAATATTTAATTTTATTTGTCCACTTTAATTTTGTAATAATTTTAAATTCAGAAAAATCTCCTATTCTGACTGGTAAAATTTCACTCATCCCAATTAACTCTATGTCCGGATAATACTCCAAATTTTGAAAAACACTCTTGTAACTGCTTCAACGACTGTTTCGGTTCTGTCAAATATATCAAAATATCATCCGCAAATAAATTGATCTTATATTCTTCATTCATAACCTTCATACCTCTAATTTCAATAACCAACACAAATAAGGCTGGTGACAATGGGCAACCCTGCTGAGTTGAACGAGTCAACTTAAATGATAAAGAAACCTGACCATTTGTCACCACCCTGGCAATTGGGTTTGTATATAAAGCTTTAACCCAACCAATAAAAAAAGGGGCGAATTTAAACTTTTCTAACACCTTAAATAAAAAAATCCCATTCAACCCTATCAAAAGCCTTTTCTGCATCTAGTGCAACCACCATAGAATGGTTAGGTTGATTTCGGTACGTATTGACCAAAGTAATTAAACGAAGAATATTATCAGATGCATTTCTATTTTTAATAAAACCTGTTTGATCAGTATGTATCAACTTAGGTAAATACTTAGCAAATCTGTTACCTAATACTTTCTCAATAATTTTATAATCTACATTTAATAATGAAATAGACCTACATGAAGACACTTTTAGTGGATCTCTATCTTTTTTTGGGATAACAGTTATTAAAGCACTTGAACAAGATTCTGGTAATGTCTGATCCTCAATAACTTGTTTTAACACATCTCCAAATACATTAGATAAATCATCATAAAAATTTTTATAAAATTCCACAGAAAATCCATCATCCCCTGGAGACTTTCTGTTTGGCATTTCCTGTATAGCTTCCTTAATTTCAAAATATGTAAATGGAGATTCCAATTCCTGAACATCTTTCTCTTCTAATACTGGTAACATTAACTTAGATAAATAAGATCAATAGAATCGTTGTCCTGCTTCCCCTCAGAAGTATATAATTTTTGATAAAATGAATAAAACTGGTTATTAATTTCCTGAGGCTTATAGGTAATTGTTGAATTCTGTTTAACATTATTAATAGTCCGAGATGTCTGTTCAGTTTTCAGTTGCCAAGCAAGTACCTTATGAGCTCTCTCTCCCAACTCATAATAACGTTGTTTAGATTGATTAATTAAGCGCTCAAACTGATAAGTTTGTAATGTATTATATCGTAATTTCAACTTCGCTAAGGCAGCTTTCTTGTCTTCTGTCACATCCTTCTGAAAATCTTTCTCTAACTCAGCAATCTGTTTTACCAACCTTAAACTCTCTGCCATATATTGTTTTTTTAACTTTCGTAGAATAACTAATGATCTGCCCTCTCAAATAAGCTTTCAAAGCGTCCCATAATACAAAATGACTATCCACAGAGTTCACATTCTCAGTCAGAAATGAAGAGGTATGTTAACATAACATAACAATTACAGCACGGAAACAGGCCATTAGGTCCTTCTAGTCCGCACCGAACCAAACACCCCTTTCTAGTCCCACTTCCCTGCACAATGCCCATAACCCTCCATCTTCTTCTCATCCATATACCTGTCCATCCTTTTCTTAAATAATACAATTGACTCCGCCGCCACTATTTCTCCCGGAAGCTCATTCCACACGTCTACCACTCTCTGAGTAAAGAAGTTCCCCCTCATGTTACCTCTAAACCTCTGCCCCTTAATTCTTAACTCATGTCCTCTTGTTTTAATCTTTCCTCCTCTTAACGGAAATAGTCTATCCACATCCACTCTGTCTATCCCTTTCATAATCTTAAATACTTCTATCAAATCCCCTCTCAACCTTCTACGCTCCAAAGAATAAAGACCTAATCTGTCCAATCTCTCCCTATACTCTAGATGCTTAAACCCAGGTAACATTCTGGTAAACCTTCTCTGCACTCTCTCCACTCTGTTTATATCCTTCCTATAATTAGGCGACCAGAACTGCACACAGAACTCCAAATTAGGCCGCACCAACGTCCTATACAATCTCAACATCACCTCCCAACTCCTATATTCCATGCAATGATTGATAAAGGCCAGCATACTGAAAGCCTTCTTCACCACCCTATTCACGTGAGTTTCTACCTTCAGGGAACGATGTACCGTTACTCCTAAATCTTTCTGCTCTTCTGTATTCCTCAATGCTCTCCCATTTACCACGTATGTCCTATTCTGATTCTTCTTACCAAAATGAAGCACCTCACACTTATCAGCATTAAATTCCATCTGCCATTTTTCAGCCCACTTTTCTAAGCAGCCCAAATCCCTCTGAAATCCTTGAAAACCTTCTTTATTATCCACTATTCCACCTATCTTAGTATCGTCTGCATATTTACTAATCCAATTCACCACCCCATCATCTAGATCATTAATGTATATAACGAACAACAGTGGGCCCAATACAGATCCTTGAGGCACACCACTGGTCACCGGCCTCCAACCTGACAGACAATTATCCACTACCACTCTCTGGCCTCTCCCTTTCAGCCAATGTTCAATCCATTTGACTATCTCAAAATTTATACCTAAAGACTGCACCTTCCTAACTAACCTTCCATGTGGTACCTTATCGAAGGCCTTACTGAAGTCCATATAGACTTAAATAAAAGTAACAAACTCTGTTTTTTTCAGTAACATTGCATTAAGCCTCCATCTGTATGACTAACGTACTACTTCCGAACCTTCACAAGAAAAGAATAACAACGAATGGTCTGATATAACTCTACTTTTATATTCAGCTTGCAATACTCTTCCCTGTAGGTGTGCTGATACCAAAAAAAATCTATTCTAGAAAATGAATCATTTCATGAAGAATATAAAGAAAAATCTTTCTCTGTAGGATTAACCTTTATCCAAATATATACCAGATTTAAATCTTTCATCAACGCACCAATTTGTGTTGCCATCTTTGATTTCCTTATACTTTTCGGATTTCTATCCAATAAAGGGTCTAAAACAATTAAAATCTCCCCCAACTAAAATATTTTTGTTAGCTCTCTTTGGCTTGGCTTCGCGGACGAAGATTTATGGAGGGGGTAAAAGTCCACGTCAGCTGCAGGCTCGTTTGTGGCTGACCAGTCCGATGCGGGACAGGCAGACACGGTTGCAGCGGCTGCAGGGGAAAATTGGTTGGTTGGGGTTGGGTGTTGGGTTTTTCCTCCTTTGCCTTTTGTCAGTGAGGTGGGCTCTGCGGTCTTCTTCAAAGGAGGTTGCTGCCCGCCAAATTGTGAGGCGCCAAGATGCACGGTTTGAGGCGATATCAGCCCACTGGTGGTGGTCAATGTGGCAGGCACCAAGAGATTTCTTTAGGCAGTCCTTGTACCTCTTCTTTGGTGCACCTCTGTCACGGTGGCCAGTGGAGAGCTCGCCATATAACATATATAATATATAACATATATAGCTCTAGTTAACAATAAAAAAGCTTCTGAAATAAAACGCTCATCATCTATATTAGGTGCATAAAGATTAAACAAAGTCCAAGATTAAGCAAAAATTTTACAATTCACTCGTAAATCTCTCCCAACATTTCCCTCTGACGATTCCAGTTCAAATGGTAAATTTTTATGAATTAAAATCGCTACCCCTCTTCCCTTAGAATTAAAAGAAGAAGAAAATACATGTCCAACCCAGTCTCTTTTCAATTTCAAATGTTCTCTTTTGGTCAAATGTGTCTCCTGTAAAAAGGCAATATCAATTTTCATTTTTTTTATATATAAGCCATTACCCACTTTCGCTTAATTGGATTATTTAATCCCTGAACATTAAATGTTGCAAAATTCAAAGTAGACATTTTTACTAACTACTAAAATATTTACAGACTATAAAATAACGCTCCCTCTTATAAATCTTCAAACAAAAACCCTTAGTAAACAGAAAGAAAAAAAAAGAAAGGAGAAAAAAAGATATTTTTGCCCCTTTCTCTCCCTCAAAAAGTAAAAATAACCCAAAAATAATGAAAAACCACCCAAAGGTAGTAACACCCTAAAAGTCTGGGTGTAGTAAACCCACTAGTGGCAGATGATTATCAAAGCTTTCGGTGTCATCCACTCCCGCCGCCCCCCCCCACCCCAGCAAGACGCATACTCATTATTTAAGTAAGGACAATCAAATATAATGGATACATTCAGCCCAATGATTCCAAACCCAGTGATTGTTCCAGGTCTTCAATGTCAAGAAGACTTGGTGTCAGTTCTTCTTTCTTTCTATTCTTACCATTCTTCCCATTTCCATTTACCCTCGTCTTAGGAGATGATGGTGAAGACCGACCATTCTTTCACAATTCTGGCAATGAATTAGCAAAAACCAAAGCATCATGATCAGTCTCAAAAAATTGGGATTGAAAATTTCCATAAAATCTTTCAAAATCGCAGGATAACGAAAGACAAACTTATAACCCTTTCGCCACAGTACATTTTTAGCCGAATTAAATTTCCATCGTCTTCTAATGACCTCCTGGCTCAAATCGGCATTAAAAAACACTCTTATTTTGAACCATCAACGGAGATTGACTTTGCCATGCTTTCTGTACCGCCATTCGTAAGATCATCTCTCTATCTTGATATTTCAAACAACGAATCAGAACCCTCTCGGTTTTTATCCTGGAAGTGGTTTCTTCCTCAACGCTCTATGAGCTTGATCCAATTCCAAACCTTCATGAAAAAACTCCTTGCCCAATTCTTCAGGAATCCAGTGCTTAAAATTTTTTATTGGATCAGAACTTCAATATCCTCTAGAAGACCAACTATTTTCACATTATTCCTCTGGTTTTGATTTTCCAACGAATCAATCTTCTTTAATAAATCCCTTCTTTGAATCCCCCAGTGTACAAAGGAATCCTCCACTTTTTCCATTTTTTCCCTATTGCGCTCCACCTGATTTTGACATTCAGAGAAAGCTGTTTCAATTTTTTAAAAATTATCTTGTACAGTATCAACAGAATTTATACATCTGTTAAATCACTTTTAACTACAGTCATTTCTTGTTTCATAGTTGTCATTTCATCACACAAAGTATTCATTTTTGTTTTCACCTCCATAAATCCTTGGGTCATTTGAGTTGACATTTGTTTTGACAAATTCTCCATTTGACAAGCAATCCCTTCCAAAACAGTGAACAATGAGTCCAGTCCGGGATCCATAACCATCTTTTGAGGCCTACCTTCTCCAACTTCAGACTTCTCCTCCTGAGTTCCTCTTCCTCCTCAGGCACAATAGGTCCTTTACCTGTGCGGCTGCGGGTTTGGATACCCGACGGCGGCACACCGACCTCGTCGGGCCGCTGCCGTTCGGGCTCCCCCACAGCCCACACCTTTTCCAAAAGTTCACGCACCCGGGAGGCACCGCGCATGCCCGGCAGAACCGCTGAACGCGCAGGTGCGTCTTCTGACGCTACACTGCGCGTCCCTGGACCACCAAGCAGTATTGCGGGCTCACGGGATCCTCTGTCAGTCGGGCTGCCCACGCGCCTGGCGTCATGTGCACGCGGGTCAGCAACGGCCAAGCTTACCAATGCGCCGGCGCCATCTTGCGACTGCAGGGTCGGTGCTGGCGTCAAACTCAAACAGATAGGAGTTCTCTGAGGTTTGGAGGCTCCCAACGACAACTCCATGGATTCAACTGGGCAGGTAGGCCTCAATTCTTCTACATTTTTATAAGGTAGTTTTTTCTGAAGTTGAGCTTTAGATTTCTTCATATTAGTAGCCATATTAAATCACTCTTATTCAGAAGGCTGTAAATACTATTTTTAACCACTTTTGTAATTTTTTAAATCGGGTACTTAAGAATCTAGCTGGGGAAAGGTGGAATTACACGTCTTTCTTCTACGCCATCTTGCCATGCCCCTGCATTTAGGATTATTCTGAATATTTATTACCTTGTTTATTTATTCTTCCTTTAATTTAATCGGTTTACTATTATAGCTTTTCTTTACAAGCTGCAGCAAATAAGAATTATGGGCATTTGTGCATTGTACAACGTGCATGACAATAGACTTTTGTTTTGAATAGGACTGGAGGTTTAAATTGATGAATGAGATAAGGAATTGAACCTGCATAACTGGGAGTGATGTGCAGAGCACAATCGACTGAAGAGAACCAATAACAGGGTTATGGACTAGGGTTCGCTGTGGAGTTGGAAAATCTTTATTAGGCCATTTACAACAAATATCATTACCCCACATTTTTGACCTCTTCTGAAATGTGTAAAATGCTTTTAAATGACGGTTGTCCTTTTTTTGCTCCTTGATGCCCTTTCATTCATCTGAAGAAACAGTTGGCATCTAGTCTTATGTGCTAGCAAATGGACAGGAAAACTTTGAAAACACATATTTTTGAAAGATCATGATTCTGTGCCTTGCAAATTATTCAATACAAATCTTGAGAAAGTACTGTGAACCTGAATTTGAATTCACAAACCAAGCAATGTCTCTGTTTAAGAGAAAAGGCACTTGATGTGAAACAAATATACCATGACATATACCAAATATATCATAGACATTCTGCCTCTATGCATTTCTGAGGGATCTTTGTCGTAAAATGTTTTGATTTATTCTGCTCTTTTCAATTGTAGTGCAAGCTGTCACCTATACCAAGTAGAGTCAGTCCCAGTGGCCACTCTTCTGTTTTGTATTTAATGTGTTAAACTCCAACATTAAGAAGAAATGGGGCAAGAGAAAGGAAAATATGACTTTTACCTTGGCTTGGTGTTAGCCATTAGTTCCAGCATTTTTATCGGAGGGAGTTTCATCCTAAAAAAGAAAGGCCTCCTCAGACTGGCAAAAAAAGGATCAATGAGAGCAGGTGAGAAGTTGCTTTATGAAATGGTCTGACATGAATAGAATGATACTTGCTTAGAATGTTGTTCATACCCTGCTGTTATCACCTCTGGATGATGAATGAGGAAAAGCTGTTTCAAAATCCACTGGTTTCTATGTTTAATTCACATCTAAGTAATTATGGGTGTAAATATTGACAATGGCATATAAACACCTACTAGTAAAAGAAGCTGCACAAGGTGAAATTGACTTTTGCATTTTAAAATGTTTGTACTTCAACCTTTGCTTATCTTTCTAGACATTAGCTGTGTTTTCATTTGATAGAAATATATAATACAAAACCAGGCCATTCTGCTCATCGAGATTGGGAGATTTCAAAAAAAATCCCTTCTTTTTCCTGATGTTGCAGTTTTTTTTTCCCCATTCAACTACAAATTTCTTTTGGACGTTGCTTTTGAATTGACATGAATACCACCAACCTTACAACTTTACACTCCTGTGACCTGCCACACATCCTGCATCTTACACCAGCTTTTGTGATCTATTATAATCTGTCCTTTGACTGATCTCTTACCAGAAACATCTTATCTGTTCTATCAAAACCTTTTCCAAGGATGGAACATTTCCCCGAATCACATTATAGCTCTGAGAACGGTGCGGTTCGTGTAGTGGTTAGCGATTGGGTCTGGGGTTCAAATCCCATGCACTGTGTAAGGAGTTCTCCCTGTGTCTGCCTGGGTTTTCCCTGGGGGATCTGGTTTCCTCCCACCATCAATACGTACCAGGGATTGTAGGTCAATTGGGTATAATTGAGCAGTACAGGTTCATAGGCCGAAAGGGCCTGTAACTGCTGTATGTCTAAATTTTAAATTTAAACAATCCCAGCTGTTCCAATCTCATGAGATTCAAGATTCATTTTATTGTCATATTATATGAAATCTGTTTTCGTTTGACACAAGGCAGACATACTGTCAGCAGAAATTGCCTGAAGCGCCTCTTACACTCAGAGAAAGAGAAACAAAAGAGAGTCCCCAAAGTCACCGAGCGTCCGTAGATTTGCCTCCAGCGCTTCTGCAGCCCCCGCACTCACACAAAGTCCAGTCCAAACCATCAGCAGCCCGAGCTCCAGATCCGAACCTCTGACACGATCAGGAACTTTTCAGTGCCCTTGGCACCCTCTCACAACATAGCTCTGATACCTGGTATCCCTCCAGCCAGTCTTGAGCCAGTCCGCCGTGTTAGCAGCACACAGCCTGGCGCTCCTCGCCTCAAATCACTATCAGCCTGCTGCCTGTGGCTTCTTCAACACCAGAACCCCTCACTTGTCTGCCGCTGTGGTCACCATCCTGTGGGTTGTCTCTTCTGCTTTTCAGCCAGGGTGGGGGAGGGGTGGTCTCCCATTTTCTGGTGCCCTGTGCCAGTCCTCTGCTTTCCTGGAGTCTGCCACCCCTCATGGCTGATGCCGATCATAGGTACTGCCATCTTGCAGCAGCACTGTGTCACCACTCTCTGGTCTCCCCAGATCCACACCTGCCGCAGCACTGCCGTCTTAAATTCATTACCCTCTGTGAGCCTTGGAATCCTTTCTAAATTTGGTTCCCCCCCCCCCCCCCCCCCCCCCGAGCTGACCAAAATCAATATTAGTACATTGTAAAAGATTGACTAACTTATTTGCTTTGAACTATGCATTTTGTCAATCTTATTGATTCAATGTGTCTTTGTACACATCTGGGCACTGGTTCTGCATCCCTTAATTGTTTGTCATAGATGGGTTTAATTAATTATTGAAATGTTTTCATTGGTGCCTCAGTTGGTTAATCTTTAGGCTGAGCTGACAACCATGATTGTGAACTATGAGCAAGCAAAGAATTGCTGGAGGCACTTTGCAGGTGAGACAACTTCCATGGGTAGAAATGGTCAGTCTAATGTTGCAAATCCAATCCCCTCTTCAAGGCTAAGCTAGAATAGATGAAATTGCATGTATGAATTTTTAAAGATACAGCACAGTAACAGGCTCTTTTGACCCACAAGCCCTTGCCGCCCAAATACACAATGTGTCCAATTAGCCTTACAAATCCTTTGACTTTGGAACATGGGGGGGGGGAATCCAGAGCACCTGGAGGTAATCCACGTGGACACTCAGAGATGGTACAAGTTCCTTACAGCACTGGATTTGAAGCTTGCTCTTTGGTGTTTTAAAACATAAGAAATAGGAGGAAGGGTAGGCCATCCGGCCCGTCAAGTCTGCTCTGTAAATAGTGTTGTGCTAACTGTGCCAACTAAAGAGGGGAAAGAAGGTGGGGGAGGGCCCAAAAATACTAGAGAATAGGACAGAGGGGTTGGAGGTGGAGAGCCAGGTAGAGGGACAAACCATAAGGAGGAAGGAGGGGAAGAAATATTGAAGAAAAAAAAGTAGAGGAGTAGAACATAGAGCATTGCAGTTCAGGCCTCTCGGCTCACAATGTTGTGCCAACTTATATAAACCTACTCAACATTCTAAACTTTCCCTTTATACCCAATAATCTTTGATTTTTCTTGCATCCATGTGCCTTTTAAATCTCCTTATTGTGCCAGCCTCCACCATCACCACCCCTGGCAATGCATTCCAGGCGCCCACTGGTCTCCATGCGAAAACTTACCCTTGACATCTCCCTTAAACTTTCCTACCCTCACTTTATACAGGCAAAAGAGAGACAAGCCGTGGAATCAGTGAAGGTATGGTTACCTAAAATGTAAAAAGTCCATGTTCCTGCAGTTAGGTTTAAGGCTGCCTGGGAGGAATATGATGTGTTGTTCCTCACGTTTATGTTTAGCCTTGTCTTGACAATGGATGAGGCCAAGGACAGACTGACCATTTCTACTCAAGGATGCTATCTGAAATTCTCAAATTAAATTCACAGAAATTGCCTTGTGTGTGGCCAGGAAGTGCATAGCAGTAATGTGGAAGTCTGACTCCCATCTATTCATGGACAGGTGGTCTTCGGAGATGAATAGCTGCATCCCACTTGAAAAGGTCACACCTCCCTAAAAAATCTGGAAGACCTATTTAAAGCATATAGATACTACATTGGTCCCAATATAGGGTCAATATAGCTTCTGGCTAGCCAATAGACCTCTAAAGATTTTAACACTGATATTTTACTGTACACACTGACAATGGGATGCTTTTTTTTTAATGTGTGTTTCTTTTTCTTTATTCTTTCTCAGTTTAATAGGATTTATATGGAGGGGAGGGAGGTGGTTCTTTTGATGTTTTGTATTTGGTATGATTGTTGATTATTAAATATATTTAAAATGATAAATAAAATATTGCAAAAAATGGATGTTATCTGACCTGCTGAATGCCTCCAGGAATTTTTTTGTTTTGCTCTTGATTTCAGCCGCTGCAATTTTATTGTCTCTTTGGTGTGAACAGTGGTCTACATTAAGTTATTTGTGAGTAAAACATGAAAGTTTCCGGCCACTGTGTTTGAAGTAAAACACGCAACGTAGGGGAAACTCAGGAGGTCGAACAGCGTACTTTATATAGCAAAGATAAAAAATAAATAACCCATGTTTCGGGTCTAGGCACTCTCCAACTGGATGGCATTAACATTGGTTTCTCTGGTTTCCGTTAGCCTACTCCCCATTCTCCCTCTCTTCCCCATCCCTCTTGTCTTTCGGCCAGCTCTCCACTTCTTCCCTCTCCATTCACAGAGCCTTCTTTCCTTCCCATGTCTGCTGGTGTGCCCAGTCTCCCTAATCCACTTGTTCCATCCTGTCTGTGGGACTGTGCCACACCCCAGCCCCTCTCCCCAGCCCTAACCCCCACCATTTTAATCAGGCACCTGTCTGCATTTTGCTGAATCCTTGATGAAGGCTTCAAGCCCGAAATGTTGGTTATCTGTATCTTTGCTCTATAAAGTGCACCTTTTGACCTGCTGAGTTTCTCCAGCATTGTGTATTTTACTATTAAGATGTTCTTAGTTAAGGTGATCACATTTGCTTGGTGCGGTGTAATGATTATTTTCTTGTGTCTTGATCTCTTAATTCAGGTCAGGGAGGTCATGCATATCTTAAAGAATGGCTGTGGTGGGCTGGACTGTTGTCAAGTAAGTGCACTACTTTAAATTATGATTATCAACTGTATATATTTTTCTCTTGTTGCTATTTTCATTCCCACTGAAACCATTCATTTCTTACTGATAAAATCCATTGGCACTCCCCAGTGCCTTATCGAAATCAAAGTTCAGATTTATTAACAGATAGATGACATGACATCGCATACAACCTGATTTTTTTTTTCCCCTGCAGGCCAGGCAGAATTTCTACTTATCAATAGTGCAAAAAAAGGGCTCCATAGAAACATCTACAGCACAGAAACAGACCAGTTTGGCTCTACTAGTCTGTGCCGAACATCTATTCCCACCTAGTCTCACTGACCCACATTCGGCCTATAACCTTCAACATCTCTCCCGTCCATATACCTATCCAACCTTTTCTTGAATATTAACATTGATCTCGTTTCTACCACCACTGCCAGAAGTCCATTCCATACCCCCACCATCCTCTGCATGAAGAAATTCCCCCTCATGTTTCCCTTAAACTTTTCCCCTTTTACTCTCAATCCATGCCCTCTTGTTTGAATCTCACCCGCTCTCAATGGAAAAAGCCTGACTCTATCTATCCCCCTTATAATTTTGAATACCTCTATCAAATCACTCCTCAACCTTCTACGCTTCGGGGAATAAAGTCCCAGCCTGCTCAACTTTTCCCTGAAACACCGGCAACATTCTCGTAAACCTCCTCTGCACTCTCTCTATCCTTTCTGTAATTCGGCGACCAACACTGCATATAATATTCCAAATTTGGCCTCACCAATGCCTTATACAATTTCAACATAACATCCCAACTCCTGATTTCAATACTCTGATTTCTGAAAGCCAACATACTAAATGCATTCTTCACCACCCTATCCACATGTGATTCAACTTTCAGGGAATTATGTTCCACTGCACTCCTCAATTTCCTTATGTGTATGTCCTATTTTGATTAGTCCTACCAAAATGTAGCACCTCACATTTATCAGTATTAAACTCCATCTGCCATCTTTCAGCCCACTCTTCTAACTGTCCTATATCACCCTGTAAGCTTTGATAATCTTCCTCACTGTCCACAACACCCCCAACCTTTGTATCATCTGCTAATTTTCTAATCCAATTTGCCACCCTATCATCTAGATCGTTAATATATAAGACAAACAGCAGTGGACCCAGTACCAATCCCTGAGGCACTCCACTTGTCACTGGCCTCCAATTCGACAAACTCGAGAAAAGAAAGAAAATAGAGAAATGTAAACAAGAAGGAAATGAAAACAAACAATGCCATGCATAAGATCAATGTTCAATAATAAATAATGTGCAAAGCAAGGGTCATTAAATAAGTCTCTGAGTTTGTTGTTGAGGAGTCTGATGGTGGAGGGGGAGCAGCTGTTCCTGACCCTGGTGGTCCAAGCCTTGTGGCACCTACACCTCCTTCCTTGATGAAAAGAGTCTGCCTCTCAACTTCTGTTTCCTTTTTTTAAGACTCTCCTTTGGTGATTTGCCCTTCATGTAGTTCAAGTTTCGTTCCTGCAAAAGCGCTTTAGGATGTTTTTAAAGTTAATTTAGTGTGGTTAAAAAAAAATTATTTGATAGGCGTCCATCAGAAAAATTTGAGAAAATACCCTCTGCAAGTTGCAAACTCCAAAGATGTGTGTCCTGAGCTGTGTCACAGCTATCCACTGTGTTTTTGTTCAATTGTATTGTGCTTTATAAACCATGCTTGTAAACATCACGTTGCGATTTGGATATGACATTGACGTTTAACTATTTCTTTACACATTCTTACAGTGGGTGCAGGAGAAGCTGCTAACTTCGTTGCATACGCTTTTGCACCGGCGACGTTAGTAACCCCATTGGGAGCCCTTAGTGTCTTAGTAAGGTAAGAATATTGATAGTGGTCGTCAGAGAACAAGGTACCAATAAATATCTGCATAAAATTCCCACTTAATGATAATAAAGGTACAGAAATCCAAACCCATACACGCGTTCTTCACTCCTTTGCAGCTTTGGATTACTCCTGAGTCACCGAGTCAAAACAGCAATTCCAGAGTCTCCCTGAATGCTTGGTACCTGTGGCAGGGCTTGTACATCATCACCTAGAAAGGCGAAACAAAGCTGTATCATTAACTTCTTGCCTTCCATGCTCATTTTGAAAAGGAAAACAATGATGTGTTGTCACAAGCCACCAGAGCTCCAGTTGACTCTGCGCTCCCGTTTTGAGGGTGACGTGAAAAACATGTGAAGGCGGGTGAATCCTGGGAAAGTGTCTGGCCCAGACGGTGTCCTTGGCCACATTCTTAAAACCAGTGTGAATCAAATGACTGGAGATATTGCAGACATTTTCAACCTTGTGTTACAACAGTGTGAGTTCCCCACCCTCTTCAGAAAGGCATCTGTTATACCGGAACCCCAGAAGAGCAAGGTGGCCTGCCTGAACAACTGTCGGCTGGTGGCACTTGCATCTACCATGTGGAAGTTCTTTGGGATGTTGCTTATGTAACAGTTTATTAAAGCCCTCCCGTACCTCCTCCGTCTCCAGGCACGTGTTCCTCCCATTATCCCAGAGTGGTCCTACCCTCACTCTAGTCATCCTTCTGTTCTTCACTTCCATGTAGAAGGCCTTGGCGTTTTCCTTCATCTTATTTGCCTTCTCGTTCTCTTGCTTCTCCGTAGGTTCCTTCCTGGCTACCTTAAATTTCTCAAAAACCCAGCCTAATTTTTTTCTTCCTTGATTAAATGTTCTGCCTCTCTGGTCACCATTTTTTTTTAAAAAACCCTACCATCCTTTCTATCAAGCAACAAACCCATTCAGAACCCCATGCAACTTGCCCCTAAACAACCACCACATTTCCTTGGTGCATTTCCCCGAGAACATGGCTTCCCAATTAATAGGCCCAAGATCCTGTCTAATACCATCATAATTAGCCCTTCCCCCCCCATTTAAGTGCTTTCCCATATGATTGGGTCCTATTCTTGTCCATGGCTATTGTAAAATTCACATGTTGTAGTCACTCTGATGTGTTCATTTACCAAATGGCCTGTTCTTGCCTATTTCTAGATTCAGTATAGCCTCTCTTCTCATTTGCCTAAAAAAAAAATGTTTTCTCCACCTAACTCTGCCTCATCAATGTACTGTGGGTTCCTCAGCTGACGCTCAACAGGACGCTCAAGTGTCTGGTGACACTTAATGTATATTTGGTCATCTAGACTGCAAGAAGCATCTAGGAATTCGCTTTGCTGCAGGCCATTCATCAGAATTCTCCTGCCATGGTTGTTTTTTTTGTCGGTTTGCTTAAAATATAATCCAAGCACTGCTTGTTCTTTTCGATGTTGTAGTGGATTGGTGAGCCTGCAGGTCACTGATGGGCAGTTTAATTTCAGTTATGATTCTTGCAAAAATAACAAGAAGGGGCCAAACATAGCCAGGACCACCACAGACTCCAACCTTTCCACATCCATTGCAGACTTCAACTAAGGAGCTGCTCCAAGCAGGCAGCAAGCATCATAAAGGACCCCCATCACCCTGGTCACAAACTCACCTCACTGCTACCTTCCGTCAGAAAGTACAAAAGCCTGAGGACCAACACCTCCAGGTTCAAGAATAGTTTCCAACAACTATCGACTCTTGAACATCCCCTTACTACCCAACGCCACAAATGGGCTGTCTGCTCTATTATAATACCACTTTCTTTACTTGCACTATGTAACTGTGAAGATTATGTCATGTATCTTTATTCCTCTTTAATGTATACTTGGTTTTTTTTACAATTACTTGTTTGGCTGAAGCAAGTAAGAATTTTGGTGCTTATGAATATGACAATAATCGCATAATTATCGTTGTACACTTTAAAATCAAATGTTTTGAGCATGACATTTGCATTCCTCTTTTTGTTTGCTGTTTTGTTTTCCAGTGCTGTTCTGTCATCTTACTTCTTGAATGAGAGGCTTAATCTCCATGGGAAACTTGGTTGTCTTCTAAGTGTCGTTGGCTCAACTGTAATGGTAATACATGCACCACAAGAGGAAGAGGTGGAAACGATACATGCAATGGCCATTAAACTTAAAGATCCAGGTACAGCATACGTTTTCACCAACTTGCATGGTTGTTTCCATTAAGTTAGGCATTGGTCTCAGTCACAAGTCGCTTTGAGCCCCACTTCAGGGATTTGAACACAAAACCTAGGGAGGAGTATATGGGAGTCAAATTTTAAATAGGGAATTAACCTAAGAACAATTCTCTCTTTTCTGGATACATACAGAAGTTTGAAGAGCCAGTTGCAACCTGCTGAAGGAACTTGGCAGCATCAGTGGGAGAAAAAAGAATTTTGAACCCAAGCTCTTTATCACAACTGAGGAAATGAAGTACAAAGGCCAGTGGAAAGGGTTTTGAGTTTTGGGTCAAAATGTTGACCTTTTTCTCCCACTGCCTCACCTGCTGACCTTCCTCCAGCAGATTGCGTTTGGCTTCAGATCCCACCATCTGCAGTCACCTAGTGTGTTTCAGGTATTCAAAAAGGATTTCTGGAGACCTGGTCAAAATGTGAGATCTGAGCCAAGACAACCACAACCGATTATCTGGTGGTTTTATCTTCAGAAGCTCTTCCTATATGTTTAGCCTCCTGCCTTCCTATTTTTATAACCTTGGCTTTGACTTCATTTCCGAAACATCGAAATGGTTTTGCGTCGTTTTGCAGTGTCCTGAACCATAAAATGTATTTATTTATTTTTTACTGAACTCTACCTCATTAACAAAATTATCCAAGATTCAAAGTGAAATTTGACAAACATGTTTCAGTTATCACAATTATAAGTGACCCCTGTTTTTAATTTTGTTTAATTTTATTTTCATTACTCTGTAGCAAGGAGATTGTTTTGGCGGAAGTTATCCAGGTGTAGAACTCGGATGTAATGGGTACAGTATCTTGGCTGTGGCGTGAGAAATACAATTTCTCAGCAAACCATTTGAATACAGTCAAACAGTTGGTGCTATTTCAAATCTGAATGGAAGCTGAAGTTTAATGTGTAGTAGTTGGACACAGAAATAATCAGAAAGTTTGCTGCGTGTACAAAATAAAACAATAAACTATAAAGGGACCAGACAAATCAAATTAGCTGTAATAAGTTGGAGAATATATAGCAAACATTTTCTAAGATCTTTATGTTCAACGATCAGCTAACAAAAATGCTATTTTTAAATAGTGTATGATGCAGTATGAAAAGGTGAATAATCCTGTTGTGAAAGGATTTAAAGGAGTGATTGGTGTCAAAGATTCTGACATTGAAATGCATCTCTTTCAATCTCAGTCTATGGGGTCTTAAATGATTCTGTGGTGAATCTATACAAAGGAACTTGCCAAGATATGAGGGGGGAGTTCGATGTGGTTAATTGGGGGATTATATTGAAAATGGGCAGGTGATGGCTAGAATTTAAATGCACAAAGACTAAACTGGAAAAATTTGAAGAAATAGGAGCAACGAGGAGGATTGGAACACACTTTTGAACTTGATGTTAAACAGGAAGATAGAATGAATGAGTTGCTTCAGATAGGGGCAAAGGATAACCCAGGTGAAGAGGAAAATTTTACAATGAGGTATAAAAAAAATGGCAGAATTTTTTTATAAATACCTCCTGTCTTAATGGAGGATGACACATGAAGCCTGCCTGAAGTGTAAATGCAAAGCAAGTCCTTTTCTCCATACACATTCACATGCCCACCTAATTTTCTTCTCCCTTTGTTCATCACTCCCATCCCATACCTCACCTGGATCCATCTGCCCATCACCACTCCCCATTACCCACCGGCCTGTCTCCCACCCTTTGTTCGAGAAGCTGACAATCTTTCCTGTCTGTGTCCCGATGCAAGCCTTGTCCAGAGACATTGATTTATTTGCACCTTTTGTCTCCACCTGCTGAGTTCTTCCAGCCTTCTGTGTTTTGTAAGGTAAAACATCATGAGATGGGAATGTGTAGGGAGTTACCCTGTACAGGGCAGTAACAAGAAGGGGAGGTGTCCTTGTACTCCTGTTAGGTAAAACATCATGAGATGGGACCGGAGAAGGAGTCACCCAGTACTAAGGAGTAACAGAATGCATCCTTGTACTTACAAGATAAGAGAGACATTGATGGATTGAGAGGCAGGAAGCTAGCAGGGAAAGGATAGCAACAGTTTTAGTCATTGGACAAGTAATGATATGATGATGTTCTAAGCATGTATCCAAGGGTATAAAAAATCACCATTTTGCTGATAACGGCAGAATGCATTCTCCGACTAACTTTGTTAGTCGCAAGTGTTACAATCCGGTAATAAAGAACAAAGAACCCTGATTTCGACTCAGTCTGGTGTTTGTCTCACTCATTCATGAACAAAGCAGACCTAACAGTTTGATCAAGACTTGGTTTGGGCTTCAACAGGAATCAGGTAGAGATGGAAACAGTAGCTCACAGCTGGGGTTTGCACTCTCGTCTGGAGAAGGGCTTAGATTTGTTAAAATTCAAATCCTGCATACACACACTATAGTTTGATGGAGAGAATCATTTTCACTGCACATATTAAACTACAGTGATTAACTTGGCAGTGAGATTTTGTTACAGGGACTGTGACTTTTTCATATTCCACAGTTCAGCTTCTCTTCAGCTTTTTTTTAACTTCAGGAAAATAAACCCATTAAAAAAAAAACAGGTTTTGATAGTGAACACATAAATTATTAGCATTTATTCCGGAACTTCAGCGTCTTGTCACAAAGCCCTGTGACGAGAGTTGTTGCACCTGAGACTAGCTTGTTCGGTGATCTTCCAGTTTAATTGGATGATGAATCACTTGTGTTTTACTAAGAAATGCCTTCAGGATAATTTTCAGACGGATTGAAAATCCTGTAATAAAGAATTGCATCAAAAAGGATAAACGTTAACATAGCATGTTAAAAATAGGACTGCCTTTTGTGTCGGATTCTAACATTAGTAATGTAATCATGGTGTCAGATGCAAAGAGCTGTGTTATTCTGGGAACTGCAAGTAAGAGCATGTTTTGTCCCTGTGATTCGTGGAGGAAAATGTTGCAAGGTTATTTGCCCTAATTGTTTGCTGTTATTATACAGTACGGATCAAATGATATTTGCTTTGATTCTTAATTTGTGTCGCTCTCACATGATTTAGACCTCAGCTGTGGCACTGGATGAGGCTCAAGTAATTGGCTTTAATACCCAAGGACATTAAGCAATAAATCAGGAATCTCCCATTTCCTAACTCAGGGGGTCAGACAGTCAATTACTGGCAGTAACTAGGAACCCTCAGGGAGAAATAGGAGTAGGTGCCACACCTGCTCATTACTCTTCCCTTCCCATCAGCTAGGAACCCAAATACGCTACCAGCTGAAGCAGTCAACATCTCCTTTTCCACTGGCACCTGGAATTGATGGGAAATTAAACTGGTTAAGGGTCCAGTGGGAAAGCAAAACAATCAGCATGCTGGCGTCAAATCACACCAGGGATTGATAGCCTCTATCCCTAATCATATCCCTGGCGTCATCTGGCGCCGGTGTGCTGATTTAAACCAGTGGAAAAAGGACAACTTCCATCCATTCCATTCCAATCGAAGGTCGACTCTGTGATCCCTGGGGATGAGTTGTGGTCAGTGGAAAAGCAGTCAGTGTCCTGGTTCAAGGTGGCCCAGTGGAAAGAGCACAAACAGCTTCCTATCCCAGGACACTGCACGGCCAATTAACTGGGATGTCGGTGGAAAAAGGGCTATTGATTCATATTTCTAGTACTCTATACTTAACTGCTTGTAATTAGATGGCCTTGAGTTTCTTGCCTATAACCCCGGGTTTTGTCCTTAGTCTTCCAACAAAGCTTTGGGAACAGTAAGGATGTCCTCTTCTGACTTGGCACATTGCAACCTTCCGGAATTGTCACAGAATATTTTCAGCATTTTAAGTTTTTAATTTAATTTGCTAACCATTTTTTTCCACTCTGTTTCAGGGTTCGTGGTGTTTGCAACGTTTGTCATCATTATTTCCCTGATTCTTATTTTTGTTGTTGGTCCCCGACATGGGCAGACGAACATCTTGGTTTACATAACCATCTGTTCTGTAATTGGTGCCCTGTCTGTTTCCTGTGTGAAAGGCCTTGGTATTGCCATAAAAGAACTCTTTGCGGGAAAGCCCATCCTTACCCACTCTCTGTCATGGATCCTTCTACTGAGCCTCATAGCTTGTATAAGCACCCAAATTAACTACTTGAACAAAGCACTTGATATTTTCAACACATCCTTAGTGACTCCCATTTATTATGTGTTCTTCACTACATCTGTTTTGACCTGTTCGGCTATCCTTTTCAAAGAATGGTATCATATGGACAATGGTGACCTCATTGGAACATTAAGTGGTTTCCTCACCATCATCGTGGGGATCTTTCTGTTGCATGCCTTTAAAGATATCAATTTAACATTAGCAACTCTACCTGTGTTCATGAGAAAGGAAGAGAAGGGATTTACTGCCAATGGATCTGTCCAGTATGAACGGTTGGACCATGGTGTGGAAAGTGAAAGCTGTACTGACAGTTCCTCCAGAAGAAATGGCAACATGATCAACATGTGAGAGTCCGATCCTAAAATGGAAAGGATAAAGGAAATGCACTGCCTGCCCTAGAGTAACTGTACTGTCACGTCACCAGAATTGAGGTGCTTGTGAAAAGGTTATCTATGTTGGTGACTTCATTTGTTGTAAAAGAGAATCACTCTGGACAATCGGTGTGATTGGAATAGACAAAGGGTTATTGTATTTACCTTTTTATTTGCCTTAATTTTCATGGCTCATTTTTTAAAATAAACACTTCAAATGATGCAATCTGGTTGACATGAATTAAGTTACTATTGAAAAAAATTTTCATGGGCATTTTACGATTTACTTTTTTTGTGGAAAACACTGAGAATCCTAAATTTAAAGATTTGAAATACAATTATTTTTTATTCTCTTAACATCGCCTGCACTCTATTAGTTAGATAGAGGTGTCTGTGCAACATAGTGAAAAGACCCCACTTTGTGATTCTCAGGACCCTTCTGAGCCCTGACTGGAACTTCACTCCAGTCATTCCAGCAAATAATGTTCACTTTGTACAGGTACGCTGCAGGAATTACCCAAAGAAATAAAGCATGGCCAAAGTTGGAAATGCCATTTTATTCCGGTAATATGGTGCATTCCTTGGTTCTCCTGTGTACCTTTTCTGATTCTATTTCATTCACCTTTGATTTTTCCAGGTAAGTCTATTAGAAAACAAAAGTGTGGATCAAGGAAAAGCCTGTGAACTTGCTCCTCTCAATAACCATTGTATCAGTCAGCAAAACTGCCCCTCCTTCTGCAGCAAAATTGAGTTGAGCTTCACTGTTAAAGACAAATGTATCAAAAATTTTTAGAGTATCCAATTTAAAAAAAGAATGGTCACTGTTCGAATAAAAAAGGTTTTAACAAAATAGCTCTTTTGTATTATCTAACAAAGGTGTCGTGCCTTTTTCAGTGAAGTGGAAAGTGTAAATGATCACATTAAATATTGACAGGCCAATGGATATCGCATGATCCAGGAGCAAGAGTCCAATGCACTGGTCTGGTAAGTGTATTCTAATTTTACAAAGTTGATTCCTGATGTGGAGTCTCTTGGAGGTCGAAGCAGATAACCGCCTTCTTTGGAGATAACCAGCTTCACAGGCAGTAAGAACCCGTTTGCTGTCAATTTTTAAAAAAATGTGCGGGCAGTATCTTGATATAGAATCAGTTTGGATGGAGCCAGGGAACAATGGCATTTGATGAGGCGTGATGGCAAATAAAAACAGTCGAGGTGAGGTTGGTGTTAATAAACTGGTTGGCTGACAACGCAGTCCTAAACGAAATGTTTCAGGTGTAATGGGGGTGCTGCAGGAAACGTTGCTGCAACTTCAAGATACTGCTTGGCGTGTCGGGAAGTAAATTTGAAAGAACAAAAGGATGAGCAAGTCGCAAAACCAGGTAAATGAAGTATAATGTGAAATGGTCTATTTCGGTGATATATTGTTATATATTTGTGATTTAGTAATACCCAGTGAGGTGGCAAAGGAGGAAAAACCCAACACCCAACCCCAACCAACCAATTTTCCCCTGCAACCGTGTCTGCCTGTCCCGCATCGGACTTGTCAGCCACAAACGAGCCTGCAGCTGACGTGGACTTTTACCCCCTCCATAAATCTTCGTCCGTGAAGCCAAGCCAAAGAAGAGTAATACCCAAGAATACACAAGCTTCTTTCATGGTTTAATGCAAGTTAGAGAGTTCCCCCAGTACATTATGAATAATGTCATGATACATATGCAGGAGTGTAGACATAACAAAAAGCAGATTTTGTCTAATGTAGATAAAAGGTGCAGAAAGTTTGGAGTATAAGATTGCAGGTTTAACAAATAAGTAGCATAGCTAACGACACAACTTTATTGCTAGATAGATTGTTCGCTGATAGAGCAAAGTCAGATTTGTTGTGGATGAGGCAGAATTACCACTTATTGGTCGTGCAAAAAAAAAGCGTATACCATGTAAATAAAGAACTATAAACAGATAATGAATGCAAACAAAACTGCAAGACAGAGAATGGAAAAAAAATAAAGTGCACAAGCGTCCTTAAATGAGTCCCTGATTGAGGAGTCTGATGGTGGAGGGGTAGCAGCTGTTCTTGAACCTGGTGGGGTGAGACTTGTGGCACACCTAGACCTCTTTGCTGATGGCAGCAGCGAGAACAGTGTGTGTGCTGGGTGGTGTGGATCCTTGATGATTGCTGCTGCCCTTTGACGGCAGCATTCCCTGTAGATGTTCTCAATAGTGGAGGGGGTTTCTCCTCTGATGTCCTGGGCTGTGTCTGCTACCTTTTGGAGGCCTTTACACTTAAAGGGGTATTGGTGTCCCTTTTCCAGACTGTGATACAGCCAGTCAGCGCACTTGTGAAAAATTTGCCAGGGTTTCTGCCGTCATACCAAACCTCTCTAAACTCTTGAGGAAGCAGAGGTGCTTTCTTCATGATGCCATTAGTGTGTTGGGTCCAGGAAAAATCCTCGAGATGATGACTCCCAGAAACTTAAATTTGCTCCTCCAGTGATCACTGGATTGTATACCTCTGGCTTTCCCTTCCTGTAAGTGAGTTAATCTGGAAGACGGTATTGTTTTGATCTTCCTACCCTCCTTCCATCAGAGCTATTCTTCTTTGCCCTCTTCCCCATCGCATGTGTCCACCTATTACCACTTTAACCTGTTCTCCTCCCCACTACCCCTGCCCCCCACATTTTTGTTCAGGTGCTCAGGCCTGAAATGTCTGCTGCATAACCTGTTTCTCCAGTACGTACAGATTTTGTTTATCTCCTGTTACCAGTGTACCACCACCAGAAGACTTTTTGTAAGTAATTGTCCTGTGTAATATACTTTGGTATTTAAAAAGAAAATTAAAGTTGATGCAGTGGATGATTGCTCAACTACTACCTGGGCTGGAATAACAGGTTTTCTATCCCATTCCTAGGTGATTCCAATCATGGTTCACTCGCATGAGGAATTGATTTACATTGGTGACATCACCTTGGACCTGTACTATGCAGTTTTAAATCAGCAATTCTTAATTGGGTCCACAGCCTAAAATCATAATTTTTATGTAGTTTGTAGGAGAGAAGTACAGAAGAAACCAACTAAACTTTACTGCTTTACAGGGAGGTGGGGGGAAGATAACCAAAAATTGGTTGAGAACGGATGTTCTAAAGCACCACCTGGTGCTCAAAACCTATGCAGTACTTCTCCATCTGCATTTTCAATCTTGCTCATTCTTTTTCTTTTCACCGAGTTCCTTCAGCAGTTCACGTTTTTGCTTCAATTGATGCCATTTCTAAAATAAAATTAATTTTAGCACTCAGAAACAGCACTGTTTGGAATTGCCCTTGGGTGCCTAATACTAAAGTATCTATTTTGCTTTGGTCAGTAAATAGTGCATGGTTTCTCAGTTTTTCATTGAGTAACTGGAGATAATTATTTCCTTATTTAAGAATTAAGTACTAAGTAATTTGCATTGCATTACAAAACTGGCTTTATTTTGCTTGCCAAGAAACCAAGTGCCCTGCCATTTATAATGAAAATACCAGAATTTAAGTCTAGTCCAATAGAGCAGAGCAGGGAACAAATTAGTTCTTGGATGTTTGAGCAAAGGTATTGGTGGCTCAAGTAGAATGTGAAAAATCCAGTGACATTTCAAAGTACAGGTACACAATCCTTTATGCAGACAGCTCCAAAATCCGGCAAGTGGGGACCAGGAGACGCCCGAGGGTGGGCTTTCTGAAATCTGGAACACACTCTCCCCCAAGGATCGTGTATTGAAATTGTTGGGAAAATAAAAATGCTTGGGCGAAGGAACTTTATTCCTTTTCTATTTTCCCAAAGGCATTAGAGAATTTAAAATTCACATGGTAAATCACGAGAACACTTAACCTGCAGGGACGTTTCAAAATGATTGTTACAAAACAATCTGCTGCAGGAACTCAGCAAGTCCAGCATTTTCCATCTTTGTCTCTTAAATGTTAGATTTTTAAAATTTGTAGCTGTAAAGGATGCAAAACTTTAACCTATATTAAATTGAATACCCCATTAAAGGAGCAGATTTGCATCAAGGGCCTTTAGACCCACATTCCACTGACAAGTCTATTTTATGATAAGGGGTCAGAACCTTTTCTTCATGCAATATTTTCGCATTCAGTTTCCCAGGATCTGCAGATATTCCTGTTTATTTCCCAAAAAAAGGGCTATTGAATTGTCGTGAACTGGAATAAACATATTCCCCTCCTGATGCTACTGAGATCCAATGAAATTAGTAGAAACCCGAGATATTGCTGAATTATAACAGGAGTCGTAAAAATAGATGCTGAAATATTTATTTATTCCATACAAACTGGTAAATAGTTCAAAAAAAATCTCAGGATTCATATTAAATTTATTGCAACTATAAACAGTGGAAAACTTAGTATATAGCACTATAAGATTAGAAGTGAAAATTGCTGGGTGGGCATCATTTAGTACAGCACCAATAAACTAATGTGCGCCAGTGTAGTAAAATATATAGATTTGAAAAAATGTTCGTCTTCTAACAATGGCATTACAAACAAGTCATAGACCGATCAACTAAACCCCGTCCAGATATTTCTTACTGGTAGTGTTTGATGGCAAGTTCAGTAAAACCCTCAACTAACACAAATCATCCACTGTCTTCATTGAAACAATAATCACACAGCAGTTTAAATATTTCATCTCTAACATTTCCCATTATTCTAATCAGCCAGTTGATTATTCAGGAGCTCAGAATAAAAGTTTTCTTTCAAATGGCCCGTGCGGTTTTTTTTTGTTATTAGGAGCTTGCTAGCGACTGATGAATAGGTGGCTGGAAACAACGGACATGCTCCACAGGGACATTTTCACCATCGCCTGACTTCAGATACTTGCTCAAGATAGCAAAGATTTCATCGTTGAGAATCTGGAATTTGCGAATTCTGTCAACCATCTTCTTCAAAGGCTGTGAATGGGGAAATGAAAATACACAGGGTTGAAACCATAAACTGGAGAGAATGACTCCATCATCGAAGTCATACCCTTTAATACTCTTGTTGGGGTTGGCCTCTTCACTGTTAGGAAGAGTTACATTTTGGATGCTCATGGAAACAATTTTCCATTCAGTTAATAGACAAGAAAGCCTGTGCTAAAGTATCATTGAGATACAACAGTGATCAGATTTAGCCAATCTGGGTCAACTGGCCTCAGCACATTTGGCATCCTCTGCTGCCATCTTGTTAAGCTCACAAATTAATCATCTACACTTTGAACTAGATAATATTGCCTTGCCAAAAGCTACGTTTTCAATAGAAAACAACAAAATTGCATACCACATTTTTGAGGACATCATCTTTGCCGTCATGCTTTTGAACTTTGAGCAGGTGGTAACAGAAGTCAAGGACATCAAAGCGCCGTTGCTGTCCCAGCAACGTGATGATCATACAACCGGCCCAGTGCAGTCCATCTCCAAAGCATTGCCTGTGTGATGTAAAGACAAGGCTACTGTCACACCAGGATAAGCTTGCCAGTTTTAACAATAGATTTTTGTTGGTGAGTGCTTATCGAATGAGGAACTGATACGTACACAGCAAAAGGCAACAGATCTCTGGTTTGTGCTGAGCTAGTCAATTTTGGTTGGTGCAAGAGGCCCTGCACATTTGGACGGCGCTGAAAGAATTGGGGTTCCTGCACGTTATTCAGGACCGCCCCCTTACTGGAACCACGTACAAACTTTGGCAATGATACCTGTTACTGCTGGAAGTTAAAAGCTGTCAGCATAATTGCTCTATTGCAGTGTGCGGCCTAGGCGCGAATTTTCCATTCTCTAACTGTCTATAAGCTCTCCCTGTGATAGCATGGATTTCATCCGGACGCTCTGGTCTCTTCCCACTTTCCAAAGATGTGGTTTTCTTACTGTGCTACAACCTTCAATTTAACGAAATAAACACTTCGAGCCCATACCTGAAAATAATACTACCGTGTCAATGAAGGGAATTACATATTCAGCCCATTGAATCTGCTCTGCCATTCAAATCATTCCATTGTCCTTCCGACACCCGTATTATTCAACCTCCATTTTAAATATAGCTAATGAATTGGCCTCCACAGCAATCTGTAGCAACTAATTCCATAGATTCGCCACTCTCTACTGAAGAAATTTTTTCCTATGTTCTTAAGGGACATCCTTTTATTCTGTGGCTGTGCCACTAGTGGAAACATCTCCATGTCCATGTCAATATTCAGTAGGTTTCAATGAAAATCTCTCCTCCATCTGAACTCCAGTGAGTGCAGGCCCAGATACATCAAATACTCCTCACACGTTAACCCGCTCATCTCAGAAATTATTTTTGTAAACTTCTCTGGAACCTCTCTAACGCCAGCACATCCTTCCTTAGATTCGAGGCCCATAACTGCTCACAACACTCCAAATGTGGTCTGACCAAAGCCTTAACTTTACAATCCTTGCTTTTATTTTCTAGTCCTCTTGAAATAATTTCTAACGTTGCATTTGCTTTCCTTAATCCGAAAGATAACCTAGGGTATCATGAACTAGGACTCGTAAGTCCCTTTGGACCTCTGCTTTCTCTTCCCATTTAGAAAAAATAAGTGTACTTTATTCCCTTTACCAAATAACATTACCATACACTTCCCTATACTGTTCATCTGCCACTTTGCCCATTCTCCCAACCTATCCAAATCCCTCAACACTACCCATTCCTCCACTTTGTATCTTATGCAAACTTGGCCACAGAAACCCTCGGTTATCCAAATCATTTACATAAACATGAAAAGTAGCAGACCCAACACCGATTTCCATGAAACATCACTAGTCACTGGCAGCCAGAAAAGGCCCCATTTATTCCCACTATATGCCTTCTGCCAAAATCAAATTACTGTCTTACTAAGAGTTAAATTATACGAGAGATAACAAAAATTGACAAACACAAAAATCTCTTGTTTATAATTTTCACGGGAATTGGTTTTGAGCAAACTCAATATTTAACAAATGTAAATAAAATTGTCCTACAAAACAAATGAGATGTTTTATTTGAAACAATTTACCAAATTAAAATGATTTTAGAAATAGAAATGGTACAAGTTTTGTAAGTCTTTCATGGCAAAAGTTTTCACTGGTTCAGCATCAGTTATTCCAACAGAAAAATACAAGACATGTTAGCATTTTGATCATTTGCATTCAACCCTTCAAAAAAAAGTCAAACATAGCTGTTACTGTACGCAGTACAATTCCGATTATCCAAAATGGTCAAGACTGGGCCTGTTGGATAAACTTTTATTTGGAGAACTGGTCATTTTTAAAAAAACAGCCTAGTAGTAACAGCAAATCACTTGCAAGTGTTTAAACAGGGGAAGGCTTTTTAAGCATTAAAAAATGTTGGCCGACACCTCCCCACTGACACCCCCAGTCAGTTTGGTTCTGAACAAATTTTGGATAAATGAGGATTTCTGATTTGTTTTGGTTATATTCATTTATCCGAAATTTTATAATATTTTTGGATAAATGAGGATTTCAGATAATTAGAGTATATATATATATATTTTTTTTTTAACCCCATGCTCTCCAGCTCCTGATTTAATTAGTAATGATGTGCCCAAATGTCATTGAATCTATTGCACATGCAACTCAAACTCAGACTTTGCCAATGCCAGACAAATAGCCGTGGAATTTTCAGTACTTCATGAGTGAGCAGTTATCATAAAGCAAACCAACTACAATAACAAACTAATCACAAGCTGAATTCCTAGTGTGACGAGGTATATTTTATATTAATGTCTTTAAAAGAGATAGATTGGGGGGGGCGGGGTTAGTGTAGGTCACCACAAACAAAGACAGTAACACTTCACAAAAGACATCTCATTTAAAATACAAGAGCTATGCAAAGGAGAGTTCGTGTCCACAATGACTTCACAGAAACTTAAAAGAATGTCTATGGAGACTTCACAAGTAGGTGTTAATTGGACTGATGCTGTGGAGTAAATGGATTATTGTTTTGAAAGCAACAGATGGCCAGGCAGAAACTGATTCCAGTGCCAGAAATCTAACTGCTTGCAGTTTGCTGATAAAAGAGGGGTCATGTGGTTTTGCAAGGAGAGAGAAAGAGAAGACCAAACAGGTTTTCTGAGAGAGAGAGAGAGAACTGACTTCTGGAGTGGCTTTTGGAGACTGGTTGTGAGTTATGAGTTCAACCTGTTCAAAAACCCTTGTAATCCTTACAAGAGGAAATGATTGGCTGGCGTTTCTCCTGAAATAAGGGAAACAAGAGGAACTCTGTGGTGACCTGGAAGAGGTTATCCTTTGGATAACCCATGATGGGGGCAAGTTTCTTCGGCAAGACACTGAAGTACTGATTGTGGGAAATCAGTTTGTGTGTGTCCAACAAGCTACAAATCTCTCTCTGAAACCAACAAGAACCTTCCTGAGTGGGAACCATTTGCCTTTAAGCACCAGAGCCTGGTAAAAATTCATAAATGTTGAATTCTGTGCACAGTGTAAGAATTACCTGATACTGGTGGACTTGGAGAATTGAGATTGGACTGTGAATCAAAGAACATTCCTGAATATATTTACAGGGAAAAGGTTGAGCAAGCTAGGACTTTATTCCCTACAGGGTAGAAGGCTGAGGGGTGATTTGATGGAGGTATTCAAAATTATATGGGGGACAGAGTCAATGTGGATAGGCTTTTTTCCATTGAGAGTAAAAGGGGAAAAGTTTAAGGGAAACATAAGAGGGAATTTCTTCACGCAGAGGTGGTAGAAGCAAGATCAATTCAAGGAAAGGTTGGATAGGTATATGGACAGGAGAGGTGTGGAGGGATATGGGCCAAATGCAGGTCAGTGCGACTAGATTGGAGAAGATGTTTAGTAGGGCCAAACTGGCTGTTATATAGTTATATTGCATCCACATATGCTTAGAATTAGAAAGGGGTTAAGTTAATAGTAATGTTAAAGTTTGAACCTGTTTTTATGTTTAAAGAAAATTAAAAGTAACATTTGTTTAAGTAACCATTTGTCTTGGTGAATTTCTATTGCTGCTGGGTTTTGGAGTCCAAATTTAAAGAAAATGCCCCTTAATGTTGGCCAAAGTCTGATAACTTAAATGGTATTTCAGCATTAAATGACAATAAAATCTCCAAGAGCCACACTCTTTGTTCTTCCTCCTTAATACAGGTGCTTTTTAATGTTGTGACTCGCTCCCTCTCCTGGCAAGTAATAGTACAATCAACAAAGATGCAGCTCAGCACAACCCAGCCACTTCAAATCACCAGTTTGCATTCACCATTTTGAAGTCAATAGTATAGACACTCCAGAAAAAAGAACACAGTATATCTCAAAACTGAAGGGACGAAAACTCCACAAAATTCTGAGTCCATTTCCCACCAGATAAAAACAATCCTTAGCACCACAATCTCCTCTTAAATGTATATTCTGCTCTTTTCTTAAAACCTTGTTATCGTTCTAGTGCACTGCAGATTTACAGTTAACACGAATCATGATTAGAAAAGCATCACTCAGCGAGTCAAAATTTATGCAACATTATGAAGAATGGAGAAATGAGCACTTACTCTACAGTGAATTCATGTGCCCCGACTGGAATACAGTATACAAACTGCATGGCACTCCAGAGTCTGTGGAATTCCACACATTCATCCACATGCATAACTCCATTACTTGGAAGAGGTCCTCGCCAAATGGAATCATCCAGGAATTGCTGGATTCTTGTTAGAATCACTTCAAACATGGACAGTCCACAACAGAGCCGTTCCTTTGTCAGCAGATCTCCTTCCCTCGCAATTGCAACTTGCTGTTTTATGAAATTATTTAAGTTATGAAGAGATAAGCGGTTCAGGAAGTGACCTTGCTTAATCAGAAATTGATCAGGTTAATTTTACATCTTGAATGATTCGAATGGAACACAGAAGGGCTATCTTACTGTTGGTGTTCACCACTAAGCAATGTACAAATATTTTACATCCTATAATGCTCCTGCATGATCTTCTGTGTATAAAATACCAATTAATCTCAGGGAAAGTGGGTGGAGGACCGAGCAGTCCCGGCAAAGTAAACTTTGAAATTGTTCAGGTAAAAGGGGAAGCAAAAAATAGGATTAATGTTTAATTTCAATTATCTTTCATCTAAAACACTCAAGTCATCAACTTCATATGTTAACTATTTCAAACTCCACAAGTGCTGCCTGACCTGCTGAGTATTTCTAGCATTTTCTACTTTATTTCAAGCAATAATAGCGTTGTGAAAGATATCGTAGTTCATCTGATTGAATAAACAGGTGTTTTATCGAACAAAATATGCAATGCTCCAAGTATCCCAACCAGATTGTCCATGACATTATTTAGATGAGAGCAGACGTTGTCTTAAAAAGGCACTGTCACAAAAGCTCTGTGATTAAAAATTGGCCATCGCAGACTAATGTAGGTCTATTTCAAGTCTATAAGCTCAAAGTATTATTGTGATATTCTGAATCAGTTAGAAATCATCCACTGGGAAGGCTTTTTTGTAATTGAGAAATAAAAGCTGCTGATACCGGTAATGAAAACACAAAAAAAATGGAAAATATTCAAACTCTGGGTCAGAAATAGAATTAATGACCTGCTGAAAGGTCAACTGTTGACTTGAAATGTTAACTCTTCTTTGTCCCACAGATGCTGAATACTTCCAGAATTTTTTTTGTCAGTCTGCGACCAATTTAGACTTGATAAATGTCACAAAGCTGTGTTCAAACTAACCCTTGTTTGACTAGACAAGTGCATTGATATTAAACTTCCTTGGTATTGCTAAATGAGACAGGAATTTGAGACACTGTACCCTCCAAACCGCCCATTAATCAGTGAGGAGAAGAGATGCAAGATGGTCCCAAGATAAATCGGAGATGAACTATTCAGCATTTGACAAGATTATTAACTTCAGTCAACATTCACCCTTGGTATCTTTTGGTCAGCTGTGGACTAGTGCAGCCATTCTCAACCTCTTTTATGCCATCGCCCCATTAAGACTCTGCCCAAAGTTTTTGACCCCCTTCTCTGTAAAACAGTAGAGTTTAGTTGGTTTCTTCAATACTTCTCTACTACAGACTATGTAAAAAAAAATCATAATTTCAGTCCATGCCCCCCCTGTGGAGAATAGCTGGTTTAGAGGATAGCAGTTAAACCTTGAAATCCAAGAGCTCATAATGTCTCCTTGAATCAAAATCCAAGTGACACTTCAATGCAGCACTATTTGAGATCCCATCTCTGATGGGATTAAAGTTTTATTTACCTTTGAAAAGAAGTAAAAGATCCCAAGACACTATTTGAAGGACACTTGTCCCATTTAATTCTAACCCTTCAACCAACATCACTCTAATCACTCATTTGCATTTCTACTACCTTGATCAACAAATATAATTTCCACGATGTTTTGCATCTTTCATAAGCCCAAAATAGTGCTGTTTTACACAGGTGATGCTTTACAGGCACCGTGTTAAAAAGTAGTTATGCCCCACAAAGCAAGAAGTGCGGAAAATGCAAGTAAGGTCTCGTTCAATTGCAATGGAGAAAAATACAATTCTTGAACAGGATATGTCAGCAGTCCTGCAGAGGAAGACCTCATCTCAGGAACGGATGTGGCGGAGTCAGAGGAATTGGGAGAAAGGAAGAGCATCCTCAGAAGAGACAGTGACGAAAGAGGTGTAGGGGAGATAGTTGTGAAAGTCAGTGGGTTTATAATAAATGTCCGTGGATAATTTGTAAAAAGTAGAATTGGTGTTGAGGCTTCAGGTCACAATTGACTTCTCAATGATTTACACGGTTAACCAGAGGTTAAAACCTTGTTCTTGCTCCACTGAATTTACGTCGAGTGATGTAGCAGATAGTAAAGTACCTTAAAGAAATATGAATAAATAACCTCAAATTAAGTTACCATTTTGATTTGAAATATTTAATTAAATAAGAGCAGATCCAATAGGTGAACTAAAATTTGTTAGGTGCATCCATGTTTATAACTCAAAGCATTTGATTTCATCCCAAGTACACATCCCATTTAAATGAAGGGATCAATTCATTCAAAATAACACCCGAAAATAAAACTATTCTTAAACATTAATGGGTTATCACACTGAGTATCAACTGGATAAGATAAATTCTTCTTGTGGACAGCTTTTATTTTACAGATTCATATTGAGAGTAGAAAAGCAGATGTAATATGTGGTCAGCTGACAAACCAACACACGATTTAGTAATTATGTAACTGATAGCTTAATTTACTCCATATTACATTATTGAAGTATCCTAGAAATTTTCTTACAACTTTGCAAACAGGTAGCCTACAGTGGAGTTCTAGCAAAAAAAATAATTACCTGAGGTGTTCCAAGGCGTTCTATCAAAGGGACAAGATGAAGTGCAGCATACTTAGCTTCCAGTCTCTTCATTTTTGTGTCAAGCCTCTCACCCTCTATTGCATTGAAAATTAATCAAATTTTCAAATAAATTTTAAAAATCAAGTTTTAACACAATATGTTATATAACTGGTCAGCATTTATTACTTATTCCAACGTGCCCTTGAACTACCCCAAGAATGAAATGTTTGGCGAATCAGATGAACTTTTAAATCACAACCGGTAGTTGCACTATTGCCCACAAAGCAAGAAGTGCGGAAAATGCAAGTAAGGTCTCGTTCATTTGCAATGGAGAGGAAGACCTCATCCCAGGAACAGATGTGGCGGAGGCATAGGAATTGGGAGAAAGGAAGAGCATCCTCAGAAGAGACAGTGATGAAAGAGGTGTAGGGGAGATAGTTGTGAAAGTCAGTGGGTTTATAATAAATAAACGTGTTTATAATAAATGTCCGTGGATAATTTGTGAAAAGTAGAATTGGTGTTGAGGCTTCCAGATTTAAAAACATGAATATTTCCTTGGCTGCCAAAGTAGAAATCAATAGTACAGATAAATATTCCAACATTGCTGGTCCAAGAACTTAATAATAATGGTGCCTTAACCCCAGCTAATATTCCCCACCATGAGATGTTCTTTGATCAAACAATTTGTTTTGATTAAGCCCAGGTTAAATACAAAGTTTCATGTTCTGACTACTCATTCGACCTACGTTTTTCAGTCGCTGATATTTTTGCATCTATTTCTACACAACAGATTTTATTCAATATAAAATCTTTGGGACTTGAACCGGAAATAAAACTCCACTCAAAAATTCATTTAAGAACTTCAGTTAATTTTCAATCAAAATATTAAAGTACATTAAAAAATGTAACTGCATTCTGAAGACTGGTTGAACCATATACGTTCACCAAAAGGCAACATGGAAGATTAATTTCAATATTAAATTGGTCACTAAATTACTCCACTGAATACATCTTGCATTTCCTATTACCTGTAATCAGAATGATCTCACTGGAGAGAAAATAATCTCGGCAATTACCTTTGATGTGAATTCTTGGCAAAATATTCTGGAAAGGTGCTGCATGCAGCAGGTCACAGACTTCTTCTAAAGACTGGAGAGACAATGCAGACGACCCAAATTAAGACGGCTGCAGGTAACTCTAAGGCAAATTAGTTATTGGCTTATTTTTAGAAATTGCCAACGAAATATTTTAATTATTGAATAGTTATGTTTCTTTATTCAGTAACAGATTTGTGTGATGGATTGTTAGAAGGCAATATTTCCCTTCCTTGGATTGTTGACTAATGTTTTCTTTTAGGGCAAGTGTTAAGAGTAATTGGAGTAAAAAGTACATGGATGATTCAATAAAAAGCTTCAATTGGAAGTTAGAAATATAGTGGATTCAAAAAGGAGAAATTTGCAAGGGAGCAGGGAAGACCATGGAGTAAACTTACTGGATAGTTGTGAAAAAGCTGGACATGCAACGAGTTCAATGATGTAGCACAAGTGACGGCCTTTCGAGAAGCATTTGAAATTAATTTGCCTTATTCTGAAAAGCTTTAGTTCAAATCCCTGTTTAAGCATGCACTTGAAGTATGAGTGCACGCTAACAAATTAAAAACCATTATCAAACAGGACTCCTGATTGGAAACTGAGCAATGAGGAAATAACATCAGATAAAATCAGCTCAATTCAGTGAGGTAAAAAACCCTGGAAAAGCTGTTTGGAGAAGTCCATTTCAACATTTATTCTGTTATCGAAAGGCTGTAGTTCCAACAAAAGCTGTACAACACAACTGATCCATCACACTAACTTGCACATCAACAATCTGTTCCTGACAGAAATCAGGAAAACATATCTCATATGTGCATAACTGCAGAAGGACAAAAGAAGCAAGAAAAACAGAAATTTTCCCCCCCCCAAGAAGGAAAAGTAGATAACTCATTGATGCAGTAAGCATTAGAGATCATTTGCTGTGAATTGCTAATCAGTGATGTCTTGTGGGTAAATTGACAGATTGGCATGGCAGGGATTTTAGTCCCTTCTATGTTTAATATTAAAGAAATTACTTTTCACTTGAATGGTAGAAAGTTGAAGAGATGCAAAAAGTTAATGCTTACAACACTCCACCACTTACAGACTTAGTTTTGATACTTCATTCAATACTATGTCTCACTATGTTCTCATTCAAAATGAGAAACACAAAAGCTGGGAACTTGAGCAAAAAATTGCTGGATGAACACATGACAGACAGCATTTATGGGTAGAAAATGTCAATGTAATAGAGTTATAATAAAGGGTTCATTCCCAAATTAGTCTTGACTGACCATTTCTACCCATGGATAGTGTCAGACTTGCTGAATTCCTCCACCAATTTCTTGTCTGCTCTATATTCAAAATAAATCTATTCATTGTCTTTACATTAAGAATGCACATATACATCAAGTTTTACTTTTTAATTTGAAAATAAAGTCTGCAATCAGAAGCTCTAATGGACTTGAATCTTGGAGGAATTAACCACACAGGAAGGGTGGCAGAGTGACATGTTATTTAGTATTATTGTCTCACAGCTTCAGAGAGCTAAGTTCTATCTTGAGTTTAGTCTAGCTTGGACATTGTCCATCGGGTTTCCTCCCACATTCAAAACATATGTAGGTAGATTTAATGGCTCTTAAAAATTACCCCATAGTATAGATAAGTGGAAAAAGACTCAGGGATTTTTGGAAACATGAGTCAGTTTAACTTCATATGCCTGTATCATATATATTTAGATTGGCTTCACACTACTTACCAAAGCATTATAAACCTAATTGTAAAATGTAGTTGCTGGGTTGAATTCTGAGCACATGCACCATTCCTGGCCCCCCCCAGAAGTTAGCAACTCTACCTACCAGACTCTGCTCAATAAGGAGACAGAAGAGAACAGCATTTCCAACTTCTCGTAAATTTTGGAAACAAACAGTCTTCAGTTCTGCATATTCCACAATATCTTTCAGCTGGTGGTGAAAGAATTCCAGAATTCCTGTTTAGAAATAAAATAGTTAAAACAGACATACGTCCATGCTGATCATCAAACACCCATCCACACTCACCCCATTTATCCAACATTTGTTTCACAGCCTGCTCTTCCCTTTTGATTCGAGTGCTTGCCCAGATATTTCTTAAGCATTGTAAAAATATTTGTCTCCACCATCACCTCAGGTTATGTGTTCCAGATTACAACCATTCTCTGTGTCGGGTGGGGGGGGGGGGGAATCTTCCCCTGATCCCCTCTAAACCTTGTAATCCTCACATTAAACTATGCCCCCTAGTTTAGACAGTTCTACCATGGGGCAAAGCTTTTTTTTCATCTCTGGCTTTTATAATTTTATATATTCTATCATCACCTCCCTCCCCATCTCCTCTGCTCCAAGGGAAAAAAAAACCAGCAATAGTCTCCCCCATAACTAAGATCTTCCTTTCTGGGCAACATCCTGGTGAATCCCTTCTGCTCTCATCCTTCCCATAGTGAAGCTACAAGATTGGCACACAGCTTCCAGGTGTGGGAAAACCAATGCGTTTTTAAAGTTGAACCGAGGCACATTGCTCTTGCATTCTATGCCTTGGCTAATGAAGGTAAGCATTCTATATTCCTTCATCATCCCCTGGTTTACTTGTGCTACTACCTTCAGGGATCTTTGGATGTAGACCATTTATTCCCCAGTACATTCTAGGTCCCGACTACACGTGGTGTATGTCCTAACCATATCAGAATTAAGTTTCAGCGAGCATTGCAATGTCCCTCTTACCAGCTGATCAAATTTAGGCCCCTCATTGTCAACACTACTAATTTTCATCTTATCTGCTAACTTACTAATCATGTCTCTTACATTTACATTATAGTCAACATTGCATTCAGCCACTACCAACAACTCTGGCTTGAACAAAGTGACTATCATGAATTAAAACTATGCTCAACATCATTGTTGAGCAGAATTTTCAACTTATTGTCATCTAATCATAAAATTATTGCATCCGCCGTTTGGCAAAATGTTGCAGAACTGGAACAGGATTCCAGGAATGAAAGGGTTATTAGATGAGGAGCATTTGACAACTCTTGACCTGTACTCATTGCCACTTCAGAGTACGAGAGGGAGATTTCATTGGAACATTTCGAACGTTGAAAGACGTGGACAGAGTAGATGTAGAAAGCTTGTTTCCCATGGTGGGAGAGTCTAGGACAAGAGGGCACAACTTTAGGATTGAAGGGTGTCTATTTAGCACAGAGATGTGGAGAAATTTCTTTAACCAGAGTGGTAAATCTGTGGAATTTGTTGGCACAGGCAATTGTGGAAGCCAAATCACTGGGTGCATTTAAGGCAGAGATTGATGGTCTCTTGATTAGCCAGGGTATCAAATATTATGGGGAGAAGGCTGGGCAGTAGATCTGAGTGAGAAAATGGATCAGCTCATGATTAAATGGTGGGGCAGACTCGATGGGCGGAATGACCTATTTCTGCTCCTAATTCTTATATAGGTTCTAAAAAAAATATTATGCAAGCGTGGGACTCAAAAAGCAAAAAAATTAAACTCTATGATGTAATCTTCTCATTCACAGAGAAGCAAAGTACCTGAAGAGGGAAGGTGATTAAGGTTGAATGGGCCTTTCAATGATCAAGCAAAAATGCAACAATAAAGACAGTTACGGATGTATTATAACAATCTATTTCAGTAACATCAGTTTGTTGTTGGTCATGACACTGGCATTTCTTGCTGAACTATAACATGATAACCAGGATAAGATTCTGTCACAGAAAATGTGGTCCTAAATCAGGGAGTGGATATTTACTTAGCCAAGGAAAAGCAAACAAGGAATAGATTGAATGCTATTGTTAGACATAGGCATATGATTGAGAAATAGTTGGATTGACAGATGGTTAATTGATATTGCACTACCAATAGGAAGGCTTGTTCAGTGGATCTAAGCAAATTATATTTATTAGACAATGCTCAGAAGACATGAGACAGTTGTCCGTAAATAAATCGGGAAAACATACTATTCCTTTGCGTTCCGTGAAAGAAAAGCTTGATCAATTCTAGGTGGTTGTAAGAAAAAATTAAGTGGACAAGATAAATTTGTTCAATCCAAAACATTTACAAAATTGAAACCATATTCGGATTGAATGTTTAATCCTTCAATTCGTCATCTGTTTATTCAATTTTGTAAAGTGCAAAGTGGAACAAAGCCGCTAAAATAGAAGCCAATAAGAACCCCTGCACAAACACGCACTCAAGACTCACCCATCGTGGATATTGAATTTCATCCAAATCTTGTGTCCAGAAAATTATATTCCAAATATTAATTGCCCAATAATAGTATCTAAAATTAGGCAATGCCATACCACCATCTTTTTAATTTCTCTAACTATTTCTTACTTAACCAAAAGTTCTTATTCTGCCATATATATGAAGAACTTCTAGAATCAATAATATATTTTACAAAAAGAATTAGGGATGAAGGCTGTAACCACATGAAATAGGTACAAGAATTTAGGTAAAATAATCATTTTAACTGGGTTAATTCAACCCATCAAATATAATGACAAAGGAGTAAATGATTGTTTAACATGGTCAATTAAGGATAAAAAGTTAACAGAAGAAAATCAAAGAGTAGGCTGAGAGTTATACAAGGGAAGGGAGGAAGCTTTAATGAAGCATGAATGGACATTTAACCAAATGGCCCATTCATGTACTGTTTATGGCACATAAGAATCAGCGACTTCAGGATGAGTGAAATACATGAAGTGTTAATTGGTCCAACAATTTTATCCAATAAGGAACAAGTTTCACTAATCTCCCATAACAATTTTAGCTTCAGTAATGGAAAATGCTTCTGTGAACCTATGCAATATATTAGTCTTACTAACCTGGTGAACCATATTCATGTCTGGGTAAGCGGCAGATTTTAGGCATCACTTCCATTAAAGTCTTCACATACTGCAAAATGGTTCCTTGCAGCTGAGATCAAGCATATACAGAAGACACTGATTACCAGCACCAGGACATCTTATGTATACAAACATGCATCTTTCAATAGGCCCTGATCATTCCCCATAAAACCTCAAGACTCGGTCTTTTTTATTGCCTATACATTCCATTTCTTAATTCTGTGCATGGAAATCATGAGCCCTGGTGCAGATTTTCAGATGCAAAAATCCTTTCTTTGCCACTCAGTTCTTTCTGAACCTTGCTGATTCAACCCGATGTTGTGACACAGGTTATCAAGAAAAAGGCAATGGCAAAGAAACATTGTGTGGTAAACGCCACATTTACTTTTATAAATTATACCCTTAAAAAATTACAATAATCAATAACAATGCAATAATCAAATTGATGGTTTTTACTCAGCTGTTTCCAATGTATTAATATTCCAGGATCTCAAAACAGCACTTTCTTTCTCTAAATCCACACTGATAGTTATTTTTAAACTCAAAACACAAATAATTGTTCAGGCAAAACAATTTCTGGAAGTACACACTACCATGAATTTTTCAAAAAAGTGGGAACAACTATTTTATATGTTTTTTTTTGCAATTTTATCTCCATCAAAATGATTACTGATTCAAAATATTGAATTACGTCGATATTGAGTATTTTGTAATTAAATCCGACATTCTGGTTTGATTATTATTATTCAACCACTTCTCCCCCCTTTAATGGTTCAGATTCAAGCAGGCCCTTTTAATTTAATAATTTACTTTCAATAAGTCAAGAAATTAATTGAGCAATTATGCTAGATTATATTTTGTTGTAACATTAAGAGTATCCTGTAATGAATCCCTTAAATCCGGAAAGGCAGAAAGGAAAGAAATGCCCTCAAGAAAACAAAAGTTTATTCACATACTTTACATTTGTACACTATTTTGCGAAGTCTTTTAAAGATGCAAGCTAATACAGAATACTTGCTATCAATTTTTTAAAAATTAAAAAGTTAGACAGCTGTTGAAAGACACACGGTATATTTCAAATGTACAAAATATACTTACAAGACTCTTAACAACTTTCAATAGTTCTTCCATTACCACAGCAATTCCTTGATAGCCAAGGAGCTTGCAAATTGCTCTAAAATGAGGAGGACCCACAAAATTTTTGTAGTTGCTGTAGATGGTGCTGTATGCCAAGTTCAAAGCCTATAAATGCACAAATGAAAATAGATATTTGGAGCTCTCCCAGTAATTATGACCAGGATAAAATACAATCACCTAAATGATTTTTCATAGAAGTGGTTCTAAAAGTGGATTTCTCGTTCACCTTCCAAAGATATCCCAAAAGTTTTGCATTCAATTAATTTCCTTCAATAATGCAAGCATGCGTTTTAACAAAGTTCACTAATGAATAAGAGATTAGATTTTTTTTATGATATGCAGAGTTTAAGGAAACCAAATAAACTAACAAATTCATGCATCTTAAGAGTCGAAGAACTCTTGTGAATTTTATTGTTACTGCAACAAGTGAAAGTCCCAGCACAAGTTTCTTTAGTATCAATTAGCAACCTCTGAAGAGGAATCCAGAATTGTTGCCAAGGAAATGAAATAAAGCTGATTTCCCATGCACTCTCATCAGAAATTAGAAGAGATCATTTCAACAAGTCAAATATTCATGGGTTCAAGCAGGCTTCAAAGACTTCTGTTCCTAATCTCAACTGACATTTAGGTGCAGTACCAAGGAAACACTACAGCTGTCTGCCAAATTACATGAAATGATGAATCATAATACAGAAGGGAGATACAGAGTCAGGCTGGGTGGTACCAGAACAAACACCTTTCTCTCAATATCACCAAGACTTAAGAGATTATTGTTGATTTCAGGAAGGAAAGACAGAAGGACCACACACCTGGCTGATTTAATGGGAAGGAGGTAGAGAGGGTTAGAACGTGCAAGTTCCTGGAAGTTCATATTTTGCCAGCACATCGAGGTAACCGTAAAGAAGACACATCAATGCCACTTCTTTCTGAGGAGTTCGAGGATTATGAGGATGATGTCAAAACCTCTATCAACTCTGTGGCAAGTATACTAAGAGGTTGCATCACAGCCTGATTTGGGAATTCAACTGCCCTGGAATGCAGAAACTGCCAGAAAATAATGAACATAGCCAGTTCCATCCCAGGCTCTGACCTCCCATTCACTGAATGCATCTAATGAATGCCTCAGGAAGGCAGCCAACATCACAAAAGACCCCTATCACCCTGGTCACAACCTCTTCTACCTTCGGGTAGAGGCCTGAAGACCAGCACCTGATCGTTCAAGAACCTTGTTTTCCCCCACAAAACATACCCTAAAATGGGAGGGAGATGAACCAGAGGTCATGGTACATGTAATTACCAATGACATAGGGCAGAATAGAGAAGAGGTCCTGAAAAGTGAATACAGGGAGTTAGGTAGGGAGTTGAAAAGAAGGACCGCAAAGGGAGTAGAAAAGAAGGACCGCAAAGGGAGTAATCTCAGGATTACTGCCTGTACCACACGACAGTGAGAGCAGGAATAGAATAAGGTGGAGGATAAATGCGTAGCTGAAGGGTGGAGTAAGGGGCAATGGATTCAAGTTTCTGAATCACTGGGACCATTTTTTGGGGGAGGTGTGACCTGTACAGAAAGGATGGGTTGCACTTGAATCCCGTGGGACCAGGATTCTAGCGGGGACATTGCTAAGGCTACTCAGGAGAGTTTAAACTAGAATGGTTGGGGGTGCGGGGGGGGGGGAACCAAATGGAAGAGAACAGCAAGGAGGAGGTTAGATTGCAAACAGAGAAAGCTTGTAGATAGTGTTTGAGTGTGGAAAGGCAGGTGATAGAGAAGGAAGATGCTCTGTATGAAGATGGAGGGGAGATGATAGAAAAAGAACAAAGTTGTTTGTAAAGATAGGGGAAAAGAGAGAGTAAGTGAGAAATCTCTGAAATGCATATATTTTAATGCTAGGAGCATTGTAAGGAAGGTGGATGAACTGAGGGTATGGATTGACACTTGAGAGTATGATGTGGTAGCGATTAGTGAAACATTGTTGCAGGAGGGATGAGATTGGCAGCTGGATTTTGTTGCTTTAGGTGTGATATGATCGGAGGGACAAGAGGGGGTGGTGTAGCACTGTTTGTCAGAGAAAATATTACAGCAGTGCTTAGGCAGGATTAGAGGGTTAGTCCAGGGAGGCTATTTGGGTGGAATTGAGGAATGGGAAAGAGCAGTAATACTTAAAGTGGTGTATTATTGACCAGCTAATGGGGAACAAGAACTGGAGGAGCAAATTTGTAGAGAGATAGCAGATATTTGTAATAAGCACAGGGTTGTGATTGTGGGAGTTTTTAAATTTTCCACATATAGATTTGGGAAACCATTCAGTAAAAGGGCTGGATGGAATGGAGTTTGTAAAATGTGGAGAGGATAGTTTTTTTCAACAGCAATACATACAGGAATCAACTAGAGAAGGGGCAGTGTTGGATCTACTGTGGGGAATGAGATAGGTCAGGTGATGGAGGCATGTGTTGGAAAGCACTTCAGGTGCTTCCAGTGATCAAAGTGCCATTAGCTTCAATGTAATTATGGAAAGAGATAGGTCAGGGCCTAGGGTTGAGGTTTTCGATTGGGGAAAAGCTAGATTTGAGGAGGTGCAAAAGGATTTACAAGGAATGGATTGGGACAATTTGTTTTGTGGGGCAGAATGTAGTAGGGAAATGGAAGTCTTTTAAAGGTGAGATTTTGAGGGTACAAAATCTTTATGTTCCTGTTAGGTTGAAAGGCAGGGTCAAAAGTTTGGGAGAGCCATGGTTTTCAAAGGATATTGGAAACTTGGTTCGAAAAAAGAGGGAGACCGACAATAAATATAAGAAACAAGGAATAAAGGAGATGCTTGGGGAATACACTGAATGTAAAAAGAATCTTAAGAAAGAAATTAGTAAAGCTAAAAGAAGGTACAGGATGGCTATAGCAAGCAGGGTGAAAATATATCCAAAGGGTTTCTACACATAGTAAAGGAGAGTGAGGAATAATGGTGCATTGTTCCCTGAAGGTAGGAGCGCATGTGGATAGGGTGGTGAAGGCGGCTTTTAGTATGCTGGCCTTTATAAATCAATGCATAGAATACAGGAGTTGGGAGGTGATGTTAAGACTGCTCAAGGCATTGGTGAGATCAAATTCTGGTCACTGAATTATAGGAAAGGTATCAACAAGGTAGAGAGATTGCAGAGAAGATTTATGAAAATGTTACATGGGTTTCAGCACCTAGATTACAAAGAAAGATAAAGTCCGCAAGCATCGAATCCATGCTGCTGAAGACCCAACTGCGCTGGGTGGGTCACGTCTCCAGAATGGAGGACCATTGCCTTCCCAAGATCGTGTTCTATGGCGAGCTCTCCACTGGCCACCGAGACAGAGGTGCACCAAAGAAGAGGTACAAGGACTGCTTAAAGAAATCTCTTGGTGCCTGCCCCATTGACCACCGCCAGTGGGCTGATCTCGCCTCCAACCGTGCAGCTTGGCGCCTCACAGTTCGGCGGGCAGCAACCTCCTTTGAAGAAGACTGCAGAGCCCACCTCACTGACAAAAGACAAAGGAGGAAAAACCCAACACCCAACCCTAACCCACCAATTTTCCCTTGCAACTGCTGCAACTGTGCCTGCCTGTCCCGCATCGGACTTGTCAGTCACCAACGAGCCTGCAGCAGATGTGGACATTACCCCTCCATAAATCTTCATCCGTGAAGCCAAGCCAAAGAAAAGAAGAAAGAAAGATACATCATCCTTTTAAGCCCATTTCCCTCTTATTTTCTCATGGTGTCATAACATTTCAATCTGTGTACTCCATTCCTTACTCTAAGCCTGCACTAAAACTCTGTTCCCCTGGGGTAAAAGATAATCACCATCCTCCTATCTTATGATATTATAAACATCTACAATTATCCTTGGTCCCCAACTGCACTCCCTCTACACCCACAATTGCACAGCTCCAACTCAATCCAATGGTAAGGCTGAGTATTAACTAACGACAAGAAAGAATACAGCAAAGAGATTGAAAGTGTAGTGGCATGGTGCCAGTATAATAACCTCTCTCTAATCATCAATAAAATGAAGGAGACGATTATTGACTTCAGGAGGGGAGCAATGTCTACACACCTGTCCACATTAATGGAGCTGAAAATGGAAAAATAGATGACTTCAAGTTCCATCTCTAATGACCTGATCTGGGACAAGCAAGTTGATGCAACGATCAAGACCACCATGAGACTAACAAAGTTCAGCATGTCCCTCTGTTGCTGAACAACCTCTATGGGTACACTTGCAAAAGGATATTCAAGATTGGAAGTTACAGAAATTGGCGAATGCAGCTCAGAACATAACACAAACATCTCTCCCCTACATGGACTCCAACCACCTGAAGGATCCATTACACACTTTAGAAACACTCTCTTCTCACAGTGGGAAGAAGTGAGTCAAAGTGCATTCCAACAGTCTTAGTTTCTTCCTCGCAGTCATCAGGCTCCTAAATGAACCCCACAGCAATACTATCGTTCTGCCCGAGCTTGGTGCTAATTCATCTTTCTTTTCTCTGTAACATGTCCTCTTTACACAGTTACATGTTAAAGATAACCTATTAGAATGATTGCAGAAGAACCCTCTCACTGTACAATATGACAAATAAACTTCTAAAAATCGCACCTCAGCCTTACTCCAGGAAAAATAGTCTCAGCCTATCCAGTTTCTGAATGATAAGAACTACTAAGTATACAAGGTGAAAGGAAGGGACCAGGAATAAATATTTTTCAAGATAAGAGAGAAGGTTTATGTGGGGAAAAGCCCTCTCACTAAGTGCAGGTGAAAAAAAGTACAACTCCAATTCTTCAAAATCCTCATTTATCCAACATTTTTTTTTTAAATTTCAGAACAATGAGGACATCTGAAACAAATCAGAAATCCTAATTTATCCAAAACTTTTTTGGAGCTGAACAGACTGGGGACATTGGGCCTCCGGCACAAGCAGAGTCTCAGTAGGGAGGTGTCGGTGATTGACAGCGGCCAGCATTTTTTTGGTAAGAATTAAACATTATTTAAATGCTTAAAAAGCTTTACCTTGTTGTTTGCTGTTGTTTAAAACACTGTTACGAGTGAATTGCTGTTGCTACTGGACTGTTTTTAAAATATGACCAGTTCTCTTTTTATCCAATATAGGCCAGGTTCTGACCATTTCTGCTTCTTAACTGCCTTATCTTAGCAGTATGAGTTTCACCTTCTGAATATAGGTTCAAACTACCGAGCTCCAAACATGGTAGGGTGATAAATAATCCACTTCATAATTCATTCATTTCGTAAAGATAATAATTCACCTCATAAGTACTGTGGCATGGTTAGAATCCACACTTGAAGCAAATGGATATGGTATAGAAATAACAAGATAGAAAAGGAGATAAAGACACTTCAATCAGTAATATGTACAGCCAAATAAACTATTCAAAAGGCAAGTAAGATGATATCCCGATATCATAACACAATATATCCTGATACGATAAATCAGCAGGTTAGCTAGCTTTCTGTGGCAAGAGAAACAGTTAACATTTAGAGTCCATGAGTCTTCAAAAGTGAAGTGAAAGGACAAAAAGGCTGATTTTATGTAGCTTTGAAGGACAAGGGGGTGAAGGGGATCCTTTTGAAATCTGCTGAATGTTCAAAGGGCTGGATAGAGTGGACATGGTTGTTTCCAGAAGTGGGAGAGTGCAGAACCAGAGGCCACCACCTGCACAGCCTCAGGAAAGTAGAGATGCAGGTCGTGTCTTAACAATTTGATTAAAAAAGGCAGTGAATGTTGTACATATGGATGTTAGTAAAGCATTTGTTAAGTCCTTCATGGTAGGCTTATTCAGAAGGTACAGATGCATGGGATCCATGGTGAATTGATGACTTGGATACAAAATAGGCAGGCGCAAGGGAGGCAGAGAGTAGTGGTGGAAGGCTATTATTCAGGTTGACAATTGGTGTTCTTCAAGGATCGGTATTGGCACCTGTTGTTTGTAATATACATAAATGACTTAGATGAAAAAATAGGTGGGTGGATTAGTAGGTCAGCAGATTATACAATCATTGGTGGAGCCGTGGACAGTGTAGAGGCCTACAAAAGACTACAACAGGATATGGATCAGTTACAGTTATGAACAGAGAAATGGTAGGTGGAGTTTAATCCAGGACAAGTTTGAGGGGTTGTACTTTGAGAGGTCAAAAGTAAAGGGTATGTATACAGTTAATAGTAGGTCTCTTAAAAGAATTGATGTGCATATGGATCTGCAGATATACACACACACCATTGAGAAAGTGGCCTGCAAGTAGATAGAGTGGTAAAGAAGGAATAAGGCACGCCTGGCTTCATTGGTGGGGAATTGAGAACAAAAGGAAGTCTCGTTGTAGCTGTACTTAACTTTGGTTAGACAGGGCAATAACATCATGCACTGGAAGACGTTTAAAGGTGGAGAAGAATTGTAAGCGAGATGTGTAGGGGAAATATTTTACAGACATTGCAAGATACCTAGAATGGCCTGCCAGGAGTAGTGGCAGAAGCAGATACAATAGTGGCATTTAAGAGACTTCTAATTAGACATTCAAATATGAAGGGATGGAAGGACATCCATCTGATGCAAGCCGGAGAGTTTTAGTTTGATTTGGACATCATATTTAGCACAGACGTGGGCTGAAGGGCCTATTCCCTTCTGTGTTGAAACAGAAAATTAGGTGCTGCCTTGAGCTTCTATTAGGTTTCACTGGATTAGCCAGAGGCCTAGTATAGGCAAGAATGGGAATAGGTTGGAGAACTAATGAGAATTCAGGGTCATCTTTGCAGATTGAAGGGAGGTGTTCTTGTAAACCATTCACCCAATCTGTACATGTTCTCCAAGAGAAGTGACCACATGGTGAGCACCGAATGCAGTGCACAAAATTAGAAAATGTACAAGTTAATTGCTTATTCACCTGAACCTAGAAGGGAATGCATGCATTAAAAGAGCATGTGTCTCCTGCTGTCATTTAGGAAAGTACCATAAAAAAAAGTGGATGGACATGGAAGAATTCTTCTGAGTCACAATGGTAACAGTCCTTTAGAAATGTTGCACTGGAATGGGTGGCAAAGATACACCCAAATGAGGGGATATCCTCCTCCAAAATGCATTTGCTTTGAAGAGGTTGAACTATCTGAAAGCTTAAAAGTCAATTATTCACTCACTCTGCCTCTTAGACTTCCTTTCTTTCTTTTCAAAGACTCCTCATTGACTAAATTTTTAAGTCATCCATTCTAATGCCCCTTGACGTAGCTCAGCATCGAACGTTACCTGCTAATACCTCAGAGGTCCCATTTGATGTCTTGCCGTGTTAACTAAGCTACATCCATCCAAGTTACAGTCAATTTGGAAACAACCAAAAATAAAGAAAGGAGAGAAAATGCAAAACGACAAAACAAAAGGTAAACCTAAAAAGAATGAGAATTCGAGAGATAATTTTAAAAAACCTATTTCTTATGTTTGGACAACATAACTGCTGCATTTCACAATTTGCAATATAAACTCCAGGCTTCAAGATAGCCAAGTATGGAAAAGCTCTAATAATCCAGCAAACTTGGTCTTTGGTGATGCTAAACTTCTGGATTTCTGAATAATTGGATGCTACCATCACACTTTTAATTACAGTTGTTATTTTTTGAGATGTTCCACAAATTACAATAATTTTCCAGTGAAATCAGTAACTTGAAGGTGCTCAAGAACTGATGATTTTCAAGGACCTCCAAACAACGTGGTGAATCAAATGCCAAACAACGTGGTGAATCAAATGCCAAACAACGTGGTGAATCAAATGCCAAACAACGTGGTGAATCAAGTGCCAAACAACGTGGTGAATAAAGTGCCAAACAACGTGGTGAATCAAGTGCCAAACAACGTGGTGAATCAAGTGCCAAACAACGTGGTGAATCAAGTGCCAAACAGCGTGGTGAATCAAGTGCCAAACAGCGTGGTGAATCAAGTGCCAAACAACGTGGTGAATCAAGTGCCAAACAACGTGGTGAATCAAATGCCAAACAACGTGGTGAATCAAATGCCAAACAACGTGGTGAATCAAATGCCAAACAACGTGGTGAATCAAATGCCAAACAACGTGGTGAATCAAATGCCAAACAACGTGGTGAATCAAATGCCAAACAACGTGGTGAATCAAGAGCCAAACAACGTGGTGAATCAAGTGCCAAACAACGTGATGAATCAAATGCCAAACAACGTGGTGAATCAAATGCCAAACAACGTGGTGAATCAAATGCCAAACAACGTGGTGAATCAAATGCCAAACAACGTGGTGAATCAAATGCCAAACAACGTGGTGAATCAAATGCCAAACAATTGGAATTTCCAAATATTTCAACAGTGGGCCATTGGAATGTTACTGTATGCCCTTTTACTCTCTCCAAGTATCGATACAGAAACCTACTAGAAGATTAAAAGTTGTTCAGTGTGATTTATTCACACAAATTTATAAGGTTTAATTAATACTATTCTCTTGAATATTCAGAGGCTGCGATTGTTTCAAGTTCATATAGAACTTTAACAAAATGGTAAAAGTGCTCCATTAAATGGAGAATCAGCATTCTACTGGTTGAAACAAGTTTTTTTTATTTTTTTTTAGAACATTTAACACAAAATGCGAGTTACAATAAGGAAATAAAACATGGTACAGAATGTGCTAACCTTGGTTCCATACAAGTATTGTGGATGTGCATTTTGTTGCTTATCTCTTTGAAACTCTTGAGAGAAGGGCAGAACAGTCCGCACAAACCTATGCAATAAGAACACCAACGTAAGATGAGGAATGTGAAATTGTTCATTATGGCAGGAAATAAAATGCTTGTGACCTAAATTGATTAGTTTTTTTCTCCCCACAGGTATAATTACAATGTGTGACCTGATGCAAATATGAAAAAAAATCTTAAATTCTTTAACAGTTAATTGCAAAGTATACATTCCAAGTATGACTGTTTAGTTGAACAGTGATATCAATGTCATTAGGTTGAATGAAACATTGCCTGATGGAGGTTGCAAAAAAAAACAGGTAAAGCAATGATACTGCCACCCACTGGTGGCAAGGAAGCACTATATTTTGCTTCACCAGCCTCATCTGTTCTGGTATTAGTTTGCCTTCAAGATCTTGAAATGGCTGAAAGTGCATGTGGGAAAAAAAAAGCTTTGGAAGTACAATGACCTTGGTAACGTAGACTGATTCAGTTGTTCATTTACATTCAGCCATGATTCTCAACCAGCCAAAAAAACTGAAACGACTATTAGTTTTTCCATGCAAATCTCACCAGCTTGGTGGGCAAATGTTGGGCAGAACACTTGAAAAATTCCATGACTCGAAATGAAGACCCTCTATTTAAATAGGGAGACAAACAGCAGCAGACTAGAAGTCAACTAGATTAACATCTGTCACAGAAAAAATATTAGAAGCTACCGGGTAAAGCCATTACAGCAGGGCACTAAGAAACATTCAGGGAAATTAGGCAAAGTCAACGTGATTTTGCAAAAGTGAAATCATGTTTGATCAATAAATTGGAGATCTTTGAAGTTGTAATGAGCACTGAACAAAAGGGAATCAGTAAATGAAATACACTTATATTTTGAAAAGGCCTTTGATAAGGTGCTGCACAGAAGGCTATTGCAGAACAGGTAACATGTTGAAATGATAATGACCATAATGCACTGCTGAACAATGGGCATGTTTTTTTTTCTCTGGTTGACGAAATAATGAGTTGAATGCCACAGGAATCAGTGCCGGGCTCTCCACTTTTTTGTTAAATCTATCTAAATATTTGGATGAAGGCATCAAAATTATGGTCACTAAATTTGGTAATATAAAGGATAGGTAGGAAAACATGTTGTGTAGAGTATGAAAAAATTACAAATGATATAGATAGGTTAAGTGCATGGGCAACGATGTGGTAAACACCAATGTAAGATGAGGAATGTGAAATTATTCATTATGGCAGGAAATAAAATGCTTGTTACCTAAATGAGAGATTGCAGAGGTCTGATTGACCAATTGCAAGATTCTCAAAAGGCTTGTCAGTACAGTGAGTAATTAGGGAAGTTAACACAAATCTTATTGTAGTTATACCAGGAACGGGCAGGTTCCCTCACGAGGTAAGGTTTGACAGGCTAGGTTTGTCCTTTGAATTTTTGGAAGTATAGTACAATTCTGATTATCCGAAATCCTCAGTTATCCAAAATTTTTTTGGAGCACCTGACTGGGGACGTTGGGCTCCTGGTAGCGGCAGCAGCGGACCTTGGGCTCCAGGTGGCAATGGACCTAGGGCTCCTGGGCAAGAGCAGGGCCACGGAGGGAGGTATTAGTAATCGGCAGTGGCCAGCATTTTTTTGGTGAGAATTAAAACTATTTGTTGTTGTTTCAACACTATTACAAATGATTTGCTGTTGCTTCTGGACTGTTTAAAAAAAAGACCAGTTCACCCAAAAAACCGTTTATCCGAAATAAATTTTGGATAATCGGAGTTGTACTGTATATCTTCCTTAAAAGATGGCAAAAAACAGTGAATACATTTTTAACAGAAGTGTGCAACTCAAAATCTATAGGTTGGGAGAGAGAAACGACTTGGATCAAAAAGGGACAGGGTTGATAGGGGATTATGGTATTGTTCAGGATAGAATTATGGTCACAAAAGGAAATTGAAAGCCAGTTCCTGACAAAATGGAATACTTCAAAGACCCAGACAAAAATAAATAAAATTTGATGAATGATAAAAGAATGTACACAGATTTTAATGCTACATAGAATAGAAGCAGGCAACATAAATATCAAACACAGAACACTACAGCATGTACGTAAATGAAAATTTTTAAAACTGCAGACATTGTAAATTTGAAATAAAATCTAAACATGTTGGAAACGATCAGGTGGTCAGGCAACATCTGTGGATAGAAACATTTTGCTTTTCAATATGAGATCCTTAATTAGAATTTAAATAACCGATGCTGAAATTTTATTCATTAACTCAGCATAAATGACTGCCTAATTAAATTCCTATGGGCACCTTACTACATCAAATGATACTATTGTAGTGGGGTCGCTGCAGTTATACCTCGAGGTTGAAAGACTTACACACCAAGGAGGTGTAATTGACAACGGCTTTATTGGGCTGCAGCTCTGCCTTTTACAGGCATCTGGCTGTGTCACCACTGTGGCAATGGCTTGAGTGAGGCCGACTGCTGATTGGCTGTCCTGGATGTGCAGGCCTGGATTGGACCCCCTGCGATCCACTGGCGGGGATTGGCCGATTTGACCGCTATTCCTGCAGTCTATGGAAGCGAGTGTCTCATTCCGCATGTTGTCTACCCAATCGTCGTTGTCGACGGTTGTTTGCTGTGTCAGCCTGTGGAGCAGGCCGTGGGCCTTCAAGATCTCTCCCCCCCCCCCCCCCCCCCAAGAACCAGCGATCAGGATACTGTCTTTTGCAGCTGACCCCTGCACCGTAGGGTCGGGTGAGTAATTGGTTGGTTAATGTTCAAATGGGCCGGTTTCAGCCGGTCGAGCATGCAGGTCTCCTCCCTGTCACCAATGTCCAACACGCAGATGGAGCCATTGTGCCTGATGAAGTGGCTAAAGAGATGGCCAGTGGAGTCCCCGTTGGACAAAAATGCAAAGTTCTTTGGGGCAAAGGTGCTGGCTTGCCCATGAGCTCTGGGCTTTACTAGGGCTAGTGAGCTCAGATGCTTGGCAGTCATTGTAGCCATTGAGACATTGTAGCCGCCAGGAGCTCCCCCAAGTCCTCAGAAGCCAGTTGACAAGGGGTGCGCCATAGACCAACTTGGCAGAGGATGCCTCCAGATCCTCTTGGGGTGGTGTGGATGCCTAGGAGGACCCAAGGGAGTTTGTTGGCCCAGTTAGTGGGCCATCAGAATGTCTTCAGGTGTCGGTGGAACCTCTTCACCAGTCCGATGGCTTGAGTGGTATGCTGTGGTGTGGTGGAGTTGAATCCCCAGGGCATTTGCTAAGGCAAGCCACAGGTAGGAAGTGAAGTGGACCCCCTTGTCAAATGTGTTCGTAGACCCCAAAACGTGCCACCCAGGCGTTCAGTAATGCCCATGCATGTCTCCATGGAGATTTCAGGTAGCAGCACCGCCTCTAGTCATTTGGTCGACCATGGTCAATAGATAATGTGCATCTCTGGATATAGGTAGAGGCCCCACAATGTCTATGTGCATGTGGCTGAAATGGCGGCATGTTGGTTTGAAAGGTTTTGGTAGGCCTGGTACTGAGCACGTTTTGGCCCACTGAGTGATCACTTTATGGACGCCGTGCCAAACATACCTGTTGGCCATCATTCTAACTGTAGTCCTGATAGTGGGGTAAGCCAAATTGTGGACCAAATCGAAAACTTGCCTCCTCCATGTGACTGGAATGACAGGGCGCAATTTACCAGTTGAGATGTCACAGAGCAGATAGCAGTTATCTAGGGCGATATGCTGCACATCAGCCAGCGCCGCATAGTCGATACCCAGTGGGGGGGGGAAGAGGGGGTCCGTGCACTGCTAGGATAACCGGAGGGAATAGGGCATCGGATAGCACATTGGACTTGCCAGTGATATGTTCAATGTCTGTCAAAAATCAGATATGTAGGACAAGTGCCGCTGTTGCCTGGCTGACCACAGGTCTGGCACCTTGCTGAAACCAAAGACAAGTGGTTTGTGGTCTGTGTAAATTTTGAACTTACTGCTCTCCAGAAAGTAACAGAAATGCCGAATTGCCTGGTATAGCATTAGCAGCTCCCTATCAAAGGCACTGTACTTCAGCTATGGTGGCCTGAGATATTTACTGAAAAATCCCAGCAGCTGCCACTGTCCGTTAACCAGTTGCTCAAGTACACCCCTGACCATTGTGCTGGAGGCGTCTACCGTGAGGGCGGTCGGGGCATCTGTCCTTGGATGCACAAGGAGGGTGGCTTTGGTTAGGGTGTCTGGTTGCTTGGAAAGCCTTGGTCGCCTCCCGTGTCCATTGAAAATCTTTACTGGATCCTGCCATGAAGGGAAATAGCAGACTCATGATGCGGGCCACTGCAAGTACGAAGTGATGATAAAAAATGGCCATACCAGCAAACCCTTGCAGTCCCTTCACAGTTGTTGGTCTGGGGAAGGAACGAATAGTGTCCATTTGGTGGGTAATGACCTGGCTCCATGTTGGTCAATGCGATGGCCCAGGAAATCAATCGTCTCTTGGCCAAACTGGCACTTGGCCGGATTGATGATTAAACCAAACTCACTTAGCCTGGAGAACAATAGTCTCAAGTGAGTGGCGTGCTCGGTGCAGGTGTGGCTGGCTATTAAAATGTCATCAAGGTAGACGAAGGCAAAGTGCAGATCCCGGCCCACTGTGTCCATCAACCTTTGGAAATTCTGAGCCGCATTTTTCAGCGCGAATTGCATGCGGAGGAATTCAAACAATCCAAAGGGAGTTATGATGGCAGTTTTGGGAATGTCATCAGGGTGGACTGGGATCTGATGATAATCCCTAATGAGGTCCACCTTAAAGAATATCCATGTCTCTAGCAGATTAGCGGTGAAGTCCTGGATTATGGGGCACAGGATACCTGTCAGACGTAGTAGCCTCGTTTAGGCAGTGGCAGTCTCTGCACAACCTCCAACCTCCCACTGTCTTAGGTACCATATGGAGGGAGGAGGCCCATAGTCTATTGAAGCACCACACAATGACAAGTTCCTCCATCTTTCGAAACTCTTCTCAAGCCAGGTTGAGTTTCTCGGGGGGGAGGGGGGGGGAAGACGCCATGCTCTGGCTTGGAGTGGAGGGGGAGGGCCCTCCATAATAATTTGGTGTCTCATCCAGTGTTTAGGTTCCACAGAGTTGAAATAGGGCATAGTGATGGAGAGGAAATTAGTTGTTGGCAGTACTCACTGAGTGCAGATGGGGGTTAGTAAGTTAGGTGCCCTTGAGCGAGTGTCTGAAATGTCCGGGAGTGTACCAGCTGACACCAGTAGCGAGTTAGCTCTCAGGAAATCGACACTCAGTAACGGTTGTTGCACGGCCGCCACCATAAACTTCCAAGTTAATTGTCTGTATCCAAAGTGGAGGGCAACTGTATGGGTGCCAAATGTCTGAATGTTTGCGGCTTGAAGTTCTCTGCCCACCTTCCTGCTGCAGGCTTCTGGGCTGAATAGGGGAAGGATGCTGTACTGTGCCCTGGTGTCCATCAAGAAACATCAGCCTGACAGGGAGTCTTGGATATGGAGGAGGCCGTGCAGTTGGCTGGTCATCGCAGCCATCAACGACGGCCGGCCTTGGCATTTCCCTGGAATGCACAGTGGGAGTGGCATCGACGGTACCCCACCGTTGATGATAAAAACAGAACTTCTCATTGAAGGGTTGCATCAATCGGGTGGTTGGTTGGTCAGACAGCTGGCTTCTTGGCCGGGTATTGCTGATGAGGTGCCGTCACCTGTTTAAGCAAAGCACGTCTGCTCGGGCAGCCACCTTCCAGGGGCTGTCAAAGTCTTCTTCTGCAATAAGCAGGTAGATCACCTTAGGCAGCCACACCAGAAAGATTTGCTGGAACAGCGGGAAAGAGGTGTGGGCATAATTGAGAGCGAGCATTTCGCTCATGGGGGCAGAAGGGGCCCTGTCCCCCAAACCATCGAAGTGCAGCAGTCAGGCAGCGGACTTGCGCTTCGAGAGCCCGAAAGTGCAGGTTAATAGCTCCTTGATGGCCAGATACATCCCGTGCTTCAGGGGCTGCTTTGAGGAAGTCAATGATACAGGCTTCGGTGTCTTGATCGAAAGCACTGACCACATGGTAGTAGAGAGTATCATCTGCAGAGACCCGGGCAATGGTGAACTGCACCTTGGCCTGCTGGAACCACACCCATGGTTGCAACGTCTAGAAACCGGCAGCTTCAACGCTACGGTGTTGATCGCAGGCTGTTCCTCCATCATTGGGTCCAAAGCACTGTTTGGACCAGTCGGGGTCACCAGTATAGTGGGGTCGCTACAGTTATAGTTTGAGGTTGAAAGAAGACTCACACACCAAGTGAGTGTAATCAACAGTGGCTTTATTGGGCTGCAGATCTGTCTTTTACCGTGTCACCACCAAGGCATGGCTTGAGTGAGGCCAACTGCTGATTGGTTGTCCCAGATGAGTGGGCACGGATTGGACCCCCTGCGATCCGCTGGCCGTGATTGGCCGATTCGACTGCTATTCCTGCGGCCTATGGGAGCCTCTGCGACCCGCTACATGGTATAAATTTAAAATGTTAGCTAATAGTTATGAATTGCTTGTACCATGTCACAGGAAAAGGCCATAAGGAAATCAGTGTCCTGGACAAACGCTGGTTTGCATCTACCTCATTTAAATTGATCAAAGGTTATACTATATTATGTACTACGTGTCTTACACAAAATAAAACAAAATTTCAATTAGTGCAAGTCCTGGTGACAAAGCCTGAAATCATTGAGCCAATTATCAGAGAGATGATGTCACAATTTTATACTCGTATAATTAAAACAGAGTCAAACCTTTGTGTGGAGCCATTGTAACAGTAGTTTGGAAGGAAATCGTAATTGAGCTCCCAGAAAACATGAAGTGTTATTCTTCCATATGGTGCTGATACATTGTGATTGGCTTCCCTGAACATAGCATCAAAACTGTCCAGGGTTAAGTATCTACTAAGCAACTTGTGGCTCATACGGTTGACTTCCACCAGACCTTCAAGTTCCTAAAGAACCAAAATCAGAATAAAATAAGTGCTCAATATTATAAATTAGACATCTGAAGCTTGAGCAATCAACTTGCCTCAAGGTTTACTGGGTAAAGGCATTGTACTATATGTTGGGATTCAGAATCTGGCAGTGACAGACTTGCAAAATTTTGTCCAACACCCCACCTTTCTCCCCATTATTCTGCACATTTGTTCTCCAAGCATGTCCAACTTTCAAGATTCAATTACATCTGCTTTCCATTTATTAATTTTCCTTTGTAAACAAAATTTGTAATTTCTTCCCTTACATCTTATCCAAATCAAAACTGCACAATTTTTATTATTACATTCAATGAAAAAGTCCAATTTTAAAAATTAAGCTGAAATGGATTCCTGGAGAAAATCTGGAGATGGGTTATAAATTTCCCTTGAGATGTTAAATCTATCAATTCAAGTTAATATGACCAAGATTATTTTTATGAGAAAAGTTGGGGAAATGATCAGGACTTTATGTCCATCAATGCTATACCATGGTGACATAGTCATATGAAACACCAGACTGTCCTCACAGTTTTTTTATTATATAAAGGCTTCATATAATTTTACTAATGCAATTCTTTCAAGGCAGGCAATAGATTCTATTGCAAAAGAGTGCATTTGCATAACCATAACATTAAACCCCCCCCCCCCCCCCAATAAAATCTCATTGTTGCTTGCAGAATTGCATCTCTGGTTATCAGAGATCAAAATACTGTCAATGAGTAGCTTACTGTTTAGTAGAAGGCTGCGTAATGATACAAGGGGTAAAATGAGCAAAACAGCAGAATGAAAGTGACAAAAATGTATTTAAACACAACACAAATAGTTTCAATGCTTTTCATAGCTTCATTTTTTTTTAAATACAGTACACATCTTCTAAAGTACAGTACACATCTCTAAAGTACAGTACACATCTTCTAAAGTACAGTACACATCTCTAAAGTACAGTACACATCTCTAAAGTACAGTACACATCTTCTAAAGTACAGTACACATCTTCTAAAGTACAGTATACATCTTCTAAAGTACAGTACACTTCTCTGAAGTACAGTACACATCTTCTAAAGTACAGTACACATCTCTAAGGTACAGTACACATCTTCTAAAGTACAGTACACATCTCTAAAGTACAGTACACATCTTCTAAAGTACAGTACACATCTCTAAAGTACAGCACACATCTTCTAAAGTACAGTACACATCTCTAAAGTACAGTACACATCTTCTAAAGTACAGTACACATCTCTAAAGTACAGTACACATCTTCTAAAGTACAGTACACATCTTCTAAATAAATAAATACAGCGCACCTCTTCTAAATAAATAAATAGATACAGTGCACCTCTTTTAAATAAATAAATAAATACAGTGCACCTACCACAATGGAAGTGAGGTCTTCACTCTCAAAACGTGTAATTGCCAATTCCAATGATTTGTACATTGCTGCCGAAATTCTTTGAGTGATTAGTCGATTCAAGTCTATTGATCTACCAAGAAGCTAATCATTCAAAAGATTTAGAATATTAATACATCAAGATTAATTAAGTATCTGACACAGAACAAAATGACCAGAATCAAGAATTTTCCCTGTTTTTCTGAGATGGTTGAAAGTAAGTATCTCCAAACATGAGGTGATAAAATAAACTGAAGGTAGAACGGTGGATATAGTCTACATGGATTTTAGAAATGCGTTTGGCTAGGTTCCCCATCTTCCAAAAAGTCAGGAGGCATGGGGTCCATAGAAACCTGGCTGCATAGATTTCTGTATTGGCTTGCCCATATAAGGCAGAGAGTGGTAGTAGATGGAGCGTAGTCTAACTAGAGGTCAGTGGTTTGTGGCATTCCTTGGGGGTATGTTTTGGGACCTCTGCTCCTGGTGATTTTAATAAATAACTTGGATGAGGAAGTTAGGGGAAGGTTATTACATTTGCAGACAACTCAAAGACTTTGGATAGTTTAAGAGGGCTGTCATGGATGACAACATGATATGGACAGGATGCATACTTGGGTGGAGAATTTAAAGGTGGAGGTCAACCTAGAAAAGTGTGAAATTATACATTTTGGAAGATCGAAGTCGAAGTACAAGGTTACTGGGAGAATTTTTAGCAGAGTGAAGGAACAGAGATCTTGAAATCGCAAGACCACAGCTCCTTCAAAGCTGCTGCAAAGGTTACAGGGTGCTTAACAAGGTGTAGGATGTGCTGGGGATTGAGTTCAAGAACCGTGAAGGAATGTTGCAGTATTATAAATCTCTGGTGAGACAACAATCAGTTCTGGTTACTTCATTATAGAAAGGATGTTGAAGCTTTATAGAGGGTGCAGAGATGATTTACCATTATACTGCATGGATTGTAGAAAATATCTGAGGAAAGGTTGAGAGAGCTTGGGTTTTTCTCTTAGTAGCGATGGAGAATTAGAGGAAATAATAGAAGTGTATAAGGTTATGAAGGGCAGGATGGTTATGGCCAGTACTAAAGGACAGCTAAGATTAGTGGAGGAAAATTTTGGGGAGATATCAAAAGTAGGTTTTTTTTAAAAACACACAGTGGTGGGTATCTGGAATGCACTGTCAGGGGTAGTGGTTGAGGCTGACACAAGAGGAACATTTAATAGACAGGCAGATGGATGAACAAAAAATTAGAGTAGTTATGGAGTATGAGGGAGGAAGGGTTATTAGATTGACAGGGTGTGGTCGGTTTATGTAGGTTGGCACAACATTGTGAATGGGAGGGCCTGTACTGAGATGTACTGCTCTATTTTTCATAATTTGCATTACAAAAAAGACAACAACAATCATTTGAATGGATCTTATGAAACAGAAAAGGGTTATATAAAGATTTAATCTCATCTTTCATTTTTATGTTTTTTTTTCCTGCAGCACAGCATTTGAGCTTTCAATTTTGTACAAAGAAAAGGAGCCCTTACCTGAACATGCTTTTGCTTCAATAAAGTCTCATATCTATTTGATGGAGGCATTGGTATAGGTGTTCCTTGATTCTTGCATTCTGCTCGCAGCCTCTTATCTAAAAGGAGGCTGAAGAAAATAATCACAATATTGTAAAATCATTCAAATGCAGCAACTTTTACTGCACATTTTCTAAAATATGAATATTGGTTTTCAACATTACCTGCCTGCCAGAATCTTGTAGTAGGCAAATATCTGGTCAGCCAACTTGTACACAAATTGGTCAAAGCAGAGATTGACCTAAAAATGCACACAAAAATATTTACTATCTGACATAAAACCTGACCAGTGAAATTCAATTCAAATTTACAAATCCTCAGCTTGTGAGTTAAATACTCAATAAAAGATACAAACAGAATTAATTTAAAAAAAAACATTAAAAATTACCTCAGCTTCAATCTCATCATAAAGGAACTGCTTTTTGAATTTAGTAAGAGCATAATGGGCGCTGTCATTGTACAGGTCCAAAGAATAGAGCACATATCTACAACAAAAAATATTAGGGTTTAACATGCTTGCTCAATGATTATTTTTCAGACGGCAGCTCCTAATATTAAGGTAAGATCCACCAACTAAACTTATAAGAAGGATTTTATGGAGAAAGACAAAGAGAAAATGGCGAATGTAAAAAAAAACCGCGAAAAGTTTTAATAAACAAAAAATTAAAAAAATCGCCATTTTCAGTAACTCAGAAATAAAATAGTAAAGAATATAATCATATTATTAGTATAGATTAATATAAACTCAATGATTATTTTTGTAAACTTTGAAAGTCATAGCAATTAAAATTTGTTAGTCTAATTAAGTCATCACCTGGTTCTTGCTTACATTCGATCTTCAGTGAAACTTTTACCTTTGTTTGCAAGCATCCCTTTATCTCTGTCCCAGATCCATCTTTAGGATACATTCATATTCTTCCACTTCTGGTCTGTAACTTCAGCTGCTGAACCCCTAATTTCTCCTTCCAAATCAAGTCCACTCATCCCTCCCCACCAATCATTCCCTTGGGACCTACCACTGTGACTGCAGGAGATGCTCCACTTGCACCCACGCCTCCTCCCTCACGACCACTCGGATCCCAAACAATCCTTGCAAGTTAAGTAACATTTCACTTGTGAATCTGCAGGGGTCATCTACTGCGACTGGTGCTCCCATTGTGGTCTCCTCGACATTAGCAAGAGATTGTTTTGTTGAGCATCTTGGTTCGGCCCGCTGCAATAGCGTGGATCTCCCAGTGGCCACCCATTTCAATTCTCAATCTCATTCCCTTGCTCACATGTTTGTCCATGGTCTTATGCACTGCCAGACTGAGACCACCCATAAATTGGAGGAAGAACACCTTATCTTCTGACTGGGATGATGAGTAGTAAAAAATAGGGGGAGTTGTGGATAATGAAGATAGTTTTCAGGTACTGCAGAAGGATTTGGACTGCTTAGATGAGTGGGGTGAAAGATGGCAGATGGAGTTTAATATCGATGAGTGTGAGGTACTTCAAATTGAGAAGAATAATCAAAACAGGGCAAATGCAGTGAAGAGGAGATCAATGAGGAATACAGAGAGATCTTGGAATAACAGTTCATCGTTCTTTGAAAGTGGATTCTCATGTAGATAGGGTGGTAAAGAAAGCTTTTGTATGCTGGCCTTTATAAATAAAAGCATAGAATATAGGAGCTGGGAGGTGATGTTGAGACTGTTCAAGGCTTTGGTGAGGCCAAATTTGGAATACTGTGTGCAGTTCTGGTCCCCAAATTATAGGAAGGATATCAATAAGGTAGAGAGGGTGCAGAGAAGATTTACTAAAATGTTGCCTGGATTGCAGTATCTAGAATACAAAGAAAGATTGAGTCGACTGGGTCTTTATTCAAGCTAAAACCTGATGAGCTCTTTCCCCTAATTCATAATATCTTTTTCTCTGAAGCTTCTCAAATTTATGTCCATAATGAATTATATCATAATTTCATATTAATCAACTTTTTTAAAATCTCTGTTGAATTCTTTTGTAAACCTTTTTTCTAAGATTTCTATCTCCTTCTCCAATTTATTAAATTCAGATGAATATAGTTTCTTAAATTTAGAATAAAGCTAATAATTTATCCATTTTAATATGCCTTCAAGGCATCCCATAAAAAAATTTACTATTAACTGAATCCATATTTATTTTCAAAAATTGCTGTATTTGATTACTTATAAACAAAATTCTACATTTTTTAACAACAAAGAATGAAATCTCCATTGGTAAATCTATTCTAAAGCTGGACAGATAAAACACGACCTTGTAATTGCACCGATATTAAAAATAAATCTAATCTAGAATAAGAATCATATCAAAATGAATAAAACAAAAAATATTCTTCTTGAGGATTTAATCGCCTCCATATATCGACTAAATTCATATCTTTCATTAACATTAACAACAGTTTTGCCATTTTAGTCCTAGTTACAGTTTTCGGAGATTTATCCGATAATGGATCTAAACAACAATTAAAGTCACCCCTAATCTTAACTTTTTTCATATGCCTGATTCAAATTAAGAATCTAACATAAATTTCTCATCTTCTACATTAGGAGCATAAATATCAAAGTCCACAATTCCAAACAAATTTTACAATTTACAACTAAAAGTCTACCAACTGATTCAATTACTGATTCCAACTTAAATGGTAGTTTCTTATTAATCAAAATAGCTACACTTCTTGCTTTAGAATTAAATGAAGAAGCTATAACCTGACCAACCCAATCTCTTTTTAGTTTCTGATGTTTCTTCTCAGTTAAATGTGTTTCTTGCAAAAAAAATTAATATCAACTTTAAACTTTTTTAATATAAGCCAAAACTCTTTTTCCTCTTAATTGTATTATTGAGCCCATTAACATTAAAAACAGCAAAATTTAAATTGATCATCATCTTAATTTATCTCATAAAAACCTTCATGCCCCATGTAATGGGACTCCAATCCATGATCAATATACAAAAAAAATGATACATCTCCTCAATAAAAATAAAAGAAAAAGGAAAAAAAAACTCTAACAACAAAAAAATGTACTGTACCACAGTACTACCTCCTAATGCCACAAAGTGGCCAACAACTTCGGAAGAAGAAGCAAACAAAAGCACCTCCCCCGAACAATCAATCAAAAACAGTAAGAAAATAATTTCAAGTATGATCAGTTTCCTCAAAATCTCTGTTAACTTGATCATCGTCAATGTCAATTTCAAACAAATGGTGACATTCCCTCTCTTGCACACCCTACTTATTCTCCTCTTGCACAGGTTTCAATTGTTGAGAAAAACCTTCTTGACTTTTCTTCTGTTTATTATCAGACAAAGAATGAGCAAATGTAAGAGCTTCAGTATCATCGCTAAAAAACTTCTCAAAAAGCAAATTTCTTCCATAAAACACCATTGGCAGAATAAAACTCCTTATAACGTTTAGCTTGACTCAAATCGCATAGAAACAAAAACTCTAATTCTTGACCACCAAAGGACACTGATTTATTTCTTGCATTTTGAACTGCAACCTGTAAAATCAGCTTCTATCTTGATAGAATTAATACGGAACGTGGCGGGTGTCCAGGAAAAGGCTTTTTCCTAATTGCTCTATGAACTCTATCCAGTTCTAAACTATTTGGAAAATATTCCTTTCCGAAAACATCAGGAATTTATTTCTGAAAAAAAATTGCACTCTTCAAAATCTTCAGGTAACCCAACAATTTTAACATTATTCCTTCGACTCTGATTCTTCAAAGCATCAATCTTTTTTAATAAATGATTTTGTAGCATTTCCCATCTAGTCAAATAATCCTCTTTCTTTTCTTTATGTTGTCAACATCATCATGAGAATCATGAAAATCCCCTTCAATCTTAACTTTATCCTGTACTTTATCCACTAGCTTCACACACTTTGCCACATCAGTCTTAATGGTTAGCATATACTCCTTCATGATAGTAAATTGATTAATAAATAAAAACCTTGCTTTGACATAATTTCAATTTGTTTAGACAAAGTATCTAACTGAATTGCAAGGTCTTGATAATGAGAAGTTTCAGACTTCTCCTGAACATATTTAGATGAGGGCATACCCTTATATATCAGTTTCCTCTTCCTCTGTGCCTGGATAAGCCTCTTCTTCTTCAGTTCCAATGATGACTTCACCTTCTTTTCCTCCATAGAAAGTAACGGCATCTCAACCCGTCCGCGGGGTCTAGACCTCTGCCTCAACAGTCCAGCATCACTGGGCTGCGAGATCAGTCCCTTCCGCACAACAGGCCGAGCTTGATGTAATGCGCATGTGCGATTGTTCTTCACAGTCCAGGGGACGATGTCTCCGGGCTCCAGCGCCATCTTCGCCGGCGCTCCGAGGAGTTGGCGCCGTAGTCAATTATACCTTCCCTGAAGATGGTCTCTGTGGACGCAGATGATGAGAAATCGACCCTCCAGGCTCCATCTCAAAAGTAGGTGAAAATTCTTCAGTAGTTGATGGTTGCTTCTGGATCTTTTTTTTAACCATTTGAGACTTTGATTTTTTTTCATTATTGCAGTTAACAGTGCTTTATAAAAATACTTTAATTTTTTTTAAATTAACAAAACTTTTTTTTTAAAAATAGGATTTTTAGCAGTTCTGTTGGGAGAGGTATCTCCTCACATCTCCCACCTACGCCATCACACCACGCTCCCCTTTCACACAAACTTGATAAATTCTTACCTCGTCTCTTATCATATCCAATTAACACTTTTTATTAGTCTGGATTCCTCCCCCATTACATTCTGAGACTTTCTTAGATTTTCTGCTTCTGGCTTATTCCTTGGAGAAGGGCTCAGATCTTTTCCTCTGCAAATTGGAGGAAAAACACCTCATATTCCATCTGGGCACACTCCAACCAGATGGCATTAAAAGCTACTTCTCGGGTTTCCATTAGCCCCCATCCCAGTCTCTTTCCCTCCAGCTGACAGAGCATTTCTCTCCTGCATTCCTGTCCATGTCCACTTCTTTGCTATTGGCCTGTGGTCCTCTCCCAGCTTCCCTACCTCCACCTTTTTATTCAGGATCCTGCCTGCTTTTTGCACATACCTTACTTAATGAAGGGCTCAGGCCTGAAACATTGGTTATAATCTTTGCCTCCTATGGAAGCTGTGGGACCTGCTGAATTTCTCCAGCATCGTAGTATTTTAAGGCTTTGGGGCATGAAAAGTGGCATCCAGCATCAGACATTTACTGACTTCTTATCATGAACCCCAGTGCTGAAATTGACCTTCTACATTAACAGTGGCCTTTCTTAGCCATTTCTGGACTAGGCAAGTCCTCTATGCATTCAAACAGCATTCCAGTGTCTCTGGAATAATTAAAGCTGAATTTGTACTGCATGCCAAATTATGACACAAGTTCAATAACAGCCACTGCCATCTATACCTTGCACCAATTATTGCTTAGTTGCAAAAATATCCAGAAGCGACATAAAGAGTAAACTTATTCAATAAATTGTATTGGAAAAGCTATGAAACCATTTATACTGCATACTATTAATCAAAAATTATAATGGCATGATGGTTCTTGAAGTTTTTAAAAGTTTATTGCATGTCACTGTTAATCCTTTTATTACATTGGTCTGTCTCATCACATAATCGGCCCAAGGTTTTTGTCAAAAATGATTTAGCCAAATAAAAACAGAATTAACTGAAGACAGCTCACTATTTCTCCATCAACACCAAACGTAGTCTTTTGTCCGAGGATTATTTATCTCCCTTTGAACACTGTTTCTACCCCACTCTATTCTTTGGGAAAGCTCATTTCAATATTGGAAAAATCAGCAATGCAAATAAAGATGCTAAATTAGGTTTCATTACCATTAGGGTTCAATTCTACTATTGTCAAATGCCTGTGCTATGTAATGAGCTTCACTGGAAAAATTCCTTTCCTTGTACACTAGCATGTCAAAGAATTAATTAAAATCTTACTCCATCATGGAAGCTTCTTTGGTCTCCAAGATATGATCAGTCAAGATCCAGGGCATTGACATCTCAATAGGAAATTGAATTCTTCTTCCCATTGTCAATTCAAGAAAAAACTCTCTGAACCAAAGCTGAGACAGATCACAGCATTGTTGAAGCGTTTCTTAATGAAAAAGAAAGTTCAGTTTCAGACGTAAATTTCTTAAAATTATACTTCATAATGATTAGAAATAGTGATTTTACAATATCATGCAAAATAGCTGTTTATCCAATGTTGTCCTCTCATTTGTTAAACCATTTTAACATTATAAATAATCTAGAGATACAGGCTTAAAAAATCCTAACACCAAGCATAAAATAGTAAGATAGAACTTAGTGCTGGAAGAAAAGCACTTGGACTCGATAATGATGTACTAAAAATGTACATCACATTTTAAAAATAAAACTTAAATTTTAAGCAGTAACTATATAATTTGAAACCACAAGTAATTAAAACATTAAAGCAAACTTAATTCAGAAAATGTATCTTACCGTATACTTATTTTTCTACTTCATATCTGCTTCTATCCATCTGAATAAATGACCGTGATGTACCTACATCAGTAATAACCCGATGTAGGTTCAATGGTCAGCATCTTTCTGGGAATTCAATAAGCTTGTGCCCTGTTGTTGGACTCTACGAGGAGTCTAACACTAGAACACAATCATGTACCTGCTAATCTACGTGAAAAGCTCAGATATATTAACAAAATATTTAAACTTCATTTTAACATTAATTTAGAATAAAGTAATTAAATTTACCTAATTGGGATATTTAAATGTCTACTACCAGATATTTAATGATTCTCGCAAATGAATTTATTATCGTCCTTTCTTCTCACTTTATTCAAGTGACAGGATAGTTTGGTTTAAATACGGTGGCTCTGCTGAGAACTAATTATACTTCATATGATGAAATTCAAAATAAAAATTGTATAGAATATAATTTACGGGAAGCTCAAAAATCAGTACTTTGGACAGAAAAAAAAGTGACCCAGTATCCCAAATACAGCAAGTTTTATTGGTTACCACCCTATTTTAATTTTTAACCAAGATCATTTCAATTGAATCATATATTGCAAAATATAGTTTCATCAACTATTTCAGGTCTAAAACTCTACAATTTATGTAACTTTGAGAGTAATTTTTCATTTACATTAAGTAATAGAACTTTCCGAGATCCTTTAATTAGATATTTATTCAATCTTCTATGCAATTCCTCACATTTCCCCATGCACAATTTAAAATTAATTTTAAAAAGTTCTTTTATACAAGCCTGTCCCATCCCACTGCCTCCTGTGGAAGAGATATCTTACCACTGAAATTGAGCAAGTGAGTGTAGAAGAATGAATGCCGATGAAATTCTTCTATCGCCAAAATGGTGGGGCCCTCAAGACTACTTCTCAATGTTTTCTTTGCGCCACTTTTGTCGGCAATGAGGGACTCTAGCATAGTTCTAACCATGTAGAGCTACATTAAAAGGAAAACGCAAAATAACAAGAAAAAAGGCAGAGGGCATATTAGTCATTACATATTTAATGGAGAAAGTCCAACTGTTCCACCAATGCAGAGAATTCATACCAAACTGGACTTAATTTTGCTACAATAATGTTTTCATGAGAGTGAACCAAATTTTATAGAGGCACATTGCTTTGTTGTTTTAAACTAAAAGCTCCATATTAGCACAACACCTATTTTTGTATTAAAGTTTAAACCCCTTTAATTATAGGGGTAAATTAAATAATAGAAAATTAAGAGTGTTCAATCATGATGGAACAATTTGACTTTCTTTTATCAAAACAAAATAGGCTTCTTTTTCTTACCACCAAAGTTTAAAATGGTTGGATAGATGTAGGAACGTCTCAGAAACGTGTTCGTCGCAATGAGTGTTTTGTCCAGCCCCAGAGATTTTAGCTGCTTCGCTAGCTCCCCAGATAGCAATGACTCTGCCATGGTGCGCACCATATACAACTAAAACCGACCGGTTGGCAGTGGCAAACATTAAGAATTAGAGAGAAAAGCAGAGAGTGTGAGTTTTGTTAAAGAGCAATAGAAAAGAATTTAATTGATGTTAGTACGATAATGCTCCAGAGTGTTATTTTGACAAGCAACAAAAATCACACTATAAATAACAAGTTACCTAAGTTTTGAGCTGGAATTGTCTGAATGGAAAAATCAAGCGACCTGTTTCAATGAATATTTGAGATTTTTTTTCCCATTAAGACTGAAACAGGATAGGAATTGCTTAAATGATCACAGTAAAATCCCTGAGATCTGAAATTCAAGCAACCGGCAGCCTCAAGCAACCGGCAAAAAAAAAATTGCATTAAAATAAATAGGTTAAAAAAAATACAAAAATTTTAAATTAGTGCCCCCTAGCAGTTAGTTCACCAATCATGCAACACGCAATCTCAAGCAACCGTAAAATCAACTTCTCTGGCATCTACCAATGCCCATAGGTGCCAGATAACAGGGGGTTTTACTGATCATTACCAAGCGAAAAGGAAATCGTGCATTGACCATCTTCCTATTTTCAGTATGCATGTTGAAGAGGTAAGCAAAATGCCTCTTAAATTCAGTCAAGAGCTTACATTATAACAAAGTCAGGTACAAACACACTCAAATCAAAATACGTCATTCGTGTAATAAAAGAGCATGTCCATGATTTTCTAAAAAAAGTAAAAATAAAAAAAATGCTGATAATACTCATGCTTGCATGTTTTGCATTGTTTTAAGAAGAAGTAACTATGAAATTAAGTGACTTAAAACAAAAATTTAAATTCATCACTCCTGCCAAGCCAAGGGAATGAAACATTATTGGCCAGATTAAGCATTTGGTTAGTAACTATTTGAGTTAAGAATTTCAGCGTTAATAAATTAAACTGCAGAAAATTATAGCGACTGGACAAATGTGGATGCCAAATATGTACCAAAGTACAACATGTTTTTAGAAAAAATCCACTTTACTGCTATTAGTAAGAAGCAATATTTTTCTGAAATAAGTTTTTGATAGACTGACCTGAACCTAAAAATCAACAAATTAAGTGATTAGAAGCTGCAAACAAATTCTGTTGTAAACGTTAAGGTGATCAACAGGTAACTGTAAAAAAGAGTACAGATATTGCACAGTGCAAGATGTGCTCAATTAAATATTTTTATAAATACTGTAAAATACTCCCAATTTCATAGTCCACAATCTTTTCCCTGCCAAATGTTTCTCTTGCTTTTTCAATATCCTGCTATTGCCCTACTTCATTGTCTTCCTTGTAGTCTCAAGAACAATTTAAACCTCAATTCCCATTGCTATCTTTGACTCGTTTTTTAAAATTGAAAACTGAAAGGAAAAGATGAGCAGTGAAGTAACACCTGAGTGCTGGATGGTCCAACTGCTCGTGGAGTAACCTTGATATCGTAGCCACCTCTGGGATCTTTTTCTCCTCTGAGGGCGGGATCATTTATTGGTTCTTGTCCAACTTCCCAATCGCAAATAGTCTTCCGAATAGCTTGAAGAACACTAGAAAATGCAGGAAAAATTTAGTTTTAACCATATTTCTAACTAGATGACCATTCAATGGTTCAAAGGCCAGCACATTTTGACAAGCAACAAAAATCACACTATAAATAACAAAGATACAGCAAATAACAACTAAATTATAGATGGTACTTGCTGGCATAATTGGTGGTGAATGGATATGTGTTCAATTTCAACATCTATTAAATTCATTCTAAGATTTAATAAAAAGATGCATGGCTACAAAAAGCATTCTCTCAATGCAAAAGAAAAAAATCAATTTGCAACAGGTATTTTTGTTATTTGGCACAAAGCAACACAAGTTTTAATTTTCGTATCATCATTCAATAGTTACAATCAAAAAAATAAATTCTAATTTATGCCCTAATATCATGCCAAATTTTATTGCACCCAAATTTGATCGTAAACACAAAGCAAACATTTTAGCATTGGAGGCGATGCAATCAAAATTACAAATTTAAAACATTAAGATTGATGAATCCCCGGGACTGGATGCAATATACCCCAGGTTGTTGTGGAAAATGAGGGAAGAGACAGCTGAACCAGTAGGTATGATCTTTGAGTCCTCTTTGGCCACAAGGGAGGTGCCGAATATTTGGAGATTGGCAAATGCAGTCCCCTTATTTAAAAAAGGTAATAGGGAGAATCGTGGGAATTGTAGACAGGTGAGTCTTGCATCAGTGATGTGCAAACTATTGGAGAGGATTCTTAAGGATAGGATCTATGAGCATTCGGAGGAGTACAGTCTACTCAAGGATAGTTAGCATGGCTTTGTGATGGGAAGGTTGTGCCTCATGAGCCTAACTGAGTTTTTTGAGAAGTTAACAAAAGAAATTGGTGAGGGTAAGGGGGTAGATGTGGTCTACATGGATTTTAGTTAGGGATTTGACAAAGTCACCCATGAGAGATGTTCAGAAAGTCTTGAGGTATGGGATCCATGGAACCTTGGCTGTGTGGATAGAAAGCAGGTAGAAAGCAGAGAGTAGTGGTGGAAGGAAAGTATTCTTCCTGGAGGTCAATGACAAGTGGAGTACTGCAAGGATCTATTCTGGGACCCCTGCTCTTTTTTCTTTAAAATATTTTATTTAAAAATTTTCCATACAGGTAATTAATAAACCGTTGAAACAGAACAATAAATGTTTACATTTAAGAAAATATCATTAATTAAATGATGGTTATAACCCCTCCCCTCTCTCCCCAACCCTACACACCTCCACCAAAATATGTGTGAAACAATACATGTAGTTATATAAAATAAAAAACAGAAAGATAGCATCATGGATTGCTCGGAGTATAGCTTTCCAACACACTGGACTCCAACAAAGTTTATGTGATCAATTTAAGAAAGAAGATTGACGCAGGTCTCAAGAGGCTAGAAGAACATTTCTACGCATTTATACCTAAGATTTGCATATACAGGGTCCAAATCCTCAAAAGTATAGCATATTTATTTCTCAAATTATATGTACTTTTCTCTAAAGGGATACAGATTTGAATTTCTGCATTCCATCTTCCAATACCTAAATGTGAATCCGAATTCCAAGTCATTGCAATATACTTCCTTGTTATTGCTAATGCTATTTTAACAAATTTTGTTTGATATATTGATAATTTCAACTTGGGTCTTGTTCCTTCTAATTCCCCAATAGGAATAAATCTGGGTTTAGTGGAAATATAATGCCTGTACCTTGTTCTAAAAATTTCCCATAATGCACCCAAAAAGGTCTTACTTTGGGTCATGATCAAGTTGAATTCACCACACCTGAAACTTTGAGCTAATAGATCAGATTTAATTCTATTCAATTACTGTGGCGTCAAGTAAAACTGATGCAAAAAAAATTATATTGAACTAATTTGTATCTTACATTGATAGTATTAGTCCCTTGCTCTTTGTGATTTTTATAAATGACCTGGATAAAGAGGCGGAAGGATGCGTCAGTAAGTTTGCAGATGATTTGAAGATTGTAGGAGTTGTGGATGTAGCCGAAGGTTGTTGAAGGTTACAAAAGGTATAGACAGGATGCAGAGTTGGGCGTAAAAGTGGCAGATGGAATTTAATCTGGATAAGTGTGACGCGATGCATTTTGGAAGGACAAATCAGAAGTCAGTTACTTAAGTGTTGATAAACAGAGGTACACTGAGGTCCAAATCCATACATCCCTCAAAGTCACCACAAGTTGATAGGATAGTTAAGACGACCTATGGGGTACTGGGCTTCATTAATAGGGGAATTGAGTTCAAGAATAGAAAAGTCATGTTGCAACTCTATAAATCTCTGGTGAGACCACACTTAAAATATTGTGTTCAGTTCTAGACACCTCATTATGGGAAAGACGTGGAAGATCTGGAGAGGGTGCAGAGGAGATTTACCAGGATGTTATGTGGTTTGGAAAATAAGTCTTATGAGGCAAGATTAGCCGAGCTAGGTCCTTTTTTCATCTTCGGAGTGTAGAGAGTTGAGAGGAGACTTAATAGAGGACTGCAAGATTATGAGAGGCTTAAGGATAGCCAGTGCCTGTTTCCCAGGGCAGGTGTAGCAAACATCAGACGACGCGAGTACAAAGCAAGGGGAGGGAAGTTTAAGGGAGACATCAGGGGTAAGTTTTTTAATATATATATAAACACAGAGTTGTGGGTACCTGGAATGACTTGCCAGGGATGATGGTGGAAGCTGAAACGTTAGGGGGATTTAAGAGTCTCCTAGACAGGTACATGGATGGAAGAAAAATAGAGGGTTACGGGGTAGGGAGGGTTTAGTACTTTTTTTTTAAGGAACATATTGATCAGCGCAACATTGTAGGCTGAAGGGCCTGTGTACTGTTGTATGAGTATTTGATTAAATAAACAAACTTTAAATAATCAATAGTTTAAAGAATGATCCGTAATGACACATCTGGAAGACAAAATAATGTCTATTTTTTAAAAATAAATATAGCAAAAATATAAATATTTTTAAAAAGTTCTGAATAAACAAAAATATACATTTCTAAAAGTCAGTAAAGACAACCACAACTTCATGTCCTCTATCAGGACGGCAACAGTAACTGAAAGTATATCTATTTAAATATTTCCAAAACAGCTTGATGATATTTTTGATCATGTTTTATTGATTATAAGCTGTCAATAAGAATTACGACTGCCTGGTTTTAGGTGGCTTTTTGAATAATAAGTTTTAATTCAGTTTCAATTTATCTGATCTTGAAACTTTCAGAGGAGTAAATTATACACTTTTGTAGCAGTATGCTGGGGGGGGGGGGGGGGGGGGCGGGGGGAGAAGTGGGCAGGACCAGCACGAACAGCTCCAAACTCATGATAGCTAAAACAAAGGCTTTTGCTCTTCTCTGGCTAAAACCTGAGGCATGGTCTCGTTCTTCATCTTATTTCAACATGATGGCATATGTCCCTAACTTATATATCTGCCACACATTGACAATAATCACATTAAAGTTATTCCATTATCAAGCCAGCAGCTACAATAATGGCAGCTGTAAGATGTTATTGGGGTATTTTCTCTCTTCCAAGAGGGCAACAGGAAAAAATCTGAATGAAAAATATGAACCCATGTTGTATCATCCAGCGACGTTTCAATAGGTTCCGTCTGGAAGGGAACTTGCTGTTCTAAAAGGGTTATGTGGTTTTGCAAGTAGAGAGTGTCAAACAGGCTTTTTTTCCCCGTGTGTGTGAGAGAGAGAGAGACACACATAGAGATCAGTTCTACTGTGTTACAGCCAGCAACAGCTGGGACTGGAACACGACAAGCTGGTAAGCTTGTGGAAACCTCCATTTGGAAGACGGGTTGTGAGTTGTTAATTCAGCCTGGTCAAAGCCCTTGTGGTTCATGGAAGAGGAGAGGACTGGCTGTCTAATGTTTCACTTGAAATAAGTGAAACAAAAAGGCACTCTGTGGTGACCTGAAAGAAAGAGGTTATCATCTGGAGAATCCTGAAGGGGAAAGTTTCTTCAGCAAGATACTGAAGTGGCTGATGGAAGTAAATGTACAACAAATCTCTATCTGAAAACCAACAAGAACCTTCCTGAGCAGTAACCAGCACCAAAGCATGGTTAACTTTATAAATGTTAAATTCTGTCCACGGTATAAGAATTGCCTGCAACCAATGAGCTTAGAGGAATGAAAAGTGAGATTGAACCCATGTTGTATCATCCAGCTACGTTTCAATAAGTCCCAGCATATGTGTCTTGCCAGGCAATGAAAATAGGATTTAATTAATTAGCTGTGAATCAAAAATGTTTATGAATTTACACACACATCACATACACGTGCACTTAGAATTAGAAGGAGTGTTAAGTTAGGTTAGCTAAGTCAATAGTGATAAATTTAAGTGTGATTCTGTTTTCACATTTAAAGATAATTAAAAGCAACTTTTGTTTAAATAACCATTTGTCTTGGAAAATATTTATTGCTGCTGGGTTTTGGGGTCCTCTGAGCTCATAACAATATCTATTCAAATTCCAACACACTGAGAATACCAAATTACATCACAGAACATTCTTGGTTCATACTACCGAGCTACTCTCTGGTTAAACAGAGTTAATAGCATGGGTAGGTAAAAGCAAATTTAACTTTAATTACTAGACAATAAAACTGTTTCTCTTTGACATTTTTACTCCAACTAATAATTTTCTTTTCATTTTCATCATTGTAATTTGTCTGCAATGAAAAAATACATTCAATTCATCAGTGGAATCTCAACCCACATCCTCCAACACATTTTCTAAATCAACTTTCTTTTTAGAAAGTATTTTATAAAAAATCGAATGTCTAAAAATCAAATCAATTCCAATATAAAACAACAATTTTTTTAAATCCAAAAGTATCAAGACTGCAGATTTGAAAACCCAAACCAAATAGCATCACAGGGATTCACAAACCTCTGGATTACATTTTTCTTTTTTTTGATAGCTTGACGCAAAGGCTCACGAAGTGTTTTCTGAGCAAAGTTTTGGAGTGCAGCGTAAATGGTATGTCGAATTGCATGATTAAACACACTCTCCATTCTACCCATCAATACTTGCAGTCCTTTTATCATTGCTATAACCTGCAATACAAAACAGATAAATTAAAGTTAAATGAAGTGGTTTTTTTTTTAAAAACCAGACACATTATATTGCTTTTAATTGAGTGGAAAGTTTAAAGTTTGGATAACAAGAGAATGTACATTTAGCAGACTCTCAAATGGTTTTTAAACATTTACAGCCATTTGATAAATGACTCAGTTTTATAAAAATAAACATTAATTTAAAAAAAATTAGTCCAACAATTTTTCTTTCCACTTACATCAACCTACAGTATATACTTGTGTAATAGTTAATCCCCCCCAACCTTTTTTGGCCCAAAAAAAATCACGGTTTTTCATATGATCGGTGTTTTTTTTTTAAAAATAACCCTCCCCCTATTTTTGGCCCCAACCAATATAATTTGCCTCAAAACATCATCGAGGAATTACAGTATCACTACCAATTTAGTGCAAGACTAGAAAAAATATAGAAATAATTTCATTTTTAATACAAAGTTGTAGTTTAATAAAGATGTAGACTTTGAAAAGTTGATAGTCATTTAAAAATGCTACTTGTGATGAAACCGAATGAGAAACTACCAGTATATATTGTGACAAATTTGTTTAGAAATTACTTGCCTCACATCCTCAATATTAAGTTAAAACAAATCCTGCACAAGAAAATTACAAGCTTTGGTCATACAGAACAATTGGATGTTAAAAATTCTGTCAACTTAAGAATGAGCTATTCAAGTATTCACAAATTATGTGATAGCAAAAAAAGATTCCATAAATCCATTAAACCATTTGGCCACATTATTCTAAACCAGTGGTTCTCAATCTTTTTCTTTCCATTCACGTACCACTTTAAGTGGTCCCTATGCCATCAGTGCTCTATGATTAGTAAGGGATTGCTTAAGATAGTATGTGAGTGGGAAGGGAAGGTTGAGAACCACTGCTCTGGACCCAATTGTTACTGAAATATTTTGCTTGAGAAAAATGGTCATTGGCCCATTTCCTTTGGAGTTATAAAACCGTGCACATAACTAGTCAATGAGGTTCGATTAAAAGAGTGGTTTTCAAACTTTTTCTTTCCACCCAGATACCACCTTAAGCAATCCCTTACTAATCACAGAGCACCTATGACATAGGGAATACTTAAAGTGATATGTGAAAAAGGTTGAGAACCACTGTTCTAAAATCAAATAGCAGCAAATGTTAAAGCTTATTTAAAGAGAAAATTATATTTTAATACAAGAGAATTCAAATTACTTTACGTTTGATTCACCATTAAACCTCTCACCAAATTTCATTTAGTTCGGCCATATAAATAGATTTTCTCATTTGAACAAAAAGTCCAGTACTGACCCAAACTTATAATTCATGTTGGCTTCAATAAAGAAAAATTTCCCACCGCATTTCATAGGTAGTCAGACGAAAATGGATGTCAAGAGTGAATCACGAAAGTCTGCAGATGGCATGACTGAAGTAAAAACACAATGCTGGAGAAAAAAAATGTTGTCAAATATTTAGGGTTTGCAGACGAGATTTACTAGAAAATGGAGATGAAACTTAGATTCCATGCAACCATATGTGAAGGTTTAATGAATAGACAGATGTGGATAAGAATTGGATAAACAGAGTGAAAATTTTGCAGTGCAGCATTAAGTAGGACAGCAGTGTTTGGTAATTAATTGAAATTTTATAGAAACACAAAGGGATCCCAACTAAGATGTACATAATTTTTTTTTAAATTGATGATTATTTTGGTTTAATCCTAAAATGACTAAAATGAGGGACAAAATTATTGGAAGGGATATAGGTCTAGTGGCTGAAAATAATGATGTCACAAGTTTTCCCTGCAGCAAGATTTACCCAAATCTCGATGTCATACAAGCAATCTGAAAGGAGAGGAAGGATGTCAAGATAGATGGTGAGAGGGAGAATTGGTTATTGTCAGTATACTCATGGAACCTAATTCCACATCTATGTATCTATCACCTTGTTTAGACGATGAACACAAAATGGTGATGGGAGTAGTGGAATGTTTTAAAGAACTTAAAATGCAATGATTACTAACAACTGCAAAAATAAAACTAAGCAAGATGAAACCTTTCAGATGGCCACAATACCTGACTGTAAAGCTGCACATTATCCTCCTGTGCAGCTGTGAGGTGGCCATCTGAAACCGGAAAAGCCAGCCAGGAGGTCTACTTACCTAACCCTCCTCCAGGAGGTATAATATCCTGCTCAGAGTCTTGTCTGTTGCAGCTGAAAGCAACTGGGCTGCCAGGGGGCGGGCTGAAGACATCGTGATGACATCATCAGCCATCGACTCTTGAGAGCGTGGAGGGAGAAAGATCGGGGGGAGAGAGAACTGCTTTGCTTCTGTACACTCATGCTTTTTTAAAATATTGAGTGCTTGCGTGTGTTTTAAAAGTATTTGGTACCGGGATATTTATTTAAGGTGGTTAAAAATCATTTCCCTCAACACCCCCCCCCCCCCCACCCCATCCTCCTCCCTTCCCCATACCTCAATTTAAAGCAGTTGAAGAAAAACTCAGAACAGGAACCACCTGTTGTATGTTTATATTTTAAATTATTTTAATTTTGACATAATATCTATTTACTCTCTCATGCTGCGATTAATTATTCCACAACAATTTCTGTTCTGGGACCCGGGGTTCCAGATTAAACTGCACCGAGACGTTGAAATGCTGTGATTTTTTTTCCAGGGAATAATGTGCTTACATCTTCAAATTTTATTGAGAGGAGGGCTGGGATAAAATGGGTTGAATGAAACATTAGAAGATTAAATATGTTTGGGCAAATAGTGAGTCGGGCGTGCGAGGTGGGAGAGACCAGTAGCGGGAGTAACTTTGAAAACAGAATTACCCAGCCAGTTTCACTCCTCACTGTGCTTCAACCTTTTCTTGGATCAAGAGGATCCCCCCCAACCACCAAACGAACTGCAGTTTCCCACTCAGATCAAACCCTGTCTGGAAAAAAAACTCATCCACAAACCCCCATTTTATTTTAATTTTCATTTGAAAAGCTTCATTCCTCCCCCCACCCCAAGTGCCTGGTTAGCACTGTCTAGATTACACTGCCAAGAGACATTATAAATGCATGTGTGGATTCATTCTCAATTAAAATTCAGAAGTAAAACCAGAACGTCTGCAGATACTGCAGTAGAAACACAATGCTGGAGAAATTCAGCGTACCCTGTAGAGGTAAAAATGAACACTTTGGGTTCAGAATTTCTAGTCATGAGTACATCACGAAATGCATTGTTTCGTGATACGTTCATAGCTTGAGCCCTTCAAGATTAAAATTATATCTGTTTAAATGTGTCTTGAGCCGTCATTGGGAATATTGTAATGTCAAATTGCTGCAGCAGGCATTGGGAGCTGGCGTTGCTTTGCGAAGGTTCAATGCAGTCGCAGACTTGTCCTAATGATCGCTGGGATCCGAGAACCTATCTTTACAAGGATTAGTGCAGGTTGCTGTAGTGTCAATTTCTCGGGCTCCTCAAACAGGGGGAGCAACGCAAGGCCGTCATATCTTACCATGTGCAGTAATAGAAATGCATTTATACAAAACTATGACTTTAAACCGGGTTTCCTTTTGCAAATTGACTGTGAATAGTCTTTTTTTCGATCTGGTGAGAGGTAAGGTGGAGCTCGCCGCTGATTCATTACAAACTGGAAGGCTTTCAGTCCACAGCATGCGTTCCATGCTGCTAACTTTTGAGTTAAGGAGGAGGGGATTTAGTGACCCCCAGCTTTCCCTCTCTAGAATTTTGCTTTGATTGCGTTGATAACTTGGAAATGTTCTTCCCCCTCCCCCCCCAGTCATTTCCGGAAAGGCTGCAGCTTTTCTTCCCAGTGAGAGCCCGGGCTTTCTCATCCTTTCCAGTCGCCTCACTCGCGAATGCGAGTCGGACAGCACATAGGCAATTAGCTACTGAGATGGTGTGAGTTTGGGATGCTCCTGCAGCGCCCGTCTCAATAGCCAGACTACGCTGTTTGCCCATTCACTTTTTTTAAACCAGTTGGTTGAAATAAAAACAAAACACCTTCCCAGAGTTCTGAAATTAACACATTGGGGAAGTGCGGGGATCTAACAGCGATGGTTTAAAAGCCGGAATTGTATTGAACAGCATGACCTTGGCGTGCCTTAACATCCCTTCGGTCCTCCATGCTCCCAATTCTGTGCATCAGCCCGATACGCTGCTATGACGTGAGGGCAGCGTGGGCGGGACTAGGCAACTGTCCTGAGTAGCCGACTTTCGCTGCTAGACGGCTAGCAGTCAGCTGGCACGTTTAGGTGCCAAAAAGCCATCCATTCCGTGGCCATCTAAACGTACCAGCTGTACTCTGCTAGCCGCGCCTTCAGGCAGGTAATCTTCATCGGAACACCTAAAAGCGGCTGCAGAAGTACTAGAAGGGGCTGTGAAGATTAATAAGGAGGCCATTAAAAAGTTGTTTACAAATATCATTAGGTCTTTAATTTACATTTATTAAAATACTTAGATTGCGCTGATCCTTGAAAAAAATTCTGAAAAGTTAAGATAAATATTTCAGAATCCTACCTCAACAAGTGCAAATTTCTCTTCATTTGTGTAATTGTATCTTGTTGCTCTCTCATACTCTTCAGCATTATCTGGACAGTCTTTATTGGAGTACTTGTCAGTGGGATGCACAAGCTTCCAAGAGTACTGTAATATAATGAAGTAAAAATAAAGGGGAGGAGGGAAAAAAAAACTCATTTTAGCAAAATAAAATCTTTTATCCGAAATCCTTGGGACCAGACACTTTTCAGAATTTTTTGAGGGCTAACAGACTATTAAAACAGTGGTACTTTTAAATTTGGGGAGCTGGCAGAGTGGTAAATGAAGTGAGATAAAGATAGACCACTCTTTCCCTGCTCGCCCGCCCGAGCCACACTGCCGTTCCCTCGCCACTCGCCCAAACCACGCTGCCGCTCCCTCTCCGCTTGCCCACCCATGCCGCCATTCTCTCCCCGCTTGCCCAAGTTGCGCTGCTGCTCTCTTCCCGCTCGCCCATCTGAGTCGTGCTGCTGCTCTCTCCCTGAGCCACTGCCTCTGTCAAATTGCCTTTCAGCGGGGTTGTCAAAATTCTGCTGGAGGACAATCTCTGTATTTTTAAGTAAAAAGAGCCCACCTCACTGACAAAAGGCAAAGGAGGAAAAACCCAACACCCAACCCCAACCAACCAATTTTCCCCTGCAGCCGCTGCAACTGTGTCTGCCTGTCCCGCATCGGACTTGTCAGCCACAAACGAGCCTGCAGCTGACGTGGACCTTTACCCCCTCCATAAATCTTCGTCCGCGAAGCCAAGCCAAAGAAAAAGAAGACAGTAAAATTTCAAACTTAAACTGGCTCAAACTAAGCTAAACATCTGAAAACATACTGTACATGCAGTAAAAATGTTCAGTTTTCAGAATTTCAGATAAGAGATTACATACCTGTATTCCAAATGCTGGAAAATCTAATTAAAGGGGTCATTCATTATCTTCCAAGCTTTATGAATGAATGAAAAGCCAAATAATTTCAACCCTTTTTTTGTCAGACTCTCTCTAAATTTCACCCAAGAGTGTGAATGAACAGAGGGACCTTAGGGTTCAAATCCTTCCCTCCAGGTTGCCAAACAGGTTGATAGGGTAATTAAGAAGGCCTATGGGATGCTGGGCTTCATTATTAGGGGGATTAAGTTCAGGAGTACAGAGATCATGTTGCAACTCTACCAATCTCTGGTAAAAAGTATTGTGTTCAGTTCTGGTCACCTCATTATAGGAAGGATTTGGAACCTATGGAGAGAATGCAGAGATTTACCGATGTTACTGGATTGGAAAACAAGTCTTATGAGGCAAGGTTAGCAGAGCTGGGACTTTTTTCTTTGGAGCATAGGATGAGAGGAGACAATAGAGGTATATGAGAGGCGTAGATAGGGTTGATAGCCAGTGCCTGTTTCCAATGACAGGAAAAACAAACACCAGAGGACATGTACAAAGTGAAGGGAGGGAAGTTTTGAGAGACATCAGGGCCAGGTATAGTGCCTTGAATGCCTTGCCAGGGATAGTGGAGGATGAAACATTAAGGGTATTTAAGAGACTCTGAGGTACATGGATGGAGGAAAGGTGGAGAGTTAGGAGGTAGGGTGGGTTTAGTACTTTTTTAGGAATATATGGGTTGACACATCCCGGCCTGTACTGTGCTGTAGTGTTCTACATTCACAGAACCAGAAATGCAAAATGTGATGCAAGAATAATTGCAGGAAGTACATCATGTATTGAATGAAAAGGATACCAAGAGATATTACAAAGTTTTTCCATTTGGGAGAACTTTTCTAGAAATTTAAATTTACCACACAAACTATCTGGTTGAAACACCCAGGATATGACCACCATCTTATCAAGATTAATTCAGCTCATCACTGAACACTTGTTTTCTCTAAAAATAAATTGTCTAAGCAAATCGTGAAGTGCTGCACGCATTTTAAAAAAATCTTACCAAAACATTGGTAAAGATAGGAATTTTTTTAATGGAGCAGAAAAAAATTCTTCTCAAGAGTGTAGGAAACATCAAGCTGCTGCACGATAGCTTATTATTTTGGCTGAAAAGGTTCATGGTTCCTTTTATTGTATTGCAATATTACAAAAAATGTAATATACACAATATACTTCAACATCTGCCTGCCGTAAATGGGTGCTAAATCAAACATTTGGATATCTTGCCTTAAGAATTTAAAAACCTAAACAAAGGAAATTTAGATGGACTATTCATCCAGCAGAAGCCTGTCTATCCTTTTCATGGACACAACATACCAGAGGTGTCCCTGCAGTCTTTGGTTCGTACTGTGATACACAAAAGAAACTATGCTGGTGGAAGGCTACTGACAAAATATGTTAACCCCTCAAATGCTGTCATTTCCAAGAGTATTTTTATTACAGATTTCCAGTATAATTCTTTTGAATGGAGAGAAACATTGTGGACCTTTCAAGGCAACAAAATTAAAGCGGGTCTAGGATTTCTCCATCAGCCAGCGTGTGTTATAGTAACAAAGTAGAATAGGTAAATGAATCAACTATAGGTATGCTTTTTGAGACTTGGTATCATAAAACTATTCAGGTGCAATTAAGCAAGATGCAAAGGTTGAATCAGAGCATATTTTATGAATCCAATCAAGGTAGGGCAAGAGAAACTGGCACATAGGAGTACAAAAGACTAGGTTTTTTTTAAAATTGCATGATTGATTTAAACACTAATAATTACTATTTAGATTTCTTACCACTTCCATAACATGAGCACTCCACTGGGACAACAGCTGCATTCCCTGTAATGCCAGTTCAGATAACTTCTGGTATTCTGCATCAGTTTTTTGAGATTCTTGCCTGCCTGACCCTGTTACCACCTGTAAAAGGGATATAATGATACAAAGAATCAACTGGATCAAATACATCGCAGTAGCAAGAACACTAAATGCAACCTGTATTCACATATTCTGATTTTTTTTAAAAACACGCATCAGATAAAATTCATTGTTAACATGTTTTCTAAAACATTGACAGGTATAACTTTTGGATCAAGTTACATCTTAACATAATACAGGAAAATTCATCATGAAATTGTGGCCTATTCATATTAAACAATAAATGTATTGTTATGCAAATATCTATAACATTTATTTGCAATGAATGCAAATTGAATTCTTCATTAGCACAAGATAAAGTGAAAAACATTGCTTTCCATATTTATGTACAAGAGTGAAAAATAAAACAAATACGCAGAATCCAGTGTACAAGAGAATGTTCCGTTAAAACAGTGCAAGGACAATGCCATTTTACTTATGCACAGTAATGGGCCATTTTGGCCCATGATTCCATGCCATTCAATTTACACCAAATTAACTCATACCCCAGTACATTTCGAACAGTGGGAGGTGTTACGGGCTATAATATATATTATATTATACATAAATATGTCTTTAAAAGACAGATTATGGGGTTTAGTGTAGGTCATTTCATAAACACAGTAACACTTCATAAAAGACATCTCATTTAAAATCCAAGAGCTTTGCTGAAGCCAGACATTCAGTCTCTGGTTGGCTTTGCAAAATACAATGGAATTGTTTTGGAAAGAATTTCAAAAGCAAGTGCAAATGGAAAAGTCGGAGCTCAAGTGCTGATAAAGATCTTTCAAGGACTGGGTTTTGAGCCTTGGGGGAAGTTTTTTTACAAGCAGAGAGAGGAAAGAACAAACAGGATTTTTCTGTGAGAGAGAGAGAGAGAGAGTCAGTTCTACAGTAGCAGTTGAGGCTGCAAAATGGAAAGCTGGCAGGTTTGTTGAAAACGGGTCGTGAGTTCTGAGTTCAGCCTGTTCAAAACCCTTGAGGTCCTTACAAGAGGAAATGCCTGGCTAGAGTGTTTCTTCTGAAATAAGGGAAACAAGAGGAACTGGAAGAAGAGGTTATCATTTGGAAAACCTATGATGGGGCAAGTTTCTTCGGCAAAACACTAAAGTGACTGATTGGAGGAAATCAGTTTGTGTGTCCAACGAGCAACAAATATCTCTCTGAAATCAACAAGAACCTTCCTGAGTGGTAACCATTTAACTTTAAGCACCAGCGCCTGGTGAAGATTCATAAATGTTAAATTCTGTGCACAGTATAAGAATTGCTGATACCGGTGAACTGTGAAGTGAAAAGTGAATGATTGGACTGTGAAACAAAGAACTTTCCTGAACATATACACATTACATACACGTGCACTTAGAATTAGAAAGGGATTAACTTAGATTAAGTTAATAGTAACAAGTTAAAGATTGATCCTGTTATTATGTTTAAAGAAAATTAAAAGCAACTTTTGTTGAAATCTTGGTGAACTTTTATTGCTGCTGTGTTTTGGAGTCTTCTGGGCTCATAACAGAGGAAACCGGAGCCCCTGAGAAAACCTATTCAATAGCCTGGGAAGAAACTGTCCTTGAATCTGGTGGTGCATCTTTCCAAACTCATGCATCTTCTGCCCGAAAGGAGGAGAAATAGCAAGAGATCGAAGCAGCATAGGTAATGTGTTAGGTGGTTTTCCGAGGCAGGAGCAAGTATGAATAGAGTTAATAGAGGGGAGGTTGATGCCCTTGGCTCCATGCACCACTCTGCAATTTATTGAAGTCTCGGTCAGAGTAGTCCTCAAAATGTGATGCATGCAGATTGGATACTTCCTATGGTGAATCTATAAAAAAAAATTGGTGAAAGATATTGGAGACACATCAAACTTCTTTAGATTTCAAAGGAAGTAGAAGTACTGGTGCCTTCTTGACACTTAACAACAAAGCCTTGTGACCCAAAGTCTATCAGAAAGTAAATTGGTTGCTAAATCAACCAATTCTTAAGATGGATTGCAGACTCTCCATCCCATCCACCTTTTCCAAGGATAACTCTGAGACTCCCCAGTCTGCTCTTGCCTGCCCTTCTGATCCCTGAGCCACTTCCCATTGTAGCTGCAGAAAGTGCAAAATCTGTCTCAACATCTCCTTGCTGCAGAGCCACCATACTTTCCTGGCGAGGCAGAGCTTTACATCCACATCATCCAACTTAATCTGCTGATTTGGTGTACTTGGTGTAGCCTTCTCCACGTCAGTCAGGCCACACACAAATTGGGTGACCATTTTACCAAACACACACGTTCTGTTTGTGGGTCTGAACTTGAGCTTCCTGTAACCAACCATTTTAACTTCCATACCATTTCCACAGTGATAGGTCTGTCCATGGCCTCATCCATTGTCAGGACGAGGCTAAACAAACTTGAACACCACATTACATTCCTCCTGGACAGCCTTAAACCAATTGGCATGAACATCGACTTTTCTCATTTTTGATCATCTCTACCCACATCTGACTACACTGTTTCCATATCTTCCTTATCTTCTCCTGTACTTGCTTTTTTTAAAAAAAAACCCCTAACTTTTCTTTTCCCACCCCTCCCCCAACTTTTCTAATGGTTTCTCTTTCTACTCATCTCTCTGTTTCCTGTGCCTTTTGCTCTATATCAAATCACCTCTGGAAACCTCCCCCAACATATTTTGCCCTTTATATATGCAATTTCACATATTTTATCTTAGTCTTGATAAAGGGTTCAGACCCAAAATGTCAACTGTCCATTTCTACCCATGGTTGCTGTCTGACCTGCTAATAAGTTCCTCCAGTAATTCTTTGCTGTAGAGTGACTTATTAAAGCCTCCTTTGATACACCACAATAACTATAGCTATGGCAACAAAATCAATAGGAAAGTTTCTCTCCAAGTCGAACACTTCCTTCTTTTTTCTTTGGCTTGGCTTTGCGGATGAAGATTTATGGAGGGGTATGTCCACGTCTGCTACAGGCTCGTTGGTGACTGACAAGTCCGATGCGGGACAGGCAGGCACGGTTGCAGCAGTTGCAAGAGAAAATTGGTTGGTTGGGGTTGGGTGTTGGGTTTTCCCTCCTTTGTCTTTTGTCAGTGAGGTGGGCTCTGCGGTCTTCTTCAAAGGAGGTTGCTGCCCGCCGAACTGTGAGGTGCCAAGATGCACGGTTGGAGGCGATATCAGCCCACTGGCGGGGGTCAATGTGGCAAGCACCAAGAGATTTCTTTAAGCAGTCCTTGTACCTCTTGTTTGGTGCACCTCTGTCTCGGTGGCCAGTGGAGAGCTCGCCATAGAACACGATCTTGGGAAGGCGATGGTCCTCCATTCTGGAGATGTGACCCACCCAGCGCAGTTGGGTCTTCAGCAGCATGGATTCGATGCTTGCGGACTCTGCCAGCTCGAGTACTTCGATGTTCGTGATGAAGTCATTCCAATGAATGTTGAGGATGGAGCGCAGACAGCACTGATGGAAGCGTTCTAGGAGCCATAGGTGATGCCGGTAGAGGACCCATGATTCAGAGCTGAACAGGAGCGTGGGTATGACAACGGCTCTGTACACGCTGATCTTTGTGTGGTTCTTCAGGTGGTTGTTTTTCCAGACTCTACCTGGATGCATCCCCGATCCAAACACTGGCACCTCCTGGACTACGTTCTGGTGTTCTGGTGCGAGGAAGAGACAAACGAGATGTGCTCCACACCAGGGTCATGCCCAGCGTGGAATGCCACACTGACCACCGGCTTGTTCGCTGCAAGCTCAACCTTCACTTCAAGCTAAAGTTCAAGAACAGTGGAGCCCCCAGAAAGAGGTTGAATGTTGGAAACTTGCAAGTCGAACACTATTCTGACTCTTTTAAAGACATTGCCCTACTTTCATGGCTGCTAAAATCCCCAAAACTGTGCCCAAATATTATACAGACAGCAGCATTTCATAAAAACAGTCAGAAAGTTTAAAGGAAGCACAGGAAACAGCAATGGGTGAGGCATAAGCCAAGCTATTTTCGTTTCCAAATAACTGCCCTGTTTTATTATAAATAGCAACCTTTTACTCTGGTGCCTCAATGAATACATTTTAGTTTCACAAAGCACAAAAGAGATATTTACTGCCTTCATGGTAAATGTTTATTTTTCTTGCACTGTCTTTCCATTACCATCATTTTAGGGAGAGCGATGGCCATAAATATCAACTGTGGTTTTGCTTTTGATTTCCTATTTGAGTTATTGTCTGTTTTTCAAGAAAAAACAACATGGTTGGAGCAAATCATTCATTTGGATTCGTAACTGCAAGCAAGAGTTAAATGTCACATACCTCACTGTTGCTATAGCGGGCCAGCTCAGAGATGAAACGCATGTGATCTTCTCTGATCTGGATCATTTGTTCAACAATGTTATATTGTGGACTGCTGCTGGACGATGTGGAGGCCCACCTTAACCAAGAACACATACACAACTGAGCATAAGGTGTTCAAAATCAAAAGTACGTCAAATACAAGATAATTTATGAAATCACAATTGGAATGGCACTACCTCTGTTGTAAGCTATTTGAAATTCCCTGCTTGGTTGTTGCCCTGCATTTCATATTATACTGCAAGAGCCATTTTTGGCTAAAACGTTTTCTCACACTCAAAAAATTACAACCGCAGCATTTGGGAAAAACACAGATGGCTCCATTATGAATATAAAGCACAACATCACGTGTGGCAATTCTTATTTATAATTAAAAATCTAACTTAGTGCCTTTTTTCCAAATGAAACCCTCAAAGTATAAATAATAAATTGAATAATTTAAATGATCAAGCCTAGAAATTCCAGTAATATTATAGAAATGAGGCGACCATGCCAATTTTGAGGAAAAGTTCTAATATTAGCCCGTTAAGAAAAAAATGTTTATTTTCAGACTAGGAATCTTCCGATTGGGAATCCCTCCTTGGTTACTCAGAACACAATTTGATGCATTCAAGTGGATTTTGCAAACTTCACTACTGCCATCACTTATTTGCAATAAAAATGCTATCATATTTTGTCCATAGGGTTGAAAAATATTAGAGCAAACATGTTTTTCTGAAAAAACAGTGTCCTTTACAAACAAAACTATTAAATGAATGACATGATGGCCTTGCGCCAAGGAACAAAATTCACGTAAATAGCTTGAAAAAAGCCCATAGCATCAAAAATGAATTGGTTCAAGTCACACATTCAAGTTTCAAACAGTGTAGCTATGAACTGATCAGAGAGCTACAGTATTCAGTCACTACTCATCTTCCCTGAAGTTGATGTTCAATGTCATCTGGTTGTCCATATATAGCTGAATAAAACAACATTTTCAAGACCAAGAAGGACAAACATACACACACAATAAACAGTACATAATCATCACATATATACATAAAGATATGATTTTAAGAATATCTCTCTCTCTCTCTCTTTACCTATTATAGATATCAATCAAAGTTACTCAGAGGATACTATTCATCAATTTCACAGTGTGCGGGAAGAAGCTATTTCCCAGCTTTGTAGTTATAATTTTGATGTTCCTGAACTTCCCTCTTGATGGTAATTGGTCCAAGATACTGTCTGCTGGATAGAAAGGGTCTTTTATAATTCTTTGACCCCACGTAAGCAATGCTCCCAATAAAAGTCAACAAATAAGGAAAGGGAGACCCCGGTCGGTGATCTTCTCAGCCATCTGATGTTCCTCTGTATTGATTCCTGGTCTGATGCTTTGCTGCCACCACACCACACAATGATAGAGTCATAAAGGCCACACTTAACAGTGGTCCTGAAAAATGTCAAAATAGGGGCCGGTATCCTTCCCCTTCTCTACTTCCTTAGGATGTGCAGGTACTGCTGCACCTTCCTGACTAATGAAGTGATGTGGGTCTAGGATATGTCATCCTTTATATCAGCCATTCTCAATGGAGGCCATAGTACGTTTAAGGAGGGTGAGGGGGCACAGATTGAAATCATAAAATGCTTTTTTTAATGTTATTGGTAGGAGAGAAATGGGTAAGTCACCTGCTTCACAGGGAAGGGAGGGGGGGGGGCATGTACTTTGAGCAGAGTACAAAGGGGGCCATATCCCAAAAATTGCTTGAGAATGGCTGCTTTATATGCACTCCAAGGAACCTTGTGCTTTCCATGATGGAAGCACAAGATGTGTAATAGAGAATGGTTGACCTTTGTCCCCCTGAACTCCATAATCTTATCCACATTGAGACTCGGGTCGTTATTCTCCCATCATTTTATAAGCCTTCCAATGTTCTCTCTGGAAGCCAACTTATCATTATTGCCAACGATGCCAACCTACCACTCTATAATCCACAAATTTGATGATTCTCTTGAACTCAATCTGGCAGTGCAGCATGTACAGTAACAGACTGAGCACATAGCCCTGAAGTGTAGTGTGATGGGGCCTGAGATTTTGGTACCAAACAAGACTGACTGCGGTCTTTTGGTCAAGGAGTCCAGAATCCTGTGGCAGATTGGGGTGCTGAGTCCCAGCCAGCCTCTGAGGTATGGTCGAGATGAATCCCAAGCTAAAGTCAATGAACATAGCCTGGTGCATGAGGCATCATTCTCTAGGTGGGTTAGGAAAGAGTGGAGGGTCATGGCTTTGGTATAATCTATTGACCATTTTTAACAGTAGGAAAACTGGAATCGAACCAATGTCACTGGAAGGTGCGATTTGATGTGTTCCATTACTGGTAACTTGTCATCATACTTTTCTTTTTAAAGAATAAAGGATTACATACTTACATCTTCCCAAGTTAATGATTCAGAAACCTACCTTGATTTGTTTTCCTCATAATGGGCACTTGTCTTGATATACCTGGCCAACTCTATCTGCATGTCACCAAATAATGGTACAACCTGCAGTTGCTGCAAAATGAAGGATAAAATTATTGAAAGACACTTCTCATGCAAGGCATTAATATAGCACAAATTCAACTGAATCATTTCATATTTATAAGGTTAATTTTTTTTCAATTATTGAGTTACATTTTAGTATCACATGAAAATAATTAGGCCAGACAATCACTAAATTTAAGAAATTCTGGATATAGCTCTCAAGAAACAAGACCAAATGAGCATTGTTTATTTGCAAACTGAAATATTTTCAAACGATCATGATGTCTCCCATGGTCGAATAACCAATGTTAATCCTTTCGTCGACATTACTTTAACACTTGGAAGCGTGATGAAAATTAAAGTGGGAAGCAACTGTGTCCCCTTGCATTGTACCAAGGAGGCCCAAAGAAAGTGTGAAAAATGGCAGCTCCTCTATTTGTGCACATCATAGACTTCAAGACTCTGTTTCAACTTAAAGTAAGAGTAGTTCAAGGACCCCATTATCATGTAAATGAACATGATGAACTTTTGTCTACCAGAAGGCAAAAAGTCATGAGCATTACCCAGCAACCCAACACCCTTAACAGTAGGAGGGAAAAGCAATAGTCCTTTCAGAGACACAGATGGTCCATGGATTCACCTCCAGTGTTCTTGCAGCCATACAGACTATTTATCAAGCCATTCACAGCCTGAGTGCCAGGTCCACAGCTCCAATACAATCAAGAAACCTTCAGCGTCCCAAGGACCTTGGAGAGTCATTTTTGACTTCAGCATCCTTTGGAATTCCGATACTTGGTTCCTATGAGCCAGTCTCTAGCAGCCCACATCCTGCTTTGATTCTTTAACCATAAGTTACCAACAGCCCATAGCCTGTATGAGTCCTTCAGCTGCTGAGCACCCTCGGTGATCTGCTGCCATGGTTATCTTCACTGTAGGATTGTTTCCCATGCTATTTCTTCTCAAAAAGGGGGCATTTTCCCCATTTCTGGTGCCCTTCACCAGTCTGCTGCTCCCCCAGAATCTGCAACCCCTTGTAGTATGCTGCCCAGCACCAGTCTTGGGTGTAAACCTCCATGATCGTAGAATAATTCTGTCTATTTAGAACCGATAACATTGTAGCACAGTACAGAGCCTTTGGCCTACAATGTTGTGCCGACCTATATAAATCTACGCCACAACAATCTAATTCTTCCTTACCTCTCATCCCTAACCCTCTATTTTTCTGCAGACACAAACTAATCTGTTGGATGCATCTAGCATTTTCCTTTTTGATTGAGATTTCCACAAATAGTCCAGATATACTTCTCACAAAAGGTACTTTGCATTTTCTCTCTCTAAATGACCCATTATAAAAAAGTTGGCTTCATAAATAGAGGTGGCCTGACTCCTTTGTACTGTCTGTCCATCCTACAACCTCTCAGAAAGATAACTATTTTGTTCTCTCGGTTCCAAAGAGGGGTCTCTGACGAATGGATTTTGAGTATTAATATTGTTTCACTTTCCACAGATGATGCTTGACATGCAGAGTCCTTCCAGCATTTTGTCTTTTTATTTTAATGTTTAATATTTGGTGAATCGATGATTAATTTAATCAAAGGGGATTTGATCATTTGAAGAATTAATTCCTGATTATTAAAACAAAACACAAGGATTTTGAGGGAGTGCCTTGTTAGAAGTGTAACTCATTCAGGGAAGCAATTTTCTATTTTCTGGAAACATGGTCTAAGAAAATGGTTAAATGGAAACACATGTTGACTCTGAATCACCCAATTTCTACTCATTGTTTTTCTCAATTTCTTTTCTTACCTGGAGTGCCTTATCCTGCCACCCCAGAAATATCAACTCAACTTTAAAAAATCAGCCACTGGACTCTCACCAACTTTCTTGTTAGCACACAAATCAGTGAGACAGCTTCTCAACTGTGCCAACAAATTTCTCAAATGGCCAATAATCCCTCCACTGTAACACACAACTGAGGCCTTAGGTAAATGCTGAAATTGTTAGGCTTTAGTCAAAGCACAAAAAATCAAATTGGGTTGTAAGCATTTGCATGATTTCTGTCAGAAACATCTCACTTAGTTGCAGAAATAGGGCCATTCAACCCATCAAGTTTGCTTCACCATTCAAAATATTTTGAGAAGACTTTGAGAAGGTGCCACACACTAAACTGCTAAACGAAATTGGAGTCCATGATACGACAGGAAAGATTAGAGAATTGATAAAAGATTGACATAGAGCGGGAATAAAGGGGGTCTTTTCTGGATGGCTGGTGACGTGGTTTACTGCAGGGGTCGGTGTTGGGTCTGATATTTTTCAATCTGTATGTAAATGATTTAGATGATAGAATTGATTACTTTAATTAAAAAGAGGCTGGGTGGTATACGTAATGTCATCTTCGTTTAACTCCAAGGCAGGAGGTATGGCAATTTTGATTAAAAAAACATTCAGATCAAAGTTCAAAACATGGTTATAGACTCTGCAGGGAGATATGTAACGTTACATTGTCCAATATTTTTTTCAGAAATGTGGACTTTTTTTTGAATTTGTATGCTCCATATGTTGACAATGAGAAATGTATCCAAGACATTTCTCAACTTAGCAAAGACACATGAAAATATTTTAATAGGAGAGGATTTTAATTTTTGTTTAGATCCATTGTTAGATAGGTCTATTTGAGCAATGACCAGAAAAAAAGCAGCTAAAGCTACATTGGTTTTGATGAGATATTTAAATTTAATAGATTTATAGAGGGTTCATCCTAGAGAAGATTATTCATTTTATTCAAGTAGGTTTAACTCCTATTCTAGACTTGATTTATTTTTGATTTCAGTTCAAATGCAGTCTAGGATCCTCGAAGTGGATTATAAACCAAGGATTTTACCTCATCATTCACCTTTGTAACTAATGACAGAATGCCTGAGAAGTTGATTTCTAGATGGAGGTTGAATTCTTTGTTGTTGAAAAGAAGATTTTTGTGAATTTATTTGTCATTCAGGTACAATTAAAACAGTGGTTTTCAAATTTTTTCTTCCCACTCACATCCCACCTGAAACAATCCCTTACTAATCACAAAGCACCGATGGCATAGGGATTACTTAAAGTGGTATGTGAGTGGGAAAAGGTTGAGAACCACTGACCATAGATTCTCAAGGAGGGGCATGGAAATATTTTGGTGTGGGGGGGGGTTAAGAATATTACAGTGGGGCGTAGGAATATTATGGGATATAATTAAAAAGTTGGTTTGAAAAAATAAACTCATTACATTGGTGTGAAAGATGTGACTGGGCAACACTATCAGTGCAACATAATTGTGGTAACTTCCAAGTCAAATCACTTGGTTCTTTTTATTTTTGTAATGTGTTTTTGCTCTTATATTTCTCTGTTGTTTCTCTTATCCTTGGTTAACATTATAATTACATTTTTTTCTGACGTCTTATCATCATCCATTCCAAATTATCTCATTGGTGATGAGGATTCCAAATTATCTCAAAAATCATGTCTCCGTCCATATCCCTTTACTTTTTCAGGTCAATAGTGAGACCTGTATCTGTATGTATCTTTGTGCATCAGCGTCTTGATGGGGGGGGGGGGGGCTGTGCCCCAGGTGCCAGCTGGAGGGGGATGCCAAAGATTTAAAAAAATAGAGATCCAGAAAGTAAAGCACGAGGCTAACATAGTTTTGATGCACCCTCTGCGAGAAAAGAAATGTCAGAAACAGCGCTAGTGGTTTCTTAAAAATCTTTTTAGTTTCATTTTTCTTCCTTTGATTTGATCATTACTTTTATTACATTTTTCAATTCTAAGACGTAATAAAATATTGAGTAATCTGTTTCAGGGAGCTCGTACTGTTGTATATTCAAATTAAGCAAGCAAGCAAAAGGTTTGTCAATATTCATATTCAGTGGAGTTCTTGAAGTTTGGGTTTATACCTGCTGTACACGATGAACATGCACCTTTTTGCCTATTATGCCAACAGACTTTGACAAATGAATCAATGAAAGCAGGCCGTCTTGAAGCTCATTGGAGGGTAAAGCATCCTAACCATGTCAATTTTAAATTGAAATATTTTAAATCACTGTAAAGGTTTGAAAATAGATCAAAAATTACTTCATTATTCATTGCGCAAACTACAGGCCTGAATCGTACCCTTGAAGCTCGCTATGAAAAATCTCTGCTAATAGCAAGACATGGGAAGAATCGTACGACTGGGGAGGAACTGATTAAACCCACTATCATTGTTTCTCAAAACAGTTCTGCAAAAGGATGACAAAGATATCCGAGCAATGCCATTGAGTAGTAGTACTGTCTGCCACAGAATAGATGACGTGAGTCAGGATGTTGAAGAACTGCTTATTGAGAAGCTGAAATCATGGAAGTTTGTATCTTGTGCTGCAGATGGTGTACCTGCTATGATGGGTTTTTAAAAAACCCAGAATGTTTAAAATGAATGAAGGATGAAAATCCAAACATGTTGGTTGTGCATTCTGTGATCTACCAAGAAAACTTTATTGCCAAGAACGTTTCCCCTCTTCTACACGAGATACTGCATTCAGTTATCAAGTATGCCATCAAAGCTAATGCCAGATGTGAACATCTGTTTAAGCAGTTTTGAGTCGATAAAAATTTAGACCATGTGAGATTATTGCTTCACACTGAAGTAAGATGGTTGTCAAAGGGAAACTGCTTCAAAAGGTTTATGGAACTATTTGATCTCCTCAGCGAGTTTTTAAAGGACAAACCTGAAATGAATTTCTTGCTAACAGATGGCAAAGCCTATGTGAGTTATTTGACGGACATTTTTGAAAAAACTAAGTGCATTGAACAAGCAATTCCAAGTAGCAAATATGACACTTGTTGATGCAAAACCAAGATATTTGGATTCATAACACTTCTAGAATGATGACAAAGGAATATTTCTGCAAGAAATTTCAGTCAATTCTATTGGTTGAATAAGTGTGAGATAACTAATGCTGCTAGAAACCTCATTGTTGACCATTTAAAAATGTTGGTCACCAACTTCAATGATAGATTTTGAGATTAAAAGGTAATGGATTTTCCCTCTTGGTTAACTCAGCCATTACTGGTAGACTTATCTGAAGTTCCAGTGCAATACCAAGAGGAGTTATCTGAGTTGCAACATGATGAATCTGTGAAAACTCTGTTCAAAGTGAAAGGAATCAGGATGTGGCTATCTAATGAGACTGAAAAGAAATAACCAAACTCAATTACTTTAGCAAGGGAACTATTGATACATTTTCCATCATCTTATTTAGTAGAATTTGGCTTCAGTGCTGTTAGTGGTTTACTACAAGAAAAATGGACCAGAAATTACAAATTTGGAGATTTAAGGTTGAAACTAACAAAATTAGTCCCTCGAATCAAAAAAAAACTGCAGTCAGCATCAGGGGCAAGGTTCCCACTGAAGTGACGACAATTGTTGAATGTGTGTTTGAGATGGTTGACATATTGAAGTTGTAGTTGAATATGAAATGTGTTCCAGTGTATTCCTGACTTTAAGTGTAGTAAATTATTTAATTAAAGCTTCTTTTGAATATAAAACTTTTTTCTGATCATGGTTGAGCGTAATTTTTTTTGAAAAATTAAAGTGGGGCCGAGGACAAAAAAGGTCGAGAACCATTGATCTAGATAGAGATGGGAAACAAGATTTAAATATTACAATTGATCAACAAATATGGGAAGATTTATGCAAGGATTCTATGACTAATACTATTAATGTAAGGTACAGATTAGTCCAATACAATTTTTTCTTTTACACCACAGAAATTTAACAGACAAATCAGATTTATCCGATCAATGTTTTAGGTGTGATGCAGATGTAGGATCTTTCTTACCAACTTGGTCATGTCCCAATGCGAGACCTTTTTGGACAGATTTATGGAATTTTTTGGAACAAGTTACAGGAACTCTTTTTCCACAAAGTCCTGATTTAGTTTATAAGGAAATATTGAAGGTACAAGACCTAAATTAAAATTATCAATTTATCAATTGGAATTTGTTAAATTAGCTTTAGCAGTAGCAAGGAAATGCATTGCAGTTACTTGGAAGTCTGATACATATTTGAGGATGCAAAGGTGGCATGCAGAAATTCAAAGTGGCATTCCTTTGGAAAAAATTACATGCAATTTGAGAAATAAGTATTATGTTTTTGCAAATTTGGCATCCGAACACCAAAATAATGGGACTAAATTTGTAAATCTCTCCTATGCATCTCGACCTGTGAGACTCTCCTCCGCACGGATATGAAGATTTAAATATTACAATTGATCAACAAATATGGGAAGATTTATGCAAGGATTCCATGACTAATACTATTAATGTAAGGTACAATACAATTTTTTCTTTTACACCACAGAAATTTAACAGACAAATCAGATTTATCCGATCAATGTTTTAGGTGTGTTGAATGTTGCCTCTCTATGCAATCCAAAAATCTTTTTCTTTCCTTTTTTCTTTCAGATTTATAGTATGTATATTATTTTTTTGAGGGGTGAGAGGGGGTTTTGGGATGGGGGAAAAAAACCATCATGTATGTAACTTTATTTTAGTTCTTCTTTTGAAATATGTAGCATATTAATTATGATCACGACATCTATGGAAAATTTTTAAATCAAATATTCCAAAAAAAATTGTTGGCTTTGTGGTCAAGTTTGCAGGTGATGAGAAGAGGTGGAGGGGTAGGTGATGTTCAGGAAAAAGGGAGTCTGCAGAGGGACATGGATAGATTAGGAAAATGAGCAAAGAAGTGGCAGATGTAGGAAAATACATGGTCATACACTTCGGTGCAAGGAATAAAGTAGACTATTTTCTAAGTGTGAGAATTCAAAATGCAAAGGCTCAAAGAGACCGTGAATGTTAATTTGCAGGTTGAGGCAGCAGTAACAAAGACAAATTCAATGTTAGAAACCATTTTAAGATATAAAGACAAAGATGTAATCCTGAGGATTTATAAGGCATTGTTCGAACTGAAATTTGTGCTGGCATTGGAAAGGGTTCAGAGGAGGTTTACGAGAATAATCTCAGGGGTGATATGGTCATTATGGGAGGAGGATTTGATGGCTCTGGGACTTTTCCCATTGGTATTTAGAAGGATGAGGGTAGGATCTCATTGAAATCTACCAAATATTTAAAGGGCAAGATAGTGGAGATATTTTGATCATTGGGAGAGTCAAGAGGTTTTCAAACCCCCCCCCCCCTAAACTCTCATTCCACCTTAAGTTATCACTTATGCCATCAATGCTCTGTGATCAGTAAGGGGTTGCTTAAGGTGGTACGTGGGTGGAAAGAATAAGTTTGAAAACCTCTGTTTTAATTGTCCCTCATTGACTCGTCATGTGCAGGGTTTCACAACTCCAAAGGAAATGGGCCAATGACAATTTTTCTCAAGCAAAATATTTCAGTAACAATTGGGTCTAGAGCAATGATTTTCAACCTTCCTTTCCACTCACATTCCACTTTAAGTATTCCCTACGCCATAGGTGCTCTGTGAGGGATTGCTTAAGGTGGTACGTGGGTGGAAAGAATAAGTTTGAAAACCTCTGTTTTAATTGTCCCTCATTGACTCGTCATGTGCAGGGTTTCACAACTCCAAAGGAAATGGGCCAATGACAATTTTTCTCAAGCAAAATATTTCAGTAACAATTGGGTCTAGAGCAGTGATTTTCAACCTTCCTTTCCACTCACATTCCACTTTAAGTATTCCCTACGCCATAGGTGCTCTGTGAGGGATTGCTTAAGGTGGTACGTGGGTGGAAAGAATAAATTTGAAAACCTCTGTTTTAATTGTCCCTCATTGACTCGTCATGTGCAGGGTTTCACAACTCCAAAGGAAATGGGCCAATGACAATTTTTCTCAAGCAAAATATTTCAGTAACAATTGGGTCTAGAGCAGTGATTTTCAACCTTCCTTTCCACTCACATTCCACTTTAAGTATTCCCTACGCCATAGGTGCTCTGTGAGGGATTGCTTAAGGTGGTACGTGGGTGGAAAGAATAAGTTTGAAAACCTCTGTTTTAATTGTCCCTCAATGACTCGTCATGTGCAGGGTTTCACAACTCCAAAGGAAATGGGCCAATGACAATTTTTCTCAAGCAAAATATTTCAGTAATAATTGGGTCTAGAGCAGTGATTTTCAACCTTCCCTTCCACTCACATCCCACCTTAAGCAATCTCTTACCAATCACAGAACACTTATGGCATTAGGGATTACTTAAAATGGAATGTGAGTTTTGGGGGGCAGTTTGAAAACCATTGGTCTAGCAGACCAGAGGGCTCAGCCTCAAATTAAAAGTTTCTCATAGTGATACGAATCTGGAATTCACTGCCACATGTGATAGTGGGAGCCGAGTCATTCGGTATATTTAAAGCAGAGGTTGATATAGATTCTTCATTACTAAGAATGTCAAAGGTTATCGGGGTGGGGGGGGGGGAGGAGAATGGGGTTCAAAGGGAAAAATACTGGGAGAAGTGAAAATTCTTGCAAATTGCCTATTCAGTTAAATCCATCATTTATTTGTTCCACATTAGCACTCCTTCTGTGTCATTTTCCAGCAGTCCGACATCCACTCTTGCCTCCCTTTAACTCTTTATATATCTGAAAAATCTTCATGGCTTCCTCTTATGTTATGGCTAATTTTTATATTTCATCTGTACTCCCATTTTTGTTGCCTTCTGATGGTTTTAAAAGTTTCACAATCTACTATACTGTATGTCCTCACACTTGCATTTTTGGTGTTTTTCACTTCCCTTGTCTCACCCTCCCTTTAGAATGCGTCTTCTTTAGGATGAAATGATCCTGCATCTTCTGAATTATTCCAAGAAACTCCTGGCATTGTTGCCCTACTGTCTTCCCTGCTGAGGGCCCCTTTCAATCATCTTTGGTCAGCCTCTTGCTCATGTCTTTGCAGTTACCTTTACTCAATTGTAATACAGACATCCTAGTGATTTCTATCATAATGCGATCACTGCCTCCTAATGGATTTTTTTTTGCTGTTCAGTCCATCGAGGAAAGATTACAAGCAGCAAAGCACTGCACACCACACCATTGAAAATATCCTTTGTGCACAAGAACTTACCTAAAGAACATAAAGATAAATGCTGAATTTAAGCCTGCTGGAGCAAGGAAATTAGTTCCTCAATTTAACCCAAATAATTTCATGAGTCTTGATGCATCCAAGCAATTACATGTTACATTTAGCATACCTTTGTTTTTGCTGCAGCTATTTTGACCATACATTATGCAAACCATGAGTAAACAGTGGAGGAAAACAGGTAGGAATAACTATCAGATAAATTTAGAATTCTGATACGAGATGAGAAAATGGACATTTGATTCCTGGGTAGTTAACAATCATTTAAAAAGTTCCTCCCTCCACCAAATCAAAAAGATAAACACATGATCTTAAAACAACCTTTTGGAGCTGGTCAATAATTTTTCTTGCATACCCTAGCATGAATTTAAATATCTCAAGTTTCTTACATTTCACCTCGCTATCAATTTACTTTTTAAACAAACACAAAGGGGAAGGATGCAACACAAAATGACAATGTTTTTCAACTTTCTCCACACCCATTCCCCCCCCCCCATATATTTTGAACAACTAGCTTTCAGTATCTAACATGCAAGATAAAAGAAAAAAAAAATTCTTGAAAGTATAATTCAAGAAAAATGCAGAATAAAATCTTGAGGCATCTAGAAGAGATGCAATTGTACTCCGTATTATGCAGAAATCATTGCTGTACTTTTCATTAGTTCAACTTTCAAATGAAAATCTCTCCTTACCTTGAAAAATTTATCAATCTTGTTTAAGTTTATTCGTTTCTTAGCATCCAACTTGTAAATATTGCTAACACTTCCATCCATGAGGTACAGACCAAAGCCCATCACCTGCAAAATGTTTTTATTTCAAACTTTTGATTCAAAATAAAAGTGCATTCAAAAACTTAAAACTTGTTTAAATGATGCATGTAACTTGAGTAATGCTTCTCGACAAGATTTTAACTATAGCACATGATTATCTCTGCATTGTTTTGGAGGTAAAGCTCGAAGAGGTCCTAATGAGCAATATTGATTTCCATATCATATGCTTTTGTTAAAAAAAATCTATTCTTTTTCTTTTAAACAACCAGGTGTCCTTTAAATCTTAGTGAATGAATAATAAGATAACAATATATTTTGTCGCAAGTTCTGTTTAGTGCAACAATGAAACCTGGACACTACTCCCGCATCAGAATACCAAATGTCCCTTCAAGTTGAGTCAAAAGCAGTTCCCCAACCTGCTGAACCTTCAAACACAGTACCGAGCTAAGGAATAGATACAATGAGGGCAGTGCTTACATTTTATACAAAAGTGAAAAACACAAAGCTGGAGAAACTCGGCAGAGCAGTGTACTTTATATAGCAAAGATAAAGATACATAACCCATGTTTCAAGTTTGAGCCCTTCATCAAGACATATACAAAAATAACTATGGCAATACCAGCCAAAACTTATTGTACTATAATGGCCACAAGGGGAGAGAATTAGTTCACTCAAGACAAAGATGAGATCTGGAAGGGCAGTCTATCAAACCAAGGGCTGAAAAACATTAAGTAAAATATTATGTAGAAAATATGCAATAATCATGCTATAAGAACTGAGTCAAACAGCATCATTGGGACAAAAATAACTGTCATTTTTCTGTAACCTGCTGGAGACAGATTTATTGATGTTGAGGTCAAACACTCTCTCAGCTTTTTCCACTCAAGTATTAATAACATCCACCCAATCATATAAATAATTAACATATTCAAATGGAAGATTTGTATTGAAGCACATGCCATGGAGGGTGGGAGAGGGTGTTGAAATTCAATTACAAGTATAAAATTTCTTTCCAGTCTTAATATTTTAAACCTGTTCCAACAGACTATTAAAACTCAAACACTGCAACACCAGTCAACATTTAATGAAATTATTTTACAATTTCTTCAGTGCAAGCCAGCAAAAACACAATTGTCCAATTGCAGTACAACTCCGATTATACAAAATGGATAGGACCAGGCCTATGTCAGATAACCAATTTTTTCAGGAAACTAGTCATTTTAAAAAAACAGCCCAGTTGCAACAGCAAAACACTTGTATCAATGTTTAAACAACAACAAACAAGGGAAGGCATTTTAAGCATTAATGTTAATTCTCACCCCAAAAAAAACTGCTGGCTGTCACCAATCACCAAGAAGAACCCAACATTGCCGCTGATCACCGAGATGAACCCAACCGCCACCACCAATCACCAAGACCTCCCAAGTGCCACTGCCAATCCCCAAAATGAACCCACCACTATTGCTGATCCCCTGGCAGGCTTCCCAGGCCAGTGAACACACACTGGTGAGTCAGCAGGCTCCTGTCTCCCCAGTCACTGGAGCTCCTGATGCCAAAGTGCCAACTCCAAATCCTCCCCTAGGCCAACCGCACACACACATTGGGGAAGTAGGCCAAGGGGAGGATTCGGTGTCAGTGTCCGGAGGGAGGGCTGGAAGGGGATAGGATGGGAGGGGAAGGGGATGCCACTCTGCCCAAGGGCCTGCTTCTGCCTGGGAGGCTGCTCCCCTTGATGACACTGGGACAAGGGATTCTTCTGGCCGTTTGCAGCTGGGAGACAGTGGCACGAAGCTTGAGAGACTTGGAGAGAAAAGTCAATAGGAGAAGATAAAGAAGAAATTGAAAAAGAGAGGGGAGGGAGTTACCTGAAATGAGAACAATCGTAGTTCTAATTTCATGTTGAGTGATTTTTTTTTTACCCAACCTGTGAGGTTAGTTCTGCTCAAAAAAATTTTTGGAAGAGGATTTCAGATAATCCAATTTTGGATAATTAGAGTTGTACTATATATACTTTGAGCAAGCTAATGTATTTTAGAAAGGATCATATACCTTAAGCAGCATGTGCTTCTCACCAGGAGTAAGGTACATTCTGTTCTCATAATAATCAATACAAATATTTACAATGTCCGCAAGAAGCTCCTCATAGCCCGCAATGACTTCAAGTTGCTGTTGAAGTGTCTAGAAAGAGAAGACACTTGAAAAATACATGTTACAAAGATTTTATATTTAAGATAACATGTCTAATATACCTGTACTTCATTACAAACTAAATAGGTCCTTCTTGAGGCCTATCAGAAATACAACAATGGGTCAAATTTACCTGAGTAATTTTGTTGTGATTTGCAAGAAACATGGAGAGATTTTGAGATTCTTGTATAGATTGTGGGTCTGACATTTTACGAAGAAACTGAGCAGCTCTGAAACAAAGTGTAATTTCCAAGTCAATTCAGTGATTACAAGTTCACAAAATATATATATGTAAAATTATACCATGAACTTTTCCACCTAAATTCCTTACCATCTAATCTACATCATTGAAGAATTATTACCCAATCATAAATAATTCTAAGGGTTTTTTTACTCCTCTCCAATGAAATTCCACTTTCTAAAAATAAACAGTATTGCCTTGATTCTTTAACAAAATGGAGCCAATGGTAAAAAGTGCTTTTTTAAAGTCAACCCAAGGTCAAAGATAATGCAAATATCTCATCAGCTCTGATTTATTTTCTGATCTCAATTTTGAAAACCATTTGAATTGTAATAGTATCTCTGGATAATGTGAATGAATTTGTTCTGTAACTGACTTTCATGCAACAGAGAAATTAAATATAACAAATGTTCATTTAATATAACTGTTAAAATAGAATATTTTTCTTCTAATTTTAAGTTATCAGGTTTTCAGTGCTTCTTTTCAGAGCACATTTTTTTTAATTAAGGATTTTCAATCAACATGGAGTTACAAAACCAACAAAATCAAAGAAACATCACATATGTATTCAATAAAATACCACAACCAAGCTACATGTTGATATACAAAGAAGAATTAACACATTATCAAATTCTGCATTACTGTTTATAAAAACAAAATTACACACAATGCCAATCCTTAAAAGAAAAGTAGGAAACAAAAAAAGAGAAAAAAAAGAAAGATCACCCTTCCGCAAAGGAAAGAGGTAATTCTCCCATATGATGTGACAAAATCATCTGTTTCCTAAAAGCATTAATTACATACAGTTGAAATATTACATGATTCATCCAGAGCTATCTTCCTCCCTTAAGGGATAAATGTCTTGACATTGTTATAGGCACAGAGGACCCCAAAACCCCAGCAGCAAAAGATATTCACCAAGACAAAAAGTAACTTAAAACAAAAGTTGCTTTTAATTATCTTTAGGCATGAAAACCAGATCAAACTTTTACTCATTACTATGAACTTAATCCCCTTCTAATTCTAAGCGCACGTGTATGTAATATGTGTGTGTAAGTTCAGAAAAGTTCCTTGCTTCACAGTCCAATCTCACTTCTTACTCCTCCAAGGTAACTAGTTGCAGGAAATTTATGAAATTGCACGCACGCACGAACTGATTTCCTCCAATCAGTCACTTTAGTGTCTTGCCGAAGAAACTCGCACCATCATGGATTTTCCAAATGATAAACCTCTTCTTCCAGGTCACCACAAAGTTCCTTTTGTTTCCCTTATTTCAGGTGAAACACTCTAGCTAATCATTTCCTCTTGTCAGGACCACATGGGTTTTTCAACAGGCTGAACTCAGAACTCACAACACGTCTTCAAAATGGGGTTTCAAACAAGCTTCCAAAAGCTACTGCAGAAGTTGGTTCTCTCTCTCTCACTCTCTTTTTAGAGAAGGCTTGTTTGGCTAATCCTCTCTCTCTCTCTCTCTCTCTCTGCTTGCAAAACTACGACCTTGGTGCAACCAAACAGATTGCGGCACTTGAGTTTCTTGAGCCTGGCCATCTGTTGCTTTTAAAACAACAATCCATTTACTCCACAGCTTAAGTCCAATTATCGCCTACTTGTGAAGTCTCCATAGGCATTCTTCAATGTTTTTGTAAAGTCACTGTGGACATGCCATCTCTCCTTATGCATAGCTCTTAGATTTTAAATGAAATCTCTTTTGTGAAGAGTTTATGTCTGTTTGTGGAGACCTACACTAGCGCACCCCCCCCCCCCCACAATCTATCTCTTTTATAAAATATAACCTGTCACAAAGACATCACTTAGGATATTGGAGATAGTTGTATTGGAGACCGGAGGAGGGAATCATCAAAGGGTAACCCCCGTTTATCTTAAAAACAGGTTACATATTCTTAAAAACATGTTGTAACAATTTCTACGGTTGTTAGAAATCTTCTCCAGGGGAACACAACTATGCATTTCTGACTTCCAGAACGTCAGACTCAATCGGAAATCATATTTCCAAGTAATGGCCACCGCTAAAGCAAGTTTAACAAATTTCAATTGATATTTCAACAGCCTCATTTTAGGTTTTATATCTGCTAATTTCCACAATAAAAACAATTCTGGCACCTGAGGGTATCAAATTCCAGTAATTTGTTCCAGGAGATTCCCCAAATCTTCCCAGAAGGATCTCATCTTAGGGGATGACCAGGTCACATATAAGCACCAAGAGACTTCATTAATAGATTGTTGTTTACAAAAAGGCAACAGATGAAAGAACTTGTTGAAGCCGCAGGAATGCTGTTCTAAGAGGGTCATGTGGTTTTTCAAGCAGAGAGAAAAAAACAGGCTTTTTCTCTGTGTGTGTGTGAGAGAGAGAGAGAGAGAGAGAGAGAGAGAGAGAGAGAGAGAGAGAGAGAGAGAGAGAGAGAGAGAGAAAGAGAGATCAGTTCTGTTGTGCTACAGTCAGCAGCAGTAGCTGCGACTGGAACAGGACTGCATCAAAAACATAGATTGGATAATTCAGATTTCAATTTATTTAGTTTTTGCAGAGTAAGATACAGCTGATGCAAAAAACTATATTGCACCATCCTATATCTTACATTAATTGTATGGCTCATGTTGTGTCAACATTGGTCAGTCCAGCAAAATGGATCAAATTCTATCCCCAAATCTGATTCCAATCTCTCTCTTGACTTATCTAGCCTTTGTTTAGGGGCTTCTACCTGAAGTAAGAAATACATTTTGAAATAAATTTCTTTGTGATCCCCTTTTGAACCAGATTCTCTATTTCAGTACTTTACAATAACGTCAGTGCTGGACCAAATTTATCCCTTAAATAAGATCTTAACTGAGGATAGCAGAAAGAGGATGTTTTTAAAATTCCAAATTTATTCAAATATCATAAATTGTCCCTGCTCAAAACAATCTTCAATATATTTGATCCCAATCTGAGACCAAGTTTCTAAAGAATTAATTTAATTTGAGCTGGGGTTGTTTTGGATGAGAGGCCTCCCCTAACTCCAATCTGACCAATGAGTTTATTCCAAATTCTAATAATATGTTTTAGAAAAGGGGCCTTTTCTTAGGAACAGATAGTAATTTAGAATTCCATTTATTTATAAAATTTTCTGCTCTCATCTCACCAAGCTTATGCAGTTCCAATTTTACCCAAGAAGACTTGTCTCCTCTGTCAAAGAGGGAGGTGACGAACTTCATTTGGGTTGCAAAATAATACATTTTGTTTATAGTCTGGGAGCTTTAATCCTCCCAGTTCATAATTCCAGGTTAATTTATCAATAGTGTTACGAGGCCTGAGGGCCCAAAACCCAGCAGCAATATCCACCAAGACAAAAGGTTACTTAAACAAAAGTTGCTTTGAATTATCTTTAAACATGAAAACAGGATCAAACTTTAACTTATTACTATCAACTTAACCTAACTTAACCCCCTTCTAATTCTCAGCGCAAGTGTATGTAATGTGTGTGTGTGTGTGTGTGTGTGTGTGTGTGTGTGTGTGTGTGTTTAAGTTCAGAGAAGTTCTTTGATTCACAGTCTCATTACTCCAAGTTCACTGGTTGCAGGCAATTCTTATACAGTGCACAGAATTTAAAATTTATGAAGTTCACCAGGTTTTGGTGCTTGAAAGGTAAATGGTTACCACTCAGGAAGGTTCTTGTCAGTTTTCAGAGATTTGTTGCTCATTGGACACCCACAAATGATATGTTTCGACCCACAACTGATACGTTTCGATCTGCCACTTCAGTGTCTTGCTGAAGAAACTTGCCCCATCAGGGTTTTCCAGATGATGACTTATTTCTTTCAGGTCACCACAGAGTTCCTTTTTGTTTCTCTTATTTCAAGTGAAATATTAGGCAGCCAGTCCTCTTCTCTTGTATGAACCACAAGGGCTTTGACCAGGCTGAACTAAGCACTCACAACCTTTCTTCCAAATGGGGTTTTTCCACAAGCTTTCCAGCTTGTCCTGTTCCAGACCCAGCTGCTGCTGCTGACTGTAGCACAACAGAACTGATCTCTCTCTCACACACACACACACACACACACACACAGAAAAAGCCTGTTTTTTTCTCTCTGCTTGAAAAACCACATGACCCTCTTAGAACAGCATTCCTGCGGCTTCGACAAGTTCTTTCATCTGTTGCCTTTTTGAAAACAACAATCTATTAATGAAGTCTCTTGGTGCTTATATGTGACCTACACTAATAAACCTGCCCCAATTTATCTCCCAAAATCATTTCTATAATCTGTCACAATAGAGACGCTAGGTAACTTACCCTTCCACAGAAACTTCTTAATATATTTATTTAAATTCTAAAAGAATCATTGTGGTACTAAAACAGGTAAGATATTGTAATTTAGGCAATATATTCATTTTTATACAATTGACTAATCCAATCAAAGTAATTGGAAGAGTTATCCATTTATTTAAATCATCCTTAATTTCCAAGGGAAAATAATTCAACTTATATAAATTCTGCAAGTTATTATCTATGTTAATACATAAATATTTTATCCCATTAAGCAGCTACTTAAATTGCAAGTCTCTTTTAACATGATCATAATTACCACCCGTAAGTGCCATAACTTCGCTTTTATTCCAATTAACTTTATAGCCCAAGAAAGTCCCGAAAAATTCCAATTTAGACTCCAATATTTGTCATGAACTCACTGGGTTTGTTATATATCACAACACTGTCAGAAAATAGATTGATTTTATATTCTTCCTGATTAACCTTGATCTTTATGGATAAATTCTACTAACAGTTCAATACTCAGGATGAAAAGGGCTAGAAAAGACAGGCAACCTTGTCCACTACATCTGGACAATGGGAACACCGATGAGTTTTGGCCATTAGTGATTACTTTTGCTTTAGGCTCACGATATTGAGCTTTAACCCAATTAATAAATACCTCTTCTTGTCCAAATTTTCCCAAAACTTTAAATAAATATTCCAATTCCAATCTGTCAAAAGCTTTCTACACATCTAGCAACACTCAATTCATCTCTTTTTTGTGCCAGATGGATAATACTGAGCAGTCTGCTAACATTGTCCAAAGACTGCCTCTTCTGTCTGATCTACATTTATTAATTTAGGCACATCTACTGCCAATCTATTTGCCAGAACTTTAGCAATGATCTTATAGTCCATATTCAATAATGATATGGGCCTATCCGATGACAATTTAAATAGGTCCCTGTCTTTTTTTTGGGAATCACTGTAATAATTGCTGTTGAGAAGGACTCCAGGAGAGTATGGATTACTACCATAAATTACCTCCATAAATTGAGTTATCAATAAATATTTAAATTATTTATAAAATTCAGGTGGGAGCCCGTCTTCTCCCAGGGATTTATTAACTTGCTTCCCCTATCTCAACTTAATTAAAGAGAGCATTTAAACCCTCCTCTTTTTCTAAATTCAAATTTGGAAGGTCCAATTGTGACAAGGAACTCTCTATTTTATTCAAATCCCCACTGATTGAGATTCATATGAATTTATATAAAATTGTTTAAAAGCTTCATTTATGTCCTTTGGTTTATAGATTCTGCCAGTGCTTGACTTAATTGCATTTATTATTCTCGAGGCTTGTTCTGATTTCAACTGCCAGGAGAGGACCTTGTGGGCTCTTTCCCCTAGCTCATAGTACCTTTGCTTAGATTTTGTTATAATTTTTTTCCATTCTATACGTGTTTATTCTATTGTACTTGAGCTTCTTACTAATTAGCTTTCTGTGTTTTTCCACAGAACCATTTGTTTAAGGTCCTTTCCTAAAAATGTGATTTCCTTTTTCAATTTGTTTACCTCCCTCATATATTCATTTTAAATCCTACAGCATAACTAATAATTTGGCCCCTTAAATATCCCTTTAATGTGTCCCAAAATAAAAAATTTGTCCACAGATGAGTCAGAGTTAGTCTTATTAATTTGATTCAGAATAAAATTACAAAAATCTGGCTTTTTCTACACAAAGTATTAAACCACCATCTATGAACCATCTCTTGCATACCTGGCATGTCAATAGTCATTACAAGAGAAGAATGGTCTGATAAAGGTCTCACTTTGTATTCAATTCCTATGATCCTACTCTGTAATTGAGTCAAAAATAAATCTATCCTTGAGTAGGAGTCATGTTGTTGTGAATAGAAGGAATAATCCTTCTCCACTGGATGAAGGCTCCTCCAGATGTCCATTTAAATTCAGCTCCCTCATTAACCATAATATATCTTTAGCTGCTTTAGTTATTTTATCTTTTCCCCCTGATCTATCTAGAACCAGATTCAAACAACAGTTTGAATGTTTTATGGGAGTCAGTCAATCTTAAAAAGTTGTCTCTAATAAAACATATTGTCGTCTGTATTGGGGGCATACAAGGTCCCTAATAGATCTGACAATGCACCAGAACGGACCTACCCGCTGGATACATAATCATGTCTTGCAGTCTAAATGGGAGATTATTCCCTACAAATACTGCCACTACCATTGCTTTTGAATTAAGAGAAGATGCAATGACCTGGCCAACCAACCCTCTCTTTTATTTCCGATGTTCTGATTCATTAAATGGGTGTCCTGTCGGAACGCCAGGTCAGTACCTAACTTCTTGATACGAGTCCATTTTTTCCCTTTTATTATTTCCATAAAGATCTTTAACGTTAAAGCTGATATATTTAATTGTCTTATTCACAGTTTGTTGTTGTTATTGAATTTTTCCCCCCCCCTCCCAATGCTCCAAGCCCACAATCCCTCAGGACTATCCCTTTGAGAGCATGAAACTCTAATTACAATCACTAGCAAAGAGTGGAAAATAGTTGGTTATATCTATATTAACAAAGAGAAAAGTTTCCTACCCCGAAGAAAAGGGTAGGAAAAGAACCCCAATGTTCAGATAGAAAAAAAGTGTCCCATTGGTAGATTAAACTTCCTTGAGGAAGTGAATTACTGGAGGAACTCAGTGGGTCAGACAGCATCCATGGGTAAAATTGGTCAGTTACTATTTCAGGTCAGGGTCCTTTATCAACAAATAAATTAAGCCTCCTTAACAACTTTGGAGTGATGCACGTGCTTCGATGCTTAACCACGTTCCATTACAGTTGATGAAGAGCATAGATTTCAAAATTGCACAATAACTGCATAGAATAATATTTTCATAATTACTAAAGAAACTTAAGTAGGGATAATAATATACCTTTTCTAAACATGAAATAGTGTTGATCATGTTGGACAATTCATTAACTTCAAATGCTTTTTATAGTATGTACCAAATACAGCAACAGTACAGGTACAATTAAATTAATCACTGCAATTGACAAAATTAAAATAAATAGTTCACCCAGATTTTAGATCCATATTTGAAGGAAAGATTACAAAATAAAGCTCACCGTTTGTATGCTGAGTGGTCATTTTTCACACTACACTTCATGTTTTTCAATTCATCCAATACTGCAAACATGTTAATAAATTTCCCAAGTGTAAGAAGATAAGCTTCTGAAACAAAGTCTCTCCTCCTCTCTGTATGACAAAGTCTCTTCATCTCGTTACAAAACCGATCAATTGCATTTCGCTGTTGATTAAAACCAGATATATTCATGAATTAAATGAACCTCGGGCTGAGTAAAGTGCCAGATCAGCCATGATCTAATTAAATGGCAGAGCAGACTCAACAGGCCTGATGGCCGACTCTGCTTCCATTTCTTTGGATCATTCTTAAGTTTAAATCAATCTCAATTTATTGCAAATCTCCCCTAGCAAAACTGAGGTCGATAAGTTTACTGAATCTGAAGAGGAACTTGACAGGATGGTTCAATTCCAAAGAAAAATGAAAAGTAGAACTTTTCAAACAACAGTTAAATGATGAAATCTAATACAAGGTTTCAGGAAGTTTGAATTTTTAAAAAGTTGGTCTATTTAATAAATAGTATAATACATTGTGGAAGGAAGTATCCATAAGCAATGCCATACAACTTTCTTCTAATTAGCATAAGACAACAGCGATTAATTTGGCATTATGGCTCAATTAAAGCAATCAAAAAAGTTAAAATGGGCAAAAGATAAATACATACAATTCAGATCTCAAGTCTATTTAAAAAGAGGGTGAAAGGATCAGGCACATGGGAGATTTTTGGCAAATGATATATGTTAGTATTTAAAATGCAAGATTTTTAAGGGGTGGAAATGAAGTGTGCAAGGAAGAGTGCACTGGAATATTAATGTAACACAGAAAATATTGCTTTCATACTAAATTTTAAAAAGTAACAAAGAGAATAGCTTTTTAAACAGAATTAGTTAAGATGGAATGGAATATTTGCCTTTTATTGAAAAAGGGGTTAGAGTTTAGAAATAGGAAATTCTACGTGTGGAAGTTTTAGTTCCCCTTATATTTGGAAGGATATACAAGCACTGGAGGAAGTCCAAAAATAAATTCACCAAGCCTCAGATGAGAGCCCTGTCCTTTCAATAGAATCTAAGCAGTTTTGGTGTGTATACTTTGGAATTTAGGATAATGAGGGTTGATTTTATTGGAACATTCAAGATCCAAAGAGGCATAAGATTGATGTTAAGATCTTTTTACTCGCGGGAGAGACTCAAACAAGGGGACATTTCAAGATAACACAACAGTTATTTAATACCAAGAACATTCTTCTCACAGTGAATCTCTGGAATTCTCTACCTCAGATAGTTGTGGAGACCAGATAACCAGAAATATGTTAAGTGGAGGTAAATTTTTGAAAGATCAAGGGATTGAGACTTATCTGGATCTGGCACAGTGGAGGGTTGAACTGAAGACAAGTGGCAAAATTTTGTTGTTTATGTGGAGGCCAGAAAACTGACTAGGATCACTAATTTCAGGGATCTGTGTTTCAGTCCCAACTCACCTGCTTCCGAGTATACTTTCATCACCACCACTCCCAACTATTACAGTACTCACTTGGAAATTCAAGGATGTAGAACATTTGGAGGATAAAGAACAAAGAATAAAAGGAATGTTCATGGCTCAGAGGCAGGAGTAATTAAATGAAATAAAAATAATGAATTGAGAACCAAAATAGATGTAATAAAGATGCATATTTGAAAGGCAAAATCATTAACAAGAACTGATATCAAAGCCAAAGGAGCACAATTGAAATGTTAAACTGTACATCCCAAAATTATTCTCTGATCATGACCAAACAGCAGGGGCTTCCAGCCAAATCACAGTTCATCCTGTGCCCAGTCAGACACTCTCAAGTCACGGTGATAAAACGATGAGGATGATCCAAAAAAAAAATGTGGCAGTGCTGCCAGAGCTGCTGTGATGGCAATGCTGCCGCTGGTGTGGATCTGGGAGAGTGGGGGAGTGGAGACACAGTGCTGCTCTGCACAGTTCTACAGTCTGATCATGTTGGTGAGAGCTCTGAAAATGGCCTATTAAAAGTAGCCAATGGAGCTTTTTTTTTTAAATCCTGCAATCATGGGGTTTGTGCCCAAGATGGCAGCACCTGAGCTGGGGAGCACTCTCCGGGAAAGCAGCAGATTGGCACAGGGCACCAGAAATGGGAATTTGCGGTTGAAGGACTCACACAGGTTGCTGGAGACTCTCTCATGGGAACCTGGCATCAGAAGGACAAGAAAGACTCCCAAAGGCCCTCAGGTGATGAAGACTTCCTGACTGTAACAGAGATTTGGATCTGTAACTTGAGTTGCCAATTATTTGAACTGGAGTCTGTGTGGCTGCAGAGGCTCCAGGAGCACTGGAGCCAAAGCCAGAGCCATTCAGTGTCTCTGAAGGGTCTCTCTTTTGCTTCTTTTTCTCCTATTGTTAGGGGCTCCGGGCAATGCTCATGGTGACTCTTTGTCTGACAAAAGTTGAAGAATATCATGTATGTTATATTTTTAATGTATTATTTCATACAATAAAATCAACCTTTGAATCCTCAGTTTTAGAGGAAATTAAAAAGAAACAGTCACCAGATGGAAAAGCAAGTAAAATTATACATCACAAATTGAAAGCAGGAAAACCAAATTTAGTCACGACATCGAAAAGTCTTCATTCACACAGAAGATGAATCAGACATGGAAAAGATGGTAGTGTTGGAAACAAAAACCTTGGCATTTTCTTGTTAATACAATGCTGTAATGGGTGGATTGATTTGTTCTTCACCAGAGAAAAGCGAAGAATGGTCAAATTAGACAGCATGCAAAAGTAACTTTTGATTGCTTACCTGGAAGTACATGAAGTTCATCAGTTTTGTGACCTCTGGTTCAAGGACTTCCACTGTCTTTTCATAAATTTCAACTCTGTTGGGTTGTTCATTGCACTTAACCTGCAATTTTTAAAAAAAACTGCAGTTGTGAATCCAATTATGCAACACTGTTTGCCTGCTCAAATGCTAATCCCAATTTAGGAGGGTTAAAGAAAAATAAAAGCAGAAAATTATCCTCAACATTTATTGACAGTAGAGATAGAGTAAAACTTTAATTATTTGGCATCTCCAGAACTATGATGGTACCAGTCTAGTAGGTTATGGAACACTGGATGTTAAATATTAATATCCAAACATATTTAAATTCACTCTTTTTAAATTTCCATCATACAAAGCCATGTCCAAACAATCAAACAGCAGATTGTGGTTTTACTACATTGTATCATTTGTCAGATTAAACGATGCAAATGAAGGAGCAAACTCTGCATGCCAAACTGCATGAGTTTTTCAAGCTTTGTTGGGACCAAGGTAAACTGCCTCAGGATCTTCGTGATGCCACCATCATCACCCTGTACAAAAACAAAGGCGAGAAATCAGACTGCTCAAACTACAGGGGAATCACGTTGCTCTCCATTGCAGGCAAAATCTTCGCTAGGATTCTACTAAATAGAATAATACCTAGTGTCGCCGAGAATATTCTCCCAGAATCACAGTGCGGCTTTCGCGCAAACAGAGGAACCACTGACATGGTCTTTGCCCTCAGACAGCTCCAAGAAAAGTGCAGAGAACAAAACAAAGGACTCTACATTACCTTTGTTGACCTCACCAAAGCCTTCGACACCATGAGCAGGAAAGGGCTTTGGCAAATACTAGAGCGCATCGGATGTCCCCCAAAGTTCCTCAACATGATTATCCAACTGCACGAAAACCAACAAGGTCGGGTCAGATACAGCAATGAGCTCTCTGAACCCTTCTCCATTTACAATGGCGTGAAGCAAGGCTGTGTTCTCGCACCAACCCTCTTTTCAATCTTCTTCAGCATGATGCTGAACTGGCGCCTGCAAGCTCACACCAAGACACAAGAGAAACTTGTCCGTGAACTACTCTTTGCAGATGATGCCGCTTTAGTTGCCCATTCAGAGCCAGCTCTTCAGCGCTTGACGTCCTGCTTTGCGGAAACTGCCAAAATGTTTGGCCTGGAAGTCAGCCTGAAGAAAACTGAGGTCCTCCATCAGCCAGCTCCCCACCATGATTACCAGCCCCCCCACATCTCCATCGGGCACACAAAACTCAAAACGGTCAACCAGTTTACCTATCTCGGCTGCACCATTTCATCAGATGCAAGGATCGACAATGAGATAGACAACAGACTCGCCAAGGCAAATAGCGCCTTTGGAAGACTACACAAAAGAGTCTGGAAAAACAACCAACTGAAAAACCTCACAAAGATAAGGGTATACAGAGCCGTTGTCATACCCACACTCCTGTTCGGCTCCGAATCATGGGTCCTCTACCGGCACCACCTACGGCTCCTAGAACGCTTCCACCAGCGTTGTCTCCGCTCCATCCTCAACATCCATTGGAGCGCTTACACCCCTAACGTCGAAGTACTCGAGATGGCAGAGGTCGACAGCATCGAGTCCACGCTGCTGAAGATCCAGCTGCGCTGGATGGGTCACGTCTCCAGAATGGAGGACCATCGCCTTCCCAAGATCGTGTTATATGGCGAGCTCTCCACTGGCCACTGTGACAGAGGTGCACCAAAGAAAAGGTACAAGGACTGCCTAAAGAAATCTCTTGGTGCCTGCCACATTGACCACCGCCAGTGGGCTGATAACGCTTCAAACCGTGCATCTTGGCGCCTCACAGTTTGGCGGGCAGCAACCTCCTTTGAAGAAGACCGCAGAGCCCACCTCACTGACAAAAGGCAAAGGAGGAAAAACCCAACACCCAACCCCAACCAACCAATTTTCCCCTGCAACCGCTGCAACCGTGTCTGCCTGTCCCGCATCGGACTTGTCAGCCACAAACGAGCCTGCAGCTGACGTGGACTTCTTACCCCCTCCATAAATCTTCGTCCGCGAAGCCAAGCCAAAGAAGAAGAAGATCATTTGTCAGATTAAACGATGCAAATGAAGGAGCAAACTATTATTTGGATGGGGAGAAAATGCAAAAGTGCAAAAGAACTTGGAAGCCCTGGTACAAGATACTTTAAAGCAGTGGTTCTCAACGTCCTTCTACTCGCATACCTCTAAGTAATCCCTATGCCTCAGTGCTTTGTGATTAGTAAGTGTGGGTGGTAAGGGAAGGTTAAGAATCACTGCTCCAGACCCAATTGTTTCCCATGGGAGGAGAGTCTCGGACAAGAGGGCATTACTTCAGGATCGAAGGGTGCACATTTTAAAACAGAGAGGCGAAGGAATTTCTTTAGCCAGAGTAGTGAACTTCTGGAATTATGGAGGCCAGGTTGTTGGGTGCATTTAAGGCAGAGATTTAAACGTATCTGAATCGTCAGGGTATGGAGAAAAGGAAAAAGAATGGGACTGTGTATTAGAATGGATCAGCTCATGATAGAACGACGGAGTGGCATGATCGGCTGAATGGCTTATTTCTGCTCCTACGTTTTGTGGTCTCCTGAAATAATATTGGAGCTAAAGTAATAAAGAAAATTACTACAAATGAGATTACCTGTCAAACAACACATTCCAAATGCAAACTTCTAAAATCTTCCTGGGCAATGTAACAAAAATAGCTAAAAATTAAAATATTGTTGACTGTCCCAGAGGCCTTGTATTACAGGTGTATAAAAAATGAACCATGTCTAAAAAAGATGGGGTTAGATGACATGTGTTCAAAATGTAACCAGCATTGCTACACTCAAAGATATAAACTGATCTCCAACCCTAATCACTAATAAAAAGAATAGGCCTCATTTCTAAAGGCCTTCCATACAATTTGGAATTAATATACAGATCTTAAAATTACCGTAACTAGAACCTGTCATGATCATTACCTGAGGAATAGCTCTTGAACAGCTTCTCCAAGTGTACAGCATAACAGCATATTCTTGACCCTCTTCCAACATTTCATTCTGAAAACCAAAAAAGTCACAATCTAAGCAAATTCTAGTTGGTATAATCTGGTTTTCAAATTACTATCAATTTTTGTTTTGAAATGATGTAGAAACAAATACACTGACAAATGAAAGTTACACTTTGAAATCAGTTTTTCCTGTATCCTCATGACAACAAAAAAATTATACGCGCTATCTTCACATCCCTCCTTCCTTCCCTCCCATTCATAGCACAAATGCAGCTTTGATTAATCTCCCAAATACTTCAGATCGCATTTCCTGGTTAAGTTCCATTTGCCACTTTTCTTCCCAAATTACCAGAATCTGTTTTTATTTCATTGTCATCCATTAGGCTAATTTTTGTATTTGTATTTTAAATTATAGGCATCAGTACTGAGCAATTTCTCAGCAAGAGGTGTAAGGTGATCACTGTCTGATAGCCAACAAGTCACCCTTGGGTAGGGTGAAGCACTTATTCAGTCTCCCAATCAGTCACATGAAGCCATGGATTGCAGATGGTGGATGATTTTTACAAGCAGATTCTACAAAATGGAATTTATGGTTGTAAAACTAAAAACGGTGGGCAGATGAATCTGCTGATCAATGGTCAAGATTACCCTTTTAGTACAGACACTGCAACTGAAGAAGGCAATGGGAAACCACTTCAGTATTATTCCTTTGTATAATAAGGAACTCAAATCAACTACAGCTTCAGCTCAAAGATGGAGCCTTCACTAACAGAGAATAGGGGACACAACAACTATAATTCGGAGGAAACATGATCCTCTACGCCGAACAGCAAGGCACCTGAATAAATGAATGACCTTAAATACACCTGCATATTTACGTCTAAATTATTAAACCATGCCACAAAAAGAAAATGATTAACCACCAAGTCCTATGGATCCCCCATGGTTATAACCATTAATTACACATTAGATCATCTCTGATCTAATTTGCTGTTCTCCCTTATAACCATAGATTTTTAAACTTTGGCCAGCCTGTTAATATAGGACCAACAACTAAAAGCTATAAAATGCATTCCTCTCATTGAAACTCTTTTAAAGATGCTAAATTCTTAATAGCCTCTTTTATCCCATCTGTGTTCAGATTTTTAACAGTTGTAAATTTCCCAATAATTGACTGGGACTGTCATACTTCCAGGGCTTAGATGGAGCAGAGCACGAATGGTGAAATCCAAGAATCTCACTCTCATATTTTTTATATCTTCTAGGCTTTCTATGGGATTCTGCCTTTCATGCCTTTCTTTTCACTTTATGGTTCAAGACTGGTGGTCTGACCTTTATTCCTCATCCTTGAATGTTTTCATTAGCCCAAAACTGATCTATCTACAAATAGCAAAGGCCATTCTACCGTTATTCAGACTTTTAATTCTACATTATATTTTCTGATTGGTTCCAGACCCAGAATTTTGCCACGGTGTTAACAATGGCTTATCTACAATATAAACATTTGGCAAACTTGAAAGAAAAGTGATGTCAAGACAATTTTATACTGTCATAAATCAAGACCTGGATCCAACTCAAGTCTCTGCAGATGAACAAATTCTGTTATCGGTGATCCACATTACCATGCTAGAATGAACTGTTGCTTGTTCAATGTATGTGGCAATACCCGTAACAAATGCATTTCTGTCTTCAAAGTTGGTGTTGAAATTTGGCTGGGGAAAAGAAAGTAGGTTAGTGTCCAATGGAGCAGAAACTACTTCAAATTTATCAACAAAACAAAAAATGATCTCAATGTGGTTTAGAAACTACTACTTCAATTCTAAATTGCTAGATGATAACAACACAATTGGTATAAATCAAAATTGTTAGTTGGTGCCATGGAGATGAGATACTTAGGTCAAATTAGTGCACTAGCAGGTCCCGCAGCATCCATAGGAGGCAAAGATACAAAACCAATTTTTTGGGCCTGAGCTATGTCAAGGTACAAAGGCATTTGCCTCTTATGGATGCTGTGGGGCCTGCTGAGTTTCTACAGTACTTTTATGTATTAACTACAATGACAGTGTCTGCAGACCTTTTTTCCACAGGGCTCTGGCAAATTTCCATCATTTGATGTTAGGCAAACAGGTCTACAGCTTATTACCTCCTCAGTTCACACATTACTGAACAAACTTATAATCTCGGAAATATTTTTACATTATCAAGTGACAATAAACTGCAGAGATTCCTGCCTAAACAAGGCATAGATTTCAGTACTTAAAAGTAGTGAAATTGCTGTGGACTTTCTTCCATTCAACAATACAACTGCATCATTCTGTCTTATTTCAGCTGTCCCATGGAGAGTGACTTAATTGAGAAGGCAGGGAATAAACTTGAATAAATCAACCAGGAAAAATATTTTTTGTCAAATTGACTTACTTGGTATAACAGAGATGAAGGAGGTGGTTCGATACAAGGCTGCTGGTCTGGCAATGGTAGGTCTTCCAAAAGGTCAACATTGGATAAGGCATCTTCCAAGGTCACTTGTGCAGTCATGGTTCCTCTAAATGGAAAAATAATTACATTTGGTATTGTCATACTAATTAATGTACTTCCCCAACAACAACAAAGCCATGAAAGTAAACTTTACTCCTAAATAGTTATTCAGAGATTCATGCAATTACAAAAAAGATACAATACAAAACATCATATTCCACCCATAATTTCCTACTGTCACTCAAGTTCCATGCCCAGCTGGCTTTTTCCTCAGAGCTTGTACATTTGTCTCCAAGCACACCTTGAAAGTCACAATGAAATCTTGCACTACATACTTATATTTCAGTGTATCTCACATTCGATGTTATGACAGATGATGTTTTATTTTGTATTGTATATAGATGTTTTAAAGGAGATAAATTGTGGCAGGTTATTTAGTGTAGGTCACATACAAACACTTCAAAACAGATCTCATTTAAAATGGCAGAGTTCTGCTCAAGTCACACAGTCGAGGCTCAGAGTGCCTTTGCAAATATTTTGACGGATGCCTATAAGGGCTTCACAGGTAAGTGTTATTTAGACATGCTGTGAAATAATGAGAGAGAGAGAGAGAGAGAGAGAGAGAGAGAGAGAGAGAGAAAGAGAGGGAGCGAGAGAGAGAAAGAGAGCAAGAGAGAGAAAGAAAGAGCAAGAGAGTGAAAGAGAGAAAGAAAAAGTGCGAGAGAGTAAGAGTGAAAGAGAGAGCGAGAGTGAAAGAGAGAGTGAGAGAGCAAAAGAGTGCGAGAGAGAGCGCGAGAGAGAGAGCGCAAGAGAGAGCGAGAGCAAAAGAGAGAGCGAAAGAGAGCAAGCGAAAGAGAGAGCGAGAGAGCGAAAGAGAGAGAGCGACAGAGAGAGAGAGACAGACAGACAGAGAGAGAAAGATGAGAGAGAGAAAAAGAGAGAGAGAGAGCAGTAGCTGGGACTGGAACATGACAAGCTGGCAAGCTTGTTTAAAAACCCCATTTTGAAGATAGGTTGTGAGTTCTTAGTTCAGCCTGGTCAAAGACCTTTTGAACCATGCAAGAGGAGAGGACTGGCTGCCTAATGTTTCACTTGAAATAAGGGAAACAAAATGGAACTCTGTGGTGACCTGAAAGAAAGAAGTCATCATCTGGAAAACCCTGATGGGGCAAGTTTCTTCAGCAAGACACTGAAGTGGCAGATCGAAAGGGATCAGTTAGGAGTGCCCAACGAGCAACAAATCTCTCTCTGAAAACCGACAAGAACCTTCCTGACCGGTAACCTTTTACCTTTCAAGCATCAAAACCTGGTGAAAATTCATTAATGTTAAATTCTGTGTACAGTATAAGAATTGCCTCCAATCAGTAAATTTGGAGGAGTGAGAAGTGTGATTGGACTGTGAATCAAAGAACTTTTCTGAACTTACACACACATTACATATTCATGTGCTTAGAATTAGAAGGGGGTTAAGTTAGGTTAATAGTAATAAGTTAAAGATATTTTAAAATTTTATTTAATTGTTTGCATCATTACAGGAAAAAAATGAATAAAACATTAATCAAATATCAAAGGCCAATTATACAAAAAAAACATATTTCTCTCCCCATCTCCCCTCCTGTCCAAAAGTAAGAAAAGGAAAGAAACACCTACCATTTAATATACAATTAATTTTTGTTAAAAATTACTAATTAAGAGGAGCGGATAAGATAGAAGAGGTGGACGGAAAATTATCCATAAAATTCATATATGGTTTCCAAATAAAAATTTCAACTTGATTCTGTAGACTATACATCATTTTTTCCAAAGGTATACAATTTCATATCTCATTATACCATCTACTTAATAACACTTCTTTATCATCTTTCCATGATATTGCTACACATTTCTTTGCAGTTGCTATTTCAATACTTAATTTTTTTTCTTGGTATTTGTCCAATTTCAATTTTATATCTTTTTCATAGATATCTCCAAGTAAAAAAATTCTTGGATCCTTTGGTATCTTTAACTTCATAATTTGCCCTGATAATAAACTCAGATCGTTCCAAAATCTTTCCACTTTTTCACAAGACGATATTGAATGCAAAAAAAGTCCCTATTTCTTTCGCACATCGAAAACACTTAATTAGGATTAAGTCCATTTAACTTATGTGGAGTATAATACAATTGATGAAGAAAATTATATCGAACTATTTGATATCTAACATTTACTGTATTCGTAACATTTTCATAACATAATTTTGACCAAATCTCCTTCTGAATTTGTATATTTAAGTCTTTCTCCCATCAGATTTATGATTTATATAAATCTTTTTTCTTTGCAGTCTCTTGTAATTTTACATATTACATATTTTGTAATATACATATTAGTAATAAATTTCTTAACAACAAATGTATCTGTTATTATATCTTCAAACTTTACTTTGTTTAGGGAGTCTCAAATCTGCTCCCAATCTCTTTTTCAAATACATTTTTAATTGATAATATGCAAAAATTGTATTGTTATGTATATTGTATTTATATTTTAACTGATCAAAAATTGAGAAAAAAACCTAAGAAACAATTTTTTATTCTCTGTAAACCTTTACTAAACCAATTATCAAATAAAAAAATTATTCAAAGTTAAAGGAAGAAGTTGATGTTGTTTTAACAACATTTTTGGTAATTAATAATTTTTGATTCCCCTCTCAATACGAATTCTATTCCATATGTTTAAAATATGTTTCAATACGGAAAAATCTTTAGTTCCTTTAAACGACTCACTATTCCATTTATACAAAATTAACTCCGAAATAATTTCACCAATTTTATTCATCTCCATTTGAATCCAAGCTGATTTTTCACCCCGTTGATAACAGGAGGACAAAAACCTCAATTGAGCTGCTTTAAAATAATTCTTAAAATTTGGTCATCTTATCCTACCCTGATCAAGTTTCCACATTAATTTTTATAAACTAATTCTTGACATCTTACCTTTCCAAAGAAATTTACGTTTTATTTTATTCAAGTTTAAGAAGAAAAATTCTGGTACTTGAATGGGCAATGATTGAAACAAATACTATATTCTTGGAAAAAAATGTTCATTTTAACACAATTCACTCGTCCTATTAACATTATTGGTTAATCTTTCCATCTTTTCAAATTCTCTTCCAATTTTTTTTAACAATGGCAAATAATATCTTAAACAAATATATTTATATTTCAACTAATTTTAATTCCTAAGTATTTAATTGCTTCATTTTGTCAATCTTTTACAATGAGGTAATCCATATCTACTGTAGACATTACTTCACTTATATCAACTTTCACTTTATAACCCAATACCAACTCATACTTTTTTAATTTTTCATTTAACTTATTTAAATATATTTCTGGTCTGTTAAATATATTATAACATCATCAGAAAAATAAACTAATTTTATGTTCTTTACTACCTACTTCAAAACCTTTAATTTCATTATCAGTTCTAATTACTTCTGCCAATGGTTCAATCGCTAATCCAAACAAAAAGGGTGATAATGGACAATCTTGTCTTGAAGACCTTTCAAGCAAAAAGGGTTGTGAAATTTGTTTATTCGTAATCACTTTTGCTTGATCATACAATGCTTATATCCAGTTTATAAAAGTATATGGAATCCCAAAAGCATTAAGTGTCTCAAATAAAAATCCCATTCCAATTGATCAAATGCTTTCTCTGCATCTAATGCTATCGCAGGAATCTTCCTATGTTGTGCTATATTCACCAAACATAAAAATTTAACTATGTTATATTTATCAATTTTGCCAAAAATTCAACTAGCCTATTTGCTTACAATTTTGATGTAATTTTATAGTCTGTATTGAATAATGATAGAGGTCTATATGAAGAAGGCTGTAAACAATCTTTCCTTTTTTTGGAATTACAGTTATTAATGCTGTTTTAAAAGATTCAGGTTGATCATGAACCTCTTTCATTTGACCTAATACATCCATCCACACAGGTATTAATAGCTCCTTAAATTTTTTATAAAATTCTGGTGGGAAACCGTCTTCACGCGGCACCTTTAGATGCAGAGACATTAGTCTCAAACTTATTTTTTTGAAAAATTCTCAGTCTTATTTTTTCGTTCTCTTTTATCACCAGTAATTTAATTTGTTTCAAATAATCTCTTATTTTATTATCATCTCTCTTAGACTCTGAATGATAAAGTTTAGCATAGTCTTTAAAATTATCATTTATTTCCTGCATTTTGTTATTTGTCCTGATAATTTCTTTGTAGCAATTATTGTTCTCGAAATTTGTTCAGCTCTAACAATTTTCTCTTCTCTTCATCTTTATGTACTTGAATTTCCTTCTCCAATTTCATTATTTCTTTATCAAATTGAGTTACTTCTTTCATATATTCTTTATTTTTGAAGTATAACTTATTATTTGACCTCTCAAATATGCCTTAGTTGAAAACCATTAATACAAACTTACTCGCAACTGAATCCTTATTAGTATCTCGAAATTTTTTTATGTTGCCTCATAAAATCACAAAATTCCCTTTTCTTCAACAATAGTATTTAACCTCCATCTGTAACCTACCTTTTGTTCTTCTTCTAATGAAATGGACAAAATTAAAGGCGAATGATCTGATAAAACTCGCACTTGATAATCTACTCTTTGTACTCTATATTGAAGTTGTGCAGAAATTCAAAACATATCTATCTGCGAATGTTTTAAATCAAAAAGAAGAAAAAGAATAATCTCTTTCATTTGGGTGAATTTTTCTCCATATATCCACTAAATTCGTATCTTTCATCAGATCTGTTACCATTTTTGATACCTTATTTTTCACCATTCTATCTCCCGATCTATCTAATTAGGGTCTAAAGCAAAATTAAATTCCCCTCTCAATATAACTTTTCCCTTGGCTTTTGATAAATTCATAAAGACATCTTGCATAAATTTGCCATCATCTTCATTTGGTGCATATACATTCATTAAGGTCCATTGTTCCGAATAAATCTGACAATTCACCATAATGTATCTCCTCGCTACATCTATATTAATATCCAATATTTTATCTGGTAATTTTTTATTAATTAATATTGCTGTAGCTCTAGCCTTAGAATTAAAAGATGATGCTATTACTGTTCCTACCCAATCTCTTTTTAATTTTTGATATTCTTTTTCCATCAAATGCATTTCCTGTAAAAAAGCCATGTCTGTTTTAATTTTTTTCATGGAAGCTAATAATTTTTTCCACTTTATTTGATTCTGAATCCCATTAATATTAATACTAAAAAAATTCAATTTATCTGCCATCTAAACTTTCATAAAATCCAATAGCCATCCAACTTTCCATCTCCCACATCAAAAATACTAACTAAATATTTCATACAATTATTAAATGTAGGTTTATTAAAGAGAAAAAAGGCAACAAAGAACAGAAACCCTACCACCCACCCTGGCATACATTATTAACAGTGAGTATTTATACCCCTGATCTATAGGTGTTGTGATCGAAAACCAGGCCCGCTTCAAACATCCTATTTTTAAATTTCAACTGTGCCAATTTATCATAATTCTGAAGATGAGGAAGTTGCAATCCCCCTAAAGCATACTTTCAAGTTAATTTCTGTTTCAAAATAAGCTTTATCCTTTACAGTTAATAATCAACTTTTGATTTTGTGGGGACAGAAAGGAATTAGATTGGTAGAAGATTGATATGAAGCTGGATATTTTATTATGTTTCAAAGAATGAAAGATTAATATGAAATATCTGCAAATATTTTGTTTTCCTATCAGGTTAAAGCACTATTGTTGGTTAATTCTGGGCATATGTTCGGTTACCCAGACAATCTAAATTTGAAATCTTACCAAATGATGGGGGTAAGAAAGGATTTATATCTGAGATGTATGCTTTATTGCAGACTAAAATGCTTAAGCTGGATGTTTATAAATCTAAATTAAAATGGGAAAAAGATTTGTCCATGTCTATTTCTCAGGATGATCAGATGAACTTATGTGAAGATAGTATGACAAAAATTGTAAATGTAAGATATAGATTGATTTATTATAATTTTTTCATCAGTTATACAGGACTCCAGAGAAATTAATGAAATATAAGTTTATTTCTTCTTATTTAGGTGCCATAAACAAGTTGACTCTTTTTTTTAAAATTCTACTTGGTCATGTGAAACCGTTTTGGAATAGAATTAAGGAACTTTTAGAAGCTATATTTAAATTTAAGATTTCACTTGATCCTGTGGCATTTTTACTGGATTATATTAAGAATTAAGTTTGGAATTAAAATTAGATAAATTTCAAATTGCTTTTTTGAGATTGGCCTTAGCTGTGGCTAGAAAATGTTCGGCAATTACTTGGAAAAACAAGACCAATTTGAGTATTCAATGATGGCACTTGGAAATGAGATCTTGTATTCCATTGGAAAGGATCACATATAACTTGCGCAGTAATTATTCCTTCTTTGTTAAAACCTGGAGCCTGTATATGGAATATATGAGGTTGAATTTGTAATAGTTTCCCTCCCCCAACATTGATGGTATTGCCTCAAACCATGGCAATAACTGAAGGGTATTATGGTATTTGATCTCCTCTTCTTTTCTTTCTTTTGGGGTAGTTTAGAGGAGGGGTGAGGGGTTATATAGGGTAAAATATTATGTATTTGTATTTTTATTGTAAGATTTATTATGATCAATAAATAAAATTTTCAACAAAAAAAACCCCACCTGCCCACTAGATTCCAGAGGCTAGGCCCATACTCTCATCTAACTCCCCCGAAATTATACTATCTCTTATGCCTCAAATCTACTCAAACTTACAATTTTCAATTCATTTTTTTTAAAACACAGATCTATCAGGTAAAAACTGTCCTCTCTAATATTCTCTCTCCTCCTAAAACTTGTATCTTTTCACTATACATCCCCAACTGCAGTCTTTCCACTTCCTCTCTCTTCAAATATCTCCCAGTTCTCGTCTCATTTTCTCAGGCAACGAATCTGCAAACATCTTCGCTTCATTGGGCTCCATAAAAAATCTATTTTTACCCTAAGGAAAAAAAACTTTTAATACTGCTGGGTACCTTCAAACAAAAGTCTAACCTTTTATCTATAGCACATTTTTAACAGCATTAAATTCTTTTCTTTTTTTCAACAAATCAAAACTTGTATCAGGGTAAAAGAAAATCTTACTGTCATTATTAATCAATGGTGGTTGTCGCTCCTTCGCTTGCTTTGCAGCCAGCTCCAAGATCTTCTCCCTCCTTTCATAATGAAGTAACTTGACCAGAATTGAATGTGACTTCTGATCTAGCTGTGGCTTAGGTCGTAATGCTCGATGAGCTCTTACAATCTCAATATCTCCTTGAAATTCAGTTACCCCCCCCCCCCAAAGTTTGTGGAATTCAATGTTGTAAAGATCTGATCTCTTCATATCTTACTCTTCATCGACTTAAGTCCAACAATTTTTATATTATTTCTACTTCTAAAGTTTTCCAACATATCAATTTTTTGAGTTAATTGTTCTTTAGTTACAGCCGCCTCAGCTTGAATCTTCTTCATTTGCTCTTTAACATGCGGAATTTCAAATTCATTACCTTCAATTTTTCCGTCCATCACTTCAAATTTTTGTTCCATTTGAGACAGCATTCTCTCCACCTTCTTCATAGAACCCTTATTTTCAATTATACCCTCTATATTTTTTAACTTCCATTGTAAACTGTAATAAAGTTTGCTGGAAAGAATCCATATACTTCTTCATTTCAGTTGTAATTTACAAAACTCCTTTATTTTCTCCTGATTTTCGGCCAAAACTCAACATACATTTCTTCTTCTTCCTGTTCCTCTGCTTGATCACTGGAGCTGGAGGCTTCTTGAACTTTTTTTTTAATTGCCTCCTTTTTTTATGCTCTGCATGTGCAGTGCCACTTCTTCACCCATGGCAGTCGGATATTGTTGGAGGAGACCTTATACTGAGTTGTCTAAGGTCTCCCCAACTCCAGGTCTGTCACCACGGGCACTTGCCTTCCGGAGAACTCCAGGATCCTTCTTCAAGGTCTGCCTCTCTTCTTTATCATCTTTTTTTTCTGGTTCAAGTTCTTGAAAAGTTACAGTTAATTTATCTTTTAGGAGGCATTGCTTATTGTTCTGTAGGCCTTCCTCTTCTATTTTCTTGCAGTCAGTTCAGGCTTCTTACTCTTTTAAAATACTTTTTCAGAGAGTAGAGAATTCAAGATTAGCCCCCACCACCCCCCCAAAAACCGCAATAAGTCTGATCCTATTTTCATGTTTAAAGATGATTAAAAACAACTTTTGTTTTAATAACCATTTGCCTTGGTGAATTTATATTGCTGCTGGGTTTTGGGTTCCTCTGGGCTCATAACTATGCAAAAAAACTCTTCATTCCTAATTCTCTTCCCCTCTGACTCCAACGTTCACTTCAGATACATCCATAAAAATCTCCCTCAGGTTTTTCTAATAAAACAGTCTCACTTCTCTAGTCTATCTTGTGACCAAATTCTCATCCTAAAACCACTCTCATAAATCTTCCTTCCCATCAGAAAGTTGAGATGGTATTAGAATATCAATTCCAAAAGTGCAACCCACCATGGGCGATGGAAAGATCCAAGGAGGCGATGGAAAGATCCAAGGAGGCGATGGAAAGATCCAAGGAGGCGATGGAAAGATCCAAGGAGGCGATGGAAAGATCCAAGGAGGCGATGGAAAGATCCAAGGAGGCGATGGAAAGATCCAAGGAGGCGATGGAAAGATCCAAGGAGGCGATGGAAAGATCCAAGGAGGCGATGGAAAGATCCAAGGAGGCGATGGAAAGATCCAAGGAGGCGATGGAAAGATCCAAGGAGGCGATGGAAAGATCCAAGGAGGCGATGGAAAGATCCAAGGAGGCGATGGAAAGATCCAAGGAGGCGATGGAAAGATCCAAGGAGGCGATGGAAAGATCCAAGGAGGCGATGGAAAGATCCAAGGAGGCGATGGAAAGATCCAAGGAGGCGATGGAAAGATCCAAGGAGGCGATGGAAAGATCCAAGGAGGCGATGGAAAGATCCAAGGAGGCGATGGAAAGATCCAAGGAGGCGATGGAAAGATCCAAGGAGGCGATGGAAAGATCCAAGGAGGCGATGGAAAGATCCAAGGAGGCGATGGAAAGATCCAAGGAGGCGATGGAAAGATCCAAGGAGGCGATGGAAAGATCCAAGGAGGCGATGGAAAGATCCAAGGAGGCGATGAGGGAAAAGGGGGGTGTTCTAAACCTTCAGTCTTGTTATTATTCAGTCTGCTGCAAAGTTTAAAGAAGCCAGTGCAGTAATTTTCTGGCTATACTCAAGGTGGCAGTAGCGAGCAAAATATATGGCGACAAGGCGTTCTCGCGAGAGCTGGTCTCACTGGCTACCGCGTTGTACTGACATCACTACCCACCTGCCGCCTCCTCTACTCCCCCCCACTCAGCGCCACCACAAACCCACCCCCACCCCTCTCAGCGCTGCGGCAAACCCACCCCACCCCTCTCAGCGCTGCGGAAAACCCACCCCGTCCCTCTCAGCGCCACCACTAAACCCCCCCTCCCCATTGTATGGGGAGGGGGGCGCTTGGGATGTGGCCTAGAGGCTAAGTGAGTGGCAGCTTGAAAAAGTTTGGGAACCACTATATTAGAACATTAAACAGCACAGTACAGGCCCTTGGCCCACAATGTTGTGCTGACCAAAATAAACAGATCAAAAAACCAAGATCTTCCCAACCGCTAACCCCCCCCCCCCCCAGCCCTCTATCTTTCATCGATGTGTCTGTCTTTTAAATGTTTCTACTGTACCAGCCTCCACCACCAACCCTGGCAATGAATTCCAGGTACCCACTACTCTCTGTACAAAATTAACTTACTCCTCAAGTCTGCTCTAAACTTTCTTACACTCAATTTGTACATTAATGTTTGCAACTCTTGCACTGGCCAAAAGGAGCTGGCTGCCCACCCTATCTATGCCTCTCATAATCAGGTAAACCTCTATTAAGTCACCTCTCATCCTTCTTCGCTCAAAAGAAAAAGCTTGAGCTCTGCTAACCTTGCCTCATAGGACATGTTCTCCAATCCAGGCAACATCCTGGTAAATCTCTCTGCTCTCTCCATTTCTTCCACATCCTTCCTATAATAAGACGACCAGAATTGAAAACAATATTCCAAATGTGGTCAAACCAGAATTTTATAAACCATACAGGCTTAGAATTCAATCCCCAACTAACGAAGGTCCGCATACCACAAGCCTTCCTAACTACCATATCAACCTGTGCAGCAGCCTTGATAATCTTTGGATATGGACCCCACACCATTACCATTAACCATGTTCTTCACCTTCAAGTTTGACCCTCTAAAATGCATCACTTCACACTTATCCATATTAAACACCATCTGCCACTTTTCTGCCCAACTCTGCATCGTGTCTCTATCCTGCTAAAACCTACGACAACATTCTACACTATCCACAACACTCCAATCTTTGTGTCAGATTAGGAGAATGGAATGAAGTGGCAAATGAAAGATAATATTAGAAAATGTATGACCACACACTTTGGTAGAGAAAACAGGCAGACTATTTTTTAAAAGGGGGAAAAGAGTGAAAATATCCAGATCCAAAGAAATCTGGGTGTTCATGTGCAGGATAGCCTGAAGGCAAGCTTGCACTTTGAGACAGTTGTGAAGGCAGCAAATGCAATGCTGGTATTCATTTCAACAGGAATAGAATACAAGAGCAGGGGTGTGATGTTGAGGGTTTATAAGGCACGGGTGAGACATCTCAGAGTAATGTGAGCAAGTTTGGGCTCCTCATTTAAGAAAAGATCTGAAAACCCCGGAGAATGTTGAAAGGAGATTCAGGAACGGAGCACCAGAAGGCTGTATTTTTTCACCCCTTACTCTACTCACTTTATACCTACGACTGTATGGCTCGGTACGACAATAACATCATCTACAAATTTGACAAAAAAACCTCGGTAGTGGGTTGTATAAAGGAAGGGGATGAGTGAGCAGACAGGTTGGAGATTGAAAATTTGGCTGAATGGTGCACTAACAACAACCTTGCACTCAAAAATGACACCAAAACTAAGGAGCTGATTATAAACTTCAGAAAAGGAAAGCCAGAGGTATATAATCCAGTGATCCTTGGGGGATCAGAGGCGGAGCGGGTGAGCAAATACAAGTTCTTGGGAATCACTATCTTAGAAGATATTTCCTAGATCCAACACACTAATGGCATCATGAAGAAAGCACATCAGCGCCTCTACTTCCACAGGAGTTGGCGGAGGTTTGGTATGACACCAGACAACCTGACAAATTTCTACAGATCCAACACAGTTTGGTATGAGGACACCAATACCCCTGAGCGTAAAGCCCTCCAAAAGGTCGTGGCCACAGCCCAGGACATCACGGGCAAAACCCTCCCCACTATGGTGTGCATCTACAGAGAACACAACCATTGGAGAGCAGCAGCAATCATCAAAGACCCACACCACTCAGCACACACTCTGCTGCCATCAGGAAAGAGGTATAGATGCCACAAGACTCACACCACCAGGTTAAGGAACACCATCAGACTCCGCAATGACAAACTCAGGGACTTATTTAAGGACTCTTACTTGTGCACTTTATTAACTTTTTTGAAATTCTCTCTGTATTGCACTTTGTTTACATTCATTATCTGTTTACAGTTCTTTATTTGTTTACATGCATACACTGTGTACAGTTTATTTTTTGCACTACCAATTGGTGGAAATTCCGTCACGCCCGCAGGATAAAGAACCTCAGGGTTGTATATGATGTCATGTATGTACTCTCACAATAAATCTGAAATATGACGAGGATGATTCCAGGAATGATTAGGTTATCATATCAGGAGCACTTGACAGCACTTGACCTGTATTCATTGGAATTTTGGAGAATGGAGGTGGGGGGGAATCTCACTGAAACATTTTAAATGTTGAAAGACATGGTCAGAGTAGATGCAGAAAGGTTGTGTCCCATGGTGGGATAGTCTAGGATAAGACGGTATAACTTCAGGATTGAAGGGTGTCTGCTTACAACAGAAATGTATAAGAATTTCTTCAGCCAGAGTGTGGTAAATCGGTGGAATTTGTTGCCACAGGCTGTTGTGCAAACTAGGTCATGGAGTGTATTTAAGACAGAGACTGATAAATTCTTGATTAGCAAGGGTGAGCATTTCAGTTACCACATCTCCCTGACCTTAAGCTTAACTATGAAGAGCAGACAATATGGGAAATTATTTAATTGGGAAGTCTAATTAGGTAGGAGCTTAGTGCATTAACAGAACAGATGTTCTGAGAGAAATGCACAGCAGAAACATGGAGGTTGTTCAGAGACCATTTGCATGAGGTTCTGAATATGTTTATTCATTGAGACAGGGAGAGGATGGTAGGAAAACGCAATCAAGATTTATTCTCTGAGACAGGGACAGGATGGTAGGAAAGCGTAACCATGGTTTACGAGATGTTGAACACTTTTCAAGAGGAAGAAGAAAACTTCCTTAAGGTTTAGGAAGCAGACAGAGCTATTGAGAATAAGGTAGCCAGAAAGGAACTTGAGAGCTAGAAGGAAATATGAGAAGGTCTTAGCCAGTCAGATCAAAGAAAATCCCAAGGTATTTTACACATGCGTAAAGAACAGGAGGAAGACTAGACTAAGAGTAGAACTATTCAGGGATGAAGAGGAAAACATATATTGAAGCACAGGAGATAGGAAAGTTCCTCAATTAATGCTTTGCCTCACCAGGGAGAGAGACCTTGATGAATTCAAGGGGTGTCAAAGTTAAGGAAAAAGTAACAACTGGAGATTCTGAAAAATATTTGGATAGATATATCATTGGGCCCAGAAAGGATATATCCCAGATTACTACAGGAAGCAAGAGAAGAGATGACAATCTCTCCATCCTTCTTGACCACATGAGTGATACCGGAGGATTGGAGTATGACAAATGTTGTTCCATTGTTCAAGAAAGCTAATAGAGGTAATCCTGGGCATTATAAACCAGTCAGTTGTGATGGGCAAATGATTGGAGTATCTTTAGAGGCAAGATTTACGAGCATTTAAGAAGCATGGTCTTATCAAGGATAATCAAGATAACTATGAGAGGCAGGTCATGCCTTAAGTGGCTACAAGGTTTCTGAATTGATCACTCACAGAAGGCAAAGGTTGGTTGTAGATGGAGTATATTCTACTTGTAAATTTGTGACAAGTAGTTTTCTGCGGGATGGATTCTGGGACCTCTGCTCTTTATAGAATGGATGTAGAATTGGGCGAAGAAGTAGCAGATGAAGTTCAATCTCGAAAGGTGTAAAGTGATCCCCTGTAGAAGATCGAACGAAGGTAGAGTATATGGTTAATGGAAGATTTCTCGGCAATTTGGAGAAACAGAAAGATCTTGGGGCCCACATCCATCGATCCCTCAAGGTTACCGTACAAGCTCAGTGTGATGACGAAGGCACATGGTGCGCTGGCCATTAGTCAGGGGATGAGTTCTAGAGCCGAGAGGTAACTTTCCAGATCTACAGAACTCTGAGTAATGAGTTCAGTTCTGGTTGCCTAGGAAGAAAATGGAATATTTGGAGAAGGTGCAAAGGAGATTTATAGGATGCTACCTGGATTGGAGAATGTCTTATGAAGAAAGGTGAGTGAGCTAAAGATAAGAGGCGACAAAAATAGAGGTACTGTATATAAGACTATGAGAGTAGACAACCAGCCGTTCACCCCCCTCCCCACCCCGTCCCCCCAAGGGCAGCAAAGGCCAATACCAAAGAATATCCATTTATTGTGAGTGGAGGAAAATTTTGGGGATATATCAGACGTTTATTTTTTAAAAATCACAACGAATGGTGGGTGCCTGGAACTCATCATCGGGGCAATCAAAGAGATATTTAAAAGGGGAGACATCACATGATGACGTGGAGTTAGGACATTGAATCCAAACCCTGCTGAAAGTCTGTTTAAAAGGTACTTTAAAATCAATGCAACTTACATGAAAACTCCTTAAAATTAACTTTGAATATACCCACTTACTCACAAACATGGGGGAAAGTTCCTCTTCTGACAGTGATCAAGGAGAAGATGCAGATACATTATCCATCCCTGTAGAAAACTACTTGTCACAAACTTACAAGCAGAATATACTCCATCTACAACCAACCTTTGCCTTCTGTGAGTGATCAATTCAGAATCCTTGTAGCCACTTAAGGCATGACCTGCCTCTCATAGTTATCTTGATTATCCTTGATAAGACCATGCTTCTTAAATGCTCGTAAATCTTGCCTCTAAAGATACTCCAATCATTTGCCCATCACAACCGACTTACCTGTGCAACACTATGACGACAAGAAAAGAATGACGAGGCCTGAACCGACTCTGGAGCCGGGGGCTGGCGTTTCAGCTACCCCAGAGACAAGTGAGCAGCCTCTTCTGCCGCCGCAATGAAGTGCGCGCACCCAGTGAAACAGGAGGATTGCACCGAAGTCAGCCAGGTCTGTCCAAATCAGAGCCGGAGTCAGAAAGTTCCTCTTCTGACGGTGATCAAGGAGAAGATGCAGATGCATTATCAACTATACCCAGGGAAGCGAATAATGTGGATATATTCAAGGAGATTAGAAGTTTGAAAGTAGATATGAAAATCAAAATAACTGAAGTTATGAATAAACATAAAGTGAATAAATTGAAAGATATGGAGGAAGTTAAAGGCAGAATATCACATATGAAGAATAATGAGACTGCTTTATTTGTGCCAAAAAAAAATTGATGTTTTAGAAAATTATAGCAGAAAGAATAATATTAAGATTGTGGGTTTGATAGAAGGGGTGAAAGAAGATATGCCACAATTTTTGCAAAAGTGGATAATGTAAAGTACTGGGCTAAAAGAATTTTGAGGGTGAAATTGAAAGAGCTAATAGAGCCCTTCGACCTACACCTCCTCTTGATCAAAACCTGTGTTCAGTATTGGTGATATTTCTGCATTATCAGGATATAGAAAAAGTATTGAGAATAGCTGCACAGCAAGCTCATCAAAGACAAGGGCCACTCAAATACCAGGGGAGTAAAATTTTATTTTATCCTTACATCAGTGAAAATATTTTAAAACAAAGGAAATTATTTAACCCTATGAAAAAGACCCTGTGGGAGAAAGGATATCATTCTTTTCTAAGACACCCAGCAACCTTGAAGATTTTTCTCCCAAACGGATAAACCAGATTTTTCTCCAATCATCAAGCCTTGCCAAATCAACAAACAGGCTGAAAACCTTGAAGATGAAGAAAGATTTTTTTGGTGTTGTGGACTTACCTATTTGAGATGGAGTTTAACAACAATTTTGCACTTTATTTTTCATATATATTGTTTTTTCAGGGGGGTGGGGAGAGATGAAGGAGGTTGCTGACCACCGCTGATTCATGCGACCTCGGTCATGGCCTGCACAAGGGAGGATGTTATTGTTGCTTATGTTAGCAATGCTATGGGGGGGGGGGGGGGGGTTTCTTCTTTTTGTATATTCTGATTAATGTTAACCTATTTAGCACTATATTTTTTTAATTTTTTTATTCATATTCTTCCTTTTTATTTTTAAATTCAGAAGGGCGGGGATCAAGCGCGAAGGACGCAGGGATATTTGATTGCTTGGTGGAGGTTCAGGAGACAGGGTGATGGAACTAGAGGTGAACTATACAGCAATGAGTAAATCGATACAACTCTTAAATTTTAATATAAATGGGATTAATGGTTACATTAAATGGAAGAAAATATTAGCACATATCAAAAAGAAGGCTGTAGACTTAGCCTTTTTACAAGAAATGCATCTGATAGAAAAGGACATTTAAAGCTGAAAAGGGAATGGGTTGGCTATGTTGCATCCCATTCATTTCATTCAAAGTCAAGAGGGGTAGCCATTTTATTTAATAAAAATCTTCCAGTTGATATCCAACTTATTGAGACAAATCCAGCAGGCCGGTTTGTTATTGTTTATTGTCAAATTTAGTCTGACTATGGACCCTTTTGAATATCTATGCACCTACAGATCACAAGCTTATAGAGGATACTTTATTAAATTTAGTGAATGCTCATGAGAATATAGTAGTAAGAGTAGACTTTAATTTCTGTTTAGATCCATTATTAGATAGACCTTCAAGAGGAACTAATAGAAGCAGAGCAGCAAAAACAACCATAACTTTGATGAAAGATTTGAATCTAGTAGAAATATGGCAGAGACTGCACCCAACAGATAGGGACTATTCTTTTTATTCAAACCAACATGACTCATACTTTCAGCACAACTTTAAGGTAGAGTGATTCAGGCCGACTATAAAGCATGAATTCTGACCATTCACCTTTATTGATGCATACTGAAATGCATGATACGGAAAAGCCAATTTATAGATGGAGATTAAATAGTTTGCTTTTAGATTTCTGTACTTTTGTACGTGAGCAAATTCACTTGTGTTGTGAGATCTATCTGCGTTCAGTAACTGACAAATTTATGATTTGGGATGCACTGAAAAGATATTTGAGGGGGGAAATTATAAATTTTACTTCCAACATAAAGAAAGAATATATGATAGAAATGGATAAACTTGAATGTGAGATAAAAGATATGGAAAAAGGTTTGCATAATCAAGACTCAGAAGATAAAGGTTATTAATTAATTAAAAACTTCAATGTAATACTATGCAGACTTATAGAACAGAAAAATCGATAATAAGAACTAAACAAAGATATTATGAACTAGGTGAAAGAATACAAAGAATTAGCATGGCAACTGAAAATGGAACAAACTTATAGAACTATAAATGCTCTCCAGAAAAGTCTCATTTATATTAGTTATAAATCACAGCAGATAAATGACTCTTTTCAGGATTTCTACTCAAAAATGTATAGTTTTGAATCCTTAAAAGATGATAATAAAATTGATGATTATTTAACTCAAATACATTTGCCTGTACTATCTTTGGAAATAAATTATCCCATTGATCAGTTAGAAATTAAAGAAGCGAGAGTCACGTGATGCTGGAAAGCTGAAAGGATGTGTCCAGAGAGTTCCCATCTAAAAGCCTCGAAAATAAGGAAAACAATGTCAATAAATAGAAATTAAACTTACCAACGCTGAAGCAAGATGGGCAGGAACAGCAAGAAGCAGGCGACAGAAGATCGGGACCGGCTAAAAGCGGCAGAAACATCGAGTGAAAACTCATTTGACGCTGGTGACCAGCGGGGCCTAGCATTGAAGGCGCGAGGACGAAGCCTGCGGCATTGGATTACCCAATTAAGATGTTCTGGCAGCGGTGCGGTCACTAGGGACTCAATCAGAAGACTGGAGCAACAACTGGACCCCAGACTAAAAGAGATCTCAGAGGGCCTGCGAACTTCATTTGGGAATCTGACAAATCATGATGGGGCCCTGGAAGACAAAATGGAGGACGTCCAGATAGACAAGAAAGAGCAGAAAACACAGCTGACGCATGGGTCGATAAAAACAGCTGATAGATTAGTTGGAATATCTGGAAAATTACAATCAGCGCAATAACATTAGACTATTGGGCCTGAAAGAGGGGGAGGAAAGGAAGGACTCGGTGGAGTTCTTTGAACACAGGATCCCTGAAGTGTTAGGAAGGAAGCAATTCAGAGCTCCCCAGCCATAGAAAAGGCCCATCAAACATTCAGACCCTGCCCCGCCCCAAATCAATGGTCAAAGCTAGTTCTGATCCAGTTTGCTAGCAGCCAGGACCAGGAGACAGTGCTAAGGGCAGCAATGACCCAATCAAGGGAGACGGGGGAGGGGGGGGGGTGCAGAGTGCGCGATCCTGAAAATCATACTACTGGGTGGAGAGAAGAAACATTTCAAGGAACCACAGGACACTAGGTTTTGTGCCTGGGAGCTACCAGAAAGTATGTAAGCCTGCAAGAACACAGGCTGAATCGAACCCCCTGAAGGAATAGAATGCCTGAGAAGGTATGGAACAAAGGGGGTTCATTACAGTCTTACAATTATTGACTCACAAAAACAACTAAGGCAATTGAGGATATTTTTGAACAAAGTAGCCAGGGTTTTGACAAAGTTTTGCAATGATCAGAGGGAATGGAGGGTTATATAATTTTTGTTGAAAAATGTATAAATTGCAACTCAGTAGCCTTGAGGCTACTCAAGGCTACAACATAGACTGGCAAGAGAGAAAATGGAACATGAGGAAACTCGAAGTTGGAGGGGAGATGGCACAGGAGCAAAGAGGAGAGGCGCCAAAACAGAAGATGGAAATATTTGGAATGTTTTGCTTGCTAACTTTGATATACCGGGGTTTTTGAAGGTTTATTTTATTTTACCTCGGCTTGTCTATGGTTGGGGAGGGGGGGGAGATTAAGTTTTTCTCATGTTTATTTTTTTAATTCTTTTTTTCCCTCTTTGTGGCTGGTGTTGACGTCGGCATGGAGAGACCATGAACAACAAAAGGGTGTGAGGAGGGCACCATTCAAGACAAACAAATGAGGGTGCTGTAAAGGTGAAAAGATATAGAACACAAATAAATAAGACTATCAAATTTATTAGCATCAATGTGAATGACTTAAATGACCTTATAAAAAGGAAGTTGGGTCTTGGCTCACCAGGTGGCGGAGACGCGGATTCTCATGGAGTCTTTCTCAATATCCATTTCCTACAGGAAATGCACTTGACAAATAGGGAACATGATAAACTTAAAAAGGACTGGATGGGGCAGGTATTCTCTTCCTCCTTCAGTTCTAAGGCTATGGAGGTAGCCATTTTAGTACATAAAAGGGTCCTGGTGGTGGTGAGTGGTGGAACTACAGACCCAGCCGGGAGATTTGTAATGGTTCACTGCCAGTTATATTCAGAACTAAGGACACTGCTAAATCTCTATGCACCAAACTTTGACGAGCAGTTCATGGAAAATGCTTTCCTAGGAGTTGCAGAGGGTAAACAGAACATATTAATTGTAGGAGATATAAACTTTTGCCTGGACCATATTCTAAATAAGACAACAAAGACATTGATAAGGTCCTAGGCAGCAAAAACCTTTATGAAAGAATTAAATTTGATAAGACATATGGAGACAGAGGAACCCATAGGCTAGGTACTACTCCTTTTACTTGAAGCCCCTTGACTCTCACACCAGAATTATTTTCTGATGTCTGCCCGGTTGGAAAGCAGAGTGTTTGAATCAGAATATTTAGCAAAGCTAGCATCAGATTACTCACTGTTAACAATGCCTGAAAAACAAGCAAATGCACATAGGTGGCGCCTTAATACTACGCTGTTGAAAAACCCAGACTTCCGCACATTTATAAGGTTCAAATTGCTCTGTTTTATGAAACAAATTGCCCCTCAACTAATAATATTTTTTAAAATCTGAGACACACTAGAGGCCTAACCAAGGGGGAAAATCATTTCATATACCAAAAGTATTAAAAAAAAACACTGACTGACATAGACATTGGAACAGATCACAAAATTAGAAAAAGAATATCAAATCCTGGGATTGAATGAGAAATATATGGAATTGGAAAACAAGGAATTTAAATACAACACTGCAAACGTACAGTGTGGAAAAAACACTCTTGCGATCCAAGCAAACATATTATGAGCTAGGCGAAAAAACAGAAAATACTGGCATGGCAACTGAGAGCAGAGGAAACTTTAAGGATGATTAATGGGGTTCAGTCTGGGCCAGACTCAGTAACACACAATCAAAGAAAAAATAAATGTCATCTTCAAAACTTGTTACGAGAAATTGTACAAATCCAAGGTGCCAAGAAACATCAATAAAATTGAGGAGCTCTTGGCGGGGATTGAGCTGCCGAGACTGGTCCAGGAGGACTGGTCGGAATAAGATGCCCCACTTTCCAGTGAGGAGACTGAACGGGCCTTGGGAACTTAACAAACAAGTCTCCTGGAGAGAATGGCTTCCCTCCCTGAGATTTATACGGAATTCAAAGACCTATTGATACCATTGTTAATGGGGTAGTGAACCAGGTGGCGGAGACGCGGATTCTCATGGAGTCTTTCTCAATATCCATCATTGTGGTGACGCCTAAAAAGAACAGGGACCCATCAAAGACATCCTCGTACAGACCTATCTCACTATTAAATACAGATTACAAAATAATAGCCACGACATTGGCCAAATAGGCTGGGTCGATACCTTCCCAAAGTGATAAATCCAGACCAAGTGGGTTTCATCAGGAAGAAGCCCTTTGCCAACAACTTAAGCAGACTATTTAATATTCTACATTTGGCCAAGTATAATAGTCTTCCTAGTTGCAGGAAAGGTCTTTGATCGGCTAAAATGGCCCTTTCTGTTTAAAGTTCTGGAAAAATTTGGAATGGGACAAATGTTTGCTAATTGGATAAAATCAATGTATGACGAACCATGGGCAAAAGTCAGTACGAATGGACAAACATCCCCAACATTCCCCCTCAGAAGGTCCAGCAGGCAGGGCTGTCCTCTGTCTCCAGGGCTGTTCGTCCTGGCAAATGAACCATTGGCAAAGGTCATCAGGAAAGATCCAGTGATAAAGGGATTCAAAGTGGGTCAATGACAGACCCAGCCGGGCCTTTGTCAAAGTTGCTTTCCGTACTGGGAGGTCCATGGCACAATACTGGGCTACAAAGCAATAGTAAAAAGCAATATCATCCCACTGAATAAATGTGACCACGAAGAATACCAAAGAAACAGCAATTTCAGTTGGCAGGCAGGAGCTATAAAATATCTAGGCATCAAGATTGATAGAAACATGAAAAATCTGTACAAACTCAACCCATGCTTAAGAAGATTTAAGGTGACTTAATGAGATGGAGGGATCTGCCCACCACTTTAATGGGAAGGGTCAACTACAAAAAGATGAAGGTGATGCCAGGACCCCAATTCCATTGCCACAATTTTTTTTTTAAGTCACTGAATGGAAACATGAGGAAATTCATTTGGAATGGTAAAATACCCAGAATAGCCTTGAAGAAAAAAATGACATGGGACTACAGTTGGGGGGGGCCTAAGGTTGCATGATTTTTAAGAAATATTACCTAGCAGCTTAGTCGAGGTTCCTTCTTTGAGGAAGGGGAACCACCCACTTAGGTGCAAATGGGAATGCAGGCAATGGGGGAAGAGGACAGCAAAGAATTTCATATACAAATAGAACATTAAATTAATAACAAAAAAAAATAGACCCATACTGAAAATCTGATTAAAATCTGACACGAGATCAATGAATGTATTGGAAAGAAAGTGGAAATATCACCTGAGGCACCACTGACTCAAAATGAATTGAAGCCCGTGAACAAGGGCAACAGAATCTTGGAGATTTGGCATTGACTGGGGTTCTGACATATTGAGAGCTGCTACGAGGGGAGACAGCTTGTGTCCTTCAAGCAGCTAAAGAGCAAATATGATTGGTCTTATGTGACCTTTCAGTTTCCTCCAATTAAGATCATTCCTAAGGGACAGGTGGGCCCTACAATAACCCCACCTACACCTAGTGAAGTTGAAGGATTGCTTCAACAAGGAAACACACCCAAATTTATATCAAGAATGTACATGGTAACTCCAAGGTGAAAGCCCCAAACAGGGGCTGCACAGGTCAAGAGAGAGATGGGAGCCAGACCTGGGGATCACAATTGACACAAAATATTGGTCAGATTGGTAAAAAGACAGTGTGACAACAGTTATCAACTCCATATACAGACTGGTCCAATACAAATTTCTGCACCAGCTCTACCTCACTCCACAAAAAATCCACAAGGAAAAACCAGAGCTGCCAGAAACGTGCTTCAGTTGTGGAGTGGAGCAGCTTGGTCCTGTGCAAAGCTCACCCCATTTTAGCAGGATTTGGCCAAGGTACTAACTAGAATAATGAAGGTAATCTTTCCGCTGGACGCAACATTTTATCTGCTAGGGAACCTTATGGACATGAGCTACAAATTAACCAAATTTAAATTGCATTTATCTCTTTGGCCATATCAAAAAAAATGCAAAGCAATGACCTGGAAGTCTGACTCCTCTCCTCATATCAGCAAGTTGATTACTGAGATGCATAGTTGTATCCCCATGGAAAAAATTTCGTCTAATCTTAGCAACTGACACAGCACCTTTGTTAAAATATGGCAGCCATATCTGAAGTACATGGGAGCATGAATGTAGCCATATCCCGATAAAAAGTCAAAGAGATTGACCAACAGATGGATTAAGAAGAGTAGCTATACAAGGAGATGGTTCCACAGCTTCTATGGATATGTACTGGAAGCGCTGACGTCACGCCCAGCCTCTTTCTTTTTCCCTTTTCTTCTTTCTCTGGGGGGGGGGGTGGCTGAAGAAACACATACGCAGATTGTTGGAAGATATTGATATACTCTGTAACAGTCAGTGATGTGTTCTCCTTGTTTAATGATGAAAAATTAAAAATAAAATATTTTTAAAAAACAAAAAAAAAATTAAAGAAGCAATGAGTACATTACAGGTCAATAAGAGAGAGAGAGAGACCGCAGAGTCAAGCAGCAGAAGTTGCTGGAACTGAAACAGCAGCTCGAATAAGGAAGATGGCCTACTAGTCTCAGCCCTTGTGGTTCATGCAAGAGGAGAAGACTGGCTGTCTAATGTTTCACTTGGAATAAGTGAAACAGAAAGGAATTCTGTGGTGACCTGAAAGAAAGAGGTTATCATCTGGAGAACCCTGATGGGGCAAGTTTCATCAGCAAGACACTACGGTGACTGAGGGAAATACCTCAGTTGTGGATGTCCTGGAACAACACATCTCTCTCTGAAAACCTACAAGAATCTTCCTGAGCAGTAACCATTTGTCTTGGTGAATATCTATTGCAACTGGGTTTAGGGTCCTTTGGGCTTGTAACATCAGTAACTCACGTTACCTGAATCTTTTTCCACTGCAATTATTTCAGTACTACCAAAAAAAAGATAGAGATCCTTTAAAACATGCTTCATATTGACCAATATCTTTATTGAATGCAGATTATAAAATTGTTGCAAATGTTTTGGCTAAATAAGATAAATAATTACCGAAGGTAATAAATGCAGATCAAACGGGTTTCGTTAAAAAGAGACTGGCTGCTGATAATGTAGTGAGATGACTAAGTATCACTCATTTAGCACAAATAAGAGGAGACTTAAGTGTTGCGGTAGCTTTGGATGCAGAAAAGGCCTTTGATAGACTAGAATGGGATTTCCTTTTTAAGGTATTGGATAAATGTGACTTGGGACAGTCCTTTATTAATTGGATTAAAGCATTGTATGTTAATTCAAAAGCAAAATTGGTAACTAATGGACAAACTTCAATCTCCTTTAATTTGCAGAGATCTCGTAGACAGGGGTTCCCCCTTATCGCCAACGTTATTTTGTAATGGTTATTGAACCTTTTGCAGAGATGATTAAACGGGATGTGTTTAAAGGATTCAGAGTCAGTCATGAGGAACACAAAATTAGATTTCCTGATGATGTATTGATATACTTGACACAACCCGAGTCTACAGTCTCCATCTCTGATTGGAAGAGTAAGGACGAGTCTCGGTTATAACATAAACTGGGACAAGAGCGAAGGTACACCGTTTACATAAGGGGATTATGCGATTTGCCAGCAAAATACCCAATTCAGATGGCCTAAAAATGGGATTAAATACTTGGGGATTAAAATACATAGCTTCTGTATAATGATGAATATTTTTTCCAAAAATTCAATATCTCTTCCAAACGGTACCCATTTTGGTACCCCAACAGTTTTTTTTAAAGGAGTTAAATAAATAGATTTGAATTTTTATTTTAAATGGAAGGGCAAAATGTCCAGAGTACCTAAACAGAAATTAACATGGAAATATGAATTAGGGGGATTAAAACTGCCTAATTTTTGTAATTACTATAGATCAGCTCAAATGCTAACTTGCCTTAGGTCCCTTGGCCTTTAACCTTTTGGACAAATCTGCCATGTCAAAAGCTTTATTGAAACCCATGCAGAGCACATCAACTGTACTGCCCTCATCAATACTAAAATTCTGAAAATGGTAATATTTTAGGCTCAATTTTAAGAAGCCACTGTAGAGCCCATTTATTGCATGTTTTATGCTATCTTTCACACAGTCTTTGTAAAAATATCTATCATTAGGAGGAATAAACTCGCTGAGCTTACAAAATTAATTGAATTCATCTTGAATTTAGTTGGAAGTTCCTTTCTAAAGAAAATATAATCACAAATCAAATGATCAATTTCTTGCTGATTTTACTCGAAATTAAAACTAATTGGGAACATTAATGAAATACAAGTCTAAATGAATTGTAAAAACCTTTTTGCCTTTCAAAGTTTATTTTTAGCAATGTGGTGAGTCAGACCCATGACAACAGAGGTTGATGTGCATGGTCAACTGATTAAAAAAAAAACAACTGCATTTAGAATTCTGAAAGACAATTCAGATTGGATAATTGATGCCTTGGAGGAAATGACAATGCTAAATATTTAATCAAGTAGGCCTGACATCCTTAGGAACAAAAACAAAACACAAAGCATTTATCAATGTCAGGGGAATTGATAAATTTAGCAGCTGTGTTAAATTAACAAACAGCTTTTGTTTTTTTAACTTCAAATATGATTTACCAGGGTGAAGAGAGGGCTGACAAAATATTGTCAATGTTACACTGGTAACAGTAGCTCCATACAAGTTCATCATTGATAGTAAGTATTATATTCCCAATCCGCACGAGGAAATGAGCCGAATCGCCACAACACGCGGCCAGTCCAACTTCACTGCCGAGTAGGAGCCCGCACCTAGCATCCCATGCAGGCTGAGAAGACCTTTATTTCCACATGGCACCCCACAGGCCGGAGAGCGACACCGTGAATTGATAACATCACTTCCAGAAGTTGGCAGGTATGTCACCGGAAGTGGGCAGGCCAGCGCTGAGACGCAGAAAATTCAAACCAATAAAGTCATTCTTTGGTTCACCCCCACGCGGTATGGACGTGTCTTTACTCAGTATTGTTGCTGCAGCAGTAGCTATGGTGGTGACCCCGACTATTCCAGCATCGATTACACGAGAATGCAGCAATCCACAGTCGCAGTACCCGATACCAACGCGGTGGGCATGCATCTCCCGCCATTCTGGAACTGGCTACAGCTAGCTGAGTTACAGTTCCATATCAGGGGAATCGTTTCAGACGACACCAAGTTCTGGCATGTCGTCAGTGTCCTGGACGTCGCCACAACTGACAAATGAAGCTCCTTCTTAAAAATCCTACAGAAGGAGCACATGTATGAGCAGTTCCGACATTTCCTCCTCGACACCCAAGAGCACAGTCAGCACAAGCGTGTCATCAAAATCCTCAACATGCAGGGCCGAGAGGAGTCACATGATGGAGTAGTGGTCAGTCGGGAAAACCAGCTCTCCAGGAAAATAGGAAAAAAGTTAGGAAAAAGCAAAGCATAACAAAAATTAAATATAAGAAATACAAGATAAAGATACAGAGAAGATGGCTTCCAAGGAGAAAGTAAAAACAACTGGGGAAAAAAGTAGAAAAGTCGCCAGAGAAGAAAGAAGGCCTTACCTGCTCGAAGGAACAGGACGCTGTGGAGCGAGGAGCGCCCGACCATCGAGCTCAGTGCCTGCCCTGCAGAATCATGACCCACCAGCCAGTGGACTACAAAAATGGCTCTCGGAGCCAAACAAAAGTGCGCAGTGCACAATCAAAGGAGAAAGAGGACACCGGCGGGACGGGGGCTCAGCAGAGGAGCAGGCTGTCACAGAGCGAACAGCTGAGGGACACCCGACACCAGGGCGCTCAGCTGGAGGACGAAGAAGGCAGCAGAAGAGGGAGCGATGAAACAGACGAGAGAGGTAAATGGAGGGATGACCGAAAAGATCAAAGTCAGGAAGCACAACAGACAAGCAGCCCAGGAGGGGAGGACCATCAACAAGAGGCCCAGCAAGAAAGGGCCCGACAAAGAGATACAAGCAGCTCATCATGAAAAATAGAAGAGACACAGACACAAAGAAAAGACACAAACACAGATACAGACACAGAAGAGGAAGAAGATGACCAAGATCTTCACAGAGAAATAGAAGGTAAAACTGATGCACAGAGATATAAAAGGTAAACCTGAACGGAATATAGATAAAGTCTTTTTTGAAGAACAAATAAGATCACTAAAAGAATGGTCGTCATTAGAGTTTAATGCAATTAAAAGGAAAATGAAAAGAACAGAAGATAAAATGCAAAGGTTAGAACTGATAATGATAGAAATAGGGAAAAGAAGAGAGAATGTGGAAGAGCGGGAAATGGTTGTAGAAATGGAATGACTGTAGAAATGATGAGAAAAATTGGAAGAAAGTGACAAAAAAATTAAAGAGACACAAGAGTTGTTATCTCAGAAAATTGATATGTTGGAAAATTATAGTAGACAAAACAACATAAAAATAGTGGGCCTCAAGGAGGGTGAAGAAGGCATGAAGGAATGAAGGAATTTACAAAAGGATGGATCCCAAAGATCCTGGAAATGACAGAAATGCAGGAAGAAATGGAAATAGAAAGGGCACCCAGAGCATTAGCTCCAAAACCACAGGCAGATCAAAAACCAAGATCCATCTTAGTAAAATTTTTGAGATACACGACGAGAAAATATACTGGAACGGGCAAGGAATAAAGTTAGAGAAGATAATAAACCATTGGAATACAAGGACCAAAAAATATTTTTTAACCCAGACATAAATTTTGAACTCTTAAAGAGGAGGAAGGAGTTTAATACAGCAAAATCGATTTTATGGAAAAAAGGTTACAAATTCATGTTAAGACATCTAGCCGTACTTAAAATATTTATACCCGGGGAGCAAAACAGACTGTTCTCGGATCCAGAGAAAGCGCAAGATTTCACAGAACGTTTGCAGGACAGGAGAAGAGATGAAGAGTTGTAACAAGAATGAAGAACGGCGATAAATTTATTATAAAGATGTAAAAAGAATGTATATGTAAAGAACTAAAGAGGCAAAAGAGAAGGGAAGGAAGGGAATAAGGGGGGGAAAAAAAGAGAGCTTTGTTATATGTGCTAAAAAAAAATTTCTGGAGAAGGCTGGGTAAAAGGGGAATAACCACACTGAAAAATCAGTTGATGCTGCGAACAAGGTCGCAATCCAAATGAAAAGGGGAGTTGTGGTTGCCCGGCAAGGGATATGGGGCAACTCAGAGAGGGGGGTGAGGAACTTTTGGGGTTAAGGTATTAGTGGATGTGGGGTACTTTATGTCTTAAATGTGTTGTCAATCATTAAGTGTAGTGAGAGAAAACTAAGATGAAAATGGGGAAAAGGGGGATGGAGGTGGAAAAGAGGAGTATGCAAGATATAAGATGGCCACGTTGAACTATATGACTATAAACATTAATGGAATACTTAACCAAATTAAAAGGAAGAGGCTACTAAATTTATTGAAGAAGGAAAAAAAAGATATAGCATTTGTGCAGGAAATGCATCTAACTGAAGCGGAACATAACAAACTAAAGAGAGACTGGGTAGGACACGTAACGGCAGGATCCTATAATTCAAAAGCTAGAGGTGTAGGCATACTAGTTAACGAAAATGTACGAATCAAAATAGAGGAGGAAATAATAGATCCAGCAGGGAGGTTCGCATGATAAAGTGTCAGATAGACTCGGAATTTTGGAATTTGCTCAATATATATGCGCCTAACGAGGAGGATCAAAAGTTTATGCAGGATATTTTTTTGAAGATTGCAGACACACAAGGAAATATATTGATAGGAGGGGATTTTAACCTTAATTTGGACCCAATGTTGGATAAAACTGGACAAAAGACAAGTAAAAAGAATAAAGTAGCCAAATTTATGGTTAAATCAATGCAGGAAATGAAATTTATGGATATATGGAGGAGGCAACACCCAAGAGAGAAGGAATTTTCATATTATTAGAGTAGGCATAAAGATTAAGCAAGGATTGATATGTTTTTGTTGTCGGCCCATATTCAAGGGAGAGTCAGGAAAATTGAGTATAAAGCCAGACTACTATCAGATCATTCACCCCTATTATTAGCAATAGAACTGGAGGACATTCCACCAAGAACATAGAGATGGAGGTTAAACTCCATACTACTTAAAAGACAAGCATTTAGGGAGTTTATTGAATGCCAAATTAAAACATATTTTGAAATAAACACAGGATCAGTGAAAGACAAATTTATATTATGGGACGCAATGAAAGCCTTCATTAGAGGGCAGATAATAAGTTATGTGACTAAGATAAAAAAAAAGGATTACAATCAGGAAATAGAGCAGTTGGAAAGTGAGATAGTAAGTACAGAAAAGGAATTAGTAAAAAGGGACGATATAGTAAAAAGGAGAGAATTGGCGGACAAAAAAATTAAATACGAAACATTACAAACGTACAAGGTGGAGAAGAACATAGCAAAAATATTACGAACTGGCAGAAAAAACACACAAAATATTAGCCTGGCAACATAAAACAGAACAAGCTAAAAGGACGATACTGGATAAACAAATTACATATAACCCAACAGAGATTAATTAAAATTTTAAGGAATTTTATGAACAATTGTATCAAACTGAGAACGAGGGGAAAGATGACAAAATAGAGGAATTTTTAGATAAAATTGAACTGCCGAAATTGCAAGAAGAGGAACAAAACAAACTAATAAAACCATTTGAAATAGAGGTAATACAGGATATATTCAAAAAGCTGCCATAGATAGATTTCCAATAGAATTTTATAAAACATTTAAAGAGTTATTAATGCCTCCTCTCCTGGAAGTGAATATGTTTTGGGAAGAATTAAATCAGATACTAAATAAAATTACAAAAAATAACATTCCAAAAAAACCTGAGATATTTCTTTTAAGTAACAGAAGAAGTAGTGAATTAGGCCTCAAATTGGATAAAGTCCAAAAATAAAATTCATGATACCCTTAGCTGTAGCAAAAAAATGTATAACGTCAACTTGGAAAATGGAAGACAGCCTGAGAGTACAGCAATGGTACATGGAAATAAAATGTATTCCATTGGAAAAAATAACATATAATTTAAAAAATAAAGTCACAATGTTTGAGCAAATTTGGGAACCATTCATGGAACATATCAGAGAGAGAGCTTGCCTATGACCGCCATCCCCTAAAATAAGAATGAAAATGATTAAAAGGCAAAACAACTAGATTCAGTGTGTAATAAATAGATGATGCATTTTTCTTGTTTATTTTCTTGTGTGAAGATATTGTCTTACGGTTTTATTGTATTGTATATATTGAATATTTATGGGTTTTAGAGGGGTGTGGGTAGAGGGGAGGGAGGGAAAGGGGGGGAAAAAAGGGAGAAAAGACCACTCTGAAAATTTAATGAGAAACGTTTGTACATATTTTGGTTGATATGGTTCATAGTGTGAAAAATAAAAAATTATAAAAAAAACATGCAGAGCCTGGGCGATAGAAACCCTTCCGAGCTAATGGCAGACGGGCACACAGACTGTTTCATGTTCTAGGCCCTATTCTTCTCAATAACAGAACACATATCCTCAGCAGTTTTGGACATGGATTTCAGTGCCCCGCACCTCGTAGCCAAGAAGGCAGACAGGCTGTTCCACACATCACAGCAGAGCTCCCTCCATCTGCAACCAGTCTACACAATTGGTGCTGCCGCCCCATCCAGCCCACCAGAAACACCAGCCGTACCTGCGACACAGCAGCAACGCAAAGGGCGTGGGGAAAAGAACGAGTATTGTTTTTACCACCGCCAATAGGGTAGGAACACTCAACGGTGCACCCCCCAATCCTCATACCCTACTGCCAAACGGCAATGGGAAATGGGCAGGCCGGCCGCTGATAGTGGCCTTGGCAGTTGGCACACAAAAAGGCCTACTCTACCTCAGAGACCAGAGGACCAAGAGGGACTTCCTCATCGACACGGCCACAGAGATTAACCTCATCCCACCCACATTCTTCGAGCAGACATACAACACCAAAGGCCTTCCCCTGAAAGCAGCCAATGGATCCTCCATTCCTGGCTACGGGACCCGCCTGGTCACCATCCACATTGCAGATGCTGTTTTCCAGTGGGAGTGCACCACCGTGGCATGGGACAGGCGCTACTCGGAACAGATTTCCTCCAGAATCACAAACTGCCAGTTAGTAAACGACACAACTTTCCAGTCTTTCCCCCTCACCCCGTGGAGACCCTCTTTCCTGCCACTGGGAATCCACACCCTGGACCAAGACGAGTACGCCTTCTTACTGGACAAATACCCGGCTTTATTGGCACTGAACTTCCACATCTCCAACCCGCCACATGGCGTGGAGCACCACATAGAGACTGCCGGCTCTCCGGTGCATGCATGAGCCTGGCAAATCCTGCCAGACAAGCTCCAACAAGCCGTCATGGAGGATTTTGGGGATCATCTGCTGTTCCAACAACCCGTGGGCCTCCCCACTCCACATGGTGCAGAAGAGCTCTGGTGGTTTGTGTCCGTGTGGTGACTACCAACGTCTAAACAAGGCAACAGTCCCGGACAGGTACCCCATTCCACATTTCCAGGATTTCACCACGAGGCTACAGGGCTGCAAGGTGGACTTCGAATTTTGTTTGAGGTTTAATTTTGCATTTGAAGATCATCATGGGTGTTAACTTTGTTCTATTGGCCATGATCGATTAAACCACAGTAAACCTGGTCCTTTCGTGGCATGTTGCCCATTGAGTGGCCACTTAAATTGAGAATTTCTCTTAATTTGTTCATAATTCCCAATCATAAGTGGCATAACTTTGCTCTTGTCCCAATTGACTTTATAATCCAATATAATCCCAAAATCTTCCAACTTAGACTGCAATTTTTATAATCAGTTAACTGGTTCTGTCAGAAATATCAGAACATCATCAGCAAATAAATTGATTTTTTGTTCTTCTTGATTGATCCTGAAACCCTTTATGTCTGGATCTAAATTCTGAATTTTAGACTTACAGTATGATAACAGGCCCTTCCAGCCAATGAGCTCAATTAGCCTACAACTCCTGTACATTTTCGAAGGTTGGGTGGAAACCAAAGCACCGACCGGGAAGAAACCCACACAAACATGGAGAGAACATAAACTCCTTACAGATAGCATCAGATTTGAACTAGGTTCACTATAATAGCACCGTACCAACTGCTATGCTCAAAGACTAAAGAATAATGGACAATGCACTTTGTGAAAACCTTGTGAATGTTTACTTACTCATCTGACATTGTCCTTACTGTGAGCAGTATCCTTGAACAGCTTTGAGGCGAGATAAGGGAAAACTATTCCTTTTACTTGTCTGTGTTGCAGTCACTTGTTCAACTGTCTGAACTGAAAGAAAAGATGAAAATGTTAGAAGCAGCAATAGCACATATTTAAACAATTGCAAGTTTCAAAGTAGCCAAAAGGACACAATTATGAAGTTTGGGGACAAAGACAAAAAATATTAACCCTGCTGAAACTATTAACTGTTTTGGTTCAGAACATTTTTAAAACTCCTGTCAGTCATCCCAATAAAATGTCACAAGTCAATTTTCCCATCACAGACATTTCAATTTCAATACATACCAAAATTGCTAATCAATCTTTGAATTATTAAAATAATGGAAAGTATTATCAATATCTTCAAGATTATTCACTGATGCACTATTCTCCAAGGCCACACAGCTCCAAACTCACTAAAATTCTCTCCAAAGTTCAGTTTGAGATTACAGCAGTATTTGGCCAAGGGCAGCAATTATAAAGGAGTCGTCGTAAAATTTAATCAAGTGTTATGAACCAGAAAACAGCAAAAGAAATTAGCTAAAGCTTTCTCTTGAGGTGCTGGTAAAAGTTTATCCAGTTCACGCGAAAAACCAAACAGGGCAATTAAAGGGCATGGATCTAATTTAATCTTAAAAATCATTGATAAAGAATGAAAAATATTCTGCCAATATCCTCCTAATTCAGGATATTCCCAAAAGAGTGAATCAGCGAGGCTTCAAAAATTTTACATTTTTCACAAAATGGATCAATATCTTCATAGAAATGGGATCATTTGAGTTTAGACATATGCATTCTGTGTACCACCTTAAATTGCAATAAACAGTGCTTTACACAAAATGAAGAATCATTGTTCAAACGAAGAGTGGAATATCAAGCCTCATCTGAAAAAGATACATTGTGATCACACTCCCAATCATTTTTAATCTTAGCCATTGGAGTTCGTCTTAAATCCAATAAATCAATATAAATGTGAGATCAATCACTATGAACAAATGGTAGATCAAAAAGTAGATCAAGAATATTTGAGTCTGCGATTCAAGGAAACACATTCAAATTAGACTCAACAAAATTCCTAACTTGCAAAATCTAAAAAATGTCCATTAATTAAACTGACAATTGTTCAAAGAAGTGAAGATATTTTGAATAAATATTTTTTAAATACCAAATCTGTATAATTCTTTAAAGCCTTCATCTAATACTGAAGGAAGGAAGAGATGGATATCTATAATAGAACTAGTCAGAGAAAAATTATAACCAAAAAATTTCCTAAATTGAGCCCATATTCTCAATCTAATTCACATTATCGGATTATGTGTCTATTTAGAAAATGAAAAGGGTAAAGCGGAACCTAAAATTGCCAACGTAGACAATTTCTTTGAAAAATTCGGTTCCATTTCTGTCCGAGGACGACTTACTAATTTATCAAATTTTAATAATAAAAGTAAATTGCATAATATTAATCTCCCAACAGTAAAATCGAAAATTTGTAAGTGACATTCCCCCATTCCTAATAGATTTCTGAAAATGGGCTTTGCTTAAATGTGGTTGTTTTCCATGCCATATATTTCAAGAAATGAAATTTAAAAAAGGATTTAGGAATAAAGATTGGTACGGCTTGAAAAAGATACAAAAACTTGGGTAGAATGTTCATTTTAACCTATTTAGTACTCAAAAGTGGTGACCATCCCGATAATAATATTTTAATCTGATTAAGTAATACAACACAATTTTCTTTGAGTTTCTTACAACTCTTTTTGATAATGATTCCTAAATAATGAAATGGTCTTTAACTATTTTAAAGGGAAATTTAGAATACACAGAAAGATCCTTTTAAAGATAAAAGTTCACTCTTGTGTAAATTTCTATCCCGAAAATTGTCCAAACTGAGTGAACATAGTTGACATATTTGGTATAGAAACCTCCAGATTTGAAATAAAAAGCAATAAATCATCCGCATAGAGAGATATTTTATGTTCAAGTCCATTTCTGAATAATCCTTTAAATTCTCTACAATGTCGAAGGGCTATTGGTAATGATTCTGCTATTATATCAAAGAGTAAAGGACTTAATGGACATCCTTGTCGTGCTCCCCCTAAATATTTTTGACCAAATTGAACGAATTGAAGCCATAGGATGCAAGTATAATTTTTCAATCCAATTTCATAAAATATGGACCAAAATTAAATTTCTTTAATAAATATTTCCATTCCACCCAGTCAAACCCTTTTTTCAACTTCTAATGAAAGAACACATGAGTCGAGGGCAAATATAGTAGAAATAACAGTTTTTAATGATACCTGTTTGGTCAGAGTTAATAATTGTTGGTAGAGTATTTTCTAATCTATATGCCAACACTTAAGATAAAATCTTTATATCAACTTTAAGTCATGAAATTGGTCTAAAAGAAGCACATTCTGTTGCTTCTTTCCCTTTTTTCAAAATAAGAGAAATTCTATCCTCATAAAAAGATAAATCTTCAAACCCAGAGCTTAGATGAGGCACAAACCATTTAGAAAGTTTTAGCTTTTAGCACATTGATAGTCAGACGGAAAGTTTTAATGAAATAGAAAGTTGAACCCTCACCAACTCATGGATAGTGGCTACATGATATAATGACATATTGACTGGCAAGTTTAGAGAAAATTAGGTGTGCTATTAAAGATAAAAAGTTTCAATTTGAAAAAGTATGGGGCCCATTTATGGAATACTATGATAATTGCCATTTTTAGGTGACAAGGGTGCTCTAGGGTTGATTCGTCTGTCTTCTGAAGGTCACGACTTGATCCATCTCTGAATTTATCTTGTAACTTTGATGAGAGGGAGTGGTTAGATTAATATTAGTTTTAAGTTTTTTTTTAGGTCAGTGGATTTATGGGGTTTACTTATGATTACCCTAAATTATTTTTTATAAGATACAGTAGAGCACACTTGTCAAACTCTGGCCCGCGGGCCAAATTTGGCCTGCAATATAATTATATTTGGCCCGCAAGATATTAAATATATATTAGAGTTGGCCCGCTGGCCGCCACGCCAGTATAGCACATGCACACTGAAGGTGAAAATGAAGACGCTGGAGGTGTGGAGGGATCTCAGAGTCCCGAATCCCGTGGATCGGAGCGCCGCACTCAGCCCGCCTGGCTCCCGGACACACAGACGCGGCTGGAGTTGGGGACCATCCTCGCTGGGTCTGCACTTCAGCGGCGGCGCCGGACCGAATGTCTCTTTGGCGATGCCCTCCCCCTCGCTCCATGCGCGGCGGACCCTGCCTCCCGCTCCTTTTGTTGGAGACGAGCCCGGCGCCGTGAGATCGCAGTTTAATCCCTCTCCAACCATGGGAGGGGGGTGGGAGCAACGTGCTCTTCTCAGCCAATTCCTCCACCGCCCCGGACGCCGGCGTTTCAACAGGGGGTTCGGGTGACTTCGTCAGGTGTCCGACCTGTTGGCCCAAGACAAGGGGAGAGCGTACAAACTCCACACAGACAGCACCTGAACTCGGGTGAACGTGGAGCTGCGACCCCACATTCCACATCAGGACTGTGTGTAAGATTGGGAGCAGTGAGACGGAAGCTTATTTTGTTCCTGTGATTTAAGCCTTTCTTGGGGTGGGGGAGGGGGTCCTTCTCTGACCACTTGCCTAACAATTAACCAAATCAGATGTGGAGTTACCACAATATAACAGTTCTCAACCTTTTTCTTTCCACTCGCGTCCCTGTGCCGTTGGTGCTCTGTGATTAGTAAGGGATTGCTTAAGGTGGTCTGGGTGGAAAGAAAAAGTTTGAAGACCACTGCTTTAATCATCCCTCATTGACTCGTCATGTGCACGGTTTCAGAGCTCCAAAGGAAATGGGCCAATGACAATGACAATGAAAGAGTTTATCCAGAACTATTATTAAACATTTATTTTAATAAGAACAAGTTTAACATTACATATGTTGAAAGAAGAGAAAACATGCAGATGTTGTTGAAAATTTTCAATAAATATTTAGTTCGGCCCTTGACTTAGTCCAAGTTTTTAATTTTGGCCCTCCGTGAATTTGAGTTTGACACCCCTGCTGTAGAGGGTCAGGTCAACATGACGGGCTGAATCACCGTAGCGAACAGCCAGCACGGCAGGGCACAGGACTTTCCCCTCCCCCACCGTGCAGAAGTTCCAAGCTGCAGGAGTGCATTACCAGGGGAACGGCCAGGCCTCACGGCAACATTATGACATCACTCCCGTGAGCCTGTCGCATCCCCTAAAAAGAAACGCGTGTGGTTTGAATGAACGGCCGTTACTGGTTTACTTCCTTGGTGTGGACAGCATTTATTTCAGCAGCTCTGCCTTTAGCAGGGCTACAGAGGTGACCCTGAACAGCTTCTAACCCACAACACGCAGCAAAGTGAATCCTGCCAACTCGTCCACCAACGTCAGCATCCACTAGCTGCCATTCTGGGCAAACCGATGCAACTTGCAGAATCACAGCTCACCCTGTGAGGAATAACAGCCAAGGACACAAAGTTCTGGCACATGGTCAGCGCCCTTGACCCCGCCACAGTAGCGAAAGTCACCCCGTTTGTCAACAACCCACCCATGGGACGGCAGGTACACGATGGGTAAACGGTTTTTGCTCGATTCATTTGAACTTAGCCAGCACGAACAGGCTGTTTGCGTGATTAACACGCAGGGCCTAGGTAATCACAACCCCTCAGAACTGATGAAGGAGCTAGTGGCCCTTACAGACAGTCACACAAAGTGGCTTCCTGTTTGAGGCCCAGTTCCTTTCCAAGTTGTCAGTCCACATTGCTGCTGCCATCTCCAACATGGACTTTGCTGAACCGCACCTCGTGGCAAGAAAAGCAGACGGACTCTTCTGCACTCTGCAACCCAACTCCATCCACGTGCAGCCCATTTACTCAGTGGGAGCAGCAGCACAAGCCCCAGCCATCTCGTGCACCCCCATGGCGACCATGGCAGCAGGCCAGCCACAACAGTGAAAAAACAGCAGGGTACTTGTACTACCACCATCAGTGGGGCTGCAATGCCCAGCGGTGTGTACCGCCTTGCACCTTTTCAGGTAGCAAATCCAGTCCGATGCAGAGAAACAAGTAAGCCGGCTGCCGTTAGTGGCCTCAGCGATTGGCACCAGCAATGGCCTGTTTTACCTTTGAGACCAGAAGGCCCAGCGGGAATTCCTGATAGACACCCACGCAGAAATCAGCTTAGTTCCGCACATGTTCTTTGAGCGGAAAAACAATGCCAGACTCCTACCTCTACAGGCTGCCAGCGGTTCAACCATCCCCATTCACACTGGGAATGACATTTTCAGGTGGGAATGTACCATCGCCTCAGTAGGCCAGGCTCTCCTAGGAGCAGATTTTCTCCGGACGAACGAACTCCTGGTCACCCTCAACTGATTCCAGCTAGTTAATGCCACCACATTCCGGGTTTTCCCCTCACACTGCGTCAACGCACTTTCCAGCCTTTGGGAGTCCATGCTCACGAACAAAACGAGCACACCACACTGCTCGCCAACTTCCCCACTCTACTGCCCCCCAACTTCCACGATGCAGAAGCAGCACATGGCGTGCAACACCACATTGAAACCACCGGACCCCCCCATGTACGCGCAGGTGTGGCGACTGCCCCAAAATAAAATCCTCCAAACCAAGGACAAGTTTGGCACGATGGAGGAATTGGGGATCGTCTGCCATTCCAACAGCCCATTGGCTTTGCCACTACACATGGTCCCAAAGAACTCTGGCAGCTGGTGCCCCTGCAGAGACTATCACAGACTCAATGAGACAACGGTACCGGACAGATACCCCACTCCACCCATAACTGCACAACTCCAAGATGCCCAGATTTTTCCCCCAACGTCGATCTGGTTAAGGGCTACCACCAGGTCCCAGTACACCAGGACGTCATCCAGAAGACAGCCATAATCCCCCGTTTGGCCTCTTCAAGTTCCTGAGAATGCCATTTGGGCTGAAAAACATGGCCCAAACTGATTTCCAGCCCAGAAGCAGGACCCACAAAGTACATTTAAAACACCTGGTTGCCCGGCTAGACTTTCTGGCTAACCAACCTGTGCAAGTGCCAGATCGGTTTGTTCACCATCAACTTCCTTGTGCACCACATTTCCAGCGAAGGAGCAGCACCTTTGCTTGCAAGGTTGAGGCCATTCAGAACTTACCCAGGCCCTAAAAGCCTGCAGGAATTCCTTGGGATGGTGAATTTCTATCATCGCCTCCTCCCAGGAACAGAAGCCACCATGCGGCCTCTCTTCGAACTCATTAAGGCAGGTAACAAGGAACCCAGCTGGTCTGTGAAAGCACTCCAGTTATTCGAAGAGACCAAAACTGCACTCTCCAAAGCCAAGTTCCTGGCACACCCAGATTCAGAATAACCAGACATCTCTGACTGGGCACTGGGCACAGAGCTGCAACAGTGGGTGGCAGCCACTTGCTTTCTTCAGCAAACACCTCCAACTACCCGAGCTGAAGTACACCGCTTTTGATTATAAACTGCTGGCAACGTACCTGACCTTATGCCATTTCCGGTACATCCTCGAAGGCCGAGTGTACTTGGCCTACACGGACCACAAGCTGCTAGTGCAGGCGCCGGGCAGTTTCGGATCCCTGGTCAGCGAGGCAATCACGGCAACTTTCATACATTTCAGAATATACAACAGATATCCGCCACATAGCAGAGATGTCCAACGTGGTAGCTGACACACTGCCCAGGCCAACGATCTCCAAGGTGACAGTTGGCATCAACATAGCTCTGCTCACCAGGGACCAGGCTGAAGATGCCGACACACATCATCACCAGCCTACAAATTGAGGAGTTCACGCCAGACCCAGGAGGCCAAACACTTGTGTGATATGTCTACAGGCCACCCCAGGTCAATCCTGCCCGTGACCTGGAGACAGCAGGTATTCAATCAATTGCATGGACCATCCAGTGAACAGTCCGCTTCATTTCGGACAGGTTCGTATGGCATGGGCTTCGCCGCAAAGTTTCACTTTGGGCAAAAACACGTGTACAATGCCAACAAGCCAAAGTCCATCAGCACACTAAAGGCCCAGTGCAACGTTTTCTGCATGCAGCGTTAAGTTCGACCACATGCACGTGGATATTGTAGGGCCCCTTTCCATCAGCCAGGGGATGAGGTACCTTTTCACTGTGGTTGACCACTTTACATGCTGGTCAGAGGCAGTGGCCATGCCGGGCTGCAACATAGACACCTGTGCGAGTGTTTACCTCACAGTGGTTCGCCCATTTTGGTGTCCCTTACCACACAACTTCGGACCGGGGAGCCCAGTTTACTTCTTCCCTCTTGGCGACCAGGGCCAAATTCTGCGGCAGCCAGCTGCACCATGCAAGCGCCTACTACCCCCAATCCAATGGGCTGGTAGAGCACCTTCATCGCCATCTCAAATCATGGCTGCATGGGCTCAACTGGATGGATGAACTCCCATGGGTCCTGCTGGGCATCTGCACAGAACCTAAAGAGGGCCTCCCCACCTCACCGACGGATATGGTGGACAGGCCACCGCTTTCCATCCCAAGCGACATCCATTTCAGCTCCACGGAACCACCACCAAACACCCTGGACATCCTACAGCGGCTGAGGAACCACACCTCCTACCCACATCCACATCCTATCACCACCCATGGGACGCCAATCAGCCACATCCCACAAAAACCCAAAGCCGCAGACTTTGTAAGACAGGGCAAACCAGGTACCCCTTACAGTGCCCTTACAAAGGGCCTTTCAAGGTACTGAGAAGGGAGGGTTTTGTAAATACTCTAGACATTGGAGGCAGGCACAACATGTTTACAGTTGACCGTCTCAAGAAAGCCCACTTGCACTGTTCAGAGCCTTTCTCTGCCCCTACACTACAGCACCAGGGGCAGCTGCCCAAAGGCAATCTCCCAAACCTCACGCAAAGAGAGTGCCATTCTAGGGGTGGAGTGAAATAGTGGGCCGGGTCAACCCTGCACACGACAGACCAAATTGCCGTGGTGAACAGCCAGCATGGCAGGGCACAGGGGCTTTCCCCCCACCAAGCAGAAATTCCAGGCTGCAGGAGCGCATTGCCAGGGGAACAGCCAGGTCTCACAGCAGCATTAAGACATCACTCCCGTGAGCCTGTCACCTCCCCTAAAAAGGAACACGTATGGTTTGAATAAATGGCAGTTACCGGTTTACTTGCTTGGTTTGGACAGTATTTATTTCAGCAGCTTTGCCTTTAGCAGGGCTACTTTACTATGTTAAGGTTTAATGAGGTTTTTTTATACACAATCATTTTAATAAACAATCACATTTAACAATTAGGGATGAAATTTAAAATTTGTTGTATTTTGCATTTACTTTAATTATATTGCTTTGCTTTATTAATAATTTGCATATAGATTATATTAAATTTTAAAAAGAAAAAAGCAATAGAAATGAGCCCAGAAAGTGTTAAATTTAAAATAATATTAATTATTAATTAACAATAATGTAACAACTTATCTAAACAACCCCCAACTGTGTGCAAATATACTTATGTGTATGTGGAATACTCCAAACCACTCAAGGCACAATTCTTGAAAAGCAGTTCAAAGTTCAGGTTCAGAAATTCAGTGTTGACACATAAGCTTGAAATTGATGCAAAGAAGTTCACAAAGTAGGTGGAGAGACCAGGCTTTTGACAGACAGTTGTAAATTCATGAAATCATTGTCAAGGCTTCCAGACCAATGTCCTTTTCAGATGAGTGACAACCAAAACTTCCCTTTTCTTTGGGGACACACAGCAAGTGATTTTCACAAAGCTCCCAGAACCCTTTTGTGGGTCAGCCAAATTGCACTATTTCTTCTGATTCCTGAAACCTTTCCATGGGTCAACCATTCACAGTGACCTCCACTTTTGTCACAGAGTAGTATTACACATAGAGAAATCAGACAAATTGTCTATAACCACACAAGAGGCCATTTCAGTACCATATTGCTGCCAAGAGTTCTGCTCCACAGCACTACTTCCCTAAAATGGCTCCTTCAGAAGAGACTTTTCTTTTGCCACGATGGGATTCAACAAGTCCCCTTCAAAGTGACCTTTCTTTTGGCCACACGAACACACTTCAGCACAGTAGAATTCAAAGATCTGTTTCTCCTGTGCTGCTCCCTTAAAATGGCTCCCGAACAAAACTGTGTAATCTCTTGAATCTGTTGGTCACGTGGTCTCTGCACCTGCAATTCCTCTACCTTCGGATGTTATCCATTTAAGGCACACACTGTTTTCAGCCTGCCAGCTCACAGTCAAACTCCAAAACTTGCAGCTTGATTTGTTCTCTTAAAGTGACAGTCCCACTCAATTGAAAATGAATTGGGAGTACGTAGTACAAGGGATAATTTCCCACAGCCATAAATGAAGAGAGTTACAGTTGTTAATCATCAACCACATTATCTCAAGGATATTGCTGCAGGAGTTCCCAACAATCATCCTTATCCCAACTATACCACTGTTTAATTAATGACTTTCCTTTGAAGTATCAGAAATAGTACTGACGATACTAGTCTTCAGTTCAACTTAAGTGGTAAATAATACATGCATAACATTAGGGAGTCAAACCATCTCACAATGACAATCAATCTTCAGCATCAAATTCCTATAATTCACACTATCTACTATTGAGAAAATGATAAACTGGATGTTTTGGAGCAAGTAGCCCACTACTGACCACACAAAGGCAAAGCAACTGCTCAATTGATAACTCATTCATCATCTTAAACATTCATTCTCTCCACACTAGTGTGCCACTGCTGCAATGTAGTCCAATTATAAAATGCAATGCAGCAAATGCCAGAGTTGGCTCAAGAGCATGAGCTAAAACCATGGCCACTATCTCCGCATCTTTGCTGGTTAAAATTTTTGAACACCCTAGTTATAGCTCTGAAGCAAGTACCTACGCAAGGACAATAGCTTACCTACACCTTCAAGGACAAAGGAAGGTGGGCAATTAATGAGAGGCATATCCCAAAATAGAATTGGAAAAAACACCAGGATAATGATTCTACATCTTTCAGATGAACAAAAGACGATTTAGATGGAGATCATTTCACTGAGCACCCTCGCTTTATCTGTATCAATGACAGGGATCTCAATGACCAACCATTTCAATTCTGCGCCCAACTCAGGTGATTAGAGGAGCAACACCTAATATTCCGTCTGGGTATTCTCCAACCAGATGGCATTAACATTTACTTCTCTGGTTTCTGCTAGACCACACCCCATTCTCCCTCTTTTCCCTATCCCTGTTTCCTTTCCTCCAGCTCTCAACCTCTTCCCTCTCCATTTAGAGCCACCCCACCCCCTCCCTCCCATATCCATCTATTATCTCTTGCCTGTGCTTCCCCCCCCCCCCCACACCATTTTATTCAGGCACCTACCTACATTGTGTACATACTTTGATGAAGAGCTCAAACGTGAAACATTGGATAAGTACCTTCAAGTTTGCTATAGAAAGTACGCTGTTTGACCTGCTGAGTTTCTCCACCATTGTGCTTTTATTTTTAAGTTCTTATGGGACTGGACACAGTTGGTAATGGATGATTTTTTCCATAAGTGAGCAATCAGGAATCACTATCTGAAAATAAGAAATTAATCATTCAGAATAGATAAGAATTTTCTTCACCTAAAATTGGCAAATCTTTGAAGTTCTCTCTGATGGCTGATGTTCTTGATGGTGGGGAGAGTTTTGTTTGTGAGATCCTATGCTGCGTCCAACAACTTTTACAGAGCTTTCCACTCAGAGGTATTGGGTGTCCCCATACCAGACCGTGATGTAGCAAATCAGGACATTTTCCACCACACATCTATGGAAATTTGCCAGGGTTTCAGATGTCATACCAAATCTCCGCAACCTTCTGAAGAAGTAGAGGCACTGAAGGGCTTTCTTCACGATGCCATTAGTGTGTTGGTTCAAGAAATTATCCTCCGAGATAGTGAATACATAATTATTCACAGTGCATGAAAAAGTGCATTCCAGATGTATAGTCAGAGTAATTTAGAGTTGTAAATTGTCACTAACCTTAAAATATCTGCCAGGAACAGGTTGAATGTTGAATAACCTACATTTGCTTCTATTTCTCATGTTGTTTGAAAGAAATGCTCTTGGAAGAAGTTCACATTTTATTGAAGGCAGTCAGTTAAAAGACTATATTTTAAAGTTTGCCAACAATGTTAAGTTAGTTCACCTGGGATGGAAAGAAAAAGTTTAAAAGGAGGCAGGTTTGTATCAGAGTGGAATAAGGGAAGTGTTGGGACAGGTATAATAAATTATATTGACACTTCAACAGAAAACAGCTATGGATTGGCAGAAAAAATTCAGAAGTTCAAATACTTGGATCTCAAAGTTTTTTAACAAATTCGACGTCATACACAAATAAACTGGAGAAACTCAGCAGGTCAAACAGCATCCATAGGAAGTAATGGGTAAGCAAAGTTTCAGGCCCAAATCCTTCATTAAGGCATGATTAAAAAGCAGGCAGGGACCTAAATTAAAAAAAAAGTGGGGGAAGGGAGGGAGGGAAGAAGGAATGGGGGAGGAACACAGGCTAAGAGGTCAAAGGTGGATACAGGTGGGAGGGTAGAGGAAAAATAGCTGATTCTACGATCAGAATTATAGAGCCATACAGCATGGAAACTGATGTTCAGTCCATAACATCCATGCCAATCAGTGGGCACCCTTTTATGTTAATCCCATCTTTCAAAATTTGGCTCATAGCCTTCAACACCAAGGGAATTCAAGTTCTCATCTGACCTCTTTCAATGCTATTAACAATTCTGCTTCCATCATTTGCTCTGGTGACGTTTTCGAGGCACTTACCACTCTCTGTATGAAAAAGGATCCACCTCAGATTCCCTCTAAATTTGTTACTCGATACAATACAGTACAGTTAGCATGACGCTGTTACAGTACCAGGAACCAGAGTTCGAATCTCTCGTTGTCTGTCAGGAGTTTGTGCCTTCTCCCCATGTGTGCGTGGGTTTTCTTCGGGTACTCCACTCTCCTCCCGCTTTTCAAAATGTACCAGGGACATAGGTCAATTGGGGCAGCACAGTGTCATATGGCCTGTTGCTGCACTATATGCCCAAATTAAAAAATTACGTGAAATCTATGTCCTTCCAGCTTTATTTACCTCTGATACAAGGGCAGGTTTCCTGCAGTCTACCCCAGCTATACCACTCCATTCTATATACCTCAAACATATACCCTCAACCTCCTATTCTCCAGGGAGAAAAGGCCTAGCCTCTACACTTTCCCCTCATAACTGAAACACTCATGCATTTATTTTTATTGGCAGGTTTTTTTTCTATATTGCCATGCAACTTAGGAAAGTTTTGGGGGGGCTTAGATCATTTAATTATATTGTTTTCTTTTTCTTTTTTTCCAATTTACCTATGAATAAGAAAAGTTTGTTTTTCTCCCTGACATATTGTGCTTGTCTGCTCTATTACAGTTGCACGTTCCTTTATGAAATGTATGGACTATTATACAAAGTTCAATAAAAATATTGAAAAAGAGAAATACTCCACCCAAAACAACAACCTGGTGAATCTCCTCCTCGTTCTTTGCAACACTATCACAATTTATTTTAAAGTGGGATCATAACCTTCCTATCCTTGTATTCAATGACCTGACCAATAAGGTCCATTATCTCATTTAACTTTGTAAACACCTTATCTGCCTACACTGCCACAAATAACATAAAACACATACAAACTATTAACTCTCATTTCAAAAAATGGGTGGAAAGGAGCGATTTCAGGAAGGGCTGGAAAGAAAAGGAGTCATATATCTCGTAGAGCTACTCCCTAACAGTTTCAATGAACAACATGCAGTCAGGACTTCCGACGCTGGCTGCGTGGAACTTGCATGTTCTCCGTGACTGCTTGGGCTTTCCATTGGTGCTCCAATTACCTCCCACAACTAAAAAAACTACAAGTTGTCAATGTAAATAGTCCCTAGTCTTGGTGCACATCAAAAGTACATCTCCTAAACAACATCAAATGAAAACAAGAGTCAGCTATACAGCTATACAAGACAAAGAAAATACAAGTAATTTCTCCTTCATCCCTGCTAAAATACAGTATAGTGCTAGGACATCCATAAAGCAATATTACTTTAACGGTATTTCCAATACTTTTTGCTCAGCAGTAAAAGCAAGAGCAAGTGCAAGATGGGCGTGAGCGGGTGCACCAGGGCACTAATAAGTACATTGGTTGGTAAAGAAAACAGATGAATCATTTGTGGGGGGGGGGGGGGGGGGGGGGGGGGGGGGGGGGGGGGGGGGGTGGGGGGGGGGGGAGAATATAATGCATTATTCTGTACAAATGGTTGGGGAGTTAACGTGGTTGGCTGCAGGAAGCTCAAACGTAGATCCACTAACAGAGCATAAGAGTTCAGCAAACCAGTCAACCAATCTGTGTTTGATCTCACCGATACAGAGGCCACAGAGTACACCAAAGACCGCATCACCAGATACAGCTTCAAAAGTTATTGTTTGCAGATGTCACATCAGTAATTGGCTTCATCAGCAACAAGTCGCGCTTCAGAGGTGGAAAATTGTGTGCTCTGGTGCAAGAGTAACAACTTGAGTCTCAACTTGGACAAGATAAAGGAGATAATCGTGGACTTCAGTAGGACCAGAGTGACCACTCTCCACTATACCTCAATAACATTGAGGTAGGGAGAGAAGAGAGCACCAAGTTCCTTGGCATCCACTTACCATATATTTTGGCATACAAGTCGACCGGTGTACAAGTCAATCCCCATTTTTTCAGCTTAATTTTAAGGGTTTTATGGTATATCTGCGGTTCAAGTCGACCCCCATTTTTCAGGCTATCTTGGCCTCCCAGCAATAACCCAATATTTAAAAAAAAAACACCCCAATAGCAAGTAATAGCAAGTAACAAAGCTGTAAATTAAGTTAAAAAACATCGCCCTACCAGACTTTAATAGCAACGGCCCACGGAACTGCAGCACCAACATGGAGCTCCTGACGGGCGCAGAAACCTTGGTCTACCAGGCAGGAGTGGCAACAGGGACCTCAGGGTTCCAGGTAGGAGTATGAGCGGTTATATTGAGGCCCAGCAGTGGGGAGGTGTCGGGGAGCACTAGTGGTCGGGGAGGTGCTTCCAGCATCGACTTGTACACCGAAATGACTTTTTCTGTGAATTTAAGGACTCAAAAGTATATCCGCATACAAGTCAACCTCTCCTTTTTGAGAAATGTTTAGGGTTTCACAACTCAACTTATATGCCGAAATATACACCGACTCGTGAACTATCGTGGACGCACATCTCCTCACTTGTCAGGAAGCCACAACAGTGACTGCATTTCCTGAGAAGACCACCATCACGACAACCTTTTACAAGAGCTCTATCGAGAGCGTCCTGGCCAGCTACACCACAGTGTAGCAAGAGTTGGTGCAGAGAAATTGATCGGAGGTCAATCCACAGGACCAGAAGAGTGGCAGAGAGGACCTCTGGGGTCTCACCTAACACCCCTCCCCCACCCCCCCCCCCCCCCCACCATCAACGTGATCTAACGGGATCAATGTCTGAAGATGGCTCACAAAATCATTGAGGACCCCTACCACACCGCATACACAGCATCTTTCAATTACTCCCATCAGGAAAGAGATACCAGAGTCGGCACCACCAGGCTGAAAAACAGCTTCTTCCACAGGCAGTGAGAATGCTGAACGACCCAAGGAACTGTTCATACTAACAATATGAGACTCCCATATTTACTGAACAATATCTATCTGTCTATTTATTTATTTATTGAATACTTGTCCTTCGAATGTATTGTGCACCTGTATGTACGTTAAGTCTGAATGTGTGTCTGGTGTTTTGCACTGAGATTCGAAGAATGCTGCTTTGTCGAGCTGTACTTGTGCAATTGGATGAAAATAAACTACTAAATTAGGTTGGATGATATACAGTGTAAAACCCTGCCTCACCTGGAAGGTCTATTTGTGGTCCTGGATGAAGAACAGGGAGGAGACACAGGGACATGTTTTGTATTTTCAAATCCTAAATCATGAAGTGCTCAAGGAGATGGAAGGTTGGGTGGGGAGGGAAGAAATGGCTAGGGGCTCTCGGAAAGACATCCCTGACAAAAGCAGTTAGTGGGATAATGTGGAGAGTAGAAGGTGTGGCTGCAATGGGAGTCGTGTTGAAGTTGGCTCAAGCGTCGGTGGATAATGTATTGAATGTGGAGGGGCTGGGCTGGAAAGTGAGAACCAAAGGGACTCTGCCTTTCTTCTGCTTGGGAGGCGGGATGGGGTTAGGACAAAAGGGCGAGAAATGGAGGAGAAACAGATGCAAGTTTTATCAATAATCGGAAGGGAACATCCATGCTTAAAGGAAAAATAACATTTCGTTGTTCTGGGAACAGATGTGATGGAGGAATTGTGAGAAAGCGATGGCATCATTGTAAGGGACAAGGTGTGAAGAAATATAACCCAAGTAAACTATGAGATGGTGGGTTTGTAATAGACGGATAATTTGTCCCAAGATGGAGAGAAAGGTCAAGGAAGAAATGTCAGAAACAGTCCAGGTAAATTTAAGGGAAATGTGCAGTGAATTAAATAAAATTATCATGTTCAGCATGAATACAGGAATTTGACTGTAACAGTCACTGTTCCACAGACCCATCAAAAAGGCATGCATAACTGAGGCCATTCAAATGCCTATGGCTGCTCCCTGGACCTGGAAGAAAGGGGAAGTCAAAGCAGTAGTACAATATGAGAACATGATTTGTCAAACAGAGGAAAATTTTGAGCAAGGGATAGAAGTAAGCAGTGCATGGTTGGAAATCTATAAAGTTTGTAGGAGGGAGATCCCTTAAGTGATGAGCTCAGAGATAGTTGGAAAAATGATATCCTGACAATGGTTGGTAGGGTCTTTGACTTGGTGAAATAATGAGGAAGCATCTGGGAGCTGATATCTGGCCTCAGCAATGTAGAAGTCAGAATGCCACAGCACAAGCATGCACCCTTTGTCTGCAAAGCTGGTGTATAGCAGTGCATTTGAAGAAATTGTGGTTAGAGTGGGGCAGAGGAAGTCCTGGCAATTAATGTTCCGTCAGCAAATGAAAATGAATGGTCAAGAGGAAGCTTAATGGAGGAAAATGCCCAAAAGGAGGACTACTGCTGGGGATGGGTAAAAGGATCAAAGTTCAAATTTATTGTCAGAGTACATACATGACACCACATACAACCCTGAGATTCTTTTTTTTTTATTATCATTAGTGGAGCGAGCTTGTGAACATAAGCACGGAGAAAGAGGCGGTGGAGAAAGTGTTCAATATCGTGGCAAGCACGGAATTTGTTGAGGTGTGGATGTAGAGGTACAAAAAAGACCTTTACCAAGAACACTGTTCAGCATCAGAGAGGGGAGGGGGAGGGGGTGCGGGGGAGGTCAAAAGGGATGGCAAAGACACAGTGGTAATTAGAGCCTATGTTTCACATCAGAAATATTGCCTGTCCAGCTTCTCATAAAAACTGGGCTTTGCTTGTTCCCTTCACAGGGTTTTGTCTTTTAGTATTACATGCAATATCTTGAGGGAATAGCAAGTTTCTCCTTTTCAATGACTCCAAGCAAGTTTGAAATTTTTTTGAAAAAAAACATGGATTTCCCCTATCTGAATTTTCTTTGGCTTGGCTTCGCGGACGAAGATTTATGGAGGGGTATGTCCACATCTGCTGCAGGCTCGTTGGTGACTGACAAGTCCGATGCGGGACAGGCAGGCACGGTTGCTGCGGTTGCAAGGGAAAATTGGTTGGTTGGGGTTGGGTGTTGGGTTTTTTCCTCCTTTGTCTTTTGTCAGTGAGGTGGGCTCTACGGTCTTCTTCAAAGGAGGTTGCTGCCCGCTGAACTGTGAGGCTCCAAGACGCACGGTTGGAGGCGAGATCAGCCCACTGGCAGTGGTCAATGTGGCAGGCACCAAGAGATTTCTTTAAGCAGTCCTTGTACCTCTTCTTTGGTGCACCTCTGTCTCGGTGGCCAGTGGAGAGCTCGCCATAGAACACGATCTTGGGAAGGCGATGGTCCTCCATTCTGGAGACGTGACCCACCCAGCGCAGTTGGGTCTTCAGCAGCATGGATTCGATGCTTGCGGACTCTGCCAGCTCGAGTACTTCGATGTTGGTGATGAAGTCATTCCAATGAATGTTGAGGATGGAGCAGAGACAGCGCTGATGAAAGCGTTCTAGGAGCCGTAGGTGATGCCGGTAGAGGACCCATGATTCGGAGCCGAACAGGAGCATGGGTATGACAACGGCTCTGTTCACGCTGATCTTTGTGTGTTTCTTCAGGTGGTTGTTTTTCCAGACTCTTTTGTGTAGTCTTTCAAAGGTGCTATTTGCCTTGGCGAGTCGGTTGTCTATCTCTTTGTCGATCCTTGCATCAGATGAAATGGTGCCGCCGAGGTAGGTAAACTGGATGACCGTTTTGAGTTCAGTGTGCCCGATGGAGATGTGGGGGGGCTGGTGGTCAAGGTGGGGAGCTGGCTGATGGAGGACCTCAGTTTTCTTCAGGCTGACTTCCAGGCCAAACATTTTGGCAGTTTCCGCAAAACAGGACGTCATGCGCTGGAGAGCTGGCTCTGAATGGGCATCTAAAGCGGCATCGTCTGCAAAGAGTAGTTCACGGACAAGTTGCTCTTGTGTTTTGGTGTGAGCTTGCAGGCGCCTCAGTTTGAAGAGACTGCCATCCGTGCGGTACCGGATGTAAACACCGTCTTCATTGTTGAGGCCTTTATTGGCTTGTTTCAGCATCACGCTGAAGAAGATAGTAAAGAGGGTTGGTGCAAGGACGCAGCCTTGCTTCACGCCGTTGTCAATGGAGAAGGGTTCGGAGAGCTCATGGCTGTATCTGACCTGACCTTGTTGGTTTTCGTGCAGTTGGATAACCATGCTGAGGAACTTGGGGGGGCATCCGAGGCGCTCTAGTATTTGCCAAAGCCCTTTCCTGCTCATGGTGTCGGTCTTTAATCTGAATTAGTTAATAGATAAAGTGACTTCCAAGAATTCATCCTGTTTATTATGAATGCAACTTTTTAATAAAAAGATAATCACTATTTGTAAAGAATATGAAAGATTTACCGGGAGTTAAAAACAAAAACAGGGTCCAGAAACGTGAAATTTTAAATAATACTGGAAAGATACATCAGCCTACAAAATAATACATGATACCAACAGATTTCCTCCACCTGCTTAAACTTGGCTTCTGTGACTCACATGTCATCATTCACCCCAAGTCAGTTTGTGCTTGGAAAAGAATTGCATTTTTTTTCTCTTTACATTTTACCAGTGTTTCAATCATGGTGGCCAGAGCACATTTAAGGGTACCAATGGGCTGAAATCTTTAATGGCGGTGGGGAAGTGTATCGAGATGGAGGAGAAGTACGGAAAAGACCATCTAAACTTTAGTGCTTCACTGGGAGGGGACCCATCAACTTTGACCAGAGTTCTTCAGGGACGTAACCAAAACAAGGTTAGGAATGGCTGGTCTAGACAAGTACTTAAATCATCTTGATATGGAAAGCTCTGGACATTGGCTGGGAAATTGGATTAGTAATTATTAACACTATTGTAGTTAGTGTGTCTTACAAATCTGTGTGGCTGCATCAAGTAAGAATTTTGGAGTGTATGTAAATGGTACTTGTGTGTACGACTAAACACTCTCAACATACTGCGGATTATTAACCACTGTCAGCTTGGAAGTGGTGGGTCAAAAGGTCAGTTTCCATGCAGGACTACTAATTTCCATATAAAATCTATTTCAGAATGATGCTCTCCTGTTTCATCAACCCATTTGAGCAGGGTTGGAGTTTACTTGATATTAAAAATGTAACAATCCAACCAGGACTGCTCAGTTTTCCTAAAGTTATCACCTGATGATTCAATGGATTGAAGAACAATGAACAAACTAACACACCCAGTAATTCTCCAGATAAAAATATAGGAACATTATTGATATAACAATATTGTCACATTATTCTCCAATTCAAGGATCAGTGATTTCGAGCAAATGAAAAACTTTGAGCAGTTACACTGTGCAGCAAAATAACTTGCTATTTTTAAAATGGACCAACTCAAATTCCTTAAATGAAAGACATTTTTGATTTGCGGTAATAAAAAGACCCAAGATTTACAAATTAAGCTATCCTTTTTGGTCAAGCATTCGTATTTAGCAGTGAAATGTATATACAATATAGAACATAAATGAATTCTACACCAGCACATATTTGTCATATACTGTAGTATTAATTCAAACTGTTCCATGGTTATGTATGGGTGCCTTAACTGTTATAGATTCCACACCCAAGGTGTAGCCTTTGCATACTGATAAAAAAATCATTAAAATGTTTTTTTTTTGCTAATATTTTAACTCAAAGCTGAAAGTGCAGAATCTGAGATGCTCAGTTGTTGGTTTCATGTCATCATCAACTTGCATTTTGAAAATTGCAAATGATTAATTTCCTAAAATAATTTCATATTTCAAATGTTTAGAGGGATGGTTCATATGATAGCATTTTTAAATATTGGATTTTTGTGAGCACCTTAAGGCTCTTCATTTTCAATGTGCAAGGGAAGTGACTTAGATTTTGCAGGTTTAATGATTTATAAATGAATTTATCATCAACATTATCAAGATATTGTTAAAATGCAGCAATCTGATCATCTCCAAGCATAGTTTCATGAGGAATCAAGTTATACTGTTTGCATTTAAAGTGCTTCATTCATATTTATGGATTCCCTTTCCTGCTTTATGATTGGTTACTTTAGCCAACCTGATGCCAGAGCACTCAGACACAAGTAACCTCATGAACAGATGGCTAAAAAGAATGCAGGAAATGGCCATGGATATCAACCACCACAAATCTTTCTTCATGGTTATTGCATCATTACTGACTGCAATTCTGGACCATTGACTCATTCGGCAAATTAAGCAGTCAAATTTATACACAGCAGGAAAAGGAATGATCTGTCTCTTTTTAAAAAAAAAACAATTGTTGGTGTTATCTGAAACACTGGTCAATTAGGAATTTGGTGCAATGGCAAGGGATACCAATTGTTAATCTGGAAAAGGTCGTCAAAATAGTTGCTTAACATTTGATCTGAACACATGCATCTTCAACAATCCAGCAGCCCATCCACATTCTGGAGAATGAGCCCAATTTTCTCCTTTACGAATTCTGAGTGAACATGTGATTAAATATAAGGTCATTTACTTTGTGCTTTTTCCAACAATCAAGCACTATTTATTGACATTTTTCCAATAATTAAAATCTAAATTTAGAAGGATTGAAATAACTAATGTTCTTGTATAATTAGGCAAGATCTAATGCATTTTTAAGGCTACTTTACAACTAAATATTCATATAGCTTGATCATGGAAATAGGAAATTAACTGTGCCAATTCAAAAGCAGAAACATTGCAGATTTACTCCAAACGTGGAAAACAAACACAAAAATATAGAAGCCATGCATGCTGTGAATATTCCAGAAATCATGAGGAACCACTGAGAGAAAAAGAAAAGGCCAATTACTTTTTCATCAAATTAGACAATAAAAAGGGAAACAGTTTTTATGAAGTACTGAGCATGGTGAATGGTGAACAACAAAGTGGTGATCAGAAAGAGAACAAGGGTTCTCAAAAGTGTTCCACGCTGATTCATTTACAGATAGCAGAGTTCATTATCCATTGTGGAAGGAGGGAGGCAAGAGTCAATACATTTCATTATCAACCAATGATGGACTGAGAGTGAATACTTAGGGAGGAGGGGGAAATTAAGAAGTTTAAGTTTGTTGGAGAACAAGATTCACTTGGTCTGTGTAGTGGAAGGAAGTTGGTTGCTGCAGCAAATGAAGCAGCAACTTGCTTCGACTTCAGATTTCCAGCCTCCTAAGCATTTCGCTTTTAATAACTCCTGAAATACTTGAGTAAACATTTAATGGTTCAGGAATGAATACAGTACTTTAAATCTAATAATTCTGATGACAGCTAAATGAGCAGAGCATTCAATAACTTATTTTACAAGCATACTTTATAACAGTTTATCCTAACATTACCAACTTATATTTAGACTTTTATAATCTGATGATTTTGTACGATTCTAGCAGTTTTTCCCCCAGCTGTTATCAGAATCCTGAACAAACTTCATGCTAGTAAAATAACATGATGCCTTTGCTCTATTCTAACTGATCTCTCTCTTATTCTAACTGATCTCTCTCTGTAACTGCACTCCTTTTAATTGCTGTATGACTTTTGGGTCAACTAGTTTCACTACTTGCAAAACAAACCTCATACATGACTAGTTCAACTCACGCAAGTTATAACCTATACTGACAAAATCAGTTGTTCTTCATCTGTTTAACAAACATCTGTGGTTCCTCTCAATTACCACAAGCAGTCAATCATTAAGTTTCTGTATGAATAAATGACTGTCAACGATTTCTTCAGCTTCACACTACATTAGACTTTCTGTAATTACATGTTTGGAAAAAATCAATTTGCAATATTTACACACAAACTTGCATCATTTACTAGACCACTAATTTGCTTGACTACCATTTAAAATTAAAGTCTCTCATGGGGTACAATTTGTGATGTGCAACTTACCTTTACCCCAATGTTTTTCCAAGAAATTATCCATTTTTTAAATATATTAAATGATCATACACCCAGAACTTTTGACCACTTAAAAAGAGCACATTCTATAAAGAAACCTAAAATGGAAAGGAACTATTTTCCGGATATTAAGAAAGGTGATTATATCCCAAAAGGACTCCAATATTTAATTACTGGTAATCCATGCTTCGAATAAAACATGATGCAAAACAAATCTGTTAAATGTCTTTCCCTAAGAGTTTTTGAGCTTATAAATTCAACCATGTTACATTTTTTGATCATAAAAATGAAGTTTAGTGTGGATCATCTTTTGCACCCGTTTTAGAAAATAGAAAATTACACCAAAGGAATAACTTTCTAAAATAAAAATAAATTTGTTATTTAATACAATGCCAAAGACACACAAAGATTATTTAAAATACAATAAGATGGTCATTTAAGCTGCAAGCCTCAAATGACTTGTTTGAGGAACTTTCTATAAACACAGTCATTCCATTGGGTGGGTGTCCAGAGAATATTAACTAAACAAAAACTTTTCATGTGCTAGATGCAAAGATTTTCCACTGCAAATGAGTTTAGAAAATGTCAGGTCTTTCAAAGAAAATGAATACAAAGCAGGGTTGAACTATTTTGAAAATGATTCAATTCAAAACAGGAAAATTATTGAGCAACTAACTAATCATCAATTTCCTCATTGGAATTTCCAATCGTGCGAATCAGCACGTCACCTCCCCTCGTTGATTATCAACACAGGGGCACCTAGGCTCCTTGATTTGTTGCCTACTCTATTCCTGCACGCTCTTGGCTGCATCGCAAACTTCAGCTCCAACTCGATCTACAAATTTGCTGATGACTCTGCCATTTATGGCCAAAGTACACGAAAAAAAGATGAGTAAGAACATAGAATAGAGAAACAGGTTGGGTTGTGTCAGAACAACGATCTTGTTCTCAAAGTCACCAAGACCAAAAAGAGTTTATTGTCGATTTTAGGAAGAGGTTGACAGTCCATGCATTTGTCCACATTGAATGATTGGCGGTGAGGGAGTTAGGACCCCGAGTTCCTGGGAATCTATATTTCCAGAAGACTGATCCTGGAGCTCATGGAGAAGGCACTCCTTACTTTCTAAGGAGTCTTAACAGATCTGACATGTCAAATACTCTCTCAAACTTTCCAACAGGGTGCACTGTGGAAAGTAGACATCAGTCTGGTTTGGAAATTCACCGACCCGGGACTGCAAAAGGTGGTAACAAATACAGCCAGGTCCATCAAAGGCTCCGACTCCCATCCCTTCAAGGCATCTGTGTGAGGCGCTGCCTCAAAAAGGCAGCCCATGCTACAAAGGGATCCCAACACCCATTCTCGGCATTGCGTTTGGGCAAAAGGTACAAAAGCACCTGAACCGCTGGTTCCAATAGCAGAATTCCCCCCCCCCCCAGCGCAATCAGGCTTTTGAGCCCGTCTGCAATATTCCATTTTTTTTTGCACTAGGGAAATTTATCTCAACTTTTGCATGCATTCATTGTCAATTGTTAAATACAATTTCTGTCATTTTTTTTTTAAAAAAAGGACCGGTTCAGCTCCAGCAAGTAAAACCTGTGGGGCCACAAGTACATCATACCTGTCAATCCATTACCATATGGAAATAAAACTGAGCAGAACCTGAAGAATAAAGAATAATAAAGGACAAAACGATTGGGGGGGGGGGGGGGGGGGGGGGTCCAAGCATTCGCAGCCACAAGAGCGAGCTGGGTGCTGCCCGTCTTTATTCTGGAAACTGGCTGGGGTTTGGAAGGAGAGAGGAGAGGGGCAGCGACCCCCCCCCTCCCCCTCTCCTCTCCTCTCCCCTCCCCCCCCCCCTCCCCTCCCCCTCCCCCCCCCTCCCCCCCCTCCCCCCCCCTCCCCTCCCCCCCCCCTCCCCCCCCCTCCCCCCCCCTCCCCTCCCCCCCCTCCTCCCCTCCCCACCCTCCTCCTCCCCTCTCCCTCTCCCCTCCCCTCTCCCTCCTCCCCCCTCCCCCCTCCCTCCTCCCCTCTCCCTCCTCCCCTCTCCCTCCTCCCCTCTCCCCGTCCCCTCCCCTCCCTCTCCTCTCCTCTCCCCCTCCCCCTCCGCCCTCCTCTCCCCCCCCCGTACCGACCGAAAGACTCGCCGCCCCACCCCACGACAAACATAGGGACGCTGAACCGGATCGGGGAAGAAAGTCGAGTGAAGGGGAGCGACAAACCCGGACTCCAATCCGGACCGACTTGTGCAGGAGGGAGGGAGGGGGTGAAGCCTCGGGTCCCGGCACCGAGCAGCCCGGGGAAGAGGGAGAAATCTCAGCAAGACGAGCTGACGGGGATTTTACCCCCCTCCCCCCCTCAATCCCCCTCCCCCCCCTCAATCCCCCTCACCCCCCCTCAATCCCCCTCAATCCCCCCCCCCATGGGATCACCTGCGAGTTCCGGGCCTGTTTTCCACGGGAGGACGAGTCCCGCTCCCTTCTTCCCTGCTCCCGGCGCCCTCAGCCCTCCATGGCTTCTTCTCTCCGGGTGGGATATGGGGTGCGGGGTCTTCGAGCTTCCCCCGGCCAACGCCCTTCGACCGGGGGTGGGGTTTTTTTTCTTCCCCCTCTCTCTCCCCCCCCCTCTCCTTTCACCGCCACCCCCAACCGCCTCCCTCAGGACACCGACGAGGCGAAGCGGGATGGGCCGGCGGCGCATGCGCAGTGGGAAGGGCGAGGGGGGCCGCCCCAGTCAGAGCCGTTCACTCGGCGCGAGGCGCTGATTGAAAATGGCGCCCAGTGGCGGCGAAGAAGGGACGGGCGAGCGGGGCGGCACCACGGCGCGTTTAACCCCCCCCCTCCCCTCCCCCGGCGAAATGGTCATCGGAGCAGGTTGAGAAAGTCGTTTTTAAAAAAAAATCACGGGACTCGAGGGGTTTCAGATGGAGGGTCAGAGTCTCCACATGGGCATCACATACAACCCTGAGATTCTTTCTCCTGAATGGCCCCTTCTTGGAAGTGCCACAAGAAAATCAGTAACAAACGACTGAGCTTGAAGCCCTCCAAGAGGCCGGTGGGCACAGCCCAGGACATCACGGGCAAAAACCCTCCCCGCCGCTGAGAACGTCTCCGGGGGATGCCGCCCTGGCATCGCCAAGGTCCCCTCGCCACCCGCCACCCACCACCGTACGGGCTCTGTCCCCGCTGCTGCCCATCAGGGCGGGCGCAAGAGCCGACGCACTGGGTTCCACCCCGCCACCATCACGTTCCTCGACGGCGAACTCAAACCTCAGGGCCACGCTTCCTCGTGCACTTCGTCGGCTTTCTTGGTTCGCGCAGTTTGCATTCGTTGGCGGTTCACTCTTCCCTCATTTGGGTTTTTTTTTGTTAACAGTGAACCGTTTTTTTTTTGCACGACCAATTAGTGGTAATTCTCATTGTTGAGTCCGATGGTGGACGGTGTGAGAAACAGAAGTACCCTCACAGAATTTGCTCGAGACAAAAACTGAGAACAAAGAACTTTTATTCTACTATTACAACAATGCACAGTTGGGTGCTTCCCCTTACCCTGGGAATACACACAGATACTGAGGCTGACCCAACTTTTATACATTTCATTTCAGTACAGAGATACCTTCCCCCTAACATTCTTCTGCCTCCTGGATTGGTTTAGCATTAGGTAATTCCGCCCACGTGGATTCTAACTTCTTATCAGTTTATGTGCCTTTCTGCAAACTTGTTAGCCAAGAAATATCATGTCTTTGTTCTTTCTTTCTTTTTTGGCTTGGCTTCGCGGACGAAGATTTATGGAGGGGGTAAAAAGTCCACGTCAGCTGCAGGCTCGTTTGTGGCTGACAAGTCCGATGCGGGACAGGCAGACACGATTGCAGCGGTTGCAAGGGAAAATTGGTTGGTTGGGGTTGGGTGTTGGGTTTTTCCTCCTTTGCCTTTTGTCAGTGAGGTGGGCTCTGCGGTCTTCTTCAAAGGAGGTTGCAGCCCGCCAAACTGTGAGGCGCCAAGATGCACGGTTTGAGGCGTTATCAGCCCACTGGCGGTGGTCAATGTGGCAGGCACCAAGAGATTTCTTTAGGCAGTCCTTGTACCTTTTCTTTGGTGCACCTCTGTCACGGTGGCCAGTGGAGAGCTCGCCATATAACACGATCTTGGGAAGGCGATGGTCCTCCATTCTGGAGACGTGACCCATCCAGCGCAGCTGGATCTTCAGCAGCGTGGACTCGATGCTGTCGACCTCTGCCATCTCGAGTACTTCGACGTTAGGGGTGTAAGCGCTCCAATGGATGTTGAGGATGGAGCGGAGACAACGCTGGTGGAAGCGTTCTAGGAGCCGTAGGTGGTGCCGGTAGAGGACCCATGATTCGGAGCCGAACAGGAGTGTGGGTATGACAACGGCTCTGTATACGCTTATCTTTGTGAGGTTTTTCAGTTGGTTGTTTTTTCCAGACTCTTTTGTGTAGTCTTCCAAAGGCGCTATTTGCCTTAACGAGTCTGTTGTCTATCTCATTGTCGATCCTTGCATCTGATGAAATGGTGCAGCCGAGATAGGTAAACTGGTTGACCGTTTTGAGTTTTGTGTGCCCGATGGAGATGTGGGGGGGCTGGTAGTCATGGTGGGGAGCTGGCTGATGGAGGACCTCAGTTTTCTTCAGGCTGACTTCCAGGCCAAACATTTTGGCAGTTTCCGCAAAGCAGGACGTCAAGTGCTGAAGAGCTGGCTCTGAATGGGCAACTAAAGCGGCATCGTCTGCAAAGAGTAGTTCACGGACAAGTTTCTCTTGTGTCTTGGTGTGAGCTTGCAGGCGCCTCAGATTGAAGAGACTGCCATCCGTGCGGTACCGGATGTAAACAGCGTCTTCATTGTTGCGCCTCAGATTGAAGAGACTGCCATCCGTGCGGTACCGGATGTAAACAGCGTCTTCATTGTTGGGGTCTTTCATGGCTTGGTTCAGCATCATGCTGAAGAAGATTGAAAAGAGGGTTGGTGCGAGAACACAGCCTTGCTTCACGCCATTGTTAATGGAGAAGGGTTCAGAGAGCTCATTGCTGTATCTGACCCGACCTTGTTGGTTTTCGTGCAGTTGGATAATCATGTTGAGGAACTTTGGGGGACATCCGATGCGCTCTAGTATTTGCCAAAGCCCTTTCCTGCTCACGGTATCGAAGGCTTTGGTGAGGTCAACAAAGGTGATGTAGAGTCCTTTGTTTTGTTCTCTGCACTTTTCTTTACTCATTCTTTACTCATTAATGAGTTCTTTACTCATTAATCAATCCCCAAGACTTGGTAAAGCTATTTACTTGCTATCCTGTTTTGAAGATCCTTATTTTATTATACTTTTATAACCCTTCCTCCCATTCCAGCATCCCTTCACCCTGATTTAACCCATAATACTTCATTTCTAATGAGCACTTGCTTGACTCCTCACATTCCAGTATCCCTTCACCTTAAGTTAACCCATAATACTTCATCCTTAATTAGCACTTGCTTGACTCCTCACATTCCAGTATCCCTTATCCAGTATCCCTTACAAGGGGTAGCGGCTGTTTCCTGAACCTGGTGGTGCGAGTCTTGTGGCACCCAGACCTCTTTCCTGATGGCAGCAACGAGAACAGAGGCGTATGCTGGGTGGTGTGGGTCCTTGATGATCGCTTCTGCTCTCCGACGCCAGCGTCCCCCATAGATATTCTCAATGGTGGTTTGGCCTGTGTTGTCCTGGGCTGCGTCCACTACCTTTGGCAGGGCTTTTTGCTTGGGGTTATAGATATCCTCATACCAGATGGTGATGCAGCCAGTCAGCACATTTTCCACCACACATCTGTAGAAATTTGCCAGGGTTTCTGATGTCATACCCGACTGATACATCATACAAAAAAAGCAAGAGCAGGAGCATCATCAAGAAACATCCACACAAAACTGATTCCACCACGAATGCAAGACTCTTCATTGGATTGTGACAAATTTTATGGAACAAATGTATGAAAACAGGCAGATGGGATTAGTTTAGAGGGTGTGAGGACCTGTTCCTCTGCTGTATTGTTCTATGTAGTTGCAAGAGGTACAGGAGCTTATCAAAGTGAGCCCGTGGCAAGACTTCCAATTATACGGGTAATCACAAAATAGGTTATATCTTAAAAAAAAAGTACATGATAGGAACACTTTGAAGTGATTTTCGTGGTCCACATCCCAAAATCATAAAACACCTAAAATTGTTCAGGAAGAAAAAAAAATTATTCATTTTCCAGTGTTACATGGATTGGACAAGGCTGCATCGACTTGGAACAAAGGGTTGGTCTGGTGGAGAAATTTAAAGTCATCATGTGTCTAAATATAGAGAATGGTGATTGACAGATGAATGACAAGCTAAACGAGTAAAACACATTTACTTATCCAATACTGAGTTTAAAATGTATTGGTAAGAGCAGTAATGGGGGCAATTTGAATCGATTTCAAAAAGTCAATGCTCAAATTTCCACACTACTCATTCACTTTCAAAGATTTTTCCACAAATTTAACCCATCCAATGAACCTGCAAGCACATTCAACATTTGTAAACACTGTCCTGATCAGATTTAACCTGCCCAAGTAACCATTTCACATATATTTGTTAATTATTTTCCAGTTTTAAAAATCCACAACAGTATAAATTGAGCCAATTAACCAGCTTTTCTTATACCACCCAAACCTCTCGAATTTTAACATTTTTTCTTGATTTTAAAAGCAAACAAATGAATTCTTAACATAAAAGCTGAAACTTATTTTCCTACTCACTTAATGTTCATATTTTATTTCATCTGCTCAAAAACACTTTGATGCACTGTGCGATTGGGAAATACAGTGCATGTTCTTATCTTTCTACTTACTCAGATGATTGGTAAAAATTCCATGATAATGTTTGAAACAACAAAGGAATTTTTCTGCTGTGACAGGACCATGGAAGCCAGTTAATTGGTTATTATGTGACAGAGTATTTAGAGGTGGTTTGGGAGGAATTCTTAGAGCAGCTTGCACACACATAGTTTAAAACACAGAATATTTGCAGGACTTTTGCAGAGTAGCAACTAACAGGTTGCCTGGGAGAACATGTGATATTTGCAGGCAGAGACAGAACAGCTTTGGTCTCAGAGAGGGAGAGAGAAGGAGACACCGAAATCAGTTCCAGAGGGACAAGCTGGCAAACTTTGTCAAAGGAGAAGACTGACGGTCTGAAAGGTGACCTGAAAGAAAGAGGATTATCTGGATAACCCTGAAAGGGGCAAGTTTTGTCAGCAAGATTGATTGAGAAGGAATCAGTTGTGGATGTCCTAGAAAAGGAATCTCTCTCTGAAAACCAGCAAGAACCCTCCTGAGTGGTAACCATTTGCCTGTTAAGCACCAAAAACTGGTGAACTTTGTTCATGCTAACTTTTGTGCACAGTACAAGAATTGTTTGCAACCAGTGAGATTGGACTGTGATCCAAAGAACTTTTCAAATCTTAAATATACATTGCACACATCTGCTCTTAGTATTAGAGGGGGGATTAAGTGGATTAGGTAGGTTAAGTAACAAGTTAAAATTTAATTATGTTTTCTTGTTCAAATATAATTAAAAACTTTCTTTTCTTTGGCTTGGCTTTGCAGACGAAGATTTATGGAGGGGTAATGTCCACATCAGCTGCAGGCTCGTTTGTGGCTGACAAGTCCGATGCGGGACAGGAAGACACGGTTGCAGCGGAAAATTGGTGGGTTGGGTGTTGGGTTTTTCCTCCTTTGCCTTTTGTCAGTGAGGTGGGCTCTGCGGTCTTCTTCAAAGGAGGTTGCTGCCCGCCGAACTGTGAGGCGCCAAGATACACGGTTTGAGGCGATATCAGCCCACTGGCGGTGGTCAATGTGGCAGGCACCAAGAGATTTCTTTAGGCAGTCCTTGTACCTCTTCTTTCGTGCACCTCTGTCATGGTGGACAGTGGAGAGCTCGCCATATAACACAATCTTGGGAAGGCGATGGTCCTCCATTCTGGAGACATGACCTACCCAGCGCAGTTGGATCTTCGGCAGCGTGGATTCGATGCTGTCGGCCTCTGCCATCTTGAGTACTTCGATGTTAGGGATGAAGTCGCTCCAATGAATGCTGTGGATGGAGCGGAGACAACACTGGTGGAAGCGTTCTAGGAGCCGTAGGTGATGCTAACTCTGTGTTGTGGTGCATATCTATTGCAGCTGGTTTTTGGGGTCTTCTGGACTCCGTAACATTACCATTGTTGTATTTTTAAGGTTGCCTCCATTTTCCAAGTTATGCATTTTTTTGCTGCTACAAGCGTAATCATAGATAATCTTTTTTGAGCCCTATCTAATTTTAGGCCTAATTCTTTGTCTTTTATGTTGTTTAACAGGAAGATTTCTGGATCTTTTGGTATCTAATTTTTTGTAATTCTATTTAATATTAAGTTTAAATCCTCACTTTTGTACATGACCAAATTGCATGTTTGTTGTTCCAAATTCTTGTTTACAACAGAAACATTGATCTGATATTGTTGGATTCCATTCTTTTAACTTTTGTGGTGTCACGTATAATCTATGTAGCCAATTGTATTGTATCATACGAAACCAAGTATTAATTGTATTACTCATGGTTCCTGTGCATAGTTCCTCCAATGTTTCGTTCTTTATTCGCATTTTTAAATCTTTTTCCCAATTCTGTTTAGATTTGTACATTGCTTCATCAATTTCCTTGTATTGCAATTTGCTGTACATATTTGTAATAATTTTTTTATATTATCGCAGTATCTGTAATTAAGTATTCAAAACAGCTACTCTCAGTTAATCTTAAGCTAGTTCCCAATTTTTCTCTTAAATATGTTTTCAACTGATAGTATGAAAATATTGTACGATGTGATATTCCTTATTTATCTTTTCACTGTTCAAATGTTAATAAATTATTTCTCAAAAATGCAATCTTTTATTCTTCTAAGTCCTTTTCTTGCCCATTCCTTAAAAATTAAATTGTCTATTGTAAAAGTGATTAATGGGTTTTACATTAGTAGCATTTTTGGTATTCGCTAATTTATTATCCTTCTTTTCCATGTTTTTAATATATGATGTAGTATTGGTAAATTGTTGTGTTGCACCAGTTTCTCATCCCATTTATAAAGTAAATGTTCCTGGACTTTTTCTCCTACTTTGTAGAATTCCATCTTGATCCAGTCCGGTTTTTCTCTCATCTGATAAAATTCTGATAGATATTTTAACTGTGTTGCCCTATAATAGTTTTTGAAATTTGGTAACTGCAATTTGGTAATCCTCCTTGTTTATACATCCATATTAATTTTTCCAAAGCCACTCTTAATTTTTTTACCCTTCCATAAAAAACTTTCTTATTAATCTATTCAATTTCATAAAAAATTCCCGTCAAGGGAATTGGTAGCATTTGGAACAAATTTGGGAACCATACATAGAGCATATTAGAAACCACCAATTTCAGACCTCTATCTCTTAACGTGATAAGTTACAAGTACAAAAATACTTAACTATGGAATTTTGGACGACACGATTTCTTTTTCGTTTGTGCCATTTTATTATTTATTTATTTTTCTTCTTTCTTTTATTCTTGCTTTACGTTATGGGGGTATGGAGGGTGAGAGGAAGGGGGAAAAATGAAAATGTCACTATATTTTAATGATGAATGTTTGTATATATTGTTATTGACATGGTTCATGGTGAAGTATTAAATTAAAAAAATCATTTTAAAAAAACTAAAAAATCCTCCATCTGTACCACATCTTCTCCAAAGATGAGGCTTTTCATTCAAGGACATCTGAGATGTCCTCCTCCTCCTTCAGAGAATGTGGCTTCTCCTCTACTGGCATTCATTTGGCCCTCAATATCCTGCACATCTACCCTGACACACTTCCCCCACTAGACACAAGGACAGGGCTTTCCTCCCCATCAAACATTCTCCATAATTTCCACCATATACAATGGGAGTGACACCACCAGAAACATCCACCCCTCCCTCCCCTCATCTCTCTGCCTTATGTAGGGATCCACTCTCTCCACAATTACACTCATTACCCCATGGTAGATACCCCCATGTCCTTAGGAAGTGCAATTGCATTTAAACCTCCCTCACCACTATTTAAGGGCCCCAAATGGCTCCTTCAGAGTGAAGTGGCACTAACCTGTAGGGGATAATTTACTGCATCCAGTGCTCTCAACGAGGCCCTCCTCTACATCAGGGAGACTGGACAAAGATTGACATGTCATTTCATTGAGCACCTCTGTGCTATCCCACTGTAAGACAAAGAGGCCACCTGAAATTGGAGAAACAACACCTTTCATTTTGTCTCAGCAGTCTCCAACCAAAGGGCATCAATATTGACATTCAATTTCCATTAACCCCCTCTTCCTGGTCTCTTTTCCAACCCCTCTATCTCCTTTCTTCAAGTTCCTCACCCCTTCTTCTCACAGAGAGCTACCCTTCATTACCCTCTGCTCTCTACCCTGTCACTTCTCCGCTTCTTTTTTTCTACCCTCCTACCAGTATCCATCTGTTATCTTTTCAGATTTATTGTCAGAGCACATACATAACATCATATAGAACTCAGATTCCTTTTTCCTGTGAGTGTGGCAGAATTACCACTAATTGGAACTGCAAAAAATAAACCACACAGAGCGAACATGTAAACAATCAAAAGAACTGTGAACAAATAGCTAATGTAAACAAACTGTGCAATACAGGGAGAGCAAAGAAAATCAATGAAGTGCACAAGTAAGTTCTTAAATGAGTCCCTGATTGAGTTTGTTGTTGAGGAGTCTGATGGTGGAGGGGAAGCAGCTGTTCCTGAACCTGGTGGCGTGAGTCTTGTGGCACCGAGACCTCTTTCCTGATGGCAGCAGCAAGAACAGAGCATGTGCTGGGTGGTGTGGATCCTTGATGATTGCTGCTGCTCTCCAACATGTTACCTCTGTAGATGTAATTCATAGTGGGGGAGGGTTTTGCCTGTGATGTCCTGGACTGTGACCACTACGTTATGGAGGGCTTTACGCTTCGGGGTATCGGTGTTCCAATACCAGACTGTGATGCAGCCGGTCAGCACATTTTCCACCACACATCTGTAGAAATTTGCCTGGGTTTCTGACGTCATACCAAACCTCTGCAAACTCCTGAGGAAGTAGAGATGCTGATGTGGTTTCTTCATGGTGCCATTGGTGTGTTGGGTCCAGGAAAGATCCTCCAAGACAGTGAACCTAACTGTGCTCACCCCTTCCACCTCTGATCCCCCAAGGATCACTGGATTATATACCTCTGGCTTTTCTTTCCTGAAGTTTACAATCAGCTCCTTAGTTTTGGTGACATTTTTGAGTGCAAGGTTGTTGTTGATACACCATTCAGCCAAGTATTCAATCTCCATCCTGTACGCTGACTCATCCCCTTCCTTTATACAACCCACTACCATGGTATTGTCGGCAAAGTTGTAGATGGTGTTATTGTCTTTCCGAGCCACACAGTCATAAGTGTATAGAGCAGGGGGCTAAGAACACAGCTCTGTGGTACTCCTATTACCTTTTACCTGTTAGCCTGTACTTCTTCCCCTTTCTCTACTCTCGTCCTCATTCTTAGAGGATTTCTTATACTTACATTAAACCCATCCATCTATTTATGTTCCGCCCAATCCCTATCTTTCTTCATAGTCTCACTCACACGTTGCAGATGGATGCATTTCATCAAGGAGACTAGTGGCTTTCCTGATTACCCACATCCTGGATGCTATTCCAACTCGTCAGTCCTTACTCTTCCAAATGGCCTTCAATTACCTCATCTGTTTTTACTTGTGCCTTCTTATGAAAACCGTTTTTCTACTGGGTCGCTGTCACAACCAGCACTGCCTCCGAAGCTTCTACTTGCCGAAGCCTTTCAAGCCAAAGCGCAAATTAAGAAAATGGATTTAAGGTATTAACCTTGCAAACCTACCTTAAATGAAACTCTTAGACAACTGTATACTTCTTCAAAATGTTCTTGACACACACACATTCATTAAAAGTACATTGTTTAAAAGGAACACGAGGGGAAACCACCTCATGCAGAGTGTGGCACGAGCTGACAGCTGAACTGGTGAATGCAGCTTTGATATATAGTATATAGACACACACACATACAATGATTAAACTTTGCATGTTAGTATAATTACCACCATTGGTTAATCAACATACTGCTTTGACCTACAATTAAAACTGTTCCATTTCAAAATCCACAAAGATGTAAATTTAGATCATTTCTCTTCCAGGAATCAAAACTTCAAACAAAATACTGGGCGTGCACACAAAGAGAGAAAAACAAATAACATTTCACATCAATAATCTTTTGTTTGGAGTGATGATGTCCAGCATTTATTTTGCATCATTGTTCCTTTCCAACTGACTTATCAAACAAAAACAAAATTGGTCACTGAGAGCAACAGCAAATTGAAATACTAATTTGAATCCATAAAATAAATAACTCCTCCTCCTCCAATAAAAATTCTTTCATAATCTATCAAATGTCAATGTATCATTTTAAATGTTTTTAATCTGGTGAGAGAGGGAGATTTAAGAGATTAATAGTATGCAAAATAGTACGCCATTGCAGGCAAAATCTTCGCTAGGATTCTACTAAATAGAATAATACCTAGTGTCGCCGAGAATATTCTCCCAGAATCACAGTGCGGCTTTCGCGCAAACAGAGGAACCACTGACATGGTCTTTGCCCTCAGACAGCTCCAAGAAAAGTGCAGAGAACAAAACAAAGGACTCTACATCACCTTTGTTGACCTCACCAAAGCCTTCGACACCGTGAGCAGGAAAGGGCTTTGGCAAATACTAGAGCGCATCGGATGTCCCCCAAAGTTCCTCAACATGATTATCCAACTGCACGAAAACCAACAAGGTCGGGTCAGATACAGCAATGAGCTCTCTGAGCCCTTCTCCATTAACAATGGCGTGAAGCAAGGCTGTGTTCTCGCACCAACCCTCTTTTTAATCTTCTTCAGCATGATGCTGAACCAAGCCATGAAAGACCCCAACAATGAAGACGCTGTTTACATCCGGTACCGCACGGATGGCAGTCTCTTCAATCTGAGGCGCCTGCAAGCTCACACCAAGACACAAGAGAAACTTGTCCGTGAACTACTCTTTGCAGACGATGCCGCTTTAGTTGCCCATTCAGAGCCAGCTCTTCAGCGCTTGACGTCCTGCTTTGCGGAAACTGCCAAAATGTTTGGCCTGGAAGTCAGCCTGAAGAAAACTGAGGTCCTCCATCAGCCAGCTCCCCACCATGACTACCAGCACCCCCACATCTCCATCGGGCACACAAAACTCAAAACGGTCAACCAGTTTACCTATCTCGGCTGCACCATTTCATCAGATGCAAGGATCGACAATGAGATAGACAACAGACTCGCCAAGGCAAATAGCGCCTTTGGAAGACTACACAAAAGAGTCTGGAAAAACAACCAACTGAAAAACCTCACAAAGATAAGCGTATACAGAGCCGTTGTCATACCCACACTCCTGTTCGGCTCCGAATCATGGGTCCTCTACCGGCATCACCTACGGCTCCTAGAACGCTTCCACCAGCGTTGTCTCCGCTCCATCCTCAACATCCATTGGAGCGCTTACATCCCTAACGTCGAAGTACTCGAGATGGCAGAGGTCGACAGCATCGAGTCCACGCTGCTGAAGATCCAGCTGCGCTGGATGGGTCACGTCTCCAGAATGGAGGACCATCGCCTTCCCAAGATCGTGTTATATGGCGAGCTCTCCACTGGCCACCGTGACAGAGGTGCACCAAAGAAAAGGTACAAGGACTGCCTAAAGAAATCTCTTGGTGCCTGCCACATTGACCACCGCCAGTGGGCTGATAACGCCTCAAACCGTGCATCTTGGCGCCTCACAGTTTGGCGGGCAGCAACTTCCTTTGAAGAAGACCGCAGAGCCCACCTCACTGACAAAAGGCAAAGGAGGAAAAACCCAACACCCAACCCCAACCAACCAATTTTCCCCTGCAACCGCTGCAATCGTGTCTGCCTGTCCCGCATCGGACTTGTCAGCCACAAACGAGCCTGCAGCTGACGTGGACTTTTTACCCCCTCCATAAATCTTCGTCCGTGAAGCCAAGCCAAAGAAGAAGAGTATGTACTTTTTTTTTAAATCCTTTGAAAAGCAGAGGAGTTTCAGTTCCCTTGTGACTAATGCATTATCACTTGTGAAAGCATTAACAGAACAAATACCACATGCAGTTAAAAAAAACAGCTGAATTCTGGTGAAAGCTGTGTATGCAAGTACTCATTGAACCTTTTCCGATTGACAAAAATTTTTTTTAAAAATCAATAAAACTGCAGAAAATCTGGAAACAAGCAGAAAACGAAACTGCTGGAGACGTGCCAAGCAGGGGCAGTGGAAAGAGAAACAAACTACATTTCAGGGCAGAGTTTTGATATGAACTGGGAGAGAAAAAGAAGTTTGTTTTAGGTGGGGGAAGGGATAAATAGGGAACAGAAATAGCTGTGATAGGATAACATACAACAGTCCCTTGACTTATACTGACCTATTAGGCATGCTCCACTGCCTTGACATTTGCAACACCAAACAAAAAGAAGCACCATCACCACCCAATTAGCCACATTAACTGATTTGACCTGTCCTCACCCTACCACAAACATTTCCTTTATTCTATCCATCTCTCCCCTGCCCGCAGCCCCACACTTTTGCTGCACTTTTCAATTTTTTGCTTGTATTCTTTTGAATTTCAACATCTGTCGATAAAATCAAAAGTAACTTCTATCAATCATTTTTCATTTAGAACCCATAATATTTCTAATTATTGCAATCTTAAATCTTATATGCTGAGATTTGCACAAATTGATACAATGACAATAGCACAGCTTAGTTAATGCGGATCCTTTCCTGGATGATTTATTTTACATTAGCAGGTACAAAACCAGATAATTGTTCTTTTTTGCAGAGTAAACAACTATAGACAATTAAATCTATAATAAATAGATGGTTGTCTCACTGAGACTACGTGAACATTAGTGAAAATAATTGATTCGTTAGCATTATCAGTTTTTATGGTTACTTTAAAACTTAGTACCACTCAACATCCATCCAATCACTGGAAACAAACTGTTCTTACATTTTGGACAGGCTCTTGGAAGGGCCAAGACAAGGTTTTAAAGAACAGTCACTGTTCTTGGTTGGCTTCCATGTAGCCTGTTGCCACTGCGGATATTAACAAGCACAACTTTATGAGCTAATTTAAATAGCTTCCATCACAGCAGTCTGATGCTTTAGGAGTTATGCCATGGGAATGCTGATGTCCTAATGCAATGCTTTGTCAAATTGACTTCATGATTACTACCATCAACTTTGTTCCATTCCTGCCATCAAAGATGATGCCAAGGATTCCACTGTTGAAGTAAAGAGAAAGTCAAGTTATCCATTAAAGTCTTCATTTATCTTGAATATAAACAATCCAATTACAATTTTAAAGGATTCCATTTGGAATGGAAATTTCTATCCTGACGCTTACATTTTAATTTCAACGTTTCACCTCAAAATTTCTTATCTCACACATTTCAAATTTTATGTTCTTCACCCTTTCAACTATTGAAATATGAGAAATGTGGCACGTACTTGTTTGATGTGACTAAACCAGAAGCAAGGGAAAATTTGAAAAACTGGAACTTCTTTCCTTAGAATTTAGGAGATGTTAGGGTACAGTACTTTCAATTGTCAAGATATTTAGATATTCAGGGAATCAAGGGATACATTTTTAGGTAGCTATGCCTGCCTTTTTGTTGGATACGTGGAGCAATCCATGCTGTAAGTTGACACAGCCATGGCTCCTAAACTCTTCCTCCATTGCATTGGCAACTATGTAGGTGCACCCCCAGTGAGCTTGTCAATGTTATCAACTTTGCTGCTGCATTTCACCCTGACCTCAAATTCACAGTCCATCTGTGGCAACACTCTTCCCTTTCTCAGCCTCTCTGTCTCCATCTTGGGAGATAAACCTTCTACAGACAATTTTTACAAATCCATAAACTCCTACAGTTACCTAGAAAACCCTTCTTCACGTCCTGTTCCCTGCAAGGATTCTATTCTGTTCTTTCAATGCCTCCATCTCCATTGCATCTGCTCCCAGGATGAGATCTTCCATTCCAGATCATCCATGATGAACTCCTTGCTCAAAAATCGTGGCTTCCCTTCTAATGCCGTCAACTCAGCCCTTACGCGGATCTCCTCAATTTCCCACACATCTGCCTTAGCCCCCCACCTTGCCTCTTCTGCTCACCTACCACCCCACCTGCCAAGACATACAACGTATCATCCTCTGCAATTTCCACCACCGACAATATGATCCCACCACCAGACACATCTTCCCCTTTCTGTCTTCCACAGACTACTCCATGAATCACTCATCCCTTCTGATTAATCGCCACCTTGGTACCTACTCCTGTGACTGGAGGAAATGGTACATTTCCTCCCACACTACCATTCAGGGCCCAAATCAGTCTTTCCAAGTAACGCTTCAGTTGGGAATGCTTCTGGTGCTCCTGTTGTGACCTTCTCTCCATTGGAGACATGACGCAGACTGGGATATCATTACATTGAACACCTTCCCCCTATCCGCTGCAATAGCGGCCAACTATTTCAGTTCCATGCCCATTTCCCACACCAACATGTCTGTCCATGGCTTCATGCATTGCCAGACTGAGCCCTCCTGCAAATTGAAGGAACCATAACTCATTCTGTCTGGGCACTCTCCAACCGGATGGCATTAACATCAATTTCTCTGGTTTCTGTTAGGTCCCTCTCCTGTCTCCCTCTCCTTCTGTCTCAGTTCCTTCAGCTGCCTACCCCTCCCCCATCAGCTCTTTTCTCTTCTGCCCTTCTACCCTTATCCACCTATGACTAATTGGCTGTTAGCCTATCCCTTCCTCCCTCCTCTCCCCACCTTTTCATCCAGGTGCCTGTCTGTTTTTTGCTCATACCTTATTGAATGGCTCAGCATCAAAATGTTGTTTATATACAGTATCCTTAGCATCCTATGGACCCTACAAGACCTGCTGAGTTTCTCCAGCACTTTTGTGTATTAAACAGGTTAAAAATCAACAGAGTTTATTCAATGGCAAAGGAGAAAGAAGGGGCTTTAATACCCTCTGCAGTTTCCAATTATATGATGTTTTAAGGTGTTTACATTACGAAGGGCATAATTGCACAACTATAAAATGTTATTTGAATCTTTTGAAGGCAAGAACAAAGATACAGGCCTTAAAATGAAACAGATCAATGGAGATGAATGAGAGAAACTTTCATCCCCCTTGTATAGAGCTTACTTTGGAGTTGGACTTGACTATGTCAATGTATAATATAATTAAAGGGTGAACAAAAGGGATGGAAAAGTAGATTCTATAGGTTTAGAATTAATACTTGGTTTACAGAGAATGGAAATTAGGTTTTGTTCTCGGTTTACATCAGTTTCTTTCCTCAACAGCCTGTTCCCACACCATAATCATTGCATCCTGCAACCATAAGAATGAAGACACAATCCACAGAGAAATCCCTGATCCACTTCTAAATTGCTTTTCTGGGGGGAATTTAATGTGGACTAATGCGAGGTGTTGCACTTTGGTCGGTTAAACAGGACAGAACTTGCACAGTGAATGGTAATGCCCAAGAGTATGTTGTCGAACAGAAAGGCTTGGGGGCTACAGGTGCAAAACTCCATCAAAGTGGCGACATGGGTAGACAAGATGAAAGGGTGAAGAATTAATTTGGCATGCCTGCCTTCAGCAGTCAGAGCATAAGAGTATTGGAGTTTCTTCACTACTTTTGTGTAGGGCACTCTTCCCCAGCATCTGCATTTTTCTTGTTGAACTTGATAAGGGTACATGATCAGCAAGGTATTTTAAAGCTGGAAAGTACACAGAAAAGATTCACAAGAATGCTGCCAGGACTGGTAGGCTTGAATTATGAGGACAGGTTGGATCAGCTGGGACTTTATCAGTTTGTTGAGCACCTCGGCTCTGTCCCCTGCAATAGTGTGGATCTCCCAGTGGCCACCCATTTCAATTCCCCATCTCATTCCCTTGCTGACATGTCCATAGTTTCATGCACTGCCAGACTGAGACCACCCACAAATTGGAGGAACAAAACCTTATTTTCCAATTTGGCACCCCCGCCCCTCCCCTCCAACCAGATGGCATTAACATCAACTTCTCTGGCTTTCATTAACCACCCCCCCACCTCCCCCCAACTTTTGTGGTAGAAAATCAGACATGATTGTAAAAGTGTAAAGCAGTCTCAATTTTCATTTACTGTATCTCAATTTTCCTTGTATGACTACCAATTGGCCCATCGAGTTATGTAGGCTTACAAAATACTTCCTTCAATTGCATTCCTCGGTCATTGTAACCTATTCTCTCACATATGCCCATCACAATGCTTTTAAGTGTAGTAAACTCACTGACAAATTCGACAATTTAAAAAACTAAGCATATACTTACAATGAGGAAATGAGCCTCGACAAACAGCCTTGTTTAGTACCGTCACCAGAAACATGTGACAGTTTTTGAAGTCAGATTCCATTTTCTCAATAGATTCAATCCTTAAAAAAAAAGGTGGTCACATGTAAATGAACTCAATGACAAATTCCACAGAGGAGAAAAGGCTGTTTTCTAAATATTTCTCCATGAAATATATAGAAGTTATTTCTACAGATATCTCTCAAGATTGGAATATCATGACATAATCTTCAATTTATTCCATCCTTTCAGTGTTCTATAATCATTCAGTTCATTATTTTGGTGCTAAGAAGCCTTAAATAAAGAAATTACAAGTTTTCTTCTGTTGCTCAACTGCAAAACAAAGTGTACAAATAACATTAAGTGGTTATTAAAATCATTTTTTAGAATTGGATGACATCTGATAAATGCAGAAATTGAAACTCTGAAGCCATGATCAAAAACAATCACCGAATTTGAATCCGATACCTGGAGCACCAGAATTAATTGGGTGGTGCGAGAACTATGACCTTGCTCTCAAAGTCACGTCGACCAAGGAGCCTTTTGTTGATTTTTGGAAGGAAAGACCGAGGGATCAACTCTCTGCATTGATGGGACAGAAGTGGGGAGAGTTAGAGTCTTCTGGGTGTCCATATTTCTTGAAGCCAGCACATCGAGGCAACCATGAACCAGGCACACCAACATTTTTACTTTTCCTAGGAAAATACTCCATCAAACTGTGGAAAGCATACTGACTGATAACATTGCACAACTATAACTATAACTGCTTTGGGAATTCAAATTCCAAGACTGAAGGCGGCTCCAGAAGATAGCAAACATAACCAGGTCCATCACAGGCTATGACCTCCCATCCATTGAATGCATCGATGTGAGGCACTTCCTCCAGAAGGCAGCTAACACCAGAAAGGACCCCATCACCCTGGTCACAACCTTTTCTCACTGCTAGCTTTTGATAGAAGCTGCAGGAACCCCTAGGTTCAAGAACAGTTTTTTTTAACCAACAACTATCTGGCTCTTGTATCTCCTCTTGTTTCACTAATCAGGGACTGTTCCAACACCACAAATGGACTGTCTACCCTATTGCAAAGTTGCTTCTTATTTTTATGCATCAGGACACCTGCAAATATTTAATAACTATCTATCTTTTGTATTTATTGTCTCTCTTTAATTCAATTAAATATATTATTGTTTTTTTAAACAAAACACTCATTCGCCTTCAGCAATTTAAAATGTCAATACAGGTACACAATCTTTTATCTGGACATCTAAAATCCGGAAAGCTCCAAAAACTCGCATTTATTTTTTTCATGGTGCTGGTACAGCGGAGGGAGGGGTGGGGGAAGAGAAAGAGAGACAGAGAAGAGAGAGAGAGAAAAGAGAGAGAGAGACGGCAGCGCGACTCGGGCGGACGGAGGAGAGAGACGGCAGCGCGACTGGAGGGAGAGAGACGGCAGCGCGACTGGAGGGAGAGAGACGGCAGCGCGACTGGAGGGAGAGAGACGGCAGCGCGACTGGAGGGAGAGAGACGGCAGCGCGACTGGAGGGAGAGAGACGGCAGCGCGACTGGAGGGAGAGAGACGGCAGCGCGACTGGAGGGAGAGAGACGGCAGCGCGACTGGAGGGAGAGAGACGGCAGCGCGACTGGAGGGAGAGAGACGGCAGCGCGACTGGAGGGAGAGAGACGGCAGCGCGACTGGAGGGAGAGAGACGGCAGCGCGACTGGAGGGAGAGAGACGGCAGCGCGACTGGAGGGAGAGAGACGGCAGCGCGACTGGAGGGAGAGAGACGGCAGCGCGACTGGAGGGAGAGAGACGGCAGCGCGACTGGAGGGAGAGAGACGGCAGCGCGACTGGAGGGAGAGAGACGGCAGCGCGACTGGAGGGAGAGAGACGGCAGCGCGACTGGAGGGAGAGAGACGGCAGCGCGACTGGAGGGAGAGAGACGGCAGCGCGACTGGAGGGAGAGAGACGGCAGCGCGACTGGAGGGAGAGAGACGGCAGCGCGACTGGAGGGAGAGAGACGGCAGCGCGACTGGAGGGAGAGAGACGGCAGCGCGACTGGAGGGAGAGAGACGGCAACGTGACTCGGGCAGATGGGGGGGCAGAGAGACGGCAGTGTGACTGGAGGGAGAGAGACGGCAACGCGACTGGAGGGAGAGAGACGGCAACGCGACTGGAGGGAGAGAGACGGCAACGCGACTGGAGGGAGAGAGACGGCAACGCGACTGGAGGGAGAGAGACGGCAACGCGACTGGAGGGAGAGAGTCGGCAACGCGACTGGAGGGAGAGAGACAGCAACGCGACTGGAGGGAGAGAGACGGCAGCGTGACTCGGGCAGACGGGGGGACAGAGAGACGGCAGTGTGACTCGGGTGGGCGGGGGGGTGAAGAAAGAGACAGATGAGAGAGAGAGAGAGAGAGAGAGAGAGAGAGAGAGAGGGAGAGAGAGAGAGAGAGGGAGAGAGAGACGGCAGCACGACTCATGTGGGTGAGGGGGAGAGAGACGCCATTGCAACTGGAAGGGGGTGGAAATGGCAGAACAATTCGGGTGGGCTTAAATCTGGGGCAGCTAGCTTTTGTTCTGAAATCCGGAAAAATCCGAAATTCGGAACACACTGTCTCCCAAGGGTTCAGGATAAAGGATTGTGTACCTGTACATATGTACACTTACAATGTATCTGACAATAAACATGAAATACATGAAAAAATTGATATATGACAATAAAATTTCATTATAACCATCACCATCCCCACCTCAAAGTGATTATTAATTCAGGCCCTAATTAATATTCAATCAGAAAGAGATTGATTTGCAGTAAATTGGTTCTATGTTTCCCATAGTGGGGTGTCCAAAACTGTACACTATGCTCCAAATGCAGTCTCAGCAACGTCCTGTACAGTTGGATCATGAGCTCACTATTCCTGTACTCTTCAGATAAAGACAATCTTTAATAAATTCATAAACAATCGGAAACTGATTCATTATGTACTAATCCCATTAAGTTAATTTTAAAGACTCCGAAATGCACATCATAGGCAACAACTATTTTCGGTCAATCTCGTCAAAGTTGAGATTTTGTCCGGTGTGAGCGGTGCAAGGTGCTTGCACGGAAACAAGATGATCAAAATCTTTTGTATCCTCAGATATTTACAACCTACATGGAATATGGGATTTTTACAGGCACTTCTGCAGCTAAACAACGAAAAATAAAATTTTAAACGCAGCAATTGCAAACATTTAAAGATGTTTAAATTGCCAAAAATAGAATTAAAAATGCATTACTTACTTTGAAAGTCCTAAACTAGTTTGCCAACGATCTGCAAACATTAGAACCAAATTCAAAACTTTCATGATTGCTTCCTTCACAAAGCTTATCTGAAAAAAAATCATATTTTATTAAATACCGTCATCAACAGTATAAGCTTCGATAGCTCAGTGGTTACAGGACTGGTCTTGTAAACCAGGGGTTGCGAGTTTGTTCCTTAAAGAATTTCATGTGTGTTACATTCTAAATTAGTATTTTGTGACAATAATGGAACCTTTACCCCTTTAGCTTACTATAACTGGAATATAATAAGCAGATTTTAAAGCATTTAAAAAAACAAATCAATTACTTACTGGCCAAATTTATAACAGAAACAACTTCTCATTAAATTTACCCTAAAGTTGATAAATCATTCAAATTAAAGATTTTCATTAGTCATTATATGGTTAACAAGTGCTTAAATAGACAAATGACAAAGGAGGAAAAACCCAACACCTAACCCCAATCCACCAATTTTCCCCTGCAACCACTGCAACAGTGTCTGCCTGTCCCGCATCGGACTTGTCAGCCACAAACGAGCCTGCAGCTGACGTGGACATTACCCCTCCATAAATCTTCGTCCGCGAAGCCAAGCCAAAGAAATAGAATTGTACCATTAAACAGAACAATAAACAAACTTACCTTTTCCCGCAGTAAACAACGATCATAAATTGTGGATAGGTATCTGTAATGAATTTTTATCAGTTGGTCCAAATCCTTGGCTTCCTCAATTTGGTGCTGAAACTCCAGACCTGTACTATGTAATATCTGAAAATACAGTGAACAACAATTGGTTTCCATTAGTTATTCAGTAGTCAATATTACAAAACACATGAACATTGCAGTGACCAATCACAACTATGAATAAAAAGAATCATGGATCTTAAACCTGAAAATTAAAAATAACAAGTCAAAATTAACATGACAATTTCTTTTTAATTACACAAGATTTGTTTTCACAATATATGACAATAAATATAATTGAATTCAAATAAATTTATAGTAAATGATTTCTTGGATGTAGAAATCTTTCAATTGCTTTGGGATTCAATTCTGATGTTATTTGTCAATATAGGATTCTTTTTAATCAAACAAGACCATCCCAAAACCACTATTTTATCTGTCCTCTGGTTTGAATTTGGAAGAACTTGATGAACAAAAGTTCTCCAGGGTTTCAGATATGCAAAGCACAAGTATTTGGAATTGTTGCATTAAAATTTTATTTTTCGTTGTTTAGCTGCAGAAGTGCCTGTAAAAATCCCATATTCCAGGTAGGTTGAAAATATCTGAGGATGCTGATACAATTTTTCCATAGATCATTTGCACCATTCAATTTATCTTTATTTTATTATATCTGTTTCACCAGACCTGAAAAAATAAGAGGTCACCATTTAAAACAGAGATTAGATAAAATCTAATCTCTGGGGTGAAGTGGAAACAAAATTTTAAACTGTGAACAGAGTTTAACATTTATGAATTTCACAAGGCTTTGGTGCTTGAAAATTCACGGTTACGACTCAGGAAGGTTCTTGTCGGTTTTCAGAGAGAGATTTGTTGCTCATTCCACACCCACAACTGATTCCTTTAGATCAGCCCCTTCAGTGTCTTGCCGAAGAAACTTGCTGCATCAGGGTTTTCCAGATGATAACCTCCTTCTTTCAGGTCACCACAGAGTTCCTTTTTTGTTTCTCTTATTTCAAGTGAAACATTAGGCAGCCAGTCCTTTCCTCTTGCATGAACCACAAGGGCTTTGACCAGGCTGAACTAAGCATTCACAACACATCTTCAAAATGGGGTTTTTCCACAAGCTTGTCAGCTTGTCCTGTTCCAGTCCCAGCTGCTGCTGCTGAACTGAATTCTCTCTCTGAGAAAAGCGTTTGACTTTCTCCTTGCATCACCACATAACCCTCTTAGAACATCACAATGCACCGCTCCAAACCTAATCCTCGAGTTTTCACGTGTTGCTTTTCAAAACAACAATCCATTAGTGAAGTCTCTTTAGTATTTTAAATGAGATCTGTTTTGAAGTGTTTGTATGTGACCTGCACTAAAAACCTTCCCCAATTTATCTCCTTTAAAACCTATCTATTTACAGTATAAAATATAACAATCTGTCACATTAGTGCCTACAGTATCATTTTTTTCCCTGTCATTTTTTATCGTTTTACCCACATTCTATTTCCCTGCTTCAGAATCTCCTTTGTCAATGTAAAGACCCTTTCCATCTATTCAATCTAGATCTTTACATTTTAAATATCTCCATCAGTTCCCTTCATAACCCCCTTTGTACCAAGGAAAACAATCCTAGCTACACTTGTCTCTACATAAATCCTTGGCATTACTTTGGTAACTTGCTTCTGCCTCCTGACAGAAGTTTTTAATCTCGTTCCCTCAAGTGCAGTGCCTAAATCAGACAGATGTCAAAATAGTGTTATCATGGTTCATGTGGACTTATTTGTTCTTGTATCTACTCAAAGCACCGAACACTGTATGTTTTAAAATGTTTGGTGTCATCTAGAAATGTGGAAATTTTATTCTTTATAGCCATGTCTGAATCATTAATATACACAGTACTATGAAATGCACTCTTCCTTGTATTGAACCATGGGAACTTAAATGTTCAAAAACAAACCTTCCTCAAACTTCCTCAAAATCTTTTTTTTTAAGTCATACAGCTGTTAACAGGCCATTTCAGCCCACGAGTCCGTGCTACCCAATTTACATTACATTAGGTTTTGAACAGTGGGAGGAAACCATAGCTCGCAGAGAAAACACACGTAGTTACGGGGAGAACATACAAACTCCTGAATGAAGACACCTCTTCGATGAAAGAAGAAACTCTATCAATATCCTTCAATTTTGAAAAAAAAAAAGCCCTCCCTTCAACCGCTTCACTCCAATAAGAACAAACCTAGCCTATTTTCTAAGCGAATGAAATTTGGAAGGCACTGCTGCATCAGGGTTTTCCAGATGATAACCTCCTTCTTTCAGGTCACCACAGAGTTCGTTTTTTGTTTCTCTTATTTCAAGTGAAACATTAGGCAGCCAGTCCTTTCCTCTTGCATGAACCACAAGGGCTTTGACCAGGCTGAACTAAGCACAAGAAGTCTCATGATAATTAGGTGAACAAGTGAAATCCTGTGGTAGAGTAAGCTCTAGCCTTAGCACTGGAAAAGGCGATTAGTAAAGTTAATTAAAGTCCATTGGAGTCATGGTGAGATAAAGGGATTACTTTCATGCTGAATGATTTTCTCTAATGTGAAAACTACCTGTCACCGCCAGTTTTTCCTTTTGAAGAGGTACAACAAAATAACAGGCCTTTTGGCCCACATGCCTACTAATTCGGTACATCTTTAAAATGTGGGAGGAAGCCAGAGCATCCAGATGAAACTCTTGCAAACATGGGGAGAACATGCAAACTCCTTACAGACAGAGCTGAGTTTTGAAGACGGATTGCTGGATCTGTAATAGTTCTGCACTATTTCCAATCCTTGCTGCTGCCACCCTTTTTATTCTATGGCCTTATTTCTTGATGACGACTCTATTTGGCAGCACCTAACCCATGGATATATCAATAAGATTTGTTCAACAGATTTCGCTTCCACCAGCGTTGTCTCCGCTCCATCCTCAACATTCATTGGAGCGCCTTCATCCCTAACATTGAAGTACTCGAGATGGCAGAGGCCGACAGCATCGAGTCCACGCTGCTGAAGATCCAGCTGCGCTGGGTGGGTCACGTCTCCAGAATGGAGGACCATCGCCTTCCCAAGATCGTGTTCTATGGCGAGCTCTCCACTGGCCACCGTGACAGAGGTGCACCAAAGAAGAGGTACAAGGACTGCCTAAAGAAATCTCTTGGTGCCTGCCATATTGACCACCGCCAGTGGGCTGATATCGCCTCAAACCGTGCATCTTGGCGCCTCACAGTTTGGCGGGCAGCAACCTCCTTTGAAGAAGACCGCAGAGCCCACCTCACCGACAAAAGGCAAAGGAGGAAAAACCCAACACCCAACCCCAACCAACCAATTTTCCCCTGCAACCGCTGCAACCGTGTCTGCCTGTCCCGCATCGGACTTGTCAGCCACAAACAAGCCTGCAGCTGACGTGGACATTTACCCCCTCCATAAATCTTCGTCCGTGAAGCCAAGCCAAAGAATATATTTAGCTCCACTCAACAGGGTTAGCAGAGGTTTTCGGAATATTTCCTGAAAGCTATTAAATGCCGAGGATGACAGACTTTAAAATTAAAGTTCAATACTTTTAAAATTAGCTCAACATACCACAAAAGTTGAATCCTAGTAAATTCATTCACATTAAATTGGATTTGTAGTGATATCAGTATATAACAATGTTCCATTGCAGACAGATATATGCAATGCTATTAAACATAATTAAACACAAACCAAATTTAATATGAATGAGGTAGAGGTGGTTGAACATCAAACTATACTGCTGTCATATAGGAATTTTCGGATAACAAAATTCCAATTATTTTTTCAATAATTTGCCTGTACCTCCATCAACAGGGTTAAAACTGGTTTAGGTTTATTTATCTAAAAGAGCAATGACAACAATTTCCAAGCATTAAGTGCCAAAAGGTTTACAAACCATAAACAAGTAGGGAAAAACTGAATTGGGGCTTAATTTACTGCTCTTTTGAATTTAGAATGTCAAGACTCAAAGTTGTACAATATTTCTTGTGTTGCAGGCAAAAAAAACAGTGGCCACTTTATATTTTTGTATTAGCCTAAATAAATGGCATCTGGAGTTCAGAAGGAGAACCAAGATAGGAACATGAACTTCACAATAGGTGCCATAAATGAACAAAATTTCTCTTTCACAACTCTACCCATTTATACATTATAATGTTCAAAGGAAGGTAAACTCTCTTTGAACAACAATGACAAAAAGAGAAGACTGTTAAGAGTAAATTATATAGGAAAAGGTACCCAAAATTAAAGGCAGTAACAAACTAATATGCAAATGATCTCGTATATTAAAATAACTTTAAGCTGGAAAAGAAAGCTTTCATAAAGTTAACACATTAAAGGCAAATACCAGGAAAAACAATAAATTATGTAAAAAATTGTTGGGAAGAGAGAATGTCTTGTACTACATTATACCAATTACTGTAATAATTTAACTTATCCTGTTTACAAATAAAGCCTCACCCTAGTCATTATGTAATTATGCAGACTGTTGACGAAGTGCATGAGTTTAACTCTCAGCAGAAACATCGTGTGAATTTGTTGTCTAACCGATGACATCCTCTGCACTTGAAACGGCCAACTGGAATCCTCAAGCAGAGTTGCTCGAGGTTTATCACAAGGTTCATCACATTCTGCAATAGCATATAGTTTGAACAATAAGTAAATATAACATTTAAATTTCACAATTCACAGACAACATTATAGCTGCAAGGTAAAAAACAAAATCTGGGAGAACTTGACAAATCTTTTATACCTAATTTATTGGATTATTTTCTTCAACTCTGCAAATTATATTGACCATAGATAAACTCGACCCAAAAATTGTTGGAGAAAAATAAACCCACAAGATTAGATTTGGAGAGTAAAAAAAAACGGCTAAAAAACAATCAAGAAAGATATTCTCGAATTGATTTCTTCTTCACTAATTGAGGAACATAAAAATGGTAACTACTGCTGACTGCTGTAGAGGAGGTTTTTAGTGAGTCAGTTGATCAAGCTTATATTTTTCTTCGTGTATACACCAATAAGAAATACCTTCAAGTTTAAACTTTAAAAATATATCTTTACCAAAACCTTTCAAAAGGGAAAACAAAAGACTTTTTACCAACATTACACATACCATTTCAAAACTCCATCTATCTTACTATATAGCAGAGTAGGTACAAATAGCTGATTGGCCAGAACCTGTTCCTGTTTCTTATGTTATTGTCAGCTGCAGCAATTTACATTTGTACTTCTAGTACAATTTCTAAAACTCAAATTGATCACACAACAAAAACAAATCCACCTCTGGAGGTTTAAAACCAGAAATGATTCAAATTGTAGCAAATTCCTTTCAGCTCCAGAGAACTACATAGAATGAAATAAAGCACACAGGTTGCAAATGCAGATTTTTTTTTATTCAAGTAACTTCATGGAAATCAAACAGCCCAAATTCAGCTTCAACACACACACAAAAAAAAACATCCTAAAGGAATGGCACTGGAAGGAATTAAGACACATTCATTGTACAACTGTTGGCGGTAGTTCAATGAGCAAGAGAGTGGGCCTCTGTAAGTACCATATCTTTAAAGCTGATGATAATCACTTACATCGATCTCCACATAGATCAAGAGGACAAAAGTATTTTAAATTTAAACCAGCAATGCTCATTCTAGTAACGCAGCTCTGGAGACAAAGCCACTCTTAAATACTCAAATGAAGGAAAAAGTATTTTCATTCAGCCATTTGGTCCTTCAAATCTCCTCAACCATTCAATAAAATCATAACTGTGGACTTACCCACCTGTTCCGTATAAACTTCAAATCCCCCCATTGTTAAAAAATTCAACGAGGCAACCTCCACTGCTTCCTTTGGCACTACTCTCTGGGTAAAGGAGTTCGTCCTCATCTCCATCCTAAATCTATTCCCCCGCATCTTCAGGCTATGTTTCCTAACATCACCTGTCAATGGAAACAACCTCTCTGCTTCAATCTTATTTATTCATTTCATAATTTTGTTTGTCTCTATAAGCTTTTTCCTCACTTCTTCTAACTTCAAATGACTCTAGACCCAGGCAATTCAATACCTTAGCAAAGGATAACCTCTTCATTCTCCAAATCAGCTGTTGAACCTCCTTTGAGCAGCCTCTAAAGCTGGTAAATCCTTTCTCAAGTAAGGAGACCAGAACTGCACAAATACTCCATGTTCAGCCACAATACCATTTAACCATTAATTTATTAAAACATATTAATGTTTTTATAATGTTAGAGGACATATTAATTTTTACCTGAAAGGATACTACAAGTAAATATTTCAAAGGAAAACTAAGTCCAACATACCATCAAACCTTAGAACATCAAGACTGTATTTGGCCCACTTAATTTGCAACAGAAGTATGAACACTTGATTATAAATCTTCTGGCATTCAGAGCTGATAACAATATCAACAGGCCAAGGAACCTTTTTTCAGAGAGAAAAAAAATATGTAACCATTTGAGGAACATCGTCACCAATTCAAAATGATAATTCTCAGATGTTGATAATTTTGAACACACCTTGTAGCTCAATGTGAGACCATCAATGGAGTGCACAGGAAGTCTCTTTTTGACAATGTCAATATTTTCTAGATAAATAGACAACCTAGAAAAGAAAGTTAAAAAATAGAATGAAACATTAAGCAAAGCTATGAACTTTTCCAAGTCACAAATGTAATGTGTTTTGGAAAATAATTAGCCACTGGAGTCCAACTGCATAACAGCGGATAGTCACACCCAAAAAACTTGGGTGGCAGACTCAATTTGTCAAGTAGATTGTCAAGAGTATCATGGTAAAGGCTGAAATTTAAAACTGCCATTACAAACATTAGGGATATTCTTATTTACAGGTTATGCTTCTAGTCCACTGCAAAGAAACTTTTCAACATCCACTGTAAATGTGTGGAAAAGAAAAAGTGTATATCATGGCTATTGTGATTTATGGTGTGAAAAATAAAAAATTTAAAAAAAAAAAAAAAAAAAAAAAAAAAAAAAAAAAAGAAACTTTTCAACATCCAGATCTGGAATAAAATTTTAAAGAATAGGAAATAAATTACAATCAATTTATTTAAATGTAGTTCTCCATAGTACATCAATCTTGAAACTATGCTGGTTAACATAGGTTCAACCTCAAAAGTTTCTATGGTACTATTTGAAGAAATTAAATTATCAGGGCACAATCAGATCTCAACTCTCATTAAAAAATAGGTTAAAGGTCAGTCAACCTCTATTTTGAAAGATCCTGTGCATAGATAGGTTGCTGGCGGGCTGATGCAAGATTTAATGGTTGTACATCATGATTTATCAACTCAATTATAAATGCTCATTTTTTTCTTTCCATGCAACATTCTCTCAGGGGGAAACAGTATCTTTACATGGTCGTAATAACAGAAGTTTGGTGGTCCTTTAGGTTCATGTTTAGTACAGAATGAGCTGAAGGATCTGTTTTTCTGCTGGACAACTCTTTCTAACTTAAAACCAATGCTGGAGAAACTCAGCAGTCTTCTTTATGTAAAAGATACACAACCAACACTGATGAAAAGCTCAGGCCCAAAAAGATGGTTCTGTATCTTCTTCTTTGCCATATAAAGAACACTTGTTTGACCTGTTGAGTTTCTCTACATTGTGTTTTTCCTTCAATCGCAGTGACCGCAGACTTTCATATTTTACTCCTCTCTTTCTAATTTAAAACTGCAGTGAAAATCCAGAGTGAATATGTAGATAGGAAATAATTAAATTTCACTATTAAAAGGTTCTGATTTCATCTTCACTGATGCTGGAGGACAAGCAGATTATTTCCTCTATTTTTAATTTCACATTTTCATCGTCTGATTTTTATTTTTGCTTTTAGAAATGATCAAATTAATCTGCCTCTAAATTTAAGGAACCACCAAAACACTGAACGGAGTGATAGGAATCTCTCTCAGATAATTTCTGCAAGGATTAATTTTTTTTTAAAACATATATCTTCAAGACCATTCAGTCCTTACCATATAGAAATTAGCCTTAATGATCTGAAAAAAATTGATACAACCTTCCCTACCTTAGTTCTTAAAAGTATATATATCAAAGCAATTGATCATGCAGCAAAACAGACCCAATTTTGTATTTAAGTACGGAAACAGTCCTCTCACCCTATAATGTATCCATCCATTCCTTTCTCGGTTTCGAATTTAAGCTCCCCTCAAGTGCATTTATGCTGATTAATTTAATTTTTTAATTCTAGCAGCAAGTTCATCATTATAACCACTCTGGATAAAAAACATATTCCCAATTCCATAATAGATGTTCTAGTGACTATTTTAAATTTCCAGTTTGAATTCCGATCATCTCTTCGATTAAACACCTTCTTGAAATTAAAAAGCATGTGAATTTACCGAGAGCTATCTTCAGGGTAGCGTTGCCCAACTGCCTCTTGTAATCGGGCATTTAAAAATGACAAGTGTTGCCAGGATTCTTTCTCCTTTACTTTTCCAAAAATTGCTACGTAGAAATCATACATGGTCTCTCCAGCCTCCAAAAGGAAGAAATTTCTCATGGCTTGGAGATATTCCACAAGCCTGAAAGGAAAAGCAGATACCATATATTTATCACATTTTAGTCTTTAAAACACCTTGCCTTCAAAAAGTGGTAAAGTAGCAGTAGCCAGAGCCAGGATAGAACACAATGAGGGTGAATTTCAGGTACATAGCACATACAGTGTTTTTACTTCAATCACTGTGCCTCTATAGCCAAGTTTAAAATTTCATAGCACCTCTGTTCTCTTTTCCACTGCCAACTGCTCCATGTGAAGTCTGAAGAAGGGGTATCTTCCTACACTGTTAACTGGGCAGAAAATATTGCTAACTGCATCAGAATATAGTAAGTCTTGGATGATTGTAACCTGGAGTTGCAGTTCAAGTATTATATGTGGTAATTCATTGTGCAACAGGTGAGGTCATTTTTAAATAGAAATTTATTTTTAAATAGAAATCAACATGGAAAAATCTAATTATAACATAGAAAGCTCAAGAAATCATTTAAGATGCACTTGTAAATATCTTTTGTGAGAATTAAAGACCAAGTTAGGTACCCTCTTAATTTTAGGGCCTATTTAGAATATAAAGCTTGATTATTAACTATATATTCTTTCACAAGATATAGGAGCAGAATTAGCCCAATTGGCCCATCGAGTCTGCTCCACCATTCTAATCATGTGCTGATCCATCCATCCACTCATCCCCACTCCTAGGCTTTTTTCCCCATAACCCTTGAATGCCCTTACTAATCAAATATCTGTCAATTTCTGTCTTATCTACCTTGTTTTCACAACCACCTATGTCAACAAGTTCCACAGACTCATGTCCCTCTGACTATAGAAATTTTTCTCTGTTTTAAATTTATGCCTTTTTATCCTGAAGTTGAGCCCTCTTGTCCTATTCTCCCCTATCATGGGAAACAACCTTGCCACATCTACTTCATCCAGGTTTTTCAACATTCGAAATGCCTCTGAGGTCCTCCCTCATCCTTCTGTACTCCAAAAGTGTCAAACAAATTGTGCCAATTAACCCAACACTTGACTTGTTTTTCCTTCTAAAGTGCAATTTACTGAAGTGTCAGATATTTGAGCTTTTATTGCAGATTGTATGCAAGCTTACAAAACAGTCAAACAATTTATACTTAATACCTTTAATTCAATAGTTTGTATCACCTAATTTATCGCAAAACTAACATGTTATTTTAATTTGCTTATGGAGGGATTAATATTTACAGCATCTAAATGTGTAGGACCAATAAACATTTTTTTTCTCTTACTTGTAATCTGTCTTTAGAGTTTGCATTAATTTTCCACAACATTCCAGGTACCGTTTCTCAATGTGAGGATACAAACAGGAGCGAAGTGTGAGCTCAAATGCCTGGCAGGTAACTGACTCAGAGGATCTATCCACGTTAACATCACCATTGCTGAATCTTTCATGGAAGTCATTTTGTTCCATATATAACCTGCAAAAATTGGATTAGCATCAACAAAACTCTTCTGTTCAGTTGAGTTGGTATCTGATAACCAAAGGCATTACATTTTAAACACTGTACCTGGACTCGACAAAATATTCAAAATTTCTGTATAATGTTAATGTGGCATGCTTGTTTTTGTGGCCCAACAACAAAATATTTCAATATTCACGTTTGAGGATTTTTATAAATCTTAAATGTTGAACAAAGATGGCACAACAAAAATCTCCAATGTAATCAAACATTAGCAACAATTAAAAAAAACTCAAAACTTTAAAGAAGCATTACTAACTAATTTTCTATTTGTGCTTTAATAACAGATTTCAGTGCAAAGAAAAAGATGTTCTTATGTCATCAAGAATAGCAACATTTAATACATATCAGGTGTGACAGAGTATAGAAATGTTTTTGGGAGATAAACTGGGAAAGGTTTGTTAGAGTTGGTCACATGCAAACACTTTAAAACAGGTCTTATTTGAAATACTGGAGATATAATGGCTTCTCACTCCTTTTTGCAAGAGCTTTGAAGAGTGCTCCAGAGATGTCACTAATGGATTATTGTTTATCAAAGTAACAGATGAAAGAGCAGGCTGGAGCCACTATTGTCTGCAGGAGAGCTTTGCTGTTGTAAGAGGGTCATGTGATTTTTGCAAGCAGAGAGAGTCAAACAGGCTTTCTTTCAGTCTCAGTGTGTGAGTGTGTGAGAGAGACAGACACTCGACAGTGTCAGGCAGCAGAAGTTGCTGGGACTGAAACAGGACAAGCTGGCAAGCTTTTGGAAGACAGCCTGGTCAAATCTCTTGTGGTTCATGCAAGAGGAGAGGACTGGCTGTCTAATGTTTTACTTGGAATAAGTGAAACAAAAATGAACTCTGTGGTGACCTCAAAGAAATAACTATCATCTGGAGAACCCTGTCAGCAGGACACTGAGGTGACTGATGGAAGTACCTCTGTTGTGGATGTCCTGGAACAACACATCTCTCTCTGAAAACCAACAGGAACCTTCCTGAGCAGTAACCATTTACCTTTTGAGCACCAAAGCCTAGTGAACTTCATACATGCTAAATTCTGTGCACAGTATAAGAATTGCCTGCAACCAGCGAACTTGGAGGAATGAGAAGTGAGTTTCGACTGTGAACCAAAGAACTTTTCTGAACTTACACACACATTACACACAAGGCACTTAGAATTAGAAGGGGGTTAAGTTAGGTAAAGTAAGTTAAAAATGATGTTAAAGTGTAATTCTGCTTTCATGTTTAAAGATAATTAAAATCAACTTTTGTTTAAGTAACCATTTGTCTTGGTGAATATCTCTTGCTGCTGGGTTTTGGGGTCTTCTGGGCTCGTAACACATGAAATGGAGAAAATTCTGTGGATACAATACTTATTTAATCGTATATCTGAACTCTAAACTTGTACTACACCATAATACCTTCACATTAAATCAAACTCATCATCTTTGGACAAGCGCATTGTTAAAAATAGCCTCGTGTTGAGAAAGCCTGGAGAAATTCCATTCCTAATAAACATAACTAGATTCAGGAAATGCTTACTCATTTAAATATACATTATATTTCTTTACATCATTTACACTTAAAAAGCCTCATTCAGAGCCAAAATAGCAACTTTGTACGCAAACACTTTTGGTTGGTGTAACCTCCTGTGAAAAGTATTTAAGAGATTCTCTGCCAGAATCCTTTTCAATTGCGATCATTACAGTAATTCCAAGATGTAGAAATATGATTGAGGAGGTTTACAGTTCCCCAATTTTATGAATTATTATAAAGTAGACCAGTTGAGATTTATTAATGTATGATTTAAATAATGTTCCACCATAGGTGAATATAGGAGAAACAGATTCTCAATGTTTTATTTATAAATAGATTGTTAATAATAAACAGAGAAACATGCATACTGAAACATTTAATTGAACTTTGGAATAAAGTTGATAAAGAAATTGGAGGAGGAGAATACCAATGGAAACAGAAGTAGAATTATTATTATGAACTACTCTTTGCAGACAATGCCGCTTTAGTTGCCCATTCAGAGCCAGCTCTTCAGCGCTTGACGTCCTGTTTTGCGGAAACTGCCAAAATGTTTGGCCTGGAAGTCAGCCTGAAGAAAATTGAGGTCCTCCATCACCCAGCTCCCCACCATGACTACCAGCCCCCCCACATCTCCATCGGGCACACAAAACTCAAAACGGTCAACCAGTTTACCTATCTCGGCTGCACCATTTCATCTGATGCAAGGATCGACAACGATATAGACAACAGACTCGCCAAGGCAAATAGCGCCTTTGGAAGACTACACAAAAGAGTCTGGTAAAACAACCAATTGAAAAACCTCAAAAAGAATAGCGTAAACAGAGCCTTTGTCATACCCACGCTCCTGTTCGGCTCCGAATTATGGGTCCTCTACCGGCATCACCTACGGCTCCTAGAATGCTTCCACCAGCGTTTTCTCCGCTCCATCCTCAACATTCATTGGAGCGACTTCATCCCTAATATCGAAGTACTCGAGATGGCAGAGGCCGACAGCATCGAATCCACACTGCTGACGATCCAACTGCGCTGGGTAGGTCACGTCTCCAGAATGGAGGACCATCGCCTTCCCAAGATTGTGTAATATGGCGAGCTCTCCACTGGCCACCGTGACAGAGGTGCACCAAAGAAGAGGTACAAGGACTGCCTAAAGAAATCTCTTGGTGCCTGCCACATTGATCACCGCCAGTGGGCTGATATTGCCTCAAACCGTGCATCTTGACGCCTCACAGTTCGGCGGGCAGCAACCTCCTTTGAAGAAGACCGCAGAGCCCACCTCACTGACAAAAGACAAAGGAGGGAAAACCCAACACCCAACCCCAACCAACCAATTTTCCCCTGCAACTGCTGCAACCGTGTCTGCCTGTCCCGCATCGGACTTGTCAGCCACAAACGAGCCTGCAGCTGACGTGGACATTACCCCTCCATAAATCTTCGTCTGCAAAGCCAAGCCAAAGAGAGAGACTAGAGAAGTAAAGAAATTTAGTTCAGAGATTTATAAATTATTACAAAAGAAAGCTCAAAAGGAAGGAGTTCATAAATCAAGACATAAATAAATAGATTTAAATAAGCAAATAAATGAACATAAATGATTCAGATATATAGAGAAAGTAGAAAAGTACATAAATATGAGATATAGATTAGTTCAAAATAACTTTATTCATCAGATATTTAACACCACAAAACTTATATAACATGAATTACACTTACTTGGATTTATGTTTTAGGTGTGGACAAGAAGTTGGCACTTTTTTTGTATTCAACTTGGCAGTGCTCCACATTTAAACCTTTTTGGCTTGAAATGGGTAATATATTAGAATTAATAACTGGAGTAAAATTCCCACAGGTTCCAATATTATTTTTACTGGGAGATATTAAAAGGATTAAATCTAAATTAAAATTGAATACGTATCAAGTAATATTCATTCAAATTGCTTTGACAATAGCTAGAAAATATATTGCTATTACCTGGAAGTCTAACATTGATTTGGGAATGGATAAATGGCATGCAGAAGTTCGGAGTTCCACTTGAGAAAATTACTTATAATTTAAGAGGTAAATATTATACATTTTTCAAAATATGGAGCCCATATATACAAACTGTTGATATTAATATTTAAATGAATCTTGAACATTCCCTTTCTCTTTTAGGTCTCTCTCTCTATATATATTTAAAAGGTATCAAAAAGTGAAAAACTCCTGTTGTGGTTTTCTTGTCCCTCTTTTTCTTTTCTTTATTTGAGTTTATAGGGGTTGGGGAGGGGGTGGGGGAATTAATAGGCTTTTCTTTTTTTAATTTTTTTTTACTTTCCTTTTGATATAAATACCACATGTATTTGGATTAAATTTGAAATATGTTTGCTTAGTGGTTTTATTTTTTTATTTTTTTTTAAAGTTTCCTAAAAAGTGTTTAAGAGATGATAAAATCTCCCCATACTGTGTCCAATTGAAGGATGTGCTAACATTTCATATTAGCACCAATATTGTGAGTTAAAATTTCCCCAGCAGATTTGATGAATCCACGGAAATCCCAAGGATTAAATGAGTGCAGGGTGACACAACATCCATTCCAAATTATTCCAATGCTCATCACAATTATCGGTTACACACTCTTGATGCTAGGGTTAGTTTGTGACTGTTGATTGGTATCATCTTCTTATATATTCCTCCTCCCTCATCTGGAGGAAGCACATCTCGTTTTCAATTTGCAGCACCAAACCCTTTTGAAATTAAATGAATAAGCCCTCGCGAATATGTTTTAGCATAATGAGATGTGTAAAATTTCAGTCTGCTTATTAGTGGGAGAGCTTAGGTTAAAGGAACTTAGCAAAAATAAATACCACTGCACCAGAAAATATAGATTATAGTAACATTTGAGTCTATAATATTTGAATCGTTGAAACGTTACCTTGCAAAAGTTATAGCTAATAAAGGATCGTAAACGTCGTCAAGCTCAAGGTGCCGAGCAACTATAGACTGCACTTTGATCAAGCTTTCCTTTGTCGCTTGTTGCTCTGGAAGGATACGTTCACAGGATTCAGCACCCTCTCCATAACGAAGGCGGGACTGAAGTGACTCCAGAAACATCGCATACAAATTTTTTCTTTCTGCGTCTGCAAAAAAAAAAAACACAAAATTGACATTTTTTTTTAAACAAAGTGCATTTCATGGAACTATATTTACTCCATTAATAATTTGGAGCCAGGATTGGTAAGAAAAATGAGATGAAATGCACAAATAGAAACATGGAGATTACAGGTTCTCACAGGCTCTGGATATTTTATATATATATATATATATATATATAAAAACATATATATATAAAAACATATATATATATATATATATATATATATATATATATCAGGCAATTAAAATTCACAGAAAGAAGGAGAAATTGTATGAGAAAGGGAGGGTCATGGAGAAAAGGTAAACCAGGCACATCAGAGAGAGGCCCGGGCACATGGTCAGTACAAAGGAGGGGAGAACAAATTTTGCAAGATATATTGAGTAAACAGAGGCTATTGGTACATTGCTTGGATTCCATGGCAATGCATTTCAATGCTTCATGTCAACTTTTAACTCTTCAAATAAAAAAAAATTTAGATTTATTGTTAGAGAACAAACATGACATCACATAACCATCCTGACATTCTTTTTCCTGTGGGTGAGGCAGAACTATCGCTTATTGGTCGTGCAAAAAAAACTGGACACAGCATATGCATGTAAACAAATAAAGAACTGTACATATAAAAAATGTCAGATCACAACTCAGAAAATTATTCTTAAATATAAAATCCAATTGTACTCTCTTCGCCTCTTCTCTAGTTTACTAATAAGGCAAAAAATTCATTTTATTTATAGTCAAACAGTTATTAGAATGAGTTGACAAATGGAGCAACCAGGATGGAGTGGATAGCTCCACATATAATTTTCAATTAGACTTTTTAAAGTGTTATTTCACATAAAATTGAATCTTAATAGCATACTGTGCAATGGGAGATGTGGATTAGCCAGCAAATAATCCATCTAGAGCAAAAGTTCATTGCCAGATGGATGTTCTAATTAGTACTGTATTATTACGGCACAATAAAATACAAATTTTAGATACACCTAATGATGATTTGCCCCAATGGTGTTACCTCACATGAGCTAATTATCTGGATGTGAACAAAATAACATAGCTATTCAGCAAAGATGGACAAAGAACACATTCAGACACTTTCTACTGGGGCAAGAAAATAAATTAATGCTTTAGGCCACTCACACATTATATGCAGCAAGTATATTCTTTAAAATTCAAGTCCTTCCCTACCAAAATTAACAAGCCAGATGAATCATTAAAATGTGAATAATTAATGATCCAGGATAGTGTCAAATACTTGAAAGCAGGATCACAGGATCAAATGCATAAAAACAGGGTACTTTGTAATGGTTTTGGCTCAGCATTGATGTTCAGCGTTTACCACATTAACAACATTAAAACAAATTTCAAAATACTTACCTGTTAAAAAGTGGCTTACGGTGTCTAAGAATGTGAAATCAACTGAAGACTCACTTTTATTTTTTTCCAGTTATAGCACTGCTGTCATTTGGAAAAGGTTGTACAAAACGACAAAAAATTAAACTGCTGGAAGAACACAGCAGGTTAAATATCATCTGTGGAGCAAAGGGCTGGCTGACATTTCAAATTGAGACCCTGCCTCATGACTGTTCATACTGACATTATATGCAGTTGTCGGCAGAGAGAGTGGAGATAATTGGACCTTGAACCTTCCTGTACCACCCTAACCAGAATATTACTCCAGGACCTAAGCTTACATTATTGTACATCACAAAAATCTGTAGACACTGTGGTTGAAGTAAAAACACAAAAAAAAAACTGGAGAAACTCAGCAGGTCAAACATGATACAAAAAATTGAAATAAAAGAGTGTTTGGGCATTAATAGGAGTAACATCCATAAAATATGCCAGTCTGGCACCACAAAATTCAAATAAATTGGATAACCATTTATCCTTTAGTTGACTCATGTGGCAAATAAATACAGCTGGAAAATTCCACTGAATCTCTCCATCTATCACATGCAAATTCAAAAGTAGTCCCACAAATCACGCAATTTTAGTATATGCTCGTGCAATAGTCGAGTTTTAGGGACCAATTTTTCAGGTCCAATGTGGGGAGGGGGGTTGACTTTTACACGGATCATACTTCTGACTGTAGTGAGTACCTGTATCAAGGCATTAGGAGCTCGAATGACCAGAACCGGGTGGCAAGTCCGTGTTCAAGGTGTTGGGTGCTAAGATAGGCTGGCAGTCGAGGCGGGGACCTGCAGTCGGGACGTCATGAGTTCCAGTGGGCAGGGGGCCAAGGCGAGGATCTGCAGACAGTGTTGAGAGATACGGTGGGCGGGCGGCCAGCGCGAGAATCCGCGGTTGGGACATCGGGAGCTCCGGTGGGAGGATCCGCACCCTGGGCATGGGGAGCTCGGATGGGTGGGCGGCCCAGGTGAAGGCTCGTGGTCAGGGTGTCGGGGGCTCGGATGGGTGGGTAGTTTGGGCCAAAAATAGGGGAGGTTGACTTTTAGAAATGATATATGGAAAACATACGATTTTGGGGTCAAAAAAGGGGTTTGACTTTTATATAGGATCAATTACATGAAATCATGGCTTGTCAGGTTGATTCCTCCCATTGTTACAGCACATATCAGCTTGGATGAGTTACCAGAACACAGATGACTTGTACTTCTCCAAACGATTCCACAACATACAGTTTGTATGGTTGTCAAGGCACATATTCAATAAAGATTTTAACAAAAACTGAACAAATTATTGAGCTAAATGCCTTTTTGACATTTTAGCAACTTTCTAAACTTGCAATTTTGAAATGCTTTCAATTACAGCCTGGACTAGATCAGAGCAATTATTCAGATTCTCCTTTCTGATCCTACTGTAATTAGTTTTCCATACCTCGGTGAGTGTTTTCCATTGGAAAGCCTTGATTATCCTTACTTTCCAAGTTCTTGAGTAGTTGCATTGACTTGCCAGCCATAATAATCTCCTTAAGCACTGGCTTCAGGAAGGAAACCATTGTGTGTTGTTTATTGGAATTTCCTTGATCAATGTTGTCACCGCCACTCGCACCATCACTTCCGTTTTCATCAGTTCCAGTCTTTTCAGACACACTGAACAGGGTACAAGTAGAATGCCAGAAATCTCTATGATTTACTGGGACATCCTTGTTTCTAATGCACAAGATTAAATGGTGGAAAGAAAGACATTTTTAAGCAGTAGCTCCAGCTCTTTGCAACCACATGATAAAAAATTTTATTTGTTCAATACATTTTAAAACTATTATTAGTGACATTGTTAACTTACTTATGCCTTCTCTACAAAACTGATAAAGAATGGCAAATTATTTATTTTTTCCACAATCATGTAATCATCTTTTAATAAAAAAAATCTAACTCATTGTGATCAGTAGCAGTGAAATTTAAAATACATCCTCATAATAGAAATATTTATTCATTGATCAAACGCAGAGGATCAAAATGGTGTCAAGTAAATTTAAGCTTCTTCTTTGGCTTGGCTTCGCGGACGAAGATTTATGGAGGGGTAAATGTCCACATCAGCTGCAGGCTCGTTTGTGGCTGACAAGTCCGATGCGGGACAGGCAGACAGGGTTGCAGGGGAAAATTGGTGGGTTGGGGTTGGGTGTTGGGTTTTCCCTCCTTTGTCTTTTGTCAGTGAGGTGGGCTCTGCGGTCTTCTTCAAAGGAGGTTGCTGCCCGCCGAACTGTGAGACGTCAAGATGCACGGTTTGAGGCGATATCAGCCCACTGGCGGTGATCAATGTGGCAGGCACCAAGAGATTTCTTTAGGCAGTCCTTGTACCTCTTCTTTGGTACATCTCTGTCATGGTGGCCAGTGGAGAGCTCGCCGTATAACACGATCTTGGGAAGGCGATGGTCCTCCATTCCGGAGACGTGACCCGCCCAGCACAGTTGGGTCTTCAGCAGCGTGGATTCGATGCTGTCGGCCTCTGCCATCTCGAGTACTTCGATGTTAAGCTTAATTTAGAACTAAATTACATCTTAGAACCAATCAACAAAGGGCAGTATGCATATACTTACCCCTTTTCCAGAATAATTCAAAATTAAGCCCCTTCTCTCCCTACAGCCTTGTACTTCCAAAAAATAAACCATATTCTCTTAATGACTATAAAGGCACCCAGTTCACTTAATTCTTGTGCAAGTCCAATGCTCCCCAATGTCTTCCTGATAATTTTGACTCTGATTCTTCAATCAGAATTTTCCTCACTTAAAAAGCTGGCCTACTTTGCCAATGGAAATTATTCCTCTATCAATTCCCAAGGTTTTTCAAAATTGGGTCTTGTGTTCCCCATGGCTTTATTCCAGTGCAGTACTATAACAAAATCCTATACACATCAGGGCTCTACCTTGCTTAACTTTATTTTCTTAAAACCTAAGATGTGGGACATTGTAGAGGCCCACTACCTGGGAGGTAAACAGGCACTCAAAATGACAGACTAACATGGCGAGCACAGAAACCCTGTGCACACTAATGACCTTCACTGGCCAGGAGCCTGCATGGCAGGGACAACGGCCAATCAAAGGCCAGCTCGCCAGTGATGTCACATCAACCCACAATGGCGGGAATAACGGGCCAGTGGTCTACAAAAGCAGGGCTGTGGATAACAATAAATCAGTCTTCACTTCACTTACACCTGTGTGTGTGTCATTTTTCTCTCATTCTGCAGTGGCACCTCGCTACGCTGGTGACCCTGAGTGGTCTAAACGCAATTTGGACCCAGAGATGGTCCACGCAGTTTCACTAAAACTACCAACGTTCTTGTCATCGCAACCTCTGGTGTGATTCGAACAGGCAGAAGCTCAATTTCAACTGCGGCAGATCTCCACCGATTCCACAAAGTACTACTATGTGGTGAGCTTGCTAGCCTATGGCACTGCAGCAAGGGCCATTGATTTCCTATAGCAGCTTCCAGAACAGGGAAAATATGAGACCCTAAAAGAGGTATTATCCCACACTTTCGGGCTCTCAAGGCACGAGCACTCTACCCATTTGCTGCGCATGAACGGCCTGGGGGGGACAGGACCCCATCCATCCTCATGAGAGATATGCTGGCTTCGGCCCCAGCAGAGGTGCTCTAGAGAACAACGGTGCATCGGTAGAGCAAGTCGCTAGGCCCTGCAGGCAGCGACCAACGAGGCTGGAAAGACAAGTGGACTCTCCTGATGCACAATATTGTTTCTACGACCAACGAGGGGGTACAAAGGCCTGCCGATGATGCCCTCACTACCCATTTCAGGGAAATCCCATACCCAGCCATTGCTAATGGTGATGGCAGCTGGCCAGCGAGAAAATCTCTTGTATGGTGGACACAGATGCGGAGGTCAGTGCATTTCCTCCCTCAGCCTAAAAACCTGGAATGGGAAGCTCTGAGGGCAATGAACAGGAGAAGCATCCGGTCTTTCGGCACCCACACCATCCCACTCCGTTTTGGTGACAGCCGTTTCACATGGACGTTCACACTACTGGCGGTGGCACAGACTTTCTCCAGGCGCTCTGCCTACTGGTACATGCCAAGACATTCCAAACTTTTTCCCTGGGCGAGGCAAAGCTATCAGCCGCCCCCACCCCCCTTGACTAAATCACCCTCTCAGGCAATGAATTCACCCGCATCCTACTAGAATTCCTCTCCGTAGGGGCACCACAGTTCACCTCAACCAAGCCCAGGCATGGGGTGAGGCACCACATTCTCACAGAGGGGCCTCCGATTTACACCAGGGCATGCCACCTCTCTCCAAAAAAAAACTCAACCTTGCCAAGGAAGAGTTCAAGAAGATGGAGGAGATGGGGATTATATGGCGCTCCTAAAACCCTTTGGTCTCCCCGCTGCATATGGTGCCCAAGTCACCAGGAGGTTGGAGGCCATGCAGAGATTATCGCCGTCTGAACGAGGGCTCCATGATAGACAGACATCCTGTTCCGCAATACAGGATCTCACAGCAAATCGACAGGGGCCTGGATAATCTCCAAAGTCACCTCATCCGGGGCTATCACCAAATCCCGGTCCACCCAGATGATATCCCAAAGACCACTCTCGTCACTCCGTTTGGCCTGTTCGAATTCCTGAGGATGCTGTTTGGACTCAAAAACTCAACCCAGATGTTCCAATGGCTGATGGATGCTGTGGGACAGGATCTCGTTCGTAATCATCTACCTGGATGACATCCTAGATGCCAGCTGCAACCACAAGGAACATGCAGCCCACCTGGAACAGTTATGCACCTGCCTGAGCGACTTTGGCCTAACAATCAACCTGGGCAAATGCCAATTCACGCTCAAAGCCATCAACTTCTTGGACCACAGGATTAACAGGCATGGAGCAACACAGCTGCCAGAGAAGGTAGAGGCTGTCAGGCACTTCACCAAACCTCACACAGTGAAGGGCCTACAGAATTCATCGGTATGATCAACTTCTACCACCGTTTCATACCAGCAGCGACCTGCATCATGCACCCTCTGTTTATGGTAATAGCAGGAAAGAAGAAAGAAATCACCTGGGACAAGGAGTCACCAGTAACCTTCAAGAAAGCGAAGGAGGCACTGGCCAACACACATTGTTGGTGCACCCCAAGACAAACAGCCCGACAGCATTCACGGTGGATGCATCCAGCATGGCAGTCGGAAGAGAGCTAGAGCAATTGGTTGAGGGACAATGGCAGCCTCTGGCTTTCTTCAGCAGACACCTTCAACCACCTGAGTGGTTGAAGGTGCCTTTGACTGAGGGCTCTTGGTGTTGTACTTTGCAGTCCGACAATTCGACTACTTTCTGGAAGGAACACATTCAAAGTTTTTACAGACCATAAACCACTGACTTTTGCATTTAATAAAGTGTCGAGTGGTCGGCTTGGCAGCAGAAGCACCTGTCACACATGTCAGAATTCACCACCGACATTGAGCACATAGCTGGGAAAACTAATGTGGTGGCCAATGCTTTATCATGGCCAACAGTGCAAAGCATAGAGATCGGTCTCAAGGGATAGACTATACAGTCCTGGCAGAATCGCACCAGGCGGACCTAGAGATACCAACATACAGGACTGTGGTATCAGGACTCCGCCTGGAAGACATCCCGGTAGGTCCAGGTAACACAGTGCTCCTCTACAACGTATCACCGGCCACACCCATCCCATAGTAACTGCGGCCTGGAGGTGACAAGTCTTCGATATGGTACACAACTTGGCATACCCAGCCATCAAGGCAACCATTCGCATGGTAGCCAGCAGGTTCATGTGGTACAGCCTCTGGAAGCAGGTCAGCTAGTGGATCAGAACCTGCACACCATGTCAGATGTCAAAAGTCCAACAGCACACCAGGGCACCACCGCCACCTCCGCCACCACCCCCCCCACCCCACCACCACAAAATCATTTGAGCTGGTACAAAGGTTCAGCCATATACAAATAGACATTGTGAAACCACTGCCAGTGTCCAGGGGCTCACGATACCTACTGACAATGGTCGATTCCTTCACAAGATGGCCAGAAGCAGACCCTCTGACAGAAACAACGACGGAGGCTTGCACCAGATAAACACTTGGTTGCAAGATTCAGAGTCCTAGAACACATGACTTCGGACAGAGGCGCACAGTTTACATCATGTCTGTGGACAGCACTGGTAAACCTACTGTGGATGCAGCTCCACCATACCACAGCATACCACCTCCAGGCAAACAGGCTGGTGGAGCGGTTCCACAGATACCTAAAAGCAACACTGATGCCTCGGGTCAAGGGACCCAACTAGACAGACGAGCTTCCGTAGGTCCAGCTTGGGATTCATACAGCCCCCAAACACCTAAATGCCTCAGCAGCTGAGCTAGTATATGGAACATCTTTGGTCATTCCTGGGGAATTCGTTCCCACCACCAAAGACCTGGTCGAGCCACCCGTAGCAAGTCTGGAAAAGCTCAGGGAAAGACTAGGTACCCTGGCCCCAGTGCCACCCACACAGCATTGGCAAACAAAAGCTTTCATCCCCAGGGACTTGTGGACCTGCAAGCACGTCTTTGTCCACAGAGGAGCACAGAGATATTGCAGCACATCTGGATGCAAACCAACCGGTCAACACACAGCCACTACATGCAGGGGCAGCCCAAGTAAAGGCGGATCACAACCAAAGACCACAGCATCCACATCGCTGCTTCGGTGGGGGGGGTGGAGAGAGGAGTCATATAGTGGTCCGTTACCTGGCAAGCAAACCAGCACTCAAAATGGCAGACTAATGCAGTGAGTGCAGAAAGCCCATGCACATTAGTGGCCTTCACTGGCCAGGTGCCTGCATGGGTGGAACCACGGCCAATCTAAGGCCAGCTTGCCGGTGACATCACGTCCGCCCACAGCGGCGGGAATACTGGACCCAGTGGCGGGGAGCTGGGTCTATAAAAGCAGGGCTGGGGAGATCAATAAATTAGTCTGGACTTCACTTACACCCATGTGTGTGTGTGGTTCTCCTCTCACTCTGCAGTAGCACCTCGCCACAACACCTTTTTAAAAAGAAACATTGGCATTGTGAAACTCTTCAATTTTAGGAACCATGCCACTGAGTCCCTTAGTATTTCTATTTACTGTACTTACATTCTTCAGACTCTTTCCATCGTTACAGCCTACTAGATTTTCCTTTTCAAACCATCTTGCTTGACAATTATTCACATTATATTCCAACCATACATATATCCTACCATAAGAGACTACTGATGGTGGAATCTGAAGCTAAACACATTCTCTGGAGTAACTCAGTGGTCCAGCAGCATCAGCAAGAGAAAAACAATTGGCGATGTTTCAGGGCAAAACGTCAACCATTCTTTAACTTCCACTGCTTCTGCCCGACCTGCTAAGTTCCTTCAGCAAATTGTGCTTAGCTATTCTACCAATAGGCTCCTTTTATAGTACTCTTCAGTGTTTGAGATCATGATTACTTCAATAACATGAGCAAATTTCATTACCGTATTGCTTAAAATCATCTCGACAAGCAAAAGTGGCTCCAGCAATGACACCTGCAGTAGTTGATTTCTAAATATTCAGTTTATTAAATAATATGGAAACCTAAACAGCATTACAGTCCAGTGATTTGTATACAATCCAATCAAACAGCAAATACAGGTAAATCTGCCATAACCACCAAAGCACTTTTTTGAAAGGTGAATAAGTGAGGAGAGAATCAAAACAAAAATCCAACTTGTTTGTTTTTCTTTCATCATAAAATGTCCCGATGACCTCTGTAAGGTAAAACATCATGAGATGGGAATGTGTAAGGAGTTACCCTGTACAGGGCTGTAACAAGATGTGAATGCATCCTTGTACTTACAAGATAAGAGAGACATTGATGGATTGAGAGGCAGGAAGCTAGCAGGGAAAGGATAGCAACATTGCAAGTGTTACAATCCGGTAATAAAGAACAAAGAACCCTGATTTCGACTCAGCCTGGTGTTTGTCTCACTCATTCATGAACAAAGCAGACCTAACATGGTGGAGGCTGATACAATAGGGATGTTCAAAAAAAACTTAGGCACATGGATATAAGAAAAATAAAGGGTTATGGGTGTAAGGATGGAAAAGATTAAATAGTTGTGGAGTAGGTTTATATAGGTCAGCACAACATCGTGGGCCAAAGGAGGTAAATACACATCTATTTTGATTATTTATGTGATCTTTATGTACTTTGTGTGCTTTTATACATGCACCATGGTCTGAGAGACACAGTTTCAAGGTGTACATGTACAATCAGATGACAATAAACTTATTTTTCCATTCAACGATCATTCAGGCAGATCACTCCTAAAAGTCCCTTTTGTTTGCAATGTCTCTTTATGTAAATAACGCTGCAACACAAATGCTAAATTTACCAACGCAGCTATTAATGGGCAGAATCATATATGACCCCAAGGAGGAAGTTCACTTAACTTTCAAACATTGCCCACAAAATTACAACCATCAAGAGATATTCCTCCCTTTAACTGAAAACTGATCTGCCATCAATCCTGTAAAACACAGGATTGTGTTGACCCCGTGGTTAAGTGAAAAAACACACAAATGCTGGAGAAACTCAGCAGGTCAAACAGTACCCTTTACATAGCAAAGGTAAAGATACATCACCAATATTTCGGGCTTGAGCCCTTCATCAAGGTGTGGGGGGACATGAGAGATGTCCGGACAAAAGGGGGAAAAGGGGGGGGTGGGAGATGGGAGATGATAGGTGGAGGGGGGAGGAGGACCACAGGAAAGGTGGGGGGGGGGTGGGGTTAAGGAGTCTAGGCTAAGTGGAGAGAGAAAGGAAGTAGGAACTGGAATGACTAGTTAAGGTTGGGGAAGGCAAGCTGATTAATGGAATGCAGTGAACTCAATGTTCATGCCCTGGGGTTGGAGAGTGCCCAGACGAAAAATGAGGTGTTGTTCCTCCAAGCTGCGGGTGGTCAGGGTGGGGTCGTGTGAAAGGCCATGGACAGACATGTGAGCTTGAGAGTGTGGCTCAGAATTGAAATGGTTGGCTACGGGGAGGTCATTTTTGTTGCAGACAGAGAGGAGGTGCTGGGTGAAGTGATCTCCTAATCTGCGACCAGTCTCTCCGATGTAGAGAAGGCTACAGAGGGTGCACCGGATACGGTAAACGAGCTCTTTAGAGGTACAGGTGAAGTGTTGTTTTTGATTTGACGGCTAGGAACTAAAACAGAGAACTATATAATTCTGTACAGCCTAGTGCAGTGTATTTATTCACTTAAACAAAGCTATTCCACAAAAAAAAAAGAATGTAACATCACACAATCGGTAATTCACATGATGGTAATAAATTCAATCAACAATGTTGTGATGATTGTACCTTTGGATAATGAATTCTTTTGCAGGGTCAGACAGATTTCCATGGACTATCCACTCATCCACAATTTCTAGATATGGCCTGACAGTTTCCATCCACAATGAAAAGAGAAGAGACACCTGCAGAGAGAAAGGGAGACAGTTAACTTAAAAAAAAAAGGTTCACCTCACAACTAATCTTTCTGATTATATTTCATTTTCCATCCTTGTGAGAAACCCACTTTACCCGCATTTTGTCACTCTTCTCCTGGCAGCCACCAGCTCAAGGAAGGTTACGTGAGCAGAGGGAATCAATGTGACAGAGTGTAGTGAATCTAAAATTGCTGATGACACTATATGGAGTGACAAATCAAACTGTGCAGAGGATATGGAGAGTCTGCAGAGCGAATGGGCAAGGGTTTGGCGGATGGAGAACAATGTGGGGTTACCCAGTTTTGAAGGAAAAATGGAAGATCAGATTACTTTTTTTTAAAGTTAGATTACTATTTTAATGGCAAGCGATTGCAGCATGCTGCCATGCAGAAGGACTTGGGAGGGCTTGTGCATGAATTGCAAAAGGTTGATTTGCAGGTGCAGCAGGTTATCAAGAAGGCAAATGTTGGCTTCCATTGCAAGAGGACTGAATTGAGCAGCAGGGAGGTTACGTGGCAACTGTATAAGATACTGGTGAGGTCGCATCTGGAATGCCGCATACAGTTCTGATCTTGAGGATGTACTGGGTTTGAAGGCGACGCAGAGGAAGTTAACCAAGTTGATTCCATTGATGAGAGGGTTAGGTTATTGAGTCATCTGGGACTGCACTTGCTGGAATTTAGAATGAAACGTTTAAAATTATGCAAGGCATAGATTAGGTAAGCTGTTTCCATTGGTAGGGGAGAACAGAACGAGGGGACTTAGCCTCAAGATTCAGGGTAATAGATTTAGGACAGAGAGGAGGAGGAACTGCTTTTCCCAGAGGGTGGTGAATCAGTGGAATTCGCTGTCCACTGAAGCAGTGGATACTACCTCAGTAAATATATTTAAGATAAGGTCAGATAGATTTTTGAAGTCAGCCTGAAGAAAACTGAGGTCCTCCATCAGCCAGCTCCCCACCATGACTACCAGCCCCCACACATCTCCATCGGGCACACAAAACTCAAATCGGTCAACCAGATTACCTATCTCGGCTGCACCATTTTATCGGATGCAAGGATCGACAACGAGATAGACAACAGACTCGCCAAGGCAAATAGCGCCTTTGGAAGACTACACAAAAGAGTCTGGAAAAACAACCAACTGAAAAACCTCACAAAGATTCACGTATACAGAGCTGTTGTCATACCCACACCCCTGTTCGGCTCCGAATCATGGGTCCTTTACCAGCATCACCTACGGCTCCTAGAACACTTCCACCAGCATTGTCTCCGCTCCATCCTCAACATTCATTGGAGCGACTTCATCTCCAACATAGAAGTACTCAAGATGGCAGAGGCCGACAGCATCGAGTCCACGCTGCTGAAGTTCAAACTGCGCTGGGTAGGTCACGTCTCCAGAATGGAGGACTATCGCCTTCCCAAGATCGTGTTATATGGCGAGCTCTCCACTGGCCACCGAGACAGTGCACCAAGAAGAGGTACATGGACTGCCTAAAGAAAGCTCTTGTTGCCTGCCACATTGACCACCGCCAGTGGGCTGATATCGCCTCAAACCGTGCATCTTGGCTCCTCACAGTTCGGCGGGCAGCAACCTCCTTTGAAGAAGACCGCAGAGCCCACCTCACTGTCAAAAGACAAAGGAGGAAAAACCCAACACCCAACCCCAACCCACCAATTTTCCCCTGCAACTGCTGCAACCGTGTCTGCCTGTCCCGCATCGGACTTGTCAGCCACAAACGAGCCTGCAGCTGACGTGGACATTACCCCTCCATAAATCTTCGTCCGCGAAGCCAAGCCAAAGAAAAAAAGAAAGATAGATTTTTACTTTCAGGGGAATTAAGGGATATGGGGAAAAGGCAGGTAGGTGGAGATGAGCCTACCATCAGATCAGCCATGGTCTCAATGAATGGCGGAGCAGGCCCGACAGGCCAGATGGCCTTCTCCTGCTCCTATTTCTTACGTTCTTATGAAAAATTAACTCAGAGTGGTGATACATGCCTGACATTCTTAAGTCACTTGTAATGGTTCTGTAATAGATGGAAAATAAATACATTCCATATTCTTTAAGTTTGTTGTAACAACAGTTCTGTTAAACCTGCGATTGCAGTTTTACTTTGGAATGCTGCTGGGATCGTCTACATGAGTCAGGGACTTCAGTAGGATTACCTATTGAGCAAAGCACCAGGTTGATGAGAGGAGAGTATGGAAACAGCTTTACCTACCTCTATCTTATCTATGCCTTGCATAATTTTAAAGGTTTCATTCTTCTAAATTACAGCGAGTGCAGTCCCAGATGACTCAATAACCTAACCCTCTCATCAGCAGAATGAAAATAAACATTCACCACAAGTTAGGTAGTTACAGTATTGTTTGAAAGGGATTCAAGAGATATGCAAGCAATTGGTCTCGTCTTTGTTGAAGAGTTATTGCTGCTAAAGGGAAATAACTAAACAATATCTGTTTTAACACACATGAAAATCATAGGGCTGGTTCTCACAGTAACCAATATGGTTCCAAAGAGTGATGCCAAGTCAATCAAGGCAATGGTCATGATACGGCCAGAGTATGGGGTCTTCGCTTGCAATCACTTACTCCTACCAAAGCAGATTGATTGCACTGATAACTGCGTCTGTGCATTAGATAAAGATGTTGTAATTTAATCGCTAAAAGTTTCTAAGAATGCCTTGCTTTATAGAATCAGAAAGTCTGAGGACTGCATCAGTGATATGAATGGTCCCCTCTATTGAAATAAATATGCTTCTGCTGAGAAAGGATGAGTGCGAGTGAATCTTTTGCTCCACAACAGTGCCATCAATTTCAACACCAAAACAAATAATAGAGTAGACTTCAAAAGATATTTTAGTTGCCACAAGTTAATCTTGCCAATGGGGTTTCCTGCTTCAGTCAAATTTTAAGTTTATTTGTCACAAAATATCTATTACAGTGAGAAGGGATCTTCTGCAAACAGACTGACTGGGTATCCCACACATTCATACAGCCATGTAAAAAACAATTACAAAGTTTAGGATTGCAATGAAAAGAAAGATCAATTTGCACCAACCAAGGGCAATTGTGATAGCACTGTTATGGGGTTCATTCTGGAGCCTGATGGCTGCAGGGATGAAACAGTCTTTAAGTTTGTCCTGATGGGAGGAGAGAGAAAAAAATGAGTGCATCTGGGATGTAGTGAATCCTTCAGTCCATGCCAACTATAAAATACCCACTTACACTAATGCTACTCCCTGTTCATTCTCACAACATTCCCTTCAACTCCTCCTAAAAAGTAAGCGAGACTTCCATTGTATTTGTACATTGTACTTATTTATATGACTATACACTATATTCATTCATAGTTTACCACTCAAGGAGAAAGTTTACTGTGGACAAATACCCAACAACCCACATCTTTTGGATGCTGAAGGAAACCGCAGTATTTGGTGTAGACACGTGGGAACAGAGAGAAAGTGCGAATTTCACAAAGACAGCACCAAAGGTTAGAATCAAACCCTAGTTGCTGGAGAAGTGAGGGAGCACCATTCTCCTCTCCTTCCCCTTATATCCCAATGATTTACAGGAGGGAAATTAAATGTAGTATCTCCAGGTCTGCAACTGATGGATGTGCGCGAGGTGAGCAAGACGAAGAGAGGCTCCAACATGATTTGGGCAACTTCATGATTGGGCAAATGTGGTATAATGTTCGAGCTAGATATCAACCCAAAACATTTCACCGGAGTACGAGTGTCCAACTTTGGCATTACCTAAGTGAACAGAAAAGTCTTGAGCAAAGACCTTGAAGGCACAACTTATCAAGGGGTGGAGATTCATAGAAACTTGCACTTTAAATTTAGACATACAGCATGGTAACAGGCTATCTGGCTCACGAGCCCACGCCGCCCAATTACACCCAAATGACCAACAATTCCTGTATGTTTTTTGAAGGGTGGGAGGAAACCAGAGCACCCAGAGAAAACCTACACAGAGAGGATGTGCAAACTCCACATAGACAAACTTGGAGAGAGAATTCCTTAGATGAGAACCTAGCAACTAAAATTAAATGAAACAAAGATACCAGCCCAGAGTATTTGTTTTATAGTTCTTTTGCACTACAAAGCAACTATAATCTGGGAAATAATATATCATGCATCAAAGTTATTTCACTCCACTGAACAGAAGAGTACTTAGAGAAACCTTCCAAAACCAGTGAAATGCCATTCATATTAACAAGGGATTAGTCCCTCCAGCTAGTGCAGGGGGGGAGGGAATGGTATGCAAGTAGTAAAGCAAATCAGTGAATGGAATCTAATTACTTCTGATGGCACCAGAAGTATTACTGTGGATAAAGACAAGATGGACTTTGGATAAAACATGATTGCCTAATTTCACAATTGAAGAATAACATCTTAAAATATATCAAAAAACTTATGTCCAATGATCACTGCCCAAGCTATATCACCAACTTCTATGAAAAAAAGAAAAGAATGTTACACAAGGGAACAAAAGCAAAATTAGGAGTAAATCACAAAAATCTGCAAACGCCATGATTGAAGTAAAAACACAATGCTGGAGAAACTTAGCAGGTCAAACAATGTAATTTATATAGCATAAAGATACATAACCAAAGCTTCAGGCTTGAGCCCTTCATCGTGACATGAGCAAAATGAAGACAGGCACCCAAACAAAATGGTGGGGGGATGGCACGGAGAAGGTTAGAGGGAGGAGCACAGTTCCACAGGCAGGTAGTAACAGGTGGATAAGGGAGGGGGGTGGCTCTGTAAATGGAGAAGGAAGGGGTGGAAAGCTGGAAAGAAGAAGACAGAGAGATGGGGAAGAAAGGAAGAATGCAAAGTGAGCTAGCAAAAACCGGAGAAGTCGATGTCAATGCCATCCGGTTAGAGAGTCCCAGCTGGTTGGAATATTTATGGGTGGCCTTAGTTATGTAATTTTAAAAAAATAAACAAACAACTCCTCTACTCATCATAAATTCTGCCTCCTACAATCTGGTAAAAAGTACTCACCATCTGTTCAGCAGCTTCTCCTTCACTGTCATACTCAATAATTGCTTTATACAGTGTATTCAGCAAATGGGAAGCTCTTATTACGTTTGGGGTGTCAGGTGGAACCTCCGCTATCCCAGTACTAAATACTCGTTGAAGCATCTTAAGTTGTGACAGTCGAGGAGCCAGTTTCTCAAGTACTGCTGCCAGGCTAACTGTCTCATCTTTAATTGAAAAAAAAAAAGTACACATAGGCAATTAATGATTGAGAAAAAAAGAAAATGATTAAGAAATAAGTTTTGAGATTAATAAAATATGCTAAGTTGAAGACCAGACAGCAGCATACAATTTTTGGACGGGATGAAATGAACTTGCGTGATCCTGTCATAGTTTACTGTGTTTTATTCAGCACTCCCCCAATTTATCCCAAAGCATCTTGCCACTGAATACCACTGGATGATCTGGTGAAAATTCTAAACATTAGCACATTACTTTATCCAGATTTGGCAGTCCATTTGTACAGATGTCACAAGCAATCTGAGCTTACAAACACAAGAAGGGGACCAATGAGAAGAATACTTTTTATAAAATAACATTTTTACTCCATGTTGATAAACTGATAATACTTTCCATAAAAGAATCTGGCCAGCAATCATGATTCCTTCTAAAGCAAATTCTTGCAAGCTAAATTTAAATGCTGAAAAGTAAATAAAAGCGAAGATATTTGAGTTCTGATCATTGAATTGAACTTGATCATAGTTTATGGCCCTATCGACAGAATTACTATAGCTTACTGCTACCCTCAGTTGTAGCAGTAAGCCAACTTTGAAAATGGCCATCAAGTGGATGCCAAAGCAGTCGTTCAATGGAATACCACATAAATATCAGCACATTGCACATAAACAGGTAGAAGGAATCACCTTTCATTTTTTTTTGTTAGCTGAACAAGTAGCGGTCAGAATGTCAGTACCAAATTTTAAAGATAATTTTCTAACTTTTAATAACTTGAAAGCAAACCATTAACAAACTGGAACCTGTATCTTGGGCATTGTAATACAGATACAAAACCAACTGCATTCTGGAGCAAAGATGAAGCCTGTGTTTATTCTGGGAAATCTCACTTTCAACCTTCAGAAGTACAACTTCACTGACAGAATTAAGAAGACATTGAGCATACGGACAGGCACTTCAGACCTCCAACGTCAAGAACTGATTTGCATTATCCTCATTTTATTCTCCCCACATCTCCCTCAGCTCTCTAAAGATTCGACATTTGGGGAATTTGCCTACCGTGGCATTTGGAGGGAAATGGAGTACTCAGGAAAATCCCTGGGAGAATGTGCAAACTCCACAGAGGTGGCTCCAGAGGAAGTCAGGATTGAACCCGGTTCACTGGAGTTCTATTAGCTGCACCACTGCAATTTTTGTTGTTCTGAGAAAAAAATGGCAAATTTCAGCTGGAGCTGCTGTAACAGCACCATTGCTGCTGGTATGGACCCAGGAGAGCAGAGACACAGAGCTGCTCCCAAGGGTTGAACCACCCAGTCCTAACATTGATGGCTCTGTACAGTGCTAAATGGCCTGTTTGAGGAGCCAATAGTGTTTTTAAACTAAAATCCTGCAACCATGGGTTTATGCCCAAAATGGCGGCGCCTGTGCTCGGCAGCGGCCATGAAGAGTTGCACACTCTGGGGAGCAGTGGACCAGCGCAGAGCACCAGAAAATGGGGAGAAACCCGCCACTGAGAAAGACAGGTAGAGGAGATGATACTGCAGGATGATGACCATGGCGGCGGACCAGCAAGGGGCTCAAGAGAGTCCCACGCAGGTTGTAGACGACGCGGTCAGGGGACACCACACTGGCTGTGGGCTACTGACTCGTAGGAACCAGGTATCAGAGTCAGAATTCGAGAGAGTGCCGAGGCCAGGAAGGCTAACTGATCAAGTTTGGATCTGGAGTTCGGGTTGCCAATAGATCGAACAGGCTGCAGAGACTACAGGTGTGCTGGAGCTCATGGATACTCAGCAACTCTCATTTGCTTCACTTTCTCTCATGCTGTAAGGGTGCCAAGCAACATTAATGGTGATTGCCTGTCTTTCAGCAGGCAGAAGGCAATTTTGTGTATGTTCTGTATTATAACATGACAATAAAGGAATCTTGCATCTATTTTATTACTTGTCACATCCTACTGCCTCTCCAATAAAAATCATCCAGGTTTGCATTCAAATGTTCACGGCTGCTGGAAATAGTTTTCAATTACTGTATATTTGAAAATATAATACTTTTGTAAACATCACAAGCTAAGCAAGAGTTCTAATATTTTCTTTTTTTTTAATTATTAAAAAATTTAACTTCCCTACATTTCATACTGCAAGTAGGAATCTGATCCTGACCAGAGAAAATGAGAATAGTTTCAAGATTCCAAATACCTTTAGTTATCATGCACTTTTCAATGTTGACAAGTTCTTCCTTGAAGTTAATAAAATATTTATACAGGGCCCATACAAAAGACTGATATGTTCTGAAGGGGGGCTCAGTGAACTTTCTCGAAGTAAACAAAGTTCCAACTGAACAACTTTCAGTGCTGTGCCCAATAACTTCATCCATGAATCTCTGTAGCCTGAACACAACTTGTCCATAAGCTGCTATCTGTTCCAATACTGCTCTCAGACAATTCTAAGGAGGGACAAAAGAAAGGGAAATAAATTAGTCGATGCACACACTTCAAACACCAAATTTTCTGGTCCAGATTTTTTTTTTTTGGCTAGGTGATTAGCAATAAACTAGCAAGCACGAAAAGTGGGGCGCCGAGGAAGCAGCAAGCACGCACAAAACTCAAAAGTCAGTACAACAGGCTTTATTCAAAGTCTGAAGACCAGTTCATGCTTTGGTGACTCTCGTGTGACTGGCTCAGGAAGGACCAGCTCAGCTCTATATTCAGTTCAGCTGATTGACAGCAGGCCAGGTGGAGTCAGCCCTCTAGGGGGTCTATTCAGGTTGGCTGATTGACAGCCGGCCAGGTGGAATCATCTCTGAGGTGGTCTTCCTGCAGGTACAGAGATCGCCCCCTGCAGTCGGCTGGTGGTCATATCACCACAAAAACGTATTTAGTTTAATACACAGAAGTGCTGGAGAAAGTCAGCAGGACCCTGTTCTTTATGTTAAAGATTCATAACCAATGTTTCAGGTCCGAGCCTGTTGTTAAGATACAAGCAAAAGTCAAGCAAGCACCTAAATAAAATAGTGGGAGGAGGGGCAGGGGGAGAAGCACAGGCCCACAGACAAGAGGTCATCAGTGGATATGGGTGGGAGGGCAGAAGAGAAACAAACTGGGAAGTGATCAGGAGAGGGGATAGCTCTCTGAATGAAGAAGGAAGGGGGAAGGCTGCTGGAAAGTAGAGAGAGGGATAGAAAAAGAGAGGAATTCAGGGAAGGGGCCTAACAGAAATCAGAGAAGTTGATATTAATGCCATCCAATTGGAGAGTACCCATATTGTTATGAGTTGTTGCTCCAATTTGTGGATGGCCTTGGTTTGGCAGCGCATGAGCCCACGGACAGATGTTGGCATAGGAATGGGGCATGGAATTGAAATGGTTGGCTATTGGAGCTGACAGAGCAAAGGTACTCAAGGAAAAAATCTTCCAGTATGTGTCCAGTCTTTCTGAAGTCGAGGAGGGCACAATGGAAGCTCAGGTTGCAATAATGATCCCTGCAAATTCACAAGTGAAATTTTGTTTACTTGGAAGGCTGTTTAGGGCCAGAATGGTGGTGAGGGAGGAGATGTGGGTGCAAGGGCAATCACAGGGAGGGTAGCAAGGGGACGATTTATGGTAAAGGATGAGTGGATGAGGGAGTCATGGAGAGAGCAGTCCCTGTGAAAGGCAGAGAGGGGAAAGATGTGAAACACAATCTTCCCTTTCAGAAGCAAATGCATACTTAAATAACTAGCCAAGAATGATGAATGACTGTTTAGCAGTCACTTTTCAGTTAAATTACGAACAATGGATTTCAAATTCTCACATTTTAATCTTTAAATTTTTCCAGTTTTACCTTTACAAATTTTTAAAAAGGCTTTTAAACTCTTAATAAATTGTAATTTTTTAAAATTTTAAAGTAAATTTTATTTTTTTTAATTTATGACACGCGGTACTATTTGAAAGCCCAGCATGGTAATAGGCCTTTTCGGCCCACACGCCTGTACCACCCACTTACACCCAAGTGACCTAAATCCCCAATACGTTTTGAATCGTGGGTGGAAACTGGTGCACCTAGGGAAACCCACGCAGACAGGGCGAAAAAGTACAAACTTCTGACAGACAATGCCAGATTTGGCATTGTAACAGTCCTGCGCTAACTGCTACTATATATTTCGGCATACAAGTCGAGTCTTGAAACTCTCAAAATTCACTCAAAAATGGGGGTCGACATACGCCAGATAAGCTATTGGGACCTTGCACTGAACTCAAAAAACCGTTCAACACCTATTTGGCGTATAAGTCGACCCTTGAAAAAAACCCATCTACTCTAGCAAGATCACTCAGGCAGCCACCTTCCTGGGGTTATCGAAGTCTTCCTCCACAATGAGCAGCCGGATGTCCTCGAGCAGCCTCTCCAGGAAGATCTGCTGGATGAACAGACAGGTGGTGTGGCCATTATTGAGACCAAGCAGTTCGCTCAGGAGGGCGGAAGGGGCCCTGTACCCCGAACCGTTGATATGCAACAGTTGGGTAGCACGCTCGTGCTTTGAAAGCCCAAACATGCGGGTTAACAGCTCTTTGATGGCCACATATCTTCCTTGTTCCAGGGGCTGCTGGAGGAAATCGATGATGCGGGCTGTGGTTTCTTGATCAAGGGTGCTAATAACATGGTAGTACCGCGTGTCATCAGCGGAGAATTATCGAATGGCGAACTGCACCTCAGCTTGCTTGAGCCACATCCGTGGTTGCGACGTCCAGAAGCTGGGCAGCTTCAACACTATGGCGTTGATTGCAGGTTGCTCTTCCATCTTCACGTCCAAAGCACCATTTGGACCAGTCGGGGTCATCACTGTTGCGAGGTCGCTATGGCTACAGCTAGGTTTATAGCTCTCAGTTATAGCCCTAAGGCTGCAGCTCATATTCGCAGGAGAAGAAATACACGTGCACCAGTGGAGTGTATTCGACACCGAGTTTATTCAGTGGCAGCTCTGCCTTTCATAGTCAGCTAGGCCGAGTCACTACCAGGGCGTGGCTTGAGCGGGCCAGCTGCCAATTGGTTACCTCGGATGCCCGAGCCCTGATTGGGCCCCCTGCGATCCACCGGCAGTGACTGGCCAGCTTCATTGCTCTCCCAGTGGCTTATGGAAACGGGCATTTCAGCCCACACAATGTTTTGCCAGGTGCCGTGTTCCACGGCAATTTTCTGTGTCAGCCCAAGGTGTGGGCCACAGGCCGCTACCCTAAACAAATTTTCATGCTACCAGTATATTAGAACAAATTTTTTATTGAAAAATGTAGAATCCTTCAAAATATCACTAGCATTGTCTGAGACAAAGATCCTTGCAAGAACATCCATAGTCTCACTGTTTAAACAGTCATCATATCTGACGGAGTCTATATCTATAGAGCCTATATCTCAGGCAGCTTCAGCTTCATTGATAATGTCTCACAATGAATTATCTCCCATTGCACAAGAGATACCACACTTTTTAAACAATTTTATTAGTCTCTACTTTCACTTTATCCCATGCTTTGAGCACAAAGTCACACATCATGTGATGCAGCATGGATTGCCTTGTCTTTTGTGAATGATTTTTCTGCACTCATTATCCAAGTATTCCAATCTTGATGCACATGGTCTTTGAATGGCTTGCTCAAGCAGACATCTAGAGGTTGCAAAAGAGACGTCAAACCACCCGGGCTAACCATGATGCAAGTATTATTTGTGCTTGTCTACTTTTAGTGTTCTCGGTTAAGTGGCTACGAAACATATCTGGGACCAGCAAACTCCATTCCTTGCATCAACCGCCTGGCTGCCCGTCCAAACCCATTGTCTATCCATAGTTTAACGCCATTTTCACCTATCCATCCTTTTTCATGAAAATGAACACAAATACCTGCTGGGAATTTTATTTTAGGTTCAAGTTTGCACTTGAAGATGACCACGGATCTTAACTTCGCCCCATTGGCCGTGTACGATAACACCATGGTAAACCTGGTCCTTTCATGGCCTGTAGTTAGCTCTGCACAGTTTTTACACCTTTACATTCCACTGTTCTATTGCCTATCATGTCGAAATTCATGGGGGTTTTGCCCACGTTTCCAATATTTCCCAATGCAAACTAGTGTTTTTGCCAGTAACATATAATAAACTGGCGAAAATTTACAACTTTATGATCAAGATATTTAGATAGTCTCTGAGGAATTTTTGTCATAATACCAAATTTTTCCTGTTCATGAAACTGTTGCATCAGCCATCTGTATCTTCAAAATCTTTACTACATTCTGGGTGTGACTTTGCCCACTGCAGTCCAAATGCTTTTATTTTATTTTGCATGACTATGTAGCAATCTTGTCTCTGTTCACATACCCATGCTGCAACATGATTTTCCAACTCTGGCCAACGACGGAGTCCTCTTCTTATCAAACATTTCAATGAATTGTCCTATACCTTTGATGGGGTTTGGTTCCGTTACTCGCATCGCAAGGTGAAATTATCCTAAGTTGAGATCTCCATGTACAAGTAGTCACTAGCGCCGCTCTTACTGGGAGGCCAACATCCCAGCTCCTGCTCCTGCCAGGAGCCTCCCGGCAGCAGTGGGAGACCAACGTCCCCGCTCCTTCTAGGAGCACGAGATGGTGCCTGGTAACTAGAGGCAGTGGCGTCACTTCGCAACCTACATTGTGATTTGGAACACGTACACAGATTGTCATCACCCTCTCTCCCTCTTCAATCTCTCTCTTCCTCCCCAACGACAGCAAGCTGTGCATGAGTTCCAAATCACTTTTTTTTTTTAAAAACGGCATTGGGTCCAACAAAGCACATTTCCTTGACATCGCTACAAGAGGAGCACTGAAATGATGACGTTTAGAGGGGTGGTGACGGTGGGAAGTGATCTGCATGCACTGATTGAATGGAAGAATTTTCTTTAGGGAAGGAAAAGCAACCAGATAGACCCCAACTTACTTTTATTCAAAATTGATTACCATCATTGTAACTTTGAAATATCGTAAGTCAGAACATTGCAAGTTGGGATCTATCTGTAATATTTCTTCAAGGATTATGTTATTTACCTGGGTCAGATGAGCCACAGTGATGTCAGTTCTCACTGATATTTTCCCATCATGCAATGTATACATGAAGACTTTGTCAACTCCTGACAGCAACCTGTACACAAAAAAAATTAAGTTACAATGCAAACCATTTATCGGTAGACATAGTTTGGCGATGAAAATGATGAAATTGTCAAGAGAATTAGGTCTCCATATATAGATAAATATACAAATACCATATATGCCAGCATATAAGACAACTCATGCAAAAGACGACCCTTTGAATTTCCATCTAAAATGTAGGTTTTGAGCTATACTCGCTGTATAACACTACTCCAAGTCTGGCACTTACCAGTGACCAGTGGAGTGATACTGCTAGGCACGTTTAATATACTAATTCACAATATTTTAAAAGCAAATTACCCAGTCGAGGTTTAAATTTTGTTAGCATATTTTAAAATTAACCATCATTATCTCCTTTAACAGGCTGTTTAAAGTCTGCACAGAGCCAATGGCAGTCAGATGGACCCCGCAGGTGAATGCTGGGACTTCATTGTTACTTGGCCCAGTGGAGCGCTAAGGCTTCACTATTAAAGTTCGGATTTTAACCTTGGCAAGGTGGAGCACTGAGATTTCACTGTTAAGGTTCAGATTTTAACCTTGGTGCAGGGGAGCGCTGAGACTTGGCTGTTAAGGCTTGTATTTTATTCTTGGCGTACAAGATGACCCTTGATTTTGGGGTGACATTTTTAAAGTTCAAGGACCATCTTCTTTGCAAGGATATACAGATAAATATATATATATATATATATTTATAGGTGAATACAAAGAAATAGCTTGAGCGATGCAGAAAAGTATAGGCCCTTTGGTCCATGACGTTGTATTGGCCTATATACACCTAATCCACATCAATCTAACCCTTCCACTCATCACAGCCCTTTCCCTCCAGCTGTATGTACACAATAAACATAGGAATTAAATCCACTCAACTTTTTTCTCTACTGGTATTGGTCCTTCTGATCAAGACTGGAATAACTGAATGGTGTTTTCCAGCAACCAATGTGACTGTGTAAAAGCTATAATCAGCATTTAGGATGACCAAGTGAATATTTCCAGACAATAACATTTCTAGAAAGTGAATCTTAAGAATAGTTGAGCCTTTAAGGTAATTAAAGCAACAACAGTTTGTAGAAATGTACAAATTCCCTCAAAACTAACAACTGGTGCTTACCACAATGTTTCTCGTACAACTTGGGCTTCTGTAACAAATGTTCGCTCATCTGGATAATATAATGGATCGGAATTGTATAAATTTTGCTCCCTAGAGTGAAGAAATGTGAACAGCATCAGTAAAAATGATCAAATTGTGGAATATAATCTCTGTAAGTCATGTCAACATTTCATTATAGATTGTTCAGGGGACAAGTTACTAGTTGAAGAGTAGGGTGAACACATCTTAGAACATTAGGCAAACTTCCCTCCTCTCCATGGACTCTATCTACATTTTCTGCTGCCTAGGAAAGGCAGAACATTCTGGCGGATTCATCACATCCCAGGCATACAATTTTCTCCCTACTCCAATAGGGGAAAAGGTTCAAGACTGTGAAACCACGCAACAATGGGCTAAAAGACAGGATTTTCCCCTGTAGTCATCGGGGGAACAATGGCCTTGCTTTGTATGAAATGATCTTTCACATTGCAACTCTATATTCTGCTTTATACAGCTGTTCTACCACATATATATATATATATATATGTGTGTGTGTGTATTAGTCAAAATTTTTGGACCAATTTTCAAGGTAAAATTGAGGATCGACCATTACACAAATACTACTTTTGACCATGTTAAGTACCTGCGTAATTCAAGGCATCAGGAGCTTGGATGGGTAGGAGTGTCGCCAGGCCTGCCTGGCAAGTCTGCATTTGGGACATTGGGAGCTCGGATGGGTGGGCAGATGGCTGGGACCAGGTTTTAAGTCTACATTCAGGGCAATAGGAGCTCAGATGGGCGGGTGGGTGGCCGGAACCAGCTGGCAAGTCCACTGTTGAGGTGCCAAGCTCTGGTGAGCGAGCAGCCTAACCTAGACGAGAGTCCATGGTCGACAGTGGCATGGATAGCATAGCAGTTAGCGCAATGCTGCTGTTACGGAGCCAACGATCAGGAAGATTTGAATCCTGCACTGTTTGTAAGGAGTCTGTACGTTCTCCCTGCATCTGCATGGGTTTTCCCCAGGGGCTTCAGTTTCCTCCCACAGTTCAAAAACATACCAGGGGCTGTAGGTCAATTGGACGACATGGGCTCGCGGGCCAGAGGGCCTGTACTGTGCTTTAAATTTTTTTTAAAAAGGTGTCGAGCGCTCTGGTGGGTAGACAGCTGGAGCCATAAAGAGGGGGTTCAACTTTTACTATTAGACACGTATATAAGGTAAATTATCTGCCGGCTGCTCGCAGAATAACCCAGGTAATAATGTGACAAATAAATTTGAACTGAATTAAAATACAGGGGCAAATGCTTTCTTACCAGACAGCTGCTAAATTGGAATGTAGGTGAAAGCTGTGACTACATTTGGGTGATTTATTTGTCCAGTATTGATTGACCACGTGCTGCTCCAACCATAATTGAACTTCTGATTCACTAACTAAGTCAAAAAAAACAAATCCAATTAATCAGACAACCTTACCAAATACATTTTAATTACAAATATTCCATCAAAAACAATTCTTTAGAATGGCATTCAACTTTATGCAAGATTAGTTCTTTCACAACAGTTTTCCCAGGTTCAAGTCACTTTCAGTCCCCAAGAAGATTACACAGTTAAAAAAAAATTGGAGTAATTGTCAGGATCCATGTAATATTTTCTCCATTAAACAATACTTGAAAATATGCATGAATTCAATCCACATTTGCTTCATGACTTGCTGAATTTCCCAAGCAAGTGCACTCAATTCCAGTGTCCCATATTTGTTTCAAAATGTCTTTTCTCTTAAATATAGGAATTACGTGGAAGGAGCTCTCTGCTACATTTTCAAGTAGTAATTTTCCACCAAACTTATCTGGGCCAAGACAGAATCCTAGCCAAGCTTAATCCTATCCCTTCCTGTCTTACCACACTCAAACCCCATCAGGGTTTCAAGATAAAAGGGAGAAATCACGTGCTATCTTTCAAAAGCCATAGTCAATGCAGAGCTTGTCTTCAAGTCACTCACCCAAGGTCATCCACTGTCCTTGTAAACCAATAGGGATGCATCTTTTTACAAATAAAGAAAAATAAGAACTGTAGATTCTGGAATTGTGGAGGAACAAATAGAAGTTGGAGGGGTCCAGCGGGCCAGGCAGTATCCATGGGGAGAAAGGCTTAGTCAATGTTTCAGATCACGTCAGGAAGGGGAGATAGCAAGCATTAAAATAGACTGAGGGACCAAGAAATTAATACTGAACAACTGAAGGGGGGAGGGGCAGGGAGGGAAAGAGATGGAGAGACAGATATGGGAGTAGACACAAGTGGGTTTAAGCAAAATAGAAACAGAAAAAATATTTAGACTTTCAGGCATCTTCTTTGACTTGGCTTCGCGGACGAAGATTTATGGAGGGGGTAAATGTCCACGTCAGCTGCAGGCTCGTTTGTGGCTGACAAGTCCGATGCGGGACAGGCAGACACGGTTGCAGCGGTTGCAGGGGAAAATTGGTTGGTTGGGGTTGGGTGTTGGGTTTTTCCTCCTTTGCCTTTTGTCAGTGAGGTGGGCTCTGCGGTCTTCTTCAAAGGAGGTTGCTGCCCGCCAAACTGTGAGGCGCCAAGATGCACGGTTTGAGGCGATATCAGCCCACTGGCGGTGGTCAATGTGGCAGGCACCAAGAGATTTCTTTAGGCAGTCCTTGTACCTTTTCTTTGGTGCACCTCTGTCACGGTGGCCAGTGGAGAGCTCGCCATATAACACGATCTTGGGAAGGCGATGGTCCTCCATTCTGGAGACGTGACCCATCCAGCGCAGCTGGATCTTCAGCAGCGTGGACTCGATGCTGTCGACCTCTGCCATCTCGAGTACTTCGACGTTAGGGATGAAAGCGCTCCAATGGATGTTGAGGATGGAGCGGAGACAACGCTGGTGGAAGCGTTCTAGGAGCCGTAGGTGGTGCCGGTAGAGGACCCATGATTCGGAGCCGAACAGGAGTGTGGGTATGACAACGGCTCTGTATACGCTTATCTTTGTGAGGTTTTTCAGTTGGTTGTTTTTCCAGACTCTTTTGTGTAGTCTTCCAAAGGCGCTATTTGCCTTGGCGAGTCTGTTGTCTATCTCATTGTCGATCCTTGCATCTGATGAAATGGTGCAGCCGAGATAGGTAAACTGGTTGACCATTTTGAGTTTTGTGTACCCAATGGAGATGTGGGGGGGCTGGTAGTCATGGTGGGGATCTGGCTGATGGAGGACCTTTTGGCTGACAAGCCCATGTGATACAATTACACTCAATCAACCTACAGCCCCTGTACGTTTTTGAAAGGCAGAAGGAAACCAGAACATCCGGAGAAAACTCATACAGACAAGGGGAGAACGTACAGAGTGTGCCAGGTTTGAACCCGGGTCGCTCTCACTGTGACTGTTGCCCTAACTTCTAAGCTAGCCAAGCCATGCAAGGAGACCTTAGAGAGGTTTTGCCAGATTCAAACCCGGATCACTGGTGTTGTAAATCTGCTGCACTAACTGTTCTGTTAAATATAGATGAAAATAGTGGAACAAGGTGGGGTGGGTCCTAAATTTGGAGAAATTATTATTCATGCCATTAGATTCTAGGCTACCCAGGAGGAATATAACTTTGTTCCTTGAGTTTGTTTTTTAGCCTCACCCTAACAATGGATGAACTTGATGACATTTCTGCATGGGAATAGTGCAGAGAATTAAAATGACTGACAACCAGGAGATCCAGCTTGAGTCAAGGAAAGAGCACTGCCGCTCAATGCTGCATTTGGTCTCACTGTTGTAGAGGGGGGGAAACATCAAGTGCACCAAATGGAAGTATGTGAAACTGTGCCTCACTTGGAAGGCCTGTTTATTGCAGGGGGGGGTAGATGTTGGGATAGGGGGTGCACCTATTGCATATGGGTAGGGAGGGAAGAGAAGACTACCCAACCGAATGAATTAATGGTTTGACAACTAGATCTTTGCAGCATATACCTTTTGCAGAAACATGTGGCTCAGTTTTCTTAACATGTGCTTGTTCTTCTGGTGGAGTTTTATCAACCTGAATACCAGAATCCTCTCTGCTCAAACACTCTTGGAGGTCGTCTTCACTTTCTTCTTCAGACCACTCCTAAGAATTAACCAATATAAAACATATATAATATTAGCAATCATCTCAGAGGTTAGGGATACGTGAAAAGGTAGGGGTGCGACTAGAAGAAAAAAAAATGCCAAGTGACCAGAAACCAATATCAGGAGCGTGGGAACATTAATAATTTCAGAGATCTTGTGAAGGGAAGAATTTGAAGATTGATGCAGTGATTTAAAATTAAATTTTCGGAACACTTGGGTGGCTTAATGTAGATGATGCTCAGATAACTTTGCCAGGCTGGATTCATATGTTTCTCAACTGTCACATCCACACAGGACTCACCAAGTCTCCAAGAACACATTTGCTACAAAGTAGAGCGAGTACCTCCATTTTTGAAAGAGGAGAGAAAATAATTCGAAGCAAATTACTCACTGGAGTGTCTGGATAAGGGCCAATATCAACTCCTTCACCTTCCATCAAGTATTTCCCCCAGTCAAAGTCATCATGTTTCTCTGCAGAAAAACAAATAAGTTTTTAAAATGTGAAACAGACTTTACTCCAATAATCAGTCACTAACTTCTTCCTAACTTGTGTACAACAACATTCTCTTGTAATGGCCATCCATGCATTCCCCTATCATTTAGCACACTCTCAATTATAGCCCTCCCTTAATTTGTCAAAGATTTTCTTCAGAGCTTGCCACTTTGGTCAAGAATCCTTTACATTACATATCTTCTGCACCCCACATTGGCTTTCAAACCACCTCCCATCCAGTCTCTTCCAACATCCCCTTTGGGAATTTTATTCCACACTATGGTGGTTTGCTACCTCTCCCTCCAACTTCAAAGGATACCTGCAAAGCCATATGGACACCCTTTTACTCTCCTCTGCGTAAATTCCTCCCTTCATGCTTGGTATACATATCCCCCACCACCCTACCCCCCAAATAGAATGTATTAGGCCAAGTTATAAAAAACTGCTACCGCTGCAAAGTTCTGAAAAAAAAAAATCGACAGAGAACTACCATCAAATCATGAGCTTTAAACATTTAAATTTACATCACTGTATGACCAATTATCAGTAATAGGAATAATAATAATTATATTACAAATTATTGGCAGGCACTGAACACAATGGTGGAGGGTGGGGAGGGTCAGGAGGAGGACCACAGTCCCAAGAGCAGGAGGTTACAGGTTGATGAAGGAGGGAGGGCACAACAGCAAGCAAGGGGAGGAGGGATGGCTCTGTGAATGGAGAAGGAAGGGGTTGGAGAGCTGGAGGAAAGAAGACAAAAGGGAAAGGGAAAGGAGGGAGAACGGAAAGTAGGTTGGCAAAAACTAGTTCATGTTAATGCCATCCAGTTGGAAAGTGCCCAGATGGAAAATCAAGTGTTGCTCCTCCAATTTACAGGTGGTCTTGGTGGGACAGTACGAGGCCATGGAAAGACATGTCAGCATGGGCGTAGAGCTCGGAAATGAAGTTATTTAGGCTATTTTGATTACAATGGGACAATGGTTCATTGAGTACCTTTTAAGAATAATAAATGGAATCTTTATTCAACAGAATTTAAATTAAAGCAGCAAACATTTCTACTACATTTTAAAAATGGAGTGCGTACTCCATCTTGATTATCAATAAAGACCCATATTAAATCACATTTCAACAGCTTTTAAAAAGAACAATAATTCTAAAAGTATCACAGTATAGTAATAGCAGAAAGGTAAAGCGCTGTGAATTTGAATTTTTCAGGTTTGCATCATCACCTCAATGTTACACAATAGTCACATTTTTCATATCAATCAAGTTATCCACTGAAACCTTAATTTACAGCAACTAACTGAAACAACTTTCATTCGGACCCAAGCACACAAGGCATGACCAAGGCACCTAAATAAAATGGAGCATTTCAAAAAGTGGCCCAAAATTGATGGCTATGAGGGAGAGAAGGGTTACATTGATCTTGGAGTAGGTCAGCCCAACATAGCAGTCCGAAGAGCCCGAACTACAATAATCTGTGTTCTAATAATCAAGGCCCGCCAGCTGACATGGACATTTACCCCTCCATAAATCTTCGTCCGTGAAGCCAAGCCAAAGAAAGAGAAAGAATAATCAAGGGCACAGAAGATTTTCAGTTTTCTCCTCAGCTTCCTGATGCACAGTTTCTATCTGAAGTACTTCCTTCAGATAAAATAGGAAGCAAATACAATTAAAACAAAAATTAGAAAATTCTGGACAAGAACAGCTGTCGAGGATTGTTTTAGACCTTGTGAGCCTTTTCTAAAATCCAAGGTCTGACTGAAGGATGTAACTCTAAAAATTAGGATTTGCTATTTCTTCTGGACTGTTGGTCAACTACTTATGGGCTTATTTAAATGAAATAAAGGTTAGAAGCATACCTGAAAATTGTTCACATCTAACTCGTCCAAATCAAGAGGTAACTTTATTGTTAAAAAACAGCATTCACTGACCAACGTGGGGAACATTAATCAAAAATTTGAGCTCTAGTACACCCATTGGGAACACAAGGACTGCTAATACTTCAGAGATAGCCAAGTGCTTATGCATCAGTCTGTGGTGCAAATACAGCAACATTCTGTATGGCATAATTAACGTAGCAGTTAGCACAACACTGTTAAGAGTGTCAGAAACCAGAATCGGGTTCGAATCCGGTGCTGTAAGGAGATTGTACGTTCTCCCTTTGACTGCATGGGTTTCCTGTAGGTGCTCAGGTTACCTACCACCGTTCAAAAACATTCCAGAGGTTGGAGGTCAATTGGGTATCATTGGGAGGCACAGGCTCGTGGGCCAAAAGGCCCTATTAACGTGTTTTATGTCTAAATTTAAAATTTTTAAATTCCCAATCATCCACGATCTGACTATTCAGAAACCCTAATGATTCAACATCTAACTCACTCGATGATGTTTGTCCATTCCCTTCCCACTCATCAAGGCCCTGGTTCCCATGTTACATTCCCACTCACCAGGGCACCAGTTCCCACGTTCCCGCCCAACCTACCTGGCTTACTGGATAATTCAGCATGTTGTGCAACATCAAATTAAAAATAGTTGATTACAAGAGTGCTGAGGTATCAATAGAAATGGCAACCAATAGTCAGGATAATCTAATTTGGCCATAAACATACTATATTATCAGAGTTTTACTATTGATAGAAGGATTAATAATAGTCACTTGCCTTCTTCCTTCTTTCTTGGTTTCTCGGAATACTGGGAATTGGAAGGTGAATCTGAAAGGGCCAGCAAGAGAGATAGTATAGCATAGTGCTCTTTGGTCTGGAAAACACGGATAAAATAAAACCGTTTCAAATAATAGTTGTAAGAATCATTCACAAAAAAGCTACTTTCAAGTCAATCAACTTTTTAAAACATGGATGCAAAATATTTAACAGAACATGCTTTGTTTTTCTAAAAAATTATAATTTTCACCCTTACTTCATTTTGTAACTTGTGGAAGGGTGAAGCTAACACTTGCAATAAGAACAGGTGACCCCCAAATTTTCTTGTTCTGTAAGATTTTCCAAAGTCCACCCCTCCTTTAAAGATTATAACATTTCATCAAATGTAATGAGCTTACTCAGATGTAACTGCCCAGCAGCGAGTCTCATTCAGGACTATATCCTTCACATTGATCAGAGTTTAACATATTGTAATAAGAAGTGGGAATCTTGCCCCCCCATCTATTGCAACCTCACAGTATCAGTTGCGGACTACCATGTTCTGTTCTGACCAATTGTTTATCTAATTGAAACCAATTACAAACTATAGCCCTGCTGGAAATTTTAAAAGACCGATGCAGAAAGCCGAAAAATAAAAACAGGAAGAGCTGGAACCACTCAGCCAGTCAGGCAACATCTGCAGGAAAGAGAAACAAATTTCTGAGGTCAAGGATCTTGTGTCAGAAGGAGTCACGTGATGAAGTAGTGGCTGGTCGGGAAAACCAGCCCTCTCCAGGAAAATAGGAAAAAAGTTAGGAAACAGCAAAGCACAACAAAAATAGAATATAAGAAATAGAAGATAAAGATACAGAGAAGAGAAAGAAGATGGCTTCCAAGAAGGAGAAAGTAAGAACAACTGGAAAAAAAGTTAAAAAGTCATTGGAGAAGAAAGAAGAAGGCCTTACCTGCATGAAGAAACAGGACGCTGTGGTGAAGAGGAGCGCCTGACCCTCGAGGTCAGTGCCTGCTCTGCGGAGTCGCGACTCACCAGCCGGTACACTACAAAAATGGCTCTTGGAGCCAAACAAAAGTGCGCAATCAAAGGAGAAAGAGGACACCAGTGGGAGGGGGGCTCAGCAGAGGAGCGGGCTGTCACAGAGCGAGCAGCTGAGGGACGCCCGACATCAGGGCTTTCAACTGGAGGGCAAGGAACAACAGACGAGCAGCACAGGAGGGACCAGCAACAAGAGGCCCAGCAAGAAGAGGCCTGACAAAGAGATATAAGCAGCTCATCATGAAAAACAGAAGAGACACAGACACAAAGAAGAGAAGAAGAAGACACAAACACAGATACAGACACAGGAGGAAGAAGACGACCAAGATCTTCACAGAGAAATAAAAGGTAAAACTGAAAAGAATAGAGATAAAATATTTTTTGAAGAACAAATGAGATCAGTAAAAGAATGGTCATCATTAGAATTTAATGCAATTAAAAGGAAAATGAAAAGAATAGAAGAAAAAATGAAAAGGTTAGAACTGGTAATGACAGAAATAAGGAAGAGAGAATGTGGAAGAGCGTGAAACGGCTGTAGAAATGGAAGTAAATGTCTTGAGAAAAATTGGAAGAAAGTGACAAAAAAATTAAAGAGACACAGAGTTGTTATCTCGAAAATTGATATGTTGGAAAATTATAGTAGGCGAAACAACATAAAAATAGTGGGCCTGAAGGAGGGTGAAGAAGGAAGGAAAGAAGGAATTTACAAAAGGATGGATCCCGAAGGTCCTGGAAATGACAGAAATGCAGTAAGAAATGGAAATAGAAAGGGCACACAAGAGCATCAAAAACCAAGATCCATCTTACACGACAAGAGTAAATATACTGGAACGGGCAAGGAATAAAGTTAGAGAAGATAATAAACCATTGGAATACAAGGGTCAAAAAGTATTTTTTCTTAAAGAGGAGGAAGGAATTTGATACAGCGAAATCAACTTTATGGAAAAAAGGTTACAAATTCATGTAAGACATCCAGCAGTGCTTAAAATATTTATACCCGGGGAGCAAAACAGACTGTTCTCAGATCCAGAGAAAGCACAAGAATTCGCAGAACGTTGGCAGGACAGGAGAAGAGATGAAGAGTTGTAACAAGAATGAAGAATGGCGATAAAGTATATATAAAGATGTAAAAACAATGTATATGTAAAGAACTAAAGAGGGAAAAGAGAAGGGAAGGAAGGGAGTAAGGGGGAGGGGGGGGAAAAAGAGAGAGACCTTTGTTATATGTGTTAAAAAAAGTGTTTTCTGGAGAGGGCTGGGTAGAGGGGGAATAACTGCACTGCAAAATCAGTTGACGCTGCAAACAAGATCGCAATCCAAATGAAAAGGGGAGTTGTGGTTGCCCGGCAAGGGATATGGGGCCACTCAGGAGGGTGGAAGTGGGAACTGCGGGAGTACTTTATGTCTTAAATGTGTTGTCGTACATTAAGTGTAATAAGAGAAAACTAAGAAATGAAAATAGGGAAAAGGGGGATGGAGGTGGTGAAGAGATGGAAAAGAGGTGTATGCAAAATATAAGATGGCCATGTTGAACTATATGACTATAAACATTAATGAAATACATAACCAAATTAAAAGGAAGAGGCTACTAAATTTATTGAAGAAGGAAAAAATAGCATTTGTGCAGGAAACACATCTAACTGAAGCGGAACATAACAATTTAAAATAACAAATAACAAATTAAAGAGAAACTGGGTAGAGCACATAACGGCGGCATCCTATAACTCAAAAGCTAGAGGTGTAGCCATACTAGTTAAAAAAATGTACCAATCAAAATAGAGGAGGAAATAATAGCCCCAGCAGGGAGGTATGCAATGATAAAGTGTCAGATAGACTCAGAATTTTGGAATTTGCTCAATATATATGCACCTAACGAGGAGGATCAAAAGTTTATGCAGGATTTTTTTTGTTGAAGATTGCAGACACACAGGGAAATATATTGATAGGAGGGGATTTTAACCTTAATTTGGACCCAATGTTGGATAAAACTGGACACAAGTAAAAAGAATAAAGTAACCAAATTTATGGTTAAATCAATCCAGGAAATGAAAATGAATAAATGTATTCCATTGGAAAAAAATAACATATAATTTAAAAAATAAAGTCACAATGTTTGAGCAAATTTGGGAACCATACATGGAACATATCAGAGAGAGCTTGCCTATGACCTCCATCCCCTAAAATGAGAATGAAAATGATAAGAAGACAAAATGACTAGATTCAGTGTGTAATAAATAGATGACACATTTTTCTTTTTTATTTTCCTTTGTGTGAAAATATTGTCTTATGGTTTTATTATATTGTATATGTTGAATATTAATGGGTTATGGAGGGAGGTGGGTAGAGGGGAGGGAGGTGGGTAGAGGGGAGGGAGGGAAAGTGGGAAAAAAAAAGGGACAAAAGACCACTGTGTAAATTTAATGAGAAACGTTTGTACCTATTTTGGTTGATATGGTTCATCGAGTGAAAAATTTAAAAAAGGATCTTATGTCAGCAGAGGGTCATCTTTTCAATCTGCAACCCGTAAGTCAAATTTGTTCTTCTTTCCATAGAAGCTGCCTGATCTGTGAGAGCTTACAGCATTGTCTGTTTTATTAAGCATAACTTGCTTGGTAAAATTTTAGATTGGAGACATTAACACCCCTTACTTGTGTCATACAAAAATAGTACAGTAGAATCTCCATTATCTGGCAACTATGGGGATCACGGATGCTGCATACCTGAATTTTCCGGATGATTGAGACACACTGTTAAAATGCCTAACTAATACACCTGCATTAAGAATTCACATTTTAGGAGGAGTCACGTGATGGAGTAGTGGCCGGACGGTGAACTCCAGCCCTCTCCAGAAAAGTCGGGAAAAACAAGAGAAAACACAAAGGCACAGAAATAAAAGTTACAGAAAAGTGAGTATAAAGGTGGAAAGAAGATGGCGACAAAAAAAGAAAAATCGAAAGCAACGGCAAGAAGAGAGGAAGAGAAGACAAAGGAGGAAAAAGGTGAAGGCCTTACCTGTCCGAAGAGGCCCGCTGCGGAGAGAGAAACCCGCTCCCTCAGGTCGGTAAATAATGGACTACAAAAATGGCTCGCTGAGCCGATGCGAATGAAAAAAAACACACCGACGGGAGGGGGGACCAGCTGGGGAGTCGATCTCCACAGCCGGCAACGACAGCTGCAGAACACCTGCAGCAAGAAGAGACCACAGAAGACAATAGAAACAAGAAAGAAGAGGAGGAAAGGGCAACAAAGAAACAACAGATGGTCAACCCAGAGGAAGAAGAAGAGGAAGAGTACAGTGAAATAGAAGAAGAAAAGATAGGCAAGGCAAAGGATATACTTGCTCTTATTAAAGGATACATGGAGTCATTTAAAGAATGGCAAACACAGGAATTTAAGGATTTAAGAAAAAGAATAAACAACACAGAAGAGAAAATAAATAAAATGGAGATGACCTTAACAGAAATGGGAAAAAAAATGGACAAGATGGAAGAGCGGGCAGTAGCAGCAGAAATGGAGGTAGAAGACTTAAAAAAGAAATTGGAGAAATCTAATAAAAAAACTAAAGAGACACAAGAACTACTAGCTCAAAAAATAGATACAATGGAAAACCATAACAGAAGAAATAACATAAAGATAGTGGGCCTTAAGGAAGATGAAGAAGGCAAGAATATGAGGGAGTTTATAAAAGATTGGATCCCTAAGACCCTAGGATGTCCAGAACTACAGCATGAAATGGAAATAGAAAGGGCACATAGAGTATTGGCCTCTAAACCACAACCACAACAAAAACCAAGATCTATTGTAGTAAAATTCCTAAGATATACTACAAGAGAAAAGGTACTGGAGAAGACAATGGAAAAAGTAAGAGAGGGCAACAAACCACTGGAGTATAAAGGGCAAAAAATCTTCATTTATCCAGATATAAGTTTTGAACTCCTAAAGAAGAGAAAAGAGTTCAATACAGCAAAGGCGATTTTATGGAAGAAAGGGTATAAATTTATACTAAAGCATCCAGCGGTATTGAAAATATTTATTCCAGGACAACAAAACAGACTATTCTCGGATCCAGAAGAAGCACGAAAATTTGCAGAACAATTACAAAAATAGACTGAGGGAGGAAGACGGGTAATGAGAGTTAAAATGATCACGATTGATATGTATGTGGGTAAAGACAAAAATAGACTGAGGGATGAAGACGGGTAATGAGAGTAAAAATGATCACGATTGATATGTATGCGGGTAAAGAGGTATAAGAGTGAATAGAGACAATGAGCATACATGAATGTATCTGTACTTAGAGGAAAATATAGATAGTATAGACAAGAATTAATAAGGGAAGGTAATGGAATAGAGAGAATAAGGAGGGAATTAAAAGAGGGACCTTTGTGACATATGAAAAGTGAAATCTTTTCTGGGGGAGGCGGGGTGGGGGGAAATAGCGGTCACTGCAAAATCAGTTGACGCTTGCGAGTGGATTCGCAAATCCAAATGGAGAGGGGAGATGTGGTTGTCCGACAAGGGATAAAGGACAACTCAGGAGGTGAAGGGGAGATTGGGGATAAATAAGATAGAAATAGGAGAATAAGGAAAATGTTAGATGTTGTAGGAATGTTGTCTTATAAAGAGTTGAAAATAAGAAAACAGAAATGGAAAAGGAGGAAAAGTAATGATGGAAAAACGGAAAGAGAAGATAAACAAAATATAAAAGGGCTACGCTGAACTATATGTCTTTAAATATTAATGGAATACATAACCAAATTAAAAGGAAGAAATTACCAAATTTAAATGAATAAATGTATTCCATTAGAAAAAATAACATATTGGTTAAGAAATAATATTGAAATATTCGAACAAGTATAGGAGCCTTACATTAAATACAATAGCGAAAACCTACCGGGGACAAACATTACCTAAGTTGATGGAAGGAGAAGGAAAGAAAAGAATGGACTCTGTAGAATTTCTGGTGTAATTTTGTTGAATGACAACATTGTCTGACTGGCTTAATGCAACCTAGATTGTATACCTAAAATGGATGAGAGGGGGGGGGTGGGGGAGTGGTTTGGGAGGAAAGGGGGGGGGAGAGAAAAAGTCACTGTATATGTGTGAAAAAGAAATAGTGTATATCATGGCTAATGTGATTTATGGTGTGAAAAATAAAAAAATTTAAAAAAAAAAGAATTCACATTTTAAAAGAAAAAAAGGCAGTGCAAAATGTAAAGTAATTTGGAAAAAAAAATCAGTATTGTAGTATTTAATTATGTAAACTTCATTTTAATTAGATAATTCCTGTAAATAACAAAATATAAATTCGAACACCAGTCGCTAGCACTGTAACACCATTACACTAATCAGGCCACTGTCATAATTAACATGCCCTCCCACAAGTTGATGGATAAAGCCTTACTAATATACCTTATACAAATAAAGATAAAGATTCTTACTAGGCAGGGACAGGGAGACACTTTTGGAGAGTCACCCCAGCAATGAGCAGAATTGGCTGGCCCTTTTTCCTGGGGGCTGCCAACTTTATTGCCAAAGACAACTTTTTCAAAAAATAGTCAAACAGCTGTTGAGGGAGGGGCACAATCGGGGCCCTCTGCTGGCTGAATGTTTGCTCTTATCTTCACCAAGGGTTTGTGTGTTGCTTTGGAGAACATTTACAATTTCAAACTTCTATTTAAAATTTTATTCATTCTTATTTTTAATTTTTTTTTTTATTTATTTCCTCAGGGGTTTTTTTGTCAGTTGTTTGCATTTCCGGTTGATTTAAATTGATTTAAATGGGGATTCTACTGTATAAACACATATTTAAACACCATTTTTATGAAGTCTTGCTGAGTTCTCTTCTTCGTCTTCAAGTACTGTCAAGTTGAAAGCAATTCTTGTTTCCTTCCCATTCCCAGCAAACTTGGTCATCAACAATACAAATAAAAAATGAAATTGTGTAATTTAGCAAGTAGCAGATTTAAAAAGGGCTACTTTTATTTTCATCCTGAATGATATAGAATTCTGCATAATATTATCAAAATGCAAAATAATTAATCAAGTAGCACACAAACCAAAGTTTTCACTGTATCACGGAGGCAAAAAGGTACCTGGTAGGAATGAAGCTGACAATGGACTTCTCAGATTTTGTATGAAAGAAAATAAGGAAACATAGATCAAGGTAACAGACTTTTTTAAAAAAATGTATATTTAAAATGCAGCCCAATCTTTGATGACTTAATCAAGTTTTTATTCACTGAGCAAATCAATGGATTGTTTACCGAACTCTGAAAGAGGTTCAACAGGAATATATTTGACAGGCCTTCAGGATTAAAGTTAGTGTTTCACAGCTATTCTAAAATAATTCACTCATGAGTCCAGAGAAGGAAGCAGGAACTTACAGATAACATGGAGAAGGATGTGAAAGACAGATTATTGCCATTGAATCGAGAACTTGGGAGATATGAGCTGGTGGCTTGGTGTTCATCTGTGGGGGTCATGGTCCAGAGGGAGGTATGAGATGTCAGAAAGCTGGCATCTAGCCTCTGCAAAGTGGATATCAGGGCACTTGACCACAAGGTCAGCTTGGTTAGCTATTACAGTACCAGTGACTTGGGTTCAAATTCAGTGCTGTCTGTAAGGAAGGTGTACATTCTCCCATGTCTGTGTGGGTTTTTAAAATATATCACAGTAACAGGCCCTGCAATCCTCACGTTTTGAAGGATGGCAGGAAACCAGGGCAGACACGAGAAGAATGTACAACTCCTTACAGACAGCATTAGATTTGATCTCGGGTCGCTGGTGCTATAACAGTGTCACCCTAGCAACTAAACTAGCCATGCCGCCCTGTTCTCTGGCTTTCCCCAAGTGCTCTGGTTTCCTCTCATCATCCAAAATGTATAGGGTTGTAAGTTAATTTGGGTGTAACTGGGTGGTATAGGTATAAATGGCTGGAATCAGCTTCTACTGTGCTGTGAATAAAATTTAAACAGCATCCCCTTGTCAGTAGATTTGATGACAAGGTCAGAACTATTCAGAAGTGAGTGGATTGCTGTGCATTCATCAGGGGTGAATTTGGAATGAGCTAAGGGAGTGGTGAGGTCAAGGTGGTTAATGTCAAAACACCAAATGTAAATGAATAAATCAAGGTCTTGCAGTATTTTGACGCTGGATTAAATATCTCTGGTTGTGGATTCCCATCTACTGTTTCATTGCAGCAGAAGACTAACCAGGTATGCTTACTGAGTGCCTACTTATAAAAAGGTAGCTCAAAATTGATCATTCAATTGATCAACCCTAAACAAACCCATTCACAAAACCAATCCCACCTTATATTTCAGTATCACCTCCATCAAAACCCTCGCCACCACTCCTTCAATGTACCATCCCACAAGCACATACTCTGGGAGGGGAGTGTTTGAGATGAGAGAAGGGGTCAAGGGTGAGGGGTGAAGATTCCTTGTCAAAGAACATAGAGCACTACAGCATAGGCCCTTCAGCTCACAAAGTTTGTGTCGAACGCATTGCCAAATTAAACCAAATTTCTTCCACTTGTACAAGATTCATATCCCTGTACTCCCTGAATATTCATATGAATATCTAAAATGCTCTCATTATACAGCAACCGGCAGCCTCAAGTAAAAGGCAAAAAAAATCTGCATCAACCAATCCCTGTAGGTTTTTGGGGGGGTGGGGTGGGGGAAGTGGTTAGGTTTACTGTATCTGTTTCCACCACTATCCCTGGCAACCTGCTCCAAGGATTTACAACTCTCTGTGCAAAAAAATCTGTCCCACTCATCATTTAATTTACCCCTTCTTAACTTAAGTGCATGAAATATGACAGACCACTGACATCTAATTTCACCAACTAAACTAGATCAAAAGACATCAGATTACCTTTGTCCCTTCAACGGTCTCCAGAGGCAACTCCAAAAATTCCTCAGTTAACCTCCGCCAGCTTACAGCTTTTGGGAGCTCTGAATGAATAGTAAGTTTCTCATGGATACTAAGAATTAAAGAAAATGTGCATCAATCAACACATTTAACAATTTTTATAAAACAAAGTCAGTAGTTATAAGTGGAACACCTTACCCATCAATCACACGTGTTATTTTGTTGCTGTCAACATCGAGAAACTGATGGAATCTGAAAATATAAATTAAGTGCTAAATCAAAATCTTATGCAATAGGAAATTTGGAATAATGATTGGTTTGCATCATAGATAAAATACCATCTCTCATAAAATTTACCAGAAGGTGCAGGGATTAACAACTGATTTTTTTTCTTGCAATTTATTTTAAATATAAAATAATTTTTATTCTATTTGCATGTCGTCCAAGATGAAGATATGGTCTACTTTTCTGTGCATTCAAAAAGACTTGAAAAGGAAAAAAGTGATGAATCCAGAACAAGCTTCCTTGTTGAAAGGTCATCAACCTGAAATGTTTAACTTTGTTTTTCACTGCACAGATGCTGAATGATTTGAGCATTGTCATCTTTTCAGATTTATTGTTAGAGTAATACTTGACATCACATACAACGCTGAGATTTTTTTTTCCTGCGGGCAAGGCAAAATGACCACTTATTGGTAGTGCAAAAAACTGTACTCAACATACACATGTTAAAAAAAAAATCCAGAAATGTAAACAAACTGTGCATTACAGAGAGATTTTTTTTTAAATCAATAAAGTGCAAGAGTCCTTAAATTAGTTCCTGATTGAATTTGCTGTTGAGGAATCTGATGGTGTATTTTAGATTTTCAGCGTTTGCAGAATTTGATGCTGGATTAAATATCTCTGGTTGCGGATTCCCCTCTACTATTTCACTGCAGCAGACTAACCAGGTGTGCTTACTGAGTTCCTATTTATAGGAAGGTAGCTCCAAATTGATCATTTACTTGATTAACCCTTAAAAAAACCGTCACAAAACCAATCCCAACTTGTATTGCAACATCTCCCTCCATCAAAACCCTCACTATCACTCCTTCAACATATCAACCCACTCAGTCCTATCAACAGCCCACCCAACCCCAATAGCACCCTGCACTTCACCACTCACCCCAAAATCCACTCAACCCCCTTTACGTGTGCCCACCTACTCACTCTGATCCCAACTTCTGCATCACATCACTTTTCTCACTCACTGCCACCCCCTTCATCCACCAGCAACTAATTTCTCTTCTCACTGCAACTAATTCGCCCTGACCTGACTCTCCCCCACTTCGCCCTCTTTCACACTGCTGCCCCTTCTTGCTCATCACCCCCTCCCTCATCCCGTAGCCCTTCCTCACTCTCGTTCACCTCACTGCTCCCTCACCTCAGTCCACCCTCCCAACTTGCATTCCCTACCCCTCATTCTCACCCCTCCCCTCCTTACCCACCCTTTCTTCGCTGTTGCCTCACTTCACTGCCCACCCTCCACTTCTTATGACCTTACCCCTCATCCTCCCCCCCCACCCCCGCTGCCCTTTCTTACCCACCCTCCTTCACGCCGCCCCATAATATCCTTGCACTACCCCCTTCACCCTCTTCAACCCACCAACCCTTCACCCCTGCCATCCCTTCACTCCTCCCCACCCCCTTCATCGTTCGGGCCTCACCCCTACACCCCACCGTTGCCCCCTTCACCACTTTGCCCCCCCCCTCCCCCCCTCCCCCCCTCCCTCCACCCCTCCAGTTACCTGACATTGGACCAGGCGTACTGCAGTGCGATCTGGAAATCAGGGTCCTCCTCCGGAACTCCAGTGACTTGCCGGATCAACCTCTTCAAATCCTTTTCGAACCTGTTCCAAAGCGCCATACTTGCAAACAAATTAAACCACCCCCCCCCCCTTTTTTTTTGAGACCCCAGTTGTCAAAACTCCGCCAGAGGAGGCGCAAAGCAGCCCGGAAGTATTCGATCGCTCAGCCGGAAGTATTCGTTCGCGCAGCCGGAAGTATTCGTTCGCGCAGCCGGAAGTATTCGTTCGCGCAGCCGGAAGTACTACCTTCTGTTCCCGCCAGGGTTGGTGCCGTCGTCATGGAGACGTCAGGTCGCTACCGGGGAAAGGTACGGTTTTATTTATTCCAGAAGTGGGAGGGGAGGATATCAAACATCGAGGTGTCTATGAGGGTGAAGAGACCCTACCCGAAACGTTGACTGACCATTGCTACCGAGGGAGGACCTTCCATCGAACAATTACAGGCCACTCAGGTCGATGCCGGGCCCATGGCTTTCCTCGTCTCACTGACCTGCACCCCCCCCTCCCTCCCCCCTTCCCCTCCCTCCCTCCCCCCTTCCCCTCCCTCCCTCCCCCCTTCCCCTCCCTCCCTCCCCCCTTCCCCTCCCTCCCTCCCCCCTTCCCCTCCCTCCCTCCCCCCTTCCCCTCCCTCCCTCCCCCCTTCCCCTCCCTCCCTCCCCCCTTCCCCTCCCTCCCTCCCCCCTTCCCCTCCCTCCCTCCCCCCTTCCCCTCCCTCCCTCCCCCCTTCCCCTCCCTCCCTCCCCCCTTCCCCTCCCTCCCTCCCCCCTTCCCCTCCCTCCCTCCCCCCTTCCCCTCCCTCCCTCCCCCCTTCCCCTCCCTCCCTCCCCCCTTCCCCTCCCTCCCTCCCCCCTTCCCCTCCCTCCCTCCCCCCTTCCCCTCCCTCCCTCCCCCCTTCCCCTCCCTCCCTCCCCCCTACCCCCACTCATCCCCCCTCCCACCCCCACTCATGTGCCCGTCCAAATTCCTCTTAAATGTTAAAATTGAGCCCGCATTTCAGCTGGAAGCTTCCCCCACTCTCTGTCACTCAAGATCCCCCCTGCTGTTCCCTCTAAACTTTTCACCCTAAACCCATGCCCTCTGGTTTGGATCTCAGTGGAAAAACCCTATCTGCATTTACTCTGTCTATCCTCCTCATAATTTTAAGTCAAAAGTCCCCTCATTCTCCTACACTCCAGGGAACAAAACCTTTTAACCTGAAACTCAGTTCCTGAAGTCTGAGCCACATCGTCTCTGCATTCTTTCCATCTTATTCCTATATTTCCTGTGACCAAAAATGCACACAATCCTCCAAAACTGGCCTCACCAAGGTCTTAGACAACTTTAACATCACATCTCAACTCCGGTTCCCAGTCGACATTCAACATGCCTGCATCTGTAGCTTTGTGTTTCTCTCTGTGGTTGATTGGCTGCAACCTCGCTTGTAACCAGCCACAAATCAACAAATACAATGACAAAAGTAAAACACGAAAATCTGTAGACAAATGATGGATAAACTCAGCAGGTCAAAGATACATAACCAACATTTCAGGCTTGAGCACTTCATCAGGGTATGGGAAAATATCGGCTGGTGCCAGAACTAAATGGTACGGGGGAGGGGCAGGAGGCGAAGCACAGTTGCACAGACAGAAAGTGATAGGTGGATAAGGAAGGAAGGGAGGGGCATACTAGCAAGTAGGGGGGAGCAGGGATGTCTCTGTGGATGGAGAGGGAAGAGGGTAGGGAGTGGAGGAAAGAAGATAACAAGAAAGAGAAGAGAGGGAGAACAGAGGCTAGCAGAAACCAGGGAAGATGATATTAATGCCATCCATTTGTAGAGTGCCCCGACAGAAAATCAAGTGTCACGCATCCTCTTGGGATAGTACATATTGTATATGATATGTTTTACTGAATGCAATGAAAAAGTGACAGAAATTTATTTTAATCCCAATTGTGTTGCTTGATAAATAAAAATTGCAACTTTTCAGTATTTTAATTGGGCTGCTTGTGTAAGTCTGTGCATTACAATGCAGTTCTAATGGAAATGTGTCTATTACAACAAAACACACACATACACCCCGCCCCACCCCCCTCCCCCCCCCCCCCCCCCACTTCTGTCACAGAGTGTTGAGCATATTTTAGCTGAAATTCCACAAGAAAATCATTATTGGTACCATATATAGTCATGTAAAACTCAAGTTTTTGGGGCCAATTTTTCAGGTCAAATTTTGGGTGGGGGCGGGGCGGGGAATCAACTGATACATGGGACAGTATTTTGACAGCATTAAGTACATCATCGTTCAAGGCTCAGGCAGCCAGGACCAGGTGTCAGGTCTACATTCAGAGCATTGGAGCTCAGGTGGCCAGGCGGTTAGGGCCTAGGAGAGAGACTGTGGCCAGGATCTCAGGTGCTCTGGTGGATGGGAGGCCAGGGTGAAGGTTTACAATCGGGTGTCAGGAGCTCAGATGGGCAGACAGTCGGGGCATGAGGAGCTTGGATGTGCGGAAGGGATCAACTTTTATATGGGTCAAACAGAAAAGATCAATTTTTGGGCCAAAAAATGGGGGCTGACTATTACATGGGATTGACGATTACAGTATATAAAATCATGAGCTGCATAGATAAGGCAAATAGTGATAGTCCATAAGACATAGGAGCAGAATTAGGACATTCGTCCCAAAGAGCTGCTGTCATTTGAAACATGGGTGATATTTTCTTCCTGTGAAGACCATTTCCCTGATTTCTCCTCATAACCTTTGACACCCTGACAAATCAAAAACCTTTCAATCTCTTTCTTTAAATAAGCCCAACACCTTGGCCTCCATAGCCATATTCCAGTGATTCACCACCTTCTGGCAGAAGAAATTTCTCCTCGTCTCTGTTCTAAAGGGATGTCTTTTTATTCTGAGGCTGTGTCCTCTGGTCCACGACTCACCATTGGAAGCATCTTTTCCATGTCCACTCTATCCAGACTTTTCAACATTTGCTAGGTTTCAATGAGATTCTCCTTCATCCTTCTAAACTCCAGCAAATACAAGCCCAGAGCCATCAAACACTCTCATCCATTCATCCTCTAATCCCTTGATCATTCTCATTTACCTCCTCTGGGCACTCTTCAATGCCAGTGCATCCTTCCATAGATATGGGGCCTAAACTGCTTGCAATACTCCAAAGGTGATCTGACCAACACCTTACAAAGCCATATCATTCCATCCTTGCTTTTATATTCTAGTCCTCCCAAAACTAATGCTAACATTGCATTTGCCTTCTTTACTATTCACTCAAACTGCAAGTTAACCCATTGGGCATAAAGAACAACTCCCAGTCTCCTTTGGTCCTCTATTTTCCGAATTCCATCCCCATTGAGATAGTAGTCTATTCCTTTATTCCTTCGACCAAAGTGCTTGACTGTAGTGTGAATTGTGGATGGTCATGTGACCCCCTCCATCTGGAACCTGGTGGGAATGTGGATTGTGGAGGGGCATATTATCTACATCTGGAACCTATAGTTGGAAGTTACCTCACCTCAATCAAGGTCAAGCCTTGGCCATGGGACAGTGTACTGATCATTGGCCCCTTTCATTGCCTGATCGATACCTGGGCTGGACTTTCCAGCTGATGGTACTATAAAGCCCATTATGTGAGAGCCATCTGGCTCTTCTGGGATGAACCCTAGCTCCAACCCAGGTTGGGAACCATGGGCAACGCTAGAGAATTGTTGGTAAAGTGTGTGCAGACAAAGGGTTGGGAGCTGTAACATTGTGTATCTAGAAATTACTGTCTCTAGTTTAGTGAAGAGCCATGCCTGCTAGAGATAGCAAGAGGTGGTGGGTATCATATGTTGAACTTGATTGAATCGCCTTCTGTCCACAAGTGGTTGTGAACGATGTTCCCTCTCATTTTTAGTAGTCAGTGTATGCAATAATAAATACTATGTTGTGCAACATTTTTTTCCTGCGATCAAAGTTTGTCCGCACTGAATGCTTGTGCAAATCTCAACCTCAAATTGTTTCAAGATAATTTTGGCACAGCCTATCTCTCATGGCTAATAAAATTGTTTTGGCATGTTTTAATATAATATAAGTATGACTGCTTTCTGTGAACATTTAACAGAAATAATTATTAATTACATTATCTTGGGTGCATACATTAATTTCCTTTGTGCACTGGTGCACATGTGCACAGCTTAGAGGGAACAGTGGTTGCGGGCCTGTTGCTTAATCCGGTGAGTGTGTGTCTTTTACCCTTGTTGCAACTGCCTTATGCATGTTAATAAAAACAACTGTTCAACCAGTCCATGATCAGATTTGTTGCTCTTGGAACCAGTTGAACCGTTTTCAAACACACAATGACCAGACACTTCCAACTCTGTATTCCATCTGCCGCTTCTTTGCCCATTTTCCCAACTTGTCCAAGGCCCTTTGCAGACTCCCAGCTTCCTCTGCACTACCTGCCCCTCCAACTTATTTTCCTATCATCCACAAACTTAGCCACAAAGCTATAAATTCTTATATCCAAACATGTAGAATAAAATGTAGTGGACCTAACACCAACCCCTGAAGTCAGCAAAATTCAGCCAGAAAAGCCCCCCCCTTATTCCCACTCTTTGTCTTCTATCAGTCAGTCAATCATCTATCCTTTTCTGGAATGTCACTGGTAACCTCCACAGTGACGACTGATCCAAAGTTATGCTGCTGTGAAAATGGCAATGCTGTCACTGGTGCAGACACAGAGCTCCCATGGGAGCTCCCGGTCCAACTCCCGACTGCTGCCAGATCCATACAGGCTTTAAACAGCCTGTTAAAGGAGCCGACGGTGGTTTTATTTAAAATCCGGTGACCATTGCGTCCAATTTGGTGGCACCTTGGATCAACAGCAGCCACGAGGTATGGCAGACTCCAGGGAAGCGGAGGACTGGTGCAGGACACCAGAAAACAGGGAGACCACCCCTGGAGAAGCAGAGGAGACAACCCACATGACAGTGAACGCGGCCACGGACCAGTGAGAGGTTCTGTGGCTAAGGAACACAGGAGGCGGGCAGTTCGTGACTCGAGGAGAGGAGCAGTCTGTGGGATGCTGGAGACGGCAGTCAAGGGACACACCAGGCAGTGAACTGCTAGATCATCTTTAAAATTGGCTATTTTCTTACATATTTAATCTTTTCTCTGCTTATGCTTTTTTAATTACCCTTTGTTAGTTTTTAAAAGCTATCCAATCCTTTGGCTTCATGCTAATCTTTGTCTTTTGCTTGTCAGCTATGGTTACTTCATTCTTCCTTTAAAATGAAATGATCCTGCAACTTCTGAATTACCGGTACTCTCAGAAAATCTTACTGTTGCTGCTCTATTGTCATCCCTGTTCAGATCCCCTTTCAATCTACCATGACCAACCTTTACTCAACTGTCACTTCAAATTTTAGCTTCTCCCTCTCAAAAAATTGCAGACTAAATTCTACCATATTATGAACTGCCTTCCAGGGGTTCCTTTAAGCTCCCTATCGAATCCAGTTCATTGCACAGCACCAAATCCAGAATTGCCTTTTCCCTTGTATACTTGATCACAAGCTGCTCTCAAAAGCTGTCTTGTAGGTATTCTACAAATTTCTTCTCTTGGATCTGGTGCCAACCTGATTTTCCCAGGCGATCTGGTTTTTGAACTCCCCCATGACCATCGTAACATTGCTTTTTTTGAATGCCTTCTCCAACTCCTATTCTTATTTGTACCCCGCATCCTGGCTAATATTCGGTATGCCTGTATGCAACTCCCATCAGGGTACTTTTACTCTTGCAGTTTTGTAACTCAATCCACAAGGATTCTACATTCTCTGATCCAATGTGCCTTCTTGCTTAGGATTTGATTTCATTTTATTTACCAATTTCTACACCTGTAGAAATTCAATACAGTATTCGATGACATGTCAAAACTCTTCTGACATTTTAGAAAAAAGAGCCTTTGGTGTGCCTTCTTCACAATTGCCTCAATTTACTAGCTGCAGGTAGATCTTCCGATATGTGGACTCTCTAAGAACTTGAAGACACTACCACAGACCCTTCAGTGAAGGACACGTGCATAGTCCCTCTGCCTCATCTTTCTGAAGTCCACAATAAGTTCCTTTAACACATATGCAATAAATGTTAAGGCCGTAAAGAACAGAGGGACCTTGGTGTGCAAATGCAAGGATCCCTGAAGGTGGCAGCAGAAGCAGATAAAATGGTGAAAAAGGCACATGGAATGGTTGCCTTCAATGGATAATGATTTGTGTTTCACTCAGAATATAAGAACAGGGAGGTATTGGTACACCCATGACAAAACATGTACCACATTCTGCTCTGGTTGCTAGTCTATAAGAAGGGCATGATTGCAATGTAGAGAATGAAGAGCTAAAAAAATGTATATAAAACTGGTGTATAAAAAGGATAGATTGTTGGATAACTTTTCCCCTGGCCTGAGCTAGGGAGGATCTTAATAAGAATGTTTTCACCTAGAGAGTGGTTGGGATCTGGAATGCGACTTGAATTGGTGGTGGAGTCAGGTATTTTCATAACATTTAAGAAGTATTTTGATTTCTGACCTTTCACAAATTTTCTGAACTATCAGGCCTCCTTTGTACTTCTGAGAGATAGACTACGTACCGCCTGTACCAAAGCCACTGGAAAAATGCAGCCTATTTCCACAGAGACTTCCAAATTCACTGGGAAAATAAGCAAGTCAGTGTCTTCTCCCAGTGCAGCATTGAGGTAACAATTACACTTGGTTGGTTATGTTGGTTAAGACTATGATATGCCTGGCACTGGACTGCTAAAAAAAAAGAAACGACATTTTGAGTTCTAGAAACAGATTAGCAGAGACTGGACAGTGGAAAAGATTGAAGGATGTACTCTAAGATATTTTGAAGAAATGCAATGCATTTGACTCCTTGAGATCTTGAGTTCATAACTATGTAAATTGGAAAAGGAGCATTCACAATGGCTGTGAAAACCTTGAGTCCATATATTGTGCGCACAGAAGAAGCCTCATGTCCTCAGTGGAAGAAGCACATCACCTCACAAACTACTCCGGCTCTTTTCCATTTATGCACCTCCTGCCCCATCTGTGGAAGTATCAGCAGTTTCCACATTGACCTCATCAAGCATCTTGGAACTCACCAATACTGGAGTGGAAGCAAGTTTTCCTTCATCCTGAAGGAAAATATTCTTAGCTGTGTTCCAAAACTGTACTGAGAACAAGAGAAGCAGAATATATTCAACACATCAGGTTGGGTCTGTGAGGAGAAAACCAATTAATACAGTAAAAGCCCTGGTATCCGAAACCTATAGGGATTGGTAGATGCCAAATAAATATATTTTCTTGTTGCTTGAGACTTACTCTTACAATGCCCAACTAATAAACGCATAACAATTTAATAAACAAAAATACTATACGGTATTTACATTGAATATATAGACTTTAAAACATTTTACTTTATTTTCTGTCACATTCTTTGAAAGCATTTAACCGTCGCTGCATCTGCAGGATCCCCTTCCATGGAGCCAGCCAAAAGACAAACAATAAGATATAGATAATTAACCACCCCACCTCTTTCCCCAAGTTTACAGAATAAAGCCTTACTAATATCAGAATCAAAATTTATTATCATGAACAAGTCATGAAATTCAGTGTTTTGCAGCATTGTGAAAACTTTCATATCTTATTACATTACAATAAAAAAATAATAGCGCACAAAAAGTAAGACAGTGTCTTTAGTTCATTCAGAAATCTGATCTCAGTGGGAAAGAAGCTGACCTTGTGCCGTTGAGTGCTCATCTTTAGACTCCTGTATCTTTTTCCCTGATGGTAGCAGAGTGAAGAGGGCATGGCTTGGGTGGTGGGGGTCTTTGAGGATAGAGGCTGCTTTTTTAAGACACCACCTCATGTTGATGTCCTCAATGGAGTGAAGTCTGGTGCCTGTGATGTCGCAGGCCGAGTTAACAAACTTCTGGTGTTTATTCTTGTCCTGAGGAGTTGGCACCTCCATACCAGGCAGTGATGCAACCAGCCAGAATGCTCTCTTTTTGAGAGTTTTCGGAGACATACCCAATCTCCTCAGACACTTCACAAGGTGAGCGAACCTTCAGATCTAAGTGGAGAACCAGCGATATTGAATCTGCTGTGGAGCGATTGTGACGATAGGTGAATTACAGCGGCTCCATATCTTTGCTTAGGTATGTGTTAACTCTGGCCATGATAGCCTCTCAAATAATTTAATCACAGTAGAAGTTAGTGCTACTGGGCAGTAGTTGCTAAGGCAGCTCACACTACTCTTCTTGGGTACCAGGATGATCGATGCCCTTTTGAAGCAGTATATTTAGTACATTTAATTTTAATAAATATATTTAGTATTTTTAATAATATACTAATAAAGATTAAGACTTACTAAGCAAGGATAAGGAAGCACTTTAAGAGAGTCACCCCAACGATGAGAGGCATCAACCAGCTTTTCATTCTGGGAGACACTATTTTATTCCAACACAACTTTATTCAAACAGCTGCTAAGAGCCAAGCATGACCAAGGCACTAGCTGAATATTTTCTCCCATCTTCACAAAAGTTTTATGTATTATTTCAGAGAACATTTATTTTAAAATTTTAAACTTTTATTTAAATTTTTGTTTATTATTATTTATTTTAAGGTTTTATTTATTTATTTTCCTCATTTTTTTTATTTTGGCTGCCTGCTTGAATTCTGGATAACAGGGGTTTTTACTGTATTCCAGTCTGTTAGAAACAGAATTTACCTTTAAAGAAATAGCTGGAGACAAAAATTGAGAACAAAGAACATTTATTTTACAACAATGCAAAGTTGGGTGCTTCCCCTTACCCTGGGAATACACACACATACTGGGGCTCACCCAACTTTTATACAGTCAATTTCAGTATCAGAATACCCTCCCCCTTACATTCTTCTGCCCCCTGGATGGGTTTGGCATAGGTAATCCATCCTGCCTACGTGCAGTTTCAGTACACTTGGAGGACCAGGGGGTATCCTGTCGGTGTCCCTTCATGTTATTGTCCTTATTCACACCTTCCTGATTCTCGGGGCTACAGTCTCTTGGTATGCAGAGTTGGCTCATCCTATCTAGGGTTGGCTAATTTAATATGTATAAATCTGTGTAAGGTTAGCTAATTAGATATGTAGGACTTGGTACTTCTGTCCAGGGCTAGGAGACCCTTATCTGATCCAGACTACCTCAACTTCCTACATTCTATTGTACCTTACCATTCCTTATCTTAGTCTTATGGTGGCTCTTGTCACAAAGAAGATTCTTATGTTAATCGTGCTGACTCTGCTTTCCTGCATCTTAATCCCCAAGCTCATCCTGCTTGTACTGGTTACAGCCATTAACTGATGAATTTTAGTTTCTTCCATGTTCATAATTTTAGATCAATTTTCCCATCTCTCACAAGTCCTTACATCAGAACCTCAAACAACGCTAACTCCTTATCTCTCTCTGCAGCTTTCCCAGCCAGAATTCAAGCAACTGAAGAATTTTGATTCTTTGTTATTCTTCTAGTGCATTGTTCTTTCCATTTGAACTGAAGTTAAATCAATTTTGGTTTCTGGTGAAGTTAACAATCTAATAATTTTAATGGTACCTAGAATAGCTTTGGCTCTTGTCTAGCAGTGGTATGAATTGTATAAATCTGAATTTGATTTGAATCTGAGCTGATCGAAATAGAGATTATTGCACAAGTAATTTCATTTTACTAATTTGAATGAACTTTGCTGTGAAGTGTGAGAATTAAACAAATTCCATTTGAAGTGCCAGTTGATGAAGTCGACAAAGACGATGTGGTCAAACAGTAATCATGGCTTTTATTAGCAGAAACTCATGGTACAATAATGAAAGACAATAGATGCATACACAGTTATACCCATGGGGAGTGTCCTTAACAGAAGAGATAATGCACAGCCAATGTTAGTACAGCAAGGCTCACCAGAGGGGAGACAGGCAGCTTGATATACATTCACCACAGTCTCCCCCCCAGTAGAAGAAGGGTTAAAATCAAAGGACAGCTGCTAGGAAAGACTGAAGCAAGCGATACATGGATACCATTGTGAGAGATGAGAAAAACTGATATTGCAATATGAACATGAAGAAAATAAAATTGATACATAAGTAAATGAATGAAGCCAGTACAAACAACATGAGACATGGATATTAGAAGGCAGGAAGCTGACACTGTCTGAGTAAGATAAGAATCTCCTAGCCTTCAGACAGAATCAGCAAGTTCACTAAATGAAGGAGATATGGACAGACAATTGATGATAGAAGTAGAGTTAGTCTGAACGAGATAAGGGTCTCCAAGCCCCAGATAGAATTAGCAAGGCTTGCATAAATAATTAGAAAACCTTAGACAGTATTAGCCAGTTCTACATATATAATTAGTAAGCCACACACAGATTTATCAAGTTATGCATATTTAATTAGTAAACCCTAGACAGGATTAGCGAACTCTGCATTTGAAGGGACTGTCCCCCTGGTCCTCCAAGTGCACAGAAACAAACAGCACGTAGGCAGGATTGCCTAATGCCAAACCTCTCCAGCAGGAGGCAGAAGAATGTAAGGGGGGGTTATTCCTATACTGAGATAAACTGTATAAAAGTTGGATGAGCCCCAGTGTATGTGTGTATTCCCATGGTAAGGGGAAGCACCCAACTTTGCATTGTTGTTGTAATAAATGTTCTTTGTTCTCAATATTTGTCTCGAGCAATTTGGCATTGAGAATACTCTAACAGCCAAAATATGCCAGTATCTAGCAAGCAATCGAAATATAATGAGATGTTTAATGAATATGTCAGCCTATCAGGTTGTTTACGAATTCTGGTGCTTCTTCTCAAAACAGGTGGCTCCTTTGCAACCCTGGGAACTGGTACTGTTCCTGGGTCTGTCGTGTGGGAAGGACTGGCTTCTGGACCCGCTCCAGATTCACCAGCATGAGGCAGTGGAGCCTCAGCATGGTCATCTGAAAGCTGACTAGGGGTCACAGGCTGGAGGGTGAGCCCAATCTCTCAGGCTCACTCTAAGTAGGGGTGTGAGGAAGGGGCGAACCAGGCGAGGCCAGATCTCTTAGGGTACAGTGTCAGTACTCCCGTCTGGGAATTTAACATGAGCGTAGTTGGGGTTAGTATGCAGTTGCTGAACTGGTTGGACTAGGGGTCTGTTTTACGCGCCCGAGCATGGCTCTTCAGCAGCACGGTTTCAGGCTCAGATAAACAGGCTGGCCAGTCCATCACAGTTCCTGATTTCCTAGGAAAGGCAAACATACGTTCATGAGGTGTTTGATTTGTTGCAGTACACAATAAAGACCGAATAGAATGTAGCGCCTCAGGCAGCACCTCCTGCCATGGGAAACAGGGTAACCATGTGTTTTTAAAGTAAGATTAACAGTCTTCCAGACTGTAGCATTAGCCCTTTCAACCTGCCCATTGCCCTGCGGGTTGTAGCTCGTGGTACGGCTGGTGGCAATCCCCTGCCGTAGCAGGGCTCGCCGCAGTTCAGTGCTCATGAATGCTGAGACACTATTGGTATGAATGTAATTGGGAAAACCAAAAATGCTGAAAATTCTGTCAAGTGACTTAATGACAGAAGCTGACGAGACGTCAGGGCAGGACGTCTGCAAAGGGAAACCTGGAATATTTCATCTATTACAGTAAGGAAATATACATTTTTGTTGTTGGACTGTAACGGTCCTTTAAAATCTAAGCTAATCCTCTCTAAAGGTCAGGTTGCCTTGATGAGAGTGGCCTCCGGAGCTTTGAAGTATTGCGGTTTGCATTCTGCGCAAACGGGACAGCTTTTAGTCAGTTTCCTGACTTCATCCAGAGAATAAGGAAGGTTGTTAGCCCTTATGTAGTGGAAGAACCTCGTGACTGCTATGGATCTCTTTTAGCCCCTCCAGCTGAGCACCGGCAGCAGATCGTGACAATGCGTCAGAGGGATCATTTAACCTGCCCAGTCTGTACTGGATCTCATAATTATAAGTTTAGAGTTCTATTCGCCAGCGTGCCTTCTTATCGTTTTTGATTTTACTTTTGTGTTCAGTATTGAACATGTAGGCTACAGATTTCTGATCAGTGACAAGAGTAAATTTTCTGCTGGCTAGAAAGTGTCTCCAGTAGCGAACAGCTTCAATAATAGCCTGAGCTTCTTTTTCAATGGCAGGATGTTTAAGTTCAGGTCTGCGTAACGTGCGGGAGAAGAATGCCACAGGTCTGCCCTTTTGATTAAGGTTTCCTGCGAAGGCACAATCTGAGGCATCAGTTTCTACTTGGAAGTGGGACATCCTCGTCAATGGACGAGAGTGCAGCTTTGGCAATATCAGCTTTAATTCTCTCGAAAGCCTTCAAGGCCATTGGAGAAAGAGGAAGAGATTTAGTGTCAAACAGAGGGCGTGCCTTCGTGGCGTAGTCCCGAACCCACTTGCAGTAGTAGGAAAAGAATCCCGTACACCTTTTAAGGGCTTTTGCTGAGTCTGGGGGTGGTAACTTCTTAAGGGGGGCCATTCTTTCTGGGTCGGGCGGATTCCGCCCTTGCGGCAATGTAGCCCAGAATGGGTAGCTCTGTTGCGTTCAACACACATTTGCCCTCGTTAAATGTAAGGTTGAGTTCTTTAGCTATTGCTAAAAATGTATTTAAGTTGTTGTCGTGCTCAGCCTGTGTTTTCCTACAGATAGTGACATTATCCAGATAAGGAAACGTACCCTGTAACTTATACGTCCTAACAATCTTATCCATTTCCCTCTGAAACACGGACACACCATTAGTGACCCCAAAAGGTACCCTTTTAAACTGGTATAACCCCCCCCCAATCAGCCTCAAAAGCCATATAGGGCTGTTCCCTTTTCTTAATGGGGATTTGGTGGTAAGCTGCTTTGAGGTCGATAGTGTATACACTTTGTATTGTGCTATCTGATTAATCATTTCATTGATGCGTGGCAGGGGGTAGGCATCCAGGTTAGTATAACAGTTGATTGTCTGGCTGTAGTCAATAGCCAGTCATTTCTTAGTGTGATTTTTCACAACTACCACCTGGGCTCGCCACGGACTCTTACTGGGTTTAACTACTCCTTCTTTAAGCAATCTCTGGGTCTCAGCTTTGATAAACTCATGATCCTCTTTGCTGTAAGAACGGCTCTTAGTGGCAATCGGCCGACATTCGGGGGATAAATCACTGAAAAGGGAGGGAGATTTGATCTTTAATGTGGACAGACCGCAATAACTAGCGTGAGGGATGGTAAGTGTGGGTAGTGGCCCACCGAAATTTAACATTACACTGTTCATTATTGTACCATGAGTTTCTGCTAATAAAATTGAAGTACTAGTTGATGAAGTTGACAAAGACGATGTGGTCAAACAATAATCATGGCTTTTATTCACAGAAACTCATGGTACAATAATGAAAGACAATAGATGCACATGCAGTTATATCCAAGGAGAGTGTCCTTAACAGTAGAGATAATGAACAGCCAATGTTAGTACAGTAAGGCTCGCCAGAGGGGAGACAGGCAGCTTGGCAGACATTCACCACAGAGAGATCACCTGGGTCGACGGCCGGTGTCACCCCCAGGTCCGCATAGTCGCCACGTTTATGTGCCATTTTGTGGGCTGATCCACTTCTCTGTGGGCTGTTACACGGGGTGGGCAGGGGAGAGGGCCGGGGTGGGCAGGGGGGGCGGGGGGAGGGCCGGAGTGGCCAGGGGAGGCGGGGGAAGGGCCGGGGTGGGCAGAGGGGGCGGGGGAATGGAGGGGTATGGATCACATCCAGGCAAAGGAGACAATTTTATCTGGTAGCATGTATATCATGGGCACAAGAGCCAGTATATTGAGGCATCTGTGAAGGCAGCACACCAACATAATGGCTACAGCAGGGATGGCTGATGCGTCAAAATAAATAGCAACAAGGGGGTCTCGCGATCGCTGGCCTTGGTGGCTGCCATGTTGTATTTGGCATTGCACAAGTTGAGAGTGAACACTAGTATGAGGAAGGACGACGAGTGTACAGAGCGTAGAAGTGTGCATGCCTTGTATGTCCAGGGTCGCCGGGGGTCACCGAGTGGTGCCCCCTCCTTCAAGTGGTGCCCTGGGCACGTGCCATGCCTGCCATACCCTAGATATGCCCCTGCATGTCCAATGCCTCTACTTTTTAAGAAGTCTGAGGAGATTTGAAATATATTTTAAATTTAGACATACAGCACAGTAACAGGCTATTTCAGCCCATAAGTACGTGCCACCCAATTACACCCAACCTTCAACTCCCAGTACATTTCGAACGGTGGGAGGAAACTGGAGCCCCAGGGAAAACCCACACAGACACGGCAAGTACGTACCAACTCCTTACAGACAGTGTGGGATTCCAACCCCAGTCCCAATTGCTGGCTCTGTGAAGGTGTTGTGCTATCCATTTCGCTAATTGTGCCATCCATATTGCTAACACTCTATCGAACCTCTGTGGAAAGTATACTGGCTGGCTGCATTATGACCAGGTTTGGAATTGGAAGTGCCCAGGAACACAGAAGGCTGAAAAGTGGAAAACCTGGCCAAGTCCATCACAGGAACTGACCTCCCTTACATAGAAAGCATTGACGTGAGACATTTTCCAGAGGGCTGCCAACAACATAACAAAATTGAAAAATGTAAGCCTAAGCTGCCCTGAACCAGAAAATATCCATGTTAGTAGGCCAAGAGCCTGTGGAGCGAACAAACATAAAAAACTGTTCCTTGGAGCATAGAGATTAGAATTGTGCTTTCCCTTTTGCGAAGGAGGTTGAGAATTTTACATGATATATGTTTATGAAATTATGAGAAACTTAGATAGGACAGTTAGTGACTGATTCACAAGCCAGCAGCATTTAAAACTGGAGGGAGGTTCAAAGGGGATTTGGGGTTATCATTTTCACACACAAAGTAGTTGATATCTGGAGTAAGCTGCCAGAGGTAGGAACATAACAACATTTAGAAGTTGTCTTGAATAGATACTTGATTGAGCAGAGCATAGAGGGATATGGAATTCATACAGGGAAATGGAATTGGTATAAATAAGCAGAATGGTCGACAGCCTGTTTGTGATGTCAGAGCAGTTCAACAAGGCGAGGTTGAAGAGCAGTTGGACGCAGTTCATGAACCTCTGGGTGCTGGTTTTTGGGCTTCTGAGCCTTCCACATGAAGTTAACAGTGAGAAAGGATTGTGGCCAGAAGTGATGGGGGTCCTTCATGATGTTGGCTGGCTGTCCTTCATGATGTTGGCTGGCTGCCCTCCATGGATGGGAGACCAGAACCTGGCCACGTTATCTTCGAATTCCAAACCAGGCTGTGACGCAAGGTGTCAGTATACTTTCCACAGTGCACCTGTAGAATTTTGTTAGAGAATTCGACAACATGCCACATCCTTGGTGGAAATAAACAGTGCAAATGATCAGTCAATGTTTTTGGTTGGAATCCATCAAGATTATTTCTCCCCACCATGCAGCCTGACCTGCTTGAGTGTTAGCTCAAGATTGCAGCGTCTGCCCTCTGGTGGGTAACAAGAGAAAAGCAGTAAAAACTGGAGAAATTGAGCAGGTCAAACAGTATACTTCATATTGCAAAGATGAAGATACATCACCAATGTTTTGGGCAGTGTTAAAACATTAGTGCTGCCATCTGCCATCTATTGCAATGAAGTATTTTGTGCGCTCACATTTCTTGGCAAATAAACTTTCTCTCTTTTGCCGCATGACAATTTCAAACTGAGCCCCAACATTCTCTGCCCTAGAAAACAATTCTTTTATTGGTCCAAGTCTCATGGCATGAACCCATGTTGCAAATCCAACTTTCATAACTTTCCCCAAATATCAGTGATTAGTCCCTTGCATTTGTAAATTGTCACATGGGAGGCCAGATAATGTGCTTCCCCTATTTTGCAGGGAGTTTAAGTCAGTTAAGGTAATTATCAAACCAGCTATCAAATCTGTCGAAATGTTTCTGCTATTCAAAAACTATTAAAATTATAAAACAAAACTTTAAAATACAATCAGGTTGCCTAAAGGGAACTGATTTTTTTTTTTAAAAAACCCTCAATTTTCCCCCCCGTCAGTTTTTCTTCTCCATTTAAACAAATTGACTATCACGCTTGAATCAGATTGGCATAGATCTTTCAGGTGAAATCTCCACAGAGCTAATAAAATCACAAGATCACAAGAAAAAGGAACAATTGTGAAAAACTATAATGCAGTCCAATTCATTTAGATGTTTTTAAAAAAAAAACAGGAAAAACTTGACTTTCAGGCTTAAATATCTAAACAAACCACAACATATCACAAAACTATCACTTCATCACGTTCACCCCGTATCGTTAAATTCTAGAGGAAAAGCAGTCAGAAACTACACGATATGTATATTAATCTTTATTGCAGCTTTCCATGGAAAAAAATTTTAAACTGTTATAAAGTACACATTCTTATGTCATAAAACATTTCATGGATACACACAAGACCCAAAGTTTTTAATCATTTTCACTTTGACAATTCTTTATGCAAAAGTAACTCAATGCAGTATTAACATTTTCACACCTAAAATTGGATCCACTGATGATGGCTGCTATCTTGAACCAAAGGTTCAAATACGGAATGACCCAAATTAATAAATTAATTAAGTTATAAAAATTAATTAGTAAAAATCAATTGGACCCAAAATATTTCCTAAATTGAAACCAGATTCTCCATGTATGTTTAAGAACAAAATTAGCAGTTAATTTGGATGCCAAAAAAGGTAAAGGTGCTCCAAGTATTAAATTAAACCAAGTAGTTAAATTTAGGTGCACAATCTTTTTCAGATATTTTTACTGACAAAAATCTTGCTTCTTTCGAACAATTAATCCACCAAATTTAAAAATGCCTAGACATAATTTTTTTTTGTTGCTATTCACAGGTTAGGAGCTTTTTTTAAATCTTTAATTTTGAAGCTCCTCAAAGGCCTAGAACCTAATATGATAGGGATGATTTATAATTTCCAACCTAATTACACAGGGGTGGTATCTGGCCTTTAGTTTTAAATTCTAGGGATAGTTCCCTGGACAGAATTTTAAAAAAAAACTATGGGAACAAGATTTTCAACAGTTAATCTCTGAAACTACATTGAATTATATTCTGAAACAAGTGCATTCGTTCTCTTTGTGCTAGACACTCATTAATACAGTTTAAGGCCGTACACTGGGCCCACTTTTCCAAAGTCCAATTGGCTAAATTCTATTCAAACTCTCTTCTAAATGTGATAAGTGTATAACTGAAGGAGGCTCGCTGCATCATCTGTTTTAGTTCTGTTCTTCTCTTTTCAATTTTTGGGAAGTGGTATTTCGCACCTTGTCTTTCATTCTTAGTATTAATTTGATCCCAAATCTTTGGAATAAATAGGCCTTCTGGTTTAATTCTGACTGCTCCACAATCCCACGTTTTTCCCCTCACCTCCCTTATCACAAGAAGGGCCATGTTAATGAGAAGGAAAGATGCTGTCCCTCCCACACATGGGTTGTCCGAGATGATGGCATGCCTGACTTTGGAAAAAAAATTAGATGTTCCACTGCTGAAATGAAGCTTAACTTTATGGGATTCTTCTCTTAATTAGTTTCAAAATTAGTAAGATTAACTAGTTTTTGTTCTTTTTCTTACCCAATGTTTGTCTTCCTTTTTTCTATTTTTAGTAGTGGACTGTTTGTGTTAGTCAGTAGGCCTCCAATGGGAGGAGACTGGTTTAGATATTTAGTCTAGTGCTTTTCTTTTTATCTTTCTTTTTAATGTAATGTAGGTCTCAGCACTATTTGTATTGCTATATGAGATTTGTTAATATTTTGTTATGTACCAATGGAACATTTATTGATAAAACCAATAAAAATATTGAAAAAGAAATTGGATCTACATTAGTTTAATAAATGATCACTGCCTATTTCAAATTTTTCATGAATTTCTGCATGTTAAATTCTCAAACAAAACCAGTGTAACTAGTTTGCAACTCCAAGCAGATTAAATGTTAGATTTCTTTCGAACCTCATACATCCCATGAATGAATCCATTATTTGACAATATCCAATTAATGAATATTACTGTCAGGGGTTATAGACTTTTAAAAAGCTGAACGAAATTGACAGTTCTTGTTAGATCCTTGAAATGAAAATAAAAAGGTTTGTAAGAACCAGTTTGAAATTTTAAAATGTTTTTAGCCAGAGGGTGGTAAATCTGTTTAATTTGTTTCCACAGGCAGTTGTCGAGGCCAAGTCATTGGGTGTTTTTAAGGCAGAGATCGATAGATCCTTGATTAGCCAGAGCATCAAGGTTATTGGTGGAGGTGGGTAATGAATAGTCTATTTCAGCTCCTATTTCTTATAGCCTCAGAGCATCAGTAAACTTTATTGTACAGAATTAATGTTAGTCACATACTTCATTTTTAAAATACAGTAAAACGCCGGGTATCCAGCAACTATGGGGAATGGTAGATGCCGGATAAGTGTATTTTCCAGTTGCTTGAGATTCCATGCTGCACCTCTGATGAACTAACCACGAGGGGGCACCAATTTTAAACTTTTGTATTTTTTTGTCAGCTGCTTGAATTTCGGGGATTTTACTGTATAAGGAAAACGGAACAAGAGCTTCAACTTATTAAACTGGAGATAGTAGTCAGTATTCAGTACAAGTTCGCCGAGTGGGAAATCTTAACTTCCATTTTTGGAAGAACCAGTGAGAAGACAGTGAGGGAGATGTAGATGAAGTGGTTATTTTCAAGATTCCATTCTGAATCTTATTTTTAAAGCCTCAAATATGCATTCATGCATGAAAGACAGTACAGGAACACAGTGACTCCAAAAGCTAAAGTTTGATCTTCAAACTTGAGGAAGGACATACTAGCTATAGAGGGTGTGCAGCGCAGATTTACAAGGTTAGTTCCAGGGATGGCAGGGTTGTCATATGCAGCAAGGCTAGAAAAACTGGACTTGTATCCATTGGAGTTTAGAAGGATGAGGGGGGACATGATTGAGGTATACAAAATCATCAGGGGGATAGACAGGGTGAAGTCGGATTACTTGTTCCCAATGATGGGGGAGACGAGGACTAGAGGGCATAGTTTAAGAATACAGGGTAGGCCCTTTAGGACGGAGATGAGAAAGCATTTTTTTACCCAGATAAGTGTGAATCTGTGGAATGCTCTGCCACAGAGGGTGGTAGAGGCGGATTCGCTGACTATGTTCAAAAGAGAGTTAGATAAGACTCTTGTGGATAACGGAGTTAAGGGTTATGGGGATAAGGCTGGAAAGGGGTACTGATGGTAATGATCAGCCATGATCTAAAATGGCGGTGCTGGCCCGACAGGCCAAATGGTCTACTCCAGCTCCTATTGTCTATTGACTCATAGAAGCTGCATTCTAGAGTTACCACAATCTCAAAGCAGATGATCAGCCACATCAATCTGTTCCCCAAAACACGAATTGCTCATTTATACATAAGAAATAGGAGCAGGAGTAGCCATCTGGCCAGTCATGTCTGCTCTGCCATTCAATGACATCATGGCTGATCTCCACCTACCTGCCTTTTCCCCCCATACCCCTTAATTCCCCTACGAGGCAGAAATCTATCCAACCTTGACCAAATGTTGAACTTGACCAAACGTGCAACTTTGAAAAATCCAGAAATATCAATCCATCCACTAAAAACACATTTTAGTCCTCCCTTCATTCAAGGTGCCAGGAATTTCACAGCAGTCGTGCTATTTTAATAACGTTCTGAATTTGCACCAGTTCACTGACCAACGTGGCTGTTTGCTTCGAACAATAACACTCCTAATTCACAGAATGCCCCCCCCCCCCCACAAAAGATCGGTTCTTCAGTTCAGCAGTTGCATATAATTCAGTGTTCAAAAAAAGCAAACAATTCAACTTCTGAAGGTCCAAAATAAAGCTCACAAAGGCAATTACAGTACTCAAACTCACATGATGAGATTTCAGTATTGTATTTAAAGTAGCATGTCTGACATAAACTGAAAGGGTAAACTTGGGCTAATGTTCAAATACCAACACATTGGGGATTTCCTTTTAACCTTCAAGAATTATTGTCTAACTTTTGGTTATTCAGCAAACATTTGAAAAGTTGAGTCTGGGCAACAATCTAGTGGTGCATATCTGTGAAATTTCTGGATGCAAGTCTCCACTTAGTAACAAGGGCAGATGGTGGTGGTGGGAGGGAAATACACAACAATCACATAGAACATTACAGCACAGTACAGGTCCTTTGGCCCTCGATGTTATGCCAACCTATATATTCCTACCAAAACAAAAGTACTAAACCCGTCCTACCTAGTAACCCTCTGTTCTTCTTTAATCCACTCGTCTCTTAAGTGTCCCTAATGTTTCAGCCTCCACCACCATCCTGACAAGGCATTCCAGGCACCCACAATTCTTGTGTAAAAATTTATCCCTGATGTCTCCCCTAAACTTTCCTCCCTTCACTTTGTAGAAATGTCCCCTGGTGTTTGCTACTCCTGCCTGGGAAAAAGGAATTGACTGTCCACCTTATCTATGCCTTTCAGAATCTTGTAGACCTCGATTAGTCTCCTCTCATCCTTCTACACTCCAAAGAGAAAAGTCCCAGCTCTGCTAACCTTGCCTCATAAGACACGTTTTCTAATCCAGGCAACATCCTGGTAAATCACCTCTCCATAGCTTCCACATCCTTCCTACAATGAGGTGACCAGGACTGAACACAATACTCACAATCACTTGGTTCATTACTCCTAAAAGAAACAAAGATTTAAATTTTTAGACATACAGCATGGTAACAGGCCATTTCAGCCCACAATTCCATGCCACCCAATTAACCTACACCCCCAGTACATTTAGAACGGTGGGAAGAAACCGGAGCCCCCGGGATCCTGCAGTTTTGTCAGTAGCTTGGATTATCCCATCTTCTGAGCAACTTTCTAATAGACCATGGTGAGAGGAGGAATGTGAATGCAGGTAAAGGACAATGTGAAGCAACCCAAAGAAACTGGTTTGCGGATGACAATGGAACAGATTTATCATACCAACTTACTTTCCTAATGTTATCAGACTCTTGAACGGACCTTTCACCAAGTTCGCCACTGACTGCACCAAGATCAGCAGGGAAGAAGTCCAAGAAAATTTGAATACTTGAAGTAGGCTTAAAATACAACAGGAAATTATGAAAATTGGTTATATCGAAAAACGGTACTTGAAAGGAAACTTTTAAGGTGATTTTCCTGATCAGCAGCCCAAAATCAATAAAATACACCCAAAAGTGTTCAGAAAGCAAAAATCTTTGTTGTCCAGTGAAGTTGATCTATTTATTTTATTCATTGTTATTTCACTCCAGGCTGTATGAGCCTGGATAATACCTGCATGACAAACAAGTCATTTAAATTCCAAAAACATGATAAAAGTGAAATGTTCTGCAAAGTTCAGGTTTTTTTTCCAGTCACTGCAACTGTATGTTTTTTTTTGTTTGGTATCCCTTTGCCTCATGGCACATGGCAGTAATTTAATATATCCTATTAAATTTTTAAACGTACACGGCCATGAATCTGTGCTGCCCAATTTACACCCACTTGACCTGCACCCCTGGACCGCTTTGAACTGAGCTCCCAGGGAAAACCCATAGGGAGAATATACAGACAGCACGGGATTCGAACCCCAGTACCGATTGTTTGTGCTGTAAAGGAGTTGTGCCAACCACTACGCCAGACGCACTGCACACTGTGGTTGGTGGACCCGATGCACCTGCTTGGCTGCAGCAGGTAAGAATTTTGGTGCGTGTGCCTGTTGTATTTACTCACATGACAAGAAACCCTGTACAACATTCATTGCTGTTCTGATGCCCTCGCTGACCACAAACTGAACTGCTTCAGTGCTTCTTTGACGTGACTTTTCTCAAGTCGGTTGCAGAGATGCTGAATTCCTTGAACACCTGCAGTAGGATGATCCCAACAGAAACGGTGATAAATCCACACAGCATTCCAAGAAAGTTGACAAAAGTGACATCACTCCACTCCTGGAAGAGGATTCCAGACGCTAATGTGACTAAAACTGTGAAAACCACATAGTAGACAGCACCAAACAGGGAGGAATCAAAGTACTGCAGTGCCTTGTTAATGTAGATAAACTGAAGAAAAATACTGCAAACCAGTGTGAGCAGCAGAATTATACAAAGGCACAGGGCCCTTTGATTTAACAGACTGCCGCTAAATGCATCTTGAGCAGCCAAGCCAATGCCTTTACTGCTGGGCACGGTGAAGGTCCCCAGTAATGAGCAAATACCAATGTAGGTTAGAATGTTGGTAGAACCATGGGCAGGTGCAATCCAGAAGATTAGCAATACAAGGAGTGCTAGGACAATGCAGACATATCCAAGAAACACTGCAAAGGAAGAAGAAAATAAAACAATAAATCTCAATGTTTTTAAAACCACCCGATTTCCTAGCTCTTAAGTAAGGCAGTATTTTTTCAACCTGGTGCTCCGTGAATTTGTTGCAGGTGGTCCGCAATGACAAACATTACTGATAAAACAAACGACTAACACACCCAAGGTTGTAAATTTGACAACAAAAAAAAAAACACAAAATTTCTCAAAAATATCCCATTAGTGCTCTTGGAAGTGGGGAAGGGGGAGTGAAACTCAAAAGTCTGCAGTCGCTGTGACTGTAGTAAAAACACAGAAATGCTGGAAGAACTCAGCAAGTCTCGCAGCATCCGTAGGAGGTCAGGGGCTTGAGTTCAATGTGATTTACTGGGATCATAGTTTAAAGATGGCTTGGAAAAATCATTAAGGACTCCCTACCACCCCGCACATAGCATCATCGAGCTACTCCCATCGGGAAAGAGATACAGGAGTATCAGAGCCAGTACCTCCAGGCTGAGAAACAGCTTCTTCCCAATGCAGAGCGCCTGCCAAATGGCTGGTGAACTGCTAAAACAACTGTCCAAAAAACTCCACTATATATTAACAATATTTATTTTAAATAAGTAAATATGTTCTGAACTTGTCTATTTGTGGGTTATGTCTGTACGTGCTTGCACGGTGGACACAAGAAAGCTGCTTCATTGAGTTGTACTGGTACAATCGGATGATAAATACTTGAACTTAAAACAACTCAATGGCTAGTATTAGGTTTCACCAATCCATTGTTTCTAACTTGTATTAATACACAATAACACCCAAAAGAATATAATGTCCCCCCAAGTTGCTTGACAACAATATTAACAAATTCAACTTTACCTGGATCTAAAAGTTTCTCTTCAAGTTGCACCCTTGATGTTATATTATCTGTCTTCGGAGCATGGATGACCAGCACAACCGATCCTGCACAGCTCAGGAGACATCCCAGTTTGCCCAACAAGTTTAGTTTCTCTTGCAACATGTAAGAAGCCAAGAGTGAACTGGAAAACATCAAGGTAGAATGTGACGCCCACCCACAAACATTTCTTAAAAGCTTATTAATGAAGAAATGACCAGATTCCTGCACTATTGTTGAGTTCTAAACAGGTATTGCCAAAATTATTGAGCCCAAATGGTTCACTGGATTCACACCAAGTTGGAAAAAATTACATTACAGCTTTTGAGATGCTAAGCATTGAATAGTGTGACAATCCAGTAGTTTCACACTAGGCTTTGGAAGGAGAGAGTAACTTCGTCATCAAGCATTTAAAGTTTGAACCAGTCACTGCGGATACCGATAAATTCGCAGAGGTAGAGTTGCATAACAATTCATGAACCAGTAAAACATTTAGCCAGAATACCACTGTAGCCCCACAATAAAGTCCCTTTCACGTTGGCGAACTGCTAAATTGGTGGTTCAATGAACCATTTTAAAATACCTGTACAGCCGTTCACACTGGATCGATGTTAACCGGTTCTCTGAGCCCTTTCGCATTCACCACCCGGCATCGCAGAGCAAGGGGGCCAACTATCCTCACTAATCGGACCTGGCGTACCCCCTATCCCATTCACACTGGACGAACCGGTACACCAATTCAAAACGAATCGGCAATGATACAAACTTCTTAGGTGGTTCATCTGCCAGGTGATTTGACCCCTGTGTGCAGGTTCGCAAGCATTCACACTGGCATGTTATCTGGTAGATTGATGGTTAATTACTGGGTTAAAGTGCCAGTGTGAAAGGAGCTTAAGCTTCAATGGGAAATAAAATTCCATGCTACATGTCAACATAAACATACAAGTCAAATAAAGATATTACCCAAATGGCACACCAAGGGCTCCTAATGGAGTCACTAATGCAGCAGGAGCGGTGTTATAGGCCAAGAAATTTCCTATTTGACCTAGTCCCACTGTAACAAGGAGAAAATCATAATATTAATTTACTTATAAAACAAAAAATGTGTTCAGACATTAGAAGGCTAAGCATAAGGATGTTAAAAATAAGACAGCAATGAAATATCACTGTAGGCCAAACACCAAATGTGATCAATTTCAGTCTTCAAGCCTTTGAATGTAGGCCTACTGGTGGCAGATTCCGAATGAAGACACACTATAAAATTGTATTGTCAATGGAATACATTGCTTCTAAAAGGCCAGTCATTTCCTAACATAGACTAATTTACAGTTAATTGTAAAACCCGTTAGCCGGCACCTATGGGGACTGGTAGATGCCTAATAAGTGAATTTTTCGGTTGCTTGAGATTGCGTGCTGCGCTGATCGGAGAACTGACCACAAGGGGGCGCCACTTTTAAACTTCTCTTTTTTACCTATTTATTTTCCATGACTTTTTTGCCAGTCTCTTGAGGCTGCTGGTTGCTTGAATTCAGGATAACGTAGATTTTAGTATATTTGTTATGTTTCACTGATTTTTAAAGACATTAATTGTAGTTTTCCCCCCAAAAAAACACAAAGGCAGATTTTAGTCATCAAGTTCCCCATAGATAAAACGCAAATTCAGAAAATTCCCTAGCATGCATCAAAAATGAATTATTTTTAAGGGAATTGGTTAACATTCAGTCACTAACGATTGCAGTCGTCAGTACAACACATTTTCTTTTAAGGTTTACTGTCTTGGCAGACAGTAAAAATAAAAATTAAGGTCAGGTAATCCCTACATTTAATCACAAATCTTTGTTGCAGAAAAAAATGGATCAGAAGTCAATCCACATTGACCATAAGAGTGGCAGAGAGAGGATCACTGAACTCTCCTACCTCTTCTCTCCCCCCCCCCCCCCCCCAACCCCCACCACGATCTACTAGGATTGTTGTCTGAAATGGGAGTGCAAAATCTTTGAGGACCTCTTCCACCCTGCACGCAGCATCATTCAGCTGCTCCCGTCGGGAAAGAGATACAAGAGTGTCAGAGCCAGCACGACCAGGCCGAGGAACAGCTTCTTCTCACAGGTAGTGAGAAGGCTGAATGACCAAAGAAACTGCTCACTCAAACCATCCAAGATTGTCATATTCATGAATCAACACATTTATTTATTTGTATCGATAAATTAGTTGTCCCTTATATGCATTGTTTGTCTGTATGTGTGTATTATGTCTGGTGGTGTATCTGAATGTTTTGCACAGAGGACTGGAGAACGATGTTTTGTCAGATTGTATTTGTATAATCAGATGACAATACACTTGACTAAATGATAGGAAATTGGGGTCATAGGTGGATACAGGCGAGAGAGTAGAAGAGAAGAAAAGCAGAGGAGAGATTATGGGAGAGGGTCTCTTTCTGATGGGGTGGGGCGCTGAAAGAAAAACAATAGCTGGATAAGGAAAGAGATTATGGGGAGCATTTTTAATGAGAAATAATGTTAGACATTTAGATAGTTAAGGCTTAGTCACCAAAGGTGGAAGGAATGTGAAATTAAAATTTTTAATTTAGACATACAACATGGTAACAGGCCATTTCGGCCCATGAGCCCAATTGCACCCAATTACTCTACAACCCCACCGTTTAGAACGGTGGGAGGAAACCAAACCTCCAGGGAAAACCATGGGGAGAACATACCAACTCCTTACAGACAGCGCAGGATTTGAACCCCGGTCCCAATCGCTGGCGCTGTAACAGCGTGGCACTAACCACTACGCCCACCCTACCGCCCACACACACCGACTTTATAGGCAGCCCAGATCACAGAGTTAGAGAGAATGAAGCAACCAATTGTTTGCCAAGTTGGGATGAACATTTCAAAAAGTGGCACTTACTTCCGAAAGTTCCAGTCCACCAAACTAATTCCGTCAAATAGGAAGCTCCTATCAAAAGAACAAAGTTAACATTTTCTCAACCATTTTTTTTTTAAAAATCATGTTTTATTGATTTTTAAAAGAAAGTTGCATTATAATTTGGGTCTGGACCCAAACGCTGTTCCAAGCACCTCTGCACTGACACTTGGTCAAGTCTGTTAATAGCCAAGACAGGGACACCTTGTGCCTTTGGCAAAGCATAGTTAACCTTAGCAACAATGAGAATATTTGTTTGAAGAACAAATATATATTTTACATCATATTTTCTTATCTACACCAAATCTCACTTTTGTTAATAGGCTTGGATAGACAAGCATCATGTGTTTTGTATGAGCAACAGCCCACATGCATTCAGATATAGTGTAACCACAAATGGGGATCCAACTTCGTCAAAAAGCCCGAACTTCCTCATATGTGGGTTCATATTTGAGACTTCCATTGTGAAATTAATTCAAATTCATCAATTTTGCTTTGTTTCCCTTTGTTAAACTTTAAGCCCCGTGATATGCAAAAAACACTGACTTGTTTCAATTTTACATTAAAAAAAAATTACAGAAGCTGGGTTAAAATTAGGTTTCACAACCTGGCTAAATTAAAAGCTTTTATTTGAAAGCCATTTTAAACAGTGTTATTTTGTTAAAAGGTCACCCAATCCTGGTGTTATTCTGTCCCCAATCTTGGCATATTCAATTCACACCTTAACAAAAACACTCCCAAATCCCTCTGTTGTTCCATCAGTGATCCACTGTTTGTACCCAATTTCACATGATAAATCTAATACCATTCCGAGCATTGTAGTCCAACATAACAAATATACTAAAATCTACGTTATCCTGAATTCAAGCAACCAGCAGCCTCAAAGAGACTGGCAAAAAAGTCATGGAAAATAAATAGGTAAAAAATAGAGAAGTTAAACCAGCTTGTATTAGCTTATTTATTTTGCTTAGGACTGCTTTCACTCCTGTGGACACCAATTATACCTTTTGGCTCTCTTTTCTATCCACCTAAAAGTTTGGTTCACACCAATTTGCACATTGCTGAATCCATTGAGTTGGTTTATCAAATTCACCAACACTGTTCAAAAGTGACCATGAAATGTTTGGTGAAAATGTGTCCATTATGCAACTTGCTTTAAGTTTTTGTGTTAGAAACTGATATTGGTGCAATAATGATACAGTTCACACACACAAAAAAAAACCCCTAAAGCAGTTGAAATTTTGCGAATGGGATTGGGATTGTGGGTGGGGAATGTGTTTACACACCTCTGCTCTCAGCACGAAGGATGCCTTTCCTCTGCAGAACGAAAGTGGAGCCATTCATGAAGCTGGATAACACAGCGATGGCAAGTCCCACAGAACTGGCTACACCTTGCTCCATCTGGGACAGGTACGGGGGTGGGGAAATCCAACCACTCTTCCACCTCGACCGCTAAAGAGCAGCTTGAATGCAACAATAGGGGCGCTTTAATGCATTAAAGGTGAAATGCATTTAACGTCCAACCTATAAAAACATGACTCATTCAGAATTTTCCACTGAGAGCCAAGGAAGCAGCTACTTCCGCGTCCTGGCCCCTTTCGACGCACGCGCAGTTTAGAACCCACGACAGTGTGGGCTTTCTGAGATTCGGCTGTGAGCTGCAGCCCCAGGGACTCAATCCGGAATTTATCGTGCAAATTAATAGTTCCACTTGGTTGCAGTTCCTGCGACAGTCAAGTTTGACCCATTTCTTTTGAAACGATGCAAGAAGTTGTTGACCCACTGTTGCAAGACAAAATTGTTTCCCTTTTTGTAAATAATAAAGTATCTTCCAGTGGATCAATGGAAAAAAATAGTTCTCCTATTTGTTGGAACCAAGGGGTTAAGTAATCATGGAAAATATACCCATGTCCTATTCATTAATCCATTAACAATTTACTATTTACTTCTATTAGACAGTTTAGGGGAAATATTAATGCAATTAAGGAACAGCTGCAGTATGTAGAAAAGTTGGCTGATTATAGTATGTGTAGAATTTGCTGCCTCCAAATACAAAGAGAGAAAATACTTTCATCCCCAAGGTTGCACTGCTCATTGGAAAGCACAAGACCGGAGAGAAAACATCAAAAACACACAGGGGAGTAACAGGGTAGCAGATAGGAGAAGTTAGACGGGATGAGGTTGGAGGAACCATAGCGATTTATTCTGAAACAGGCCAGTGACGGGAAGATGAGTGTATTGCAAGGATAAGTGATAAGAGTACCGTGACTGAGAATGTCAGAGTAAAACAAAATGAGTAAACCACTTGTGTAGGAATGAGGAGTCTTAAGGGTACACGGGAGGTGTTGATTAAAACAACAGAATGTTCTGGCCCGGGGGATTAAGTTGGGAAGTCGGCACCATAGATAATTGCTTGAGATAAATTTTATGCAAGGAGTCTATCAAAGAATTTGGTCTATGTGTCGTCTGAGTCCAGCGTGCTCGATGAATGAAGTGTAACAATGTTGATCGATATAACAGAAGAGACTGGACAGTAGGAGTCAGTCTTGGGGAATAGCTCACTGAGCAGGTGACCTATGAACTAACCACTGAACCTGAGCTCTGTTAAGCTTTATTCTTGTGCTATGTAATAAACTGATTGTGAAACCGAATACCTTCTCCTATCACTTCATTCAACGAGCATGCTGGACTCAGACGACACATAGACCAAATTGAGGGTAGGGTAAAGCCAGAGTCCGACACATTCAAATATAAACGTATAAAATATTCTCATAAAAATACATCAACGTACAAATTCCATTATTACAGTTGTCTAATTCATACTATTGCATAAGTACACCAAATAAAGTATGAAAACAAAACTCAAAATATTCTAAAAATGCATAATCTGTACAGCAGCTATTCTCAATGGGGGGGTTCACAGCACATTTAAGTAAAAGCCTTGTTTTGTTTTCACTTCAACTAACATCAATGTTGGGGAGAAGTATGGAAGAAACCCAAACTTGACTGCTTCACAGGGATGGGAGCTCATAAACTTTGAGCAGAGTCCTCGGGGTGCGGGGGGGGGGGGGGGGTCATAGCCGTTAAAAGGTTGAGAATGGCTGGTGTGGAAAATGCCCACTTTATCATTTTGACTCGTCAAAATGTTGATGTATTTCTTTGCACCATTCAAAGAAGTGCAGGAAGTTACAGAGTCAAAAATATTCCTTTCCCGGCTTGGCTCCTCAAAAAAGAATTCCCATAATTATTGATGACATCGTATGTATTATCTCTACATTTGCAGAAGATACGAACCAGGATGGCAGTGTGAGCTGTGAGGAACATTTCAAGAGAATGCAGGGTGACTTGGACAGATTAGAGAGTGGTCAAATACATGGCACACGCATTGTTGATTGTCTGGCTGTAATCAATAGCCAGTCGTCTCTGAGTGTGATTTTTCACGACTACCACTTGGGCCCACCACGGACTCTCAGTTGGTTCAATTACTCCCTCTTTAAGCAGTCTCTGAGTCTCCACTTTGATAAACTCACGATCCTCTTTGTTGTAAGAACGGCTCCTAGTGGCAATCGGCTGACACTCGGGATAAATCACTGAAAAGGGAAGGAGCTTTGATTAATGCAGACAGACTGCAGTAACTAGCGTGGGGGATGGTAAGTGTGGGTAGTGGCCCACTGAAATTTAACACTACACTGTTCATCTGAGATTGAATATCTAACCCCAGTAACACAGAGCAGAGCTCCAGCATAATAAAGAGCAAGCTTTACAAGCTTTACTTGACCCCAAGCTTTACAGTCAATTGAGCTATCAACGGAGATCTCACCTCGCCGTCATTTGAAGTCGATTCAGCCTGCTCGTCTGAAGATTCCCCCTTTTCACAGTTTCCTGCAGCTCCAGGATGCATTTTCTTGGTGCTTCTCTTGTTCTTCTTATCAGTGGGAGTACTTTTCGGCTAACATGCTTTAGCAAAGAGACAGAGTTTCCCACAATAGCTGCAGGTAGCAAATTGAGCTGGGCACTTTTTTCTGGGGTGCCAGCTCTCATCACAGAAGCAGCATTTTTCAGGAGTTTGCCCTTTTCTTTCCTTCGGGGTTCCAGCACTCCTGGATGTGTTCTTTTCGGTTTCTAGCATTTCACTGGATCACATGGTACTTCTCAGTGTTTTGGCTCGAGTGACTGCCCGATTATAGGTCAAGGGCTCCGTCTCCAGCAGCCTCTGTCGGATGTAACTAGAGTCAATCCCGTAAACAGAAGCATCCAGCTTCAAGGCATTGTGGTGTTGTTGCACATGGACTGCCCTGACACCATATTTGTTTGCCAGCGAGTCGAGGGCCAGTGCATAGGCAGCATCACTTTCCCCGGGTTTCTGGCATCTAGTCAGCAACTGGTGTCGAGGAAGAACCACGTTCCGTGGCGCTGCATAGCAAGCAGTCAGACGTTCCCGGGCTATAGCCAGAGTGGTAGCTCCTTGCGTTACGGTGAAAGGGACCTCACCCACCAGAGAGTTCAGGTGGCCCCACTGTATCGCCTCATCGACCACGTTGTTTCGAGCCATGTAGTTATCGAAACAAGCAACCCAGTGGTTGAAAATTTCTCTGGCCCTCATGGCCGACTGGTCGATTATCAGCCGCTCTGGCTTGAGGGCTGCATCCATTTCTGCTAATAAAATTGAAGTGCCAGTTGATGACGTAGACAAAGACGATGTGGTCAAACAATAATCATGGCTTTTATTAGCAGAAACTCATGGTTCAATAAAGAAAGACAATAGGTGCATTCACAGTTATACCCAAGGGGAGTGTCCTTAAGATAATGCACACCCAATGTTAGTAAAGCAAGGCTCACCAGAGGGGAGACAGGCAGCTTGACAGACATTCACCACACCATTTGTCCTGTACATGCATACTTAAAGCTTAGTTATCATACCATTTTGTTTGTTTGGGGAGTCGACATCACTAGCCATCACTTATGTTCCGAACTGTCTCAACACCTAATATTCCATTGGGTACTCTGCAACCAGATGGCATTAACATCAACTTCTTTGGTTTCTGCTATTCCCCGTTCTCCCTCTCTTCCCCACCCCTCTGTTTACTTTCCTTCAGCTCTCCACCCCCTTCTCTCTCCATTCACAGAGCCATTCCCTCTCCCCTTGCTTGCAGAAGGGTCCTCCCTCCCTTATCTACCTATTACCTCCTGCCTGTGGGACTGCGCTCTTCCCCACCATCATTTTGTTTGGGCGCCTGCCAACATTTTGTTCATACCTTGAAGTGCTCAAGCCCAAAACATTGATTATGTATCTTTATCTTTGCTATGTAAAGTACACTGTTTGACCTGCTGAATTTCTCCACTATTATGCTTTTACTTCAATCATGGTATCTTGAGTTTTACTCCTAAATCTTTCCACTTCCCTCGCAGTCCAGATGCAGGGTTCTCCACTCAAAATGCTGCAACTAACTGAGTTCCACCAGTGTTCTCCTTTTTGTCCCTGAACAGTGATTTGCTTGCGGAAAATCCCAAATGCATTTAAGACCTGAATACACTGGTGCATCTGGGGTCATTTATAATCTAGACTTGAGGGTGGCATGCTCCTGTGGCCTTTTGAACAGAGTGAATCACAGAACAGTTTCCTTGAAAATCTAAAGCTTTTGCAACTATCACCTCAGATATCAAGTTCACTTTTTTTTGTCATTGATTTTAACTCAATGTTGAATCCAAGCTTCTGACTAGTCATCCACTCCATCTCTCTATCATTCAATTTCATTCCTGGCATTTTTCCATTGCTTTACATTATATCAGCTGTTTTAATTTCCTTGTTCCCAGTTGGTCTAACAATTACAATATAATTGACTGGCTCTTGCGACGCAATCGGCTTTTCTCTAATCCGTGAGAAATAAAATACTTACAGAGAGTGAAGGGAAAATATAATGCAGTTTGATGTTCCATCATTGGGTACTTACTAGGACAGGTCAGTTCACTCATCTCAGTGCTACTGGTTCCATGTAACCTGTTACATGGTCAGGTGGTTGGCGACTAAATCAGCTCACCCACCAGGCTTGCCTGGTGAGGAGGGTGGCTAGACAACCTGCAGGATGAAAAGCAAGACCTGTCAAAGGGCAGATGAATCCTCTCATAGGGTCAGCGGCTATCTAGCAAATACGTGTCGTGAAGCGCAGAAAGGGCATCCTTTGCATCAATGCTTGGTCTAACCATTCACTGCGACAGAACTTCCCCCAACCATCTTGGACCTCACCACGCCGCTGGATCTGGGAGGGGATGTTGAGAGGGTGGGTCTGGACCTGTGCAACCCCATCTTATTTAAATCCATTGTCACACGCGTTCTTCATTTCTGAGGAATGGGGTATCCTCATACCAAACCTCACAAAGTGACTGAAAGGAACCATCAACATCCAATGAGCTGGAGGGCCAGAAGAAGACGACTTACTAGTTTGATATAATTACATTTAAAGCAATCTTCAAAAAATCTTGCAAATGAGATGCAAGGTCAACAAAAGCCTTGCAATACCCTGTTCTTTTACTGATCAATATTTTCATTTTCGTAAATCTTGTATCATTTTCAGCCTCTTGCATCTTGACAGTTCCCCTGCTGACAATGCTGTTGTATGGAAGTTCAGCCCTGCAAGATTCTGCCAAGCTTACTTAAACACAGCAGACAAAACTTTGCTGGAGAAACTGCAGGTTAGACAGCGTCCATGGGCACAAATGGTCAGTGGTCATTTCAAGTCTTAGCCCTTCATCAAGATGATAGAATAGATGAAATAAAGGGAAAATGAACTGGGCGAGGGGCCCATAGGTGAAAGAGTACAGGACACAAGGTACGAGTGATGGAGAGACAGGTGAAGGGAGAAGCCATTAGGAAGGGAAAAAGGAGAAAGAAAAGTTAGAAAAAAAGCACAGAAGTAGTAAAAGAAGGGATGAAAACAGATCAGATGGGGATAGGGGTTACCTAAAATTAAGATTCAAGATTCCTTTATTGTCATGTAGTAGTACAAATTTAAGTTCTTGGGAGTCTCTATCTCGGAGGATCTTTCTTGGACCCAACACACAACAGAATTGTGAAGAAAACATATCAGCACTTCTACTTCTTCAGGAGTTTGTGGAGGTTTGGTATGATATCAGAAACCTTGGCAAATTTCTACAGATGTATGGTGTAAAAAATGCTGACCAGCTGCATCATGGTCTGACATGGGGACCCCAAAACCCCTGAGCAGAAAGCCTGGCAAAAGATAGTGGACACTGCCCAGGACATCTCAGGGAAAATTCTCTCCACCATTGAGAAAAATCTACAGGGGACGCTGCTATTGGAGAGCAGCAGCAATCAGCAAGGATCCACACCATGGGGGGTGGTCTCATAATGGAGTAGTGGCTGGTTAGGAAAAACCAGCCCTCCATAGAGAAAGTTGAAAAACAAAGCTGAGATGTAAAACATAAAAAACTTGTAAGATAAACAGTATAAGAAACTGAAGATGGCTCCAAAGAAAGAAAAATCTACAAGTAAAGAAGAGGTGAAGAAATCACCAGGAAAAATAAAGAGGAAGGCCTTACTGGAATCCGCTGTTCGGGAGCTCTCCCGAACAGGATGGCCTGAGCTGCGAAGGCGGTAAGCGGGCAGCCCGGGGGCCATGTCACATGGGGCGGTCTGGAACGCTGAGTTGCAGAGCAAGAAAAAGAAATGCCAGAACACATGCGCGAGGAGTCATGGTACGCATAGTAAAGGAGACGCCGAAGGGAATGGATACCGACAGCAGGATGCTGACTCTATAATGGGAGAAGCTGCGGAGAAGGCAACAATAGAAGCAAGGTCAATACGGAGCCAAGAAATGGAGCAAGAGAAAGAAGATGAAGAAGATAAAGAAATACAAGAAAAAGTACAAGGTAAAAAACAAAAAAAAGATGGTAGATAAGGAATATTTTAATGGAAACAAAAATGGCTGAGTTCAAAACCATTATAAAAACTATGCAAGAGACAGATGTAAAAATACAAAGAATGGAGAATGCTACGGTAGAAATGAGAAAGCAAAGTGATGAAGTGGAAGACATTGTTAGGTGTGGAAATGGAGGTGAATGAATTAAGAGAAAAATTGGACGATAGAGATAAGGAGATGACTCATTGGCCCAAATAATTGACATTTTAGAGAATTTTAGCAGATGTAATAATATAAAAATAATGGGCCTGAAAGAAGATGGAGAAGGGATCGATATAAAAGGATTTATAAAAAGATGGATCCCACAGATCTTGGGAGTAGAAGAACTCCAAGAAGAAATAGAAATTGAAAGAGCCTACAGAGTATTGGCGCCAATGCCGCAACCACAGCAGAAACCGTGTTCCATACTAGTTAAACTACTGCAACACACAACGAGAGAAAATATTAGAACTGGCTATTAGAAAAGTGAAAGGAAACAAGGAACCATTGGAGTACAATGGGAAAAAAAATAATTTTTTACCCAGATATAAGCTTTGAACTTTTAAAGAAGCGTAACGAGTTTAACTTAACAAAAGCTGCATTATGGAGTAAAGGTTACAACTTTGTGTTACGGCATCCAGCAGTGTTGAAGATATTCATCCGTGGTTGCCAAATAGACAGTTTTCAGATCCAGAAGAAGCCTGTCTTTTTGCAAATCAATTGGCCAAATAAACAACAAGGAGTAAAGAAAATAATAAAAGGATTCTTAAAATAATGTGTATAAATAAGTTTGAATGTTAATAGTTTGATTATAGACATTTAAGAAAAAATAAGGAATAAATGCTTAGTTATATTTTTAAGAATAATATATAGCGATTTCTTTGGGTAGGGCTGGGGAGGGGGAGGATCTGTCCACTGCAAAATCTGTTGACATTTACAGTATACACTGCAACCCACAAAGAAAAGGGAGTTGTGGTTGTCTTGCGAGGTAGCAAGGACAACTCATTAAAGGGGGATTAAATGCTTTTTAAAAAAATATTATTCTTCAGTATTTATAGTTTTTGATTGTTTCTTACTAATTATGTTGTCATGTATAGTAAAGAGTAAGAACAATCCAAAGAGTGATTTGAGATGGGGGTTGAAGAGGTAGAATAGAGGTGAAAATGGATGGATAAGATGAATAAATTAAAATATATGACTTAATATTAATGGAATTTACAATCAAATTAAGAGAAAAAAAGTTACTAGCACTTCTTAAAAAGGAGAAAACAGACATAGCATTTATACAAGAAACACACTTAACTAAGTTAGAACATCTCAAACTAAAGAGAGCCATGTCGTTGCATCATCGTACAATTCAAAAGCCAGGGGAGTAGCAATATTAGTTAATAAGAATTTGGCAATTAAGATAAAGAAAATAATAACAGCCCCAGCAGGTAGATATGTAATGATGATGTGCTAGATTTATTCAGAATCTTGGAACTTGTTGAACATTTATGCACCTAATGAAGATGACCAGGAGTTTATGCAGGACATTTTTTTAAAGATAGCAGACACATAGGGACATATCTTACTTGGGGGAGACTTTAATTTTATCCTTGACCCATCAATGGATAAAACCGGGAAGACTACTACAAAAAAAGCAGCCAAATTTACATTAAATTCAATGCATGATATGAAGATAATTGATATATGGAGAAAACAACATCCAAAAGAAAGATATTATTCATATTATTCAAACAGACATAAAACCTATTCTAGGATTGATATGTTCTTGTTGTCAGCACAGATTCAAGGGAGAGTTTGAAAGACCGAATATAAGGCAAGACCATTCACCCTTGAAATTGACAATTGATTTAGAGGATACTCTGCCGAAAACATATAGATGGAGGCTAAACCCCATATTGTTAAAAAGGCAAGACTTTGGGGAATACATAGAATAACAAATTAAAATATATTTCAAGAGAAATGCAAATTCCGTAACAGACAATTTTATATTATGGGATGCAATGAAGGCCTTTATTAAGGGACAAATAATTAGTTATACTACCAAGATTTAAAAAGAATATGATTGGGAAATAGAGCAGTTGGAAAAAGAGATAGTGACAATGGAAAAAGATTTAATGAGAAGGGAAGATAGAGAGAATTGACAGAGAAAAAAATTAAAATATGATACGTTACAAACATACAAATGGAGAAAAATATTATGAAAACAAAGCAAAGATATTATGAATTAGGAGAGAAAACCCACAAAATTTTGGCTTGGCAACTAAAAACAGAACAAGCAACAAGAACTATCATAGCAACAAGGAGGACAAACAGATCTCATATAACCCATTAGAGATTAATAAGCAATTGTATCAAACCAAAAATGACAAAATAGATGAATTTTTGTCAAACATTGAATTACCTTCATTACAATTGGAAGATCAAAATAAATTACTAAAGCTGCTGACAATTACAGAAATATATAATATACTAATGACATTACCAAATAATAAAGTGCCAGGTGAAAATGGATTTCCCGTGGAATTTTATAAGGTATTCAATAATCTATTAATTCCGCCCCTCTTAGAGGTAATGAAGCAGGTGGAAGAGACCCAGAATTTGCTTGACTCATGTAAAAAGGCAATAATCACAGTAATTTCAAAAACAGGAAAAGACCAGTTGTCACCAGCTTCATATAGACCAATATCTCTACTAAATGCAGACTATAAATTAATGGAAAAATTACTAGCAAATAGATTAACAGATTGTGTACCGAAATTAGTGACATTAGATCAGACAGGATTTGTTAAAAATAGAAGAGCAGCAGATAATGTCTGTAACTTTATTAATTTGATCCATACAGCACAAATAAACAAACATCAACTGTGGCAGTATCTCTTGATGCAGAGAAAGCTTTTGATAGGGTGGAATGGAGTTATCTTTTTAAAGTACTACAGAAATTCAAATTATTGGAAAAATTTATTAATTGGATTAGAGCAGTGTATAATGGTCCTGTGGCAAAAGTGGTAACAAATGGATATGTTTCAGACCACTTTAAATGAGTAGGTCAACAAGACAGGTATGCCCATTATCGCCTTCCCTATTTGCTTTGGCTATAGAACCATTGGCAGGGCTGATAAGAAAAGAACCTACGATAAAGGGAATAAAAGTAAAAGGAAGAATTTAAAATGAGCTTATTTGCGGATGATATAGTATATTTAACGGACGCAGATAAATCAATAAAAAGGTTATATACAAAATTGAAAGAATATGGTGCGATATCAGGATACAAGGTTAATATTGATAAAAGTGAGGTGATGCCAATGAACAAGGTTGATGATACAAAATGTAAAAGGGAATCTCCTTTTAAATGGCAATCACAGGCCATACATTACTTAGGTATAGATAATAATTTAAATAATTTGTATAAATTAAATTACCAGTTGTTAATAAAGAAAATACAGAAAGACAGAGAAATGGAAAGATTTACCACTAACTCTAATAGGAAGAGTAAACTGCATCAAGATGAATGTCTTTCCATGGCGACAATACCTGTTCCAAAAGTTACTGATTCCCTTGATGGGAATTTTTTAATGAAATTAAACAAATTAATAAGAAAGTTTCTATAGAAGGGTAAAAAAAAATCAAAAGTGGCTTTGGAAAAATTAACATGGGCATATAAACAAGGAGGATTGCAGCTACTAAATTTCAATAACTATTACAGGACAGCACAGTTAAGATTTTTATCAGACGGGAGAAAAACTGGCTTGGCTCAAGAGAGAATTATATAAATTAGGAGAAAAGGACCCTGAACATTTACTCTATAGATTGGATGAGAAACTGGTGCAAAACCATCTACCAATACTACATTGAATAATAAAAATATGGAAGAGAATACCTCTCTGAATGTCCCTACCTCTCTGAATGTGCGGTGGTGGTCTCCGAGCCGCATAATCCAACCCCTCTCCAAGGGGGATCATCTGCTGCCCAGCCCTCCGCCGATCGATCTGAATTGGCAGCTGCGCTAGGTGGCTGTTTGGGGGTGGGCTGATGATGGTGTCAGCCCGCGACCCATCTCTCCCTCCAAGGCGGGACAGCAGGAAGCCCTCGGGGCAGTGGGGACCTTCGGGGCCACTCCTCTGTGGCTCAAAACGCGGAAGAGCAATGGCCTTCTTCCCTACCCACAACCCCCCACCTACCCACACACACACACACACACACACAGCTGGAACTGTCCTGCGAACCAAAGAGAGGTTTCAGCTGCGTGGGGGATTGTGGGTAGGGAAGACAGCCATTGCCCTACTGTATATTGATGATGGGGATGCGAAGGGCGCCTCTCCTTTGAAAGGGACGCTGGAGCTGCCTTTTTGGGCTGCAGTCTGAAATGGTAAGTTCAAGATTTTGGATCCGTTCCGTAGCCAGACTCCAGGCGGAGGCCCGATCTGAAATGGCCTAGAGATAGGATTCACCTCCAGCGTTCTCGCAGCCTCTGCAGCTGTACAGACTTCCTTTCGATCGATTGGCAACCCGAGCTCTAGATCCAAACCTCCGATGTGATCAGGAAGCCTTCAATGTCCGAGGCCTTTTGGCAGCCTTTCTTGCAATCAGCACCCTCTTGAATCCCGGAAAAAAAAAATCAATGTTTATTCCTTTTGATTTAATGCTGTTCAGAAGGAAGGTGATGAGGTCACGAACAGACATATCACTGTAAAAATGTTTGGGAATGGTTGTGGTTCAGACCCACAAACACAGCTTCAGTCTTCAGCCAAATGGTCTCTCAATCTAAATTTGGTCTCACCACTATAGAGGAGGCCACACCAAGTACATCAATTGCAATAGATCAGATTGGACAGTGTGCAGGCAAGGCTGGAAGCTCTGTTTGTTTCCCTGGATGGAGCTGAGGGAGTAAATGGAGAGACATTTGCACTTGACATTGGGAAGTGCCGAAAGGGATGGAAAGTTGGGTGGAGTGAAGAGCAGATTAGGGAGTCTCGGAAAGACTTATTCCCGCGATAAGTAGATGAGGTGGAGAAGAAAGGTGTGGCTGGTAGAGGAATCCAACTAAAGTTGGCAGAATTGTCAGAGGATAATGTGGAGGGTTGTGGGGTGGAAAGTGGGGACCTGGGGGGGGGGGGGAGAGGTGAGTTATAGACAGAAGTATGAGAAATGTAGGAGATTGGGGTGTGGGCTTTATCAATAACAGTAAGGTTAAATGCTTGTATCACCTCCATGCCAGAGATCGAGAAGCCTGAAAACCAGCACCTCGAGGTTCAAGAACAGTTTCCAACAGCAATCAGATTCTTGATCCTCCCCTTACGCCAATCATGAACTGCTCCAACACCACGAAAGGACCATCTGCACAATTGCTAGTCATTTTTTCCCTGTATTTGTCCTTATGTACTAAATGTCTTTTTAAAAATCAGTTGTTCACTTCATTTTTGTTTAATAGCTGTGGCTGCAACAAGCAAGAATTTCAGTGCATATGGCACAATGCATATGACAATAAACTCCCTCCCTCTTCCCAAACTTCTCCCTAAGACAGAAACTGTCCTTCAATACAATCATCCACCACCTTAGAATTCTCAATCTTTAAATATAGATTATTCATCAAAAAAAGGAATAACTTCATTTTGATATCAAATCGCTTTTTATTGTCATTGTACAAGTTATACAACGAGATTTATGACAGCAGTACAAGGTTACCAACGCAGCGACGCATTGGTAAAGGCCATAATCTTACCCCTAGAACCCACAATAGAAATTGTTTTAGTCCAAATCTCTAATGAATGTTTTAAAGCCGGCATATTATATCCCTGTAACAGACAACGATTCCATTTCAATGTAAATTGGTGAACTTGAGGCTCAGAAATACAAGCCAATTCAGGATGTTGGGTAATATCAAGCATTCAATTTAATAATTCTGAAAATAAGGCAAACGAAGTCCAGCTAATGCATGTCATTTTCTGCAACTCCCTCCCTCCTCTCTCTGCATCCTTTCCTCTTCTTAGCCCCCCCTCCCATGCACGCCTCCATGGACTGGGCGGATTCCAGACATTGTTTCTTGCGATGACGGGCAGTTCTTCCTCTCTGCCTCTTCCTTGCCTGCGAGCGGACGTCAAAAGGCATCTTAAAGGGGCGCTCGCTCGAATGGTCAGAATGCGAACAGCAAGAGCAAGGAGGTAAGACCCCCCCCCCCAAAAAAAAAGGGGTGGGGGCATTCGCAAGGAGCAAAGTGAGCCATTAAAACAGGAGTTGATGAGATGAAGAAGCTCCAGAGCAGATCCCTGATCGTGGTGGCTGCTTATTCGCTGTTGCTACTGACCATTCCCTACATGTTGGACTGCCACAATAACCCCAGGGAACAACCTTTGTACGGAGTCGCCCCAAAGGACGCGGGAGACCCTGGTTTGACGGAAGGTGGCGACGCGAGCAATTCTACCCCGAGCTCTCTGGTCAAGAAGAAGCAGCACGTCTACTTGCACGCCACTTGGAGGACGGGGTCCTCGTTCGCGGGAGAGCTCTACAACCAGCACCCAGGGGTGTTCTACCTGTACGAGCCCATGTGGCTGATGTGGCAGGCGCTGTACCCGGGGGACGCGGAGAGCTTGCAGGGGGCGGTCAGGGACATGCTGCGCTCCCTCTTCCACTGCGACTTCTCGGTGCTGAAACTTTACACGCCGCCCGGTCCCTCGGGCTCCTTGACCACTCGCACCATCTTCGGCTGGAGAAACAACAAGGTCATCTGCTCGGCGCCTCTGTGCGGTGCCTACGAGAAGGAGCGGGTGGAACTGGTGGACGGCGCCGTCTGCGAGAAGCAGTGCGCGCCCAGGGACCTGAGGGAGTTGGAGAACGAGTGCAAGAAGTACGACGTGATGGTGATCAAGGATGTCAGGGTCTTGGACGCGGAGATCCTCTTTCCCCTGATGCGGGACCCGTCGCTGAACTTCAAAGTAGTTCAGCTGGTGAGGGATCCCCGGGCAGTGCACAACTCCCGGATGAAATCGAAGCTCTCCCTTGTGAAGGAAAGCATCCAGATACTGAGGAGCAAGAAGAGATCGGAAAAGAACCAGCGTCCGATACCTAATCGGTCGCAGAGGGCAGATACCTATGTGTCCGATGCCCTGGAGGTGATCTGCGAGGCGTGGAGCCGAGACCAAGCGCTGGTCATGAGGTCCCCATCCTGGATCAGGAGAAGGTATCTCACTGTCCGATACGAGGATTTGGTGCTGGATCCAGTGACGGGGTTGAGAACTCTCTACTCCTTTGCCAACCTCACGGTCACACCGGCCACCGAGAATTACGTGTGGAACATGACGCGGGGGAGAGGCTATTCTTCGGATAAGCCCTTCCTGATATCATCCAGGGACGCCAAGGAAGCCATCGGTGCCTGGAAGAAAAGATTGAGCTTGTGGCAGATCGAGCAGGTGGAGCAGAAGTGTCAAAAGGCCATGGGACTGCTGGGCTACCAGACCAAGCACCAGGACAACACGTAGAGCCTCCTCCATGATAAGGTCTAAGGTAAAAAAAATTACACCACCCAGTGGTGATGCCACATTAGAGGCAAAAAATTGTAACATGTTTTTGTGCATTCCTTGACACATGAATTTTAAAAAAATGATCGAAATTGGGAACTTGCTTGATGCAGAGTGCAGTTTTCATTCTGTGGATCACCTACATTCATCATGAAATTTAGTTTTCATAAAGCATCCCCCTTTAGTCCGTGAAAAATCCTCTGATGGTTGTTTTTACATTACAGAAAGAAACCACTGGGTATCAACTATTTATCTGGCTTGGCCTGGCAATCATCCCCCCACCCTTCCTGCCTCATTACTTCCAAGTTCAAGAGCTTTGAGCATCCCCTCATCAAATGATCTGCTCTTCCTTCCTCCCAGACAGCCACCCTAAGAGCTGACCCTTCCTCCCCATCTGATCGCAGACGATTAACCATCATCTCCGACTGCCGGTTGTAATTCTCTGAGCAATAAACGTACTTTCCGACTGAGACCACCACTTATATCCAAGCTTCCAAACCTGCAGCCTCTACCACAAAAGCAGACGTGGGTATCAAGTGCACACCTGGTTTAGGTTCTTTCAATGTCACTAAATCCAATATCCTGGTGCTCAACATTTAAGAAAAGGTTGCATCTTCATCCACGGAACGAGAGTGGTCGGAAAGCCAGTCCACTGCCACTTTCTCGAGGAAGTAAGGATGGACAATAGATTTAGGTTATCAACATCCCACAAATGAAGCAAAATAACGCTCTCTGTAATTCTCCACCAAACTTCGGTCTGATCTCTCTACTTACCAATCAGAATCAATTTATTGTCATGTGGATGACACGAAATTCATTGTTTTGTGGCAGCATCACAGAGCGAACACTTATATTAACCACCTTACAAAAATAAGTTAAAATAGTGCAAGAAGAACAAGTCAAAATAAGGCAGGGTCTGTCTTTCGTTGTTCATTCAGGAATCTGATGGCAGCGGGGAAGAAGCTGTCCTTTTGCCATATTGAGGTTCCTGCACCTTTTTCCCGATTGTAGCAGAGTGAAGAGAGCGTTGCCTGGGTGGTGAGGGTTTTTTTGCTTCTTTAAGACACTGCATCTTGTAGATTTCCTCGACGAAGTGAAGTCTGATGCCCGTGATGTTGCAGGCAGAGTTAACAGCCCTTTGGAGATTTTTTTTTGTCCTGAGCATTGGTACCTGTTGCCAGACAGTGATGCAGCCGGCCAGAATGCTCTCCACATACACCTGTAGAAGTCAGACCCAATCCCTTTATTTTGTCTGATGAATTAGAAAGCTTTCTGGCTTGAGAGGGTTTATTGAGGAGTTCAGACCAGCAATATCCTTCAGCATTCTTCCATTTGTTCGGTTTTACCTGTGGTCAGAATGTGGTGTGCAAAGACCTGCTGCAAGTCTGCCTTCCGACTTCTCTGTACAGAATAGCAATTTCTCAGACATTAAAAGAACAGGGTGATCCAGTTAGCATTCAATTCTCAACCAATATAAAAACAGAATCCATGTAAAACCATTGATCTGAAGTGTTCTTTTTTTTTCTTCACATTTGCAGCCTGATCAGCTGGGTATTTCCAGCTCTTTGTGCTTTTATTTTTGATTGGGCAGCACGGTTGGCAGAGTGGTTAGCGCAACGACTTTACAGCGCCAATCATTGGGACTGGGGTTCAAATCCCATGCTGTATGGAAGGAGTTTGTATGTTCCCCTCATGTCTATATGGGTTTTTCTCCAGGGGCTCCAGTTTACTCCCACCATTCTAGTGTAAATTGGATGGCACAGACTCGTGGACCGAAATGATCTGTTGCTGTGCTGTATGTCAGTAGTGAACTGGGATTCACTAAAACTGTGCTGTCCCACCTTCCAGCTCATCCCCCAGGGGCCCGTTTATAACCCTGGCTTCCTGTCTAAACCCAGAACCCCTCTGAAGCCTGTTCATGAACCCTACCTGTATTGTAAGCTAATAAAAGTGTTAGTTCTCACTCCAGTCGAGTGTGAGCTTTTATCTACGCCTCAATTTTATTAGCTTACAAACAAGGATGAAGGCGCTGCTCAAGTCCAGTATGTTGTTAATAGACTCCAGTCCCCCAACACAGCTGAGGAGTTCGTGTATTGGCTAGACTGCTTCCAGGTCTACCTGAACCATAAAGACGAGCTCCAGAGATCAGAGCTCATCTCAAGGGTAGGTATGCAGGGGTACGCAGTCGTATGAGACTGCCTGACATAAGAGGCCGCCATTAAGGCGCTGAAGGCCCGCTACATGAAGGCCCTGAATGAGGTCCTAGTGAGGCACTGGCTTGGAGAGTGACGACCACCACCTGGATCTACGGATGCTGGCTACAAAGTGTAAGTATGACGCCGCTTCGGGCTGCATTTGGGAAGATGATCAGATCCGGGACATCCTAGCTGCAGGGGTCCGCTCGAGGTACGTGAGGCAGCAGCTGCTCGAGTCGGGAAGGAAGGACCTCGCTAGCCACGTCAAGCAGGCCAAATCACTGGAACAGGCCAGTCTCGAGAACGACGACTTGGAGGCCAGCAAACCCACGCTCTCAGGTGAGCACCTCCAAGGACCAGCTGCTCCCTCTATGTTGGCCCCTGCTCTAACGGCTGTCGCTTCCCGAGCCCGGGAGTGCTTTTTCTGCAGCAAGGGACGGCACCATCGTGCCTGGTGCCTGGCCAAAGACTCTGCATGCTCCAACAGTGGGAAGAAGGGACATTGGGCGAGGCTTTGCCGTGCGAAAGGAGGTCCAGGGAAGTCCATGGCTTGTACCACTCCTGGATCCAATTCCAGCCGCGCTGCCTGCGCTGGACTCGCTCGAGATCGCCTGCTGCGCAACCTGCCGCTTACAGAAACGGCACTTAAAGGCTTGACGGCCATCTTGCAGTGGCCCAATTTTGAATTCGGCGACAGCATCATTGCCAAGCACGGAAGGAGGTTGGCACCATCTTCCCTGCACAGGTCGACTCAGGACAGAGGGGGGCACTCGAGGGAAGAACACGGCATCTCTGGCGACCTGGCATTGCTGGTCCTCGACCAGAATAGACCTTACCAGCTCAGCAACACAATGGTGACGGTGAAGGTAAACGGACATTCCACCAAGTGCCTGACTGACCCAGGCTCCAAGGAAAGTTCAATCGACTCACGGATTGTGCAAAAATATAACTTTAAAAATGTACCCGTCTAGTTAACAAATCTTCCTAGTGTCCCATTCCCATTCGGCACATGTACAGAAAGATTGTATAGTTCATCTGTCCTTTGAAGGTGGAAATTTTGTAAATTTCGTATGTACATTTTAGATGAATCTTGTGCTCCAGTATTATTGGGTCTGGACTTTCTGTGTCACCTTAAAAGCATGACCTTGGAATATCCCAGTCACCTTCCCCCGGTAATGGTTCAGGATGGAGGGCCCTCAAAACCAGAACCCACTTGCAGCTTCTCCACTCTGAACATCTTCACCCCCCCACCCTTCCCCACCCGCCTCTGTTCCCAAACCTGTCTGCCAGCTGTAAGCCCATCACCCACCAAGAGCAGGAGGTGCAGCGCGGCAGACAGGGAGTTCATAAGGACGGAGACCCAGCGCGTGCTGGAGGAGGGGATCATCGAACCCAGCACCAGCCTGTGGAGAGCGCAAGTAAGGGGGAAAGGGGGAAAACAAGTCCAGGTTAATGAATGACTATAGCCAAACAATTAACAGATTCACACTCCTGGACGCATACCCCGTACCTCACATTTTGGATATGGTGAACGATATCGTACAGTATCGGGTCTATTCGATCATTGACCTGAAAGCTGCCTATCAACCAGCTGCCAATCAGTTCTGAGGACCATCTGTACACAGCATTTGAGGCTAACAGTCGACTCTTATCAGTTCTGGAGGGTCCATTTCGATATTTCCAATGGGGTGTCTATTTACCAGCGGCAGATGAATAGGATGATGGACGAGTATGGGTTGAAAGCCACCTTTTCCTACCTCGACAATGTCACCATCTGTGGCCACACCGTAGAAGACCATGATGCCAATGTCCAGAGTTTTCTCCACGCGGCGAGAGCCCATATTTTCACCTACAATTCTGACAAATGTGTATTCAGGACTACATGACAGGCTATCCTTGGCCACGTGGTGGAGAATGACATCATTGGCCTTGACCCCGATACGATGCACCCCCTGTTGGAGCTTCCTGTCCCCAGAACCACAAAGGCTCTGAGGAGATGCCTGGGTTTTTCTCAGTGGGTCCCTCAATACGCCGACATGGTTCGTCCCCTCTTAAAGGCCACCACTTTCCCCCTTTCGACTGAAGCCCAGACGACTTAATTACTTCCGAGGCAAAAGCCGCCATGCACACTGTAGACAAGAATGTACCATTCCAAGGGGAAAGTGACACTTTGGATGTAGCCCTGGCCGCTGCTCTCAATCAGGCGGGCAGGCTGGTTGCCTTTTTCTCACAAGCGCTTCAAGGCCACGAGCTCCGAAACCCATCTGTGGAAAAGGAGGCTCAGGCCATGGTAGAAGCCTTAAGGCACTGAAAGCACTACCCGGCTAGTAGAAGACTTACGCTCTTCACGGACCAGCTCTCTGTCGCATTCATCTTCAGCAACGCTAAGAGAAGCAAAATCAAGAATGACAAAATTGCTAGGTAGAGGATCAAACTCTCCGCCTACAGTTTTGATATCGCCTACCGGCCAGGGGCCCTTCACTACCCTCCAGATGCCTTTTCCAGGGGATGCTGTGCCTCTGCGTACACACCGGTCAACTGCAGACCATGCACAATGAGCTCTGCCATCCAGGGCTCACCCACGTGGCTCATTGTGTCAAGTCTCACAATTTGCCCTACTCAATCGAAGATGTCAGGGAAATGCCAGGTCAATGCTGAGTGCAAGTCACACTTTATTCGTCCTGCGAAAGCACATCTGATTAAATCATCCAGGCCCTTTGAACGGCTCAGTGTCAATTTTAAGGGACCTCTCCCCTATATGAATGGGAACACTTACTTTTTCTCAATCATCGATGAGTACTTACACTTCCCGTTCACCATCCCGTGCCCAGTCACATCCACCTCATCTGTTATGAAGGCCCGAGACTCTATTTTCGCCCTGTTCTGTTGTCCCGGCTATATTCATAGCGACCAGGGCTCAGCCTTCATGAGCGATGAGCTCCATCAGTGCCTGCTGTTAAGGGGCATTCCATCCAGGAGGACTACCAGTTACAACCCCCGGGGGAATGGGCAGGTTGAAAAGAGAATGCCACAATCTGGAAAGCCCTCCAGACTCACGCTGGCGGGATGTCTTCCCCATCGCGCTCCACTCAATTCGGTCGCTACTCTGCACGCGACCAATGCTACTCCTCATGAGCTCGTGTTTACATTCGACAGAAGGTCGGCATCAGGGACTACACTCCCAGCCTGGCTCACTCGTCCTGGTCCAGTCCTTCTCAAGAAGCACATGATGAGAAGTAAGACTGACCCCCTGGTAGAAAGGATGAAATTGCTCCATGCCAACCCCACGTACACCTATGTGGAGTACCCAGATGGCAGGGAGGACACCGTCTCCATCAAGGACCTGGCAACCACCAGAACTGAGGATCCGTTGCCTCAGGTGCCCTATGAGCTACAGAGCTATTTTTCCCCCACTCCTATCCAGAGCCTCATGGGACCTGGTTCAGGAGGAGAGTGATCCCCCCTGTATCATCGAATCAGAGCCCCAGCCCACTACCCTTCCATCACAGGTGGACCAGGAGGCTCAAGGAACCCAAGGCCCCCCGGTGCTAAGGAGCTCCACCAGGATCTCCAGACCCCTGGACGGCCTGAATCTGTAAATAGTATTGTAAATGTTTCTCTTCTGTGTCTATTACCGGCTTCTAATCCTTGTTCTCTTCATCCACAGACCCTTAATTCTGAAGGAAGGGGTGAATGTAGTGAACTGGAATTCATTTGAAGTCTCCTGTACTAACGACTGGTCCCACCTCCCGGCTCCTCCCCGGGGGGCCCGTATATTACCCTGGTTTCCCACCTAAACCCAGGACTCCTCTGAAGCCTGTTCATAAACCCTACCTGTGTTGTAAGATAATAAAAGCGTTAGTTCTCCCTCCAGTCGAGCTTTTATCTACACTACAATGTCTAAGTTTAAATTTAAAATTTCCATTATTTAAAGTTAAATTGACCTATAGACCAGCAGCTGGTCTTGGTTCCATGCCTCCCAGATCACCTCCAGCAGACACGTGTGCCTGCCCACTATGACCACTTAGGTATTGGGTGCTGGTTCTTTTCTTTTTTTTTAATTTTTTTATTTTTCACACCATAAATCACATTAGCCATGATATACACTATTTCTTTTTCACACATATACAGTGACTTTTTCTCCCCCCCCCCTCCTCCCAAGCCACCCCCCCACCCCCCCCCCTCATCCATTTTAGGTATACAATCTAGGTTGCATTAAGCCAGTCAGACAATGTTGTCATTCAACAAAAATACACCAGAAATTCTACTGAGTCCATTCTTTTCTTTCCTTCTCCTTCCATCAACTTAGGTAATGTTTGTCCCTGGTAGGTTTTCGCTATTGTATTTAATGTAAGGCTCCTATACTTGTTCGAATATTTCAATATTATTTCTTAACCTATATGTTATTTTTTCTAATGGAATACATTTATTCATTTAAATTTAGTAGTTTCTTCCTTTTAATTTGGTTATGTATTCCATTAATATTTAAAGTCATATAGTTCAGCGTAGCCCTTTTATATTTTGTTTATCTTCTCTTTCCGTTTTTCCATCATTACCTTTCCTCCTTTTCCATTTCTGGGGTGCTGGTTCTTTTCTGATCTCTTCTTGTTCCTCAGCACCTGGATGCTTTTCTTCACAAGGGAAAGCTTTGATTTTGTCCGGGAGTTGTCTTTTATTTTAGATTTTCAATATCTAGCATTTCATTGTCCAAAATACTCCTTTTACTTGGAGCATTGTGTTCAGTTCTAGTTGCCTCATTACAGGAGAATGTAGATGCTTTGGAGAGGGTTAAGAGAAGATTTACCTGAATGGCGTCTACATTGGAGAACACGTAATATGAGGCAAGGTTGACAGAGTTGGGGCATTTCTCATTGGAGTGATGAAGGATGAGCGGTGACTTAATAGAGTATAGTAAGATTATGAGGGTGGACAGCCAGCACCTTTTTCCCAAGGTGACAATAGCAAATACCAGAGGACATCTGTTTAAGTGAGTGGAGGAAAGTTTAGGAAAGGTGTCGGGTTTTTTTTTGCACAGATTGGCGGGTGCCTGGAATGTGTTGCTGGGGGGTGGGGGGGGGGGGGGTGGTGGTGGAGGCTGGTACATTCTTAAGACACCCAGAGGCTGGTACAAAGATGTAAAAAAATAGAGGGCTATGGGTGTGAGGTAGGGAAAAATTAGATTGTTATGGAGTAGATTTACAAAGGCTGGCATAACATTGTGGGCTTAATGGCCTGTAATGTGCTGCAATGTTATGTTCTATGTTAAAAATGCCTTAATGACTCATTACTATTAAGGGAACATGAGCTACTATATTTTAATATCAAAGCAGGGACGTTATTTACATTAAAGGAAAGACTGGATAATTACATGGAGGGGAGAGGATTGGAGGGGTATGGACCAGGTGCTGGTCGGTGGGACTAGGAGGGTGGGGATTTGTTCCGGCTTGGACTAGTAGGGCCAAACTGGCCTGTTCTGTGCTGTATATGGTTATATCAATCATATTTCAGGAAAACAAATATCTCATGGCACCATTCAAAGAAGAACAGGGTTTTACAGCACAGAAATGGACTCATTGGCCAAGTCATCTACCCAAGCTACTTCCATTCACCTGCATTCAGCCAATATCTCGATAAATCTTTCCTATTCCTAATCCCCACTCAACATCCTTATAATAGATGAACGGGTTATTTTCCTGATTGACATATCTGTGACTTTAATTTTCAAAAATTGACATTTATGTTTATCCATATTCACTCTTAAGCTATAGAATCAAAATGGGATAGTAATATTCAAAAGGTAGGTAATTTGGCTAATCATGCCACAAAAAAGGGACCACTGAAACAATCTAACTTTTCTGATCCAAGTCTGTAGCCTCGTGAGTCTTGGCACAATAAGTGCTCATCTAAGTACCAGCGAAATGTAATACAAGTTTCTGCATCCACCATCCATTTTGGGCAGCATGGTGCCAATGCCTTTAGAGCGCCAGAGATCAGGACCAGGGTTCGAATCCCACGCTGTCTGTAAGGAGTTTGTATGTTTTCCCCTTGCCTGCGTGAGTTTTCCCCGGAGATTCCGGTTTCCTCCCACCATTCGAAAAGTACTGAGATGTAGGTTAATTGGGTGGCAGGGACTCATGAGGCGAAATGGCCTGTTACCATGCTGTATGTCTAAATTTTAAAATTTACGGTGATCTCCAGATGGCCGCCTCAATTCCCTTTAATCCTAACCACTAAGAGTCTTAGGACTTTTCTATTTGTTATTCTCTGCTAACTTAAGTCCCTGGTAAATCTTCCTTCAGCCCTCACAGTTCCAAAGAAAATGTTTACTGCATTGTAGTCTCCTCTATATAGAAAAATCTGGGCACAGACTGGGAAATTGCTTTGTTGAGCACCTTGGCTCTGTCCACCACAACAGCATGGATCTCCCAGTGGCCAGTCATTTCAGTTCCCTGTCCCATTCCTTTTTGGGTGGTGTTATGCACTGACAGTCTGAGACCACCCAAAAATTGGGGGAAAAACACCTCATCTTCCGTCTGGGCACCCTCCAACCAGATGGCATTAACATCAACCTCCAACTTCCATCAAACACCTCCCCACTTCCCCCTGTTGCCTTTCCTCCAGCTGTCTATTTCTCCCTTCCCTTTTCCCTCTCTCCTTTCACAGAGCTAAAATCAATTCTCATCTCTCCTCTTATCATAAACAATTAACACCTTTTGTTGGTCAGGACTCCTCCTCCTACCAGTATTCAGTCTTTATTTTGACACCTTCCTGTTTTTTGCCTATACTTTGAGGAAGGGCTCAGGCCCGAAACGTTAGTAATATATCTTTACCTCCGATGGACGTTGTGATTCCGGCTGAGTTCCTCCAGCATTTCTGTGTGTCTTTACTATAATGACAGCAGACTTTCATGTTTCACTCCAAAGAAAACAGTACGAGTCTGGTTGATTTTCCCTTCTAACTCAACTTCTCCAATCCTGATGACAATTTTATAGATCTCTGAATCCACTCTGCTGTATCCTTCCTGTGGAGATCGTAATTGTACAGTTGAACTTCAGCCTTAATTGGGGTTTATACGGCTTCAGCATGGCCTTTCTGCCACTATATTGTTATACTTCATACTTTGAAATAGGTACATGGAGTAAAAATATAATGTTTGCAGCGAATAAACTGCTTGAGGACATGGTTAGGCTGTCAGAATGGAGAGACAAATGACAGATGAAATTTAATACAGATACATGTGTTGTGTTATATTTTGGTAGGAAGAGCAAGGAGAGAAAATATAGGTCAAATGGAACACTTGAAATTGTGTGCAGGGAAAAGGAGACCTCTGAGTATATACACGCATAAATCTTGTTTTTGTACTGGAATGTTTATGACAATTGGGAAGAGCCTTTATTTTAACCAGAGCCAAGGATTAGGCTGCAAAACACCTGTTCTGGAGGTGACATATTCAATGTCATAAAGATTTACCGTGAGGTAGCAGAAATGGCAGTTCAAAGTACCAAGAGGCATGGAGTAAAGAAAGCAAGGAAATAATATTGAACATCGTTAGATTACAGCTGGAGTACTCTGTCCACTTTTAGGAAGGCATAAAGATCTTGAGACACAAAGGAGATTGACCAGATTAGTTCCTGGAATGAGGATGGTTCATCTGAAGAAGCTGAGTATTCTCCTTAGGCCAACAAAAGCTGATAAGGAGGATCGATTGAGGTGTCCAGGGTCATGATAGATTTGTTTGTAGGCTTTTTGCTTCTCATATTTTACAGCATCCTATTTACCTCTTCCATGCTTCTTCTCTTTCTTAGCATGTGAGGCAGACATATTCTCCCTAGAACACCAGTAATTCAGAATCAGAATTTATTGTCATGAACAAGTCATGAAATTCAGTGTTTTGCAGCAACGTCAAAGTGCAAACATTCCCATGATTACCATCTTACAACATTACTCTAAATAAAAAAACAGGTAGTGCACAAAAAATAAGGAAGTGTCTGTGGTTCATTCGGGAATTGATTATTCAGGAATCTTATGGCAGCAGGGAAGAAGAGGTCCTTGTGCCACTGTCTTTAGGCTCCTGCACCTTTTTCCTAATGGTAGCAGAGTGAAGAGGGCGAGGCCTGGGTGGTGGGAGTTTTGAGGATAGGGGCTGCCTTTTTAAGTGAAGTCAGTGATTTTGCAGGCCGAGTTAACAACCCTCTGGAGTTTATTCTTGTCCTGCGAGTTGGCGTCTCCATCCCAGGCAGCGATGCATCAAGCCAGAATGCTCTCCACGGTTCACCTGTCGATGTTTCTGAGAGTTTTCAGGGACATTCCAAATCTCATCGGACACTTCACAAAGTATAGCTGCTGGCAATCCTTGTTTGTGATTGCATCAACATGGAGGCTACAGGACAGTGTCTCGTAAATGTTGACGCCCGAGAATTTGACCCTCTCCACTACTGAGCCCTCGATGAAAACTGGATCGTGTTCCCCTGACTTCCTCCTAAAGTCCACAATCATCTCCTTGGTTTTGCTTACGTTGAGCACAAAGTTGTTGCCGTTACACCATTCAATGAGCTGATCTCTCTCCCTCCTGTACACTTGCTCGTGACATTTCCTCTCAACAATTTTCACTTTAAACTACATTATTTTATTTTTCTCACTGCTCATGTCTCTAAAAGTTTGCTCCCTTGTTATTTAGCAGAATTTATTATCAACTGTCCTCGATATTAGCAATTTCATGATGACCATTTGTCAAATATTCACTTTCTTTGATGTGATCTGTTATACTCTCCACATTGAAAACAAATGAAAATTAGGGTTATCTCATTTAGTTGCTGGAGAAGTTCTTGAATCATTTCATTAATTATCTTTGTTTTTAACTTTAGGCAAGAATCTCGAAGATTAAAATACCCCACAATTACAGTTGAAGCTTGCTTGTTATTGCTGACATCAGTGTGTCCACTATTTTCATTTATGATGTCCTCTTAACACTGAAAATCACTTCCTTTCCATCTTTCAGATTTACCCAAGATAATTTGGGAACAGGCAAGAATTTATTTGGTGTAATAGGACAAAAAAGTTAAAAGGAGCATGGTTATAGTAAGAGTTTATTGTTGGGTCGAAAGCAACTTGGTTTCCTGAAAAGAAAGATAAAATGCATGGTGTTGTGCAAGCATTTGTGTCGGGGTAGTTTCATTTTAACTTTTACCAAGCTATTTGTATTTACAAATTGAAAGGTTTAAACATCTATCGAGGTCAATTGTTATAACAAAAGTGAATGAATTATTCCAAGTATACACATTTTCATAGGACAAAGAAACAGGCAAATTTCAAAAATGTCTGGAAATAAAGAATATGAATGCAAGTAAACCTGCATTCAACCATAAATAAACTGCAGCTGGAATGCTCTGTGCAATTTTGGATACCCAATTGTAATAACCAGATTTGAGAGAATGAGTATCTCCTATCTTTGCGTGTAAAAGGAATGGGGAAAATAAGGTTAAAAATTACTAGGATCCTTATTAAAGAGAAATATAGAATTTAATGTTGAATTGCAGTTCTCAGAATACTGGACCAGGAATGTTTACGACAAATGGGAAGAGCCTTTATTTTAACCAGAGCTAAGGATCGGTGTTGACCTATACTGGACATGATATATTCAATGTTATAAATATTTACCATGAGGTAGTAGAAGTTCACAAGAGAAACAAGATTAAGGAAATTACAGAAAACATTGCACAGGAAGGAGGTATGTGGAAACCTCGACTTAAAGCATAAAACAATCTTTCTCACTGTACCTTGGTGCATGTGACTATAAACCTCAATTCTAGATTTCTCTTTAATCCTAGTAATTTTTAACCTCGATGAGGATTGATTTGTGTTCTCCTAATTTCCTCCTCGAGTCCATAATCATCTCCTTTGTTTTGATAATATTGAGTGCAAGGTTTCTGTTGTAATACCATCTTTACAGCTTGGACATCTCAGCAATAGAATTTAATAGTAATAAATTTATTGTCATATACAGTAAAACTCATGCTATTCAGCACCTATGGGGATTGATAGATGCCGGATAAGTGAATTTTCTGGTTGCTTGAGATTGTATCTTGCGTGATTGCTGAACTAACTGCTAGAGGATGCCAATTTTAAACTTATGTATTTTTTACCGATTTATTTTCTGCAATTTTTTTTTGCCAGTTGCTTGAATTCAGGATAACAGGAATTTTACGGTACATTGTACAATGTACATGAGCACTGAAATTTCACATAGACCTAAGTCACCTAATATGCTGTTGAACACATTAAATTGCCCAATGAACTTTGGAGATGTGGTTTTGATCGCTGCATTGCAATCCTAAGATTTCCAAATCTGTTGCAACCCTTCCTTTTACAGAGAGAAGGAATGGAAGCATTGTGCCTTCAATTCATGGAGAATATACAGAGAACATATACAGTACAGGAACATCACATCCTTGCTGAACATGATGCCAGCCAAATGCCCTTTGAATGTTGAAATTGTACCCATGTCTGCTGATCCTCAGGCAGCTCTTTCCAGATATGGAGTACCCTCTGAGTGAAAATGTTGCCTCTCAGGCCCCTCTTTAATCTTTCCCACCTCGTGTTAAAACTAGAGTAGAATCGTCTACTCTAGAAAAAAAGCTGAGATCATTCACTTTATCCACACCCCTCATGATTCTATAATCAGAAATTTATTGTCATGAACGTGTAACAAAATTAGTTGTTTTGTGGCAGCATCTAAGTGCAAACATTTCTATAAACCACTTTACAAAATAAATAAAAATAGTGCAAGAAAAGAAAATGTCAAACAAAGTAAGACAGTGTCTGTGGTTCATTGTTCATTCTGGCAGCTGGGAAGAAGCTGTCCTTGTGCCACTGAGTGCTTGTCTTCAGGCTCCTGTACTTTTTTTTAAAGGTAGCAGAATGAAGAGGGCATAGCCTGGGTGGTGGAGGTCCTTGAAGATAGCATCTGCTTTTTTAAGATACCACTTCTTGTAGATGTATTTGATGGAGTGAAAACTGGAGCCTGTAATGTCGCAGGCAGAGTTAACAACCCTCTGGAGTTTTTCCTTGTCCTGAGCTTTGGCACCTCCATACCAGACAAGATACATCCAACCCGATTGCTCTCCACAATACACCTGTAGAAATTTTCAAGAGTTTTTGGTGACATAGTGAATCTCCTCAAACTCCGCTGGCGAGCCTTCTCCACAATAGCATCAACATAGGGGCTCCGGGATAAATCCTCGGAGATGTTTGTAGATGTCTCCATATCTTTCCTATTTCCAAATTTCAAAATAGGTCATCTAAGAAACGTAAGCAAATTACAATCTTATTACTCCAATAAACCAAACTTTGTAATTGCAGCTTTGTAGCCTTTAATTTGTTAATATAACCGTTTTGCATAACTTCGCATCAAGATTTTCATAAGGGGTGAATTAACAAAGCATTCGATTATATTTAAAGACATAACGATATAAGAAATGATTAAAACTAATAAGATGACAAGATAAGGCAAATTCAAAGAAAAGTATTTCGATGCTTATGTCTCCTACATGGTTCTTCAAAAGCTGAACGCAAGCTCCCCGTTCACCCGGATATTGCGACATATGATGTCATAGTAATTCTAGTAACTCCACATAAACAATTTATCCTTAAAGGGATAGACATAAAATTAACTACAAATCAAAAATACAAGGTAATAACCTTTACAATGTTGACACCCAGGTATTGGTAGTTCTTGACCCTCTTCACTGCTGACCCCTCGATGAGGATTGGTTTGTGTTCTCCTAATTTCTTCCTAAGTCCATAATCATCTCCTTTGTTTTGATAATATTGAGAGCAAGGTTTCTGTTGTAACACCATTCAACCAGTTGATCCAACTCCCTGCTAAGATCACCCCTCAGCTTCCTAAGTTCTAGGAAATAAAGACCCGCTTAATCAGTTTCTCCCTATAACTCAAGCCCTCCAGACCCAGCAAAATCTTCTACACCCCTTCCAACATAGTATCATCCTTCGTATCTGTGGGTACACAGAACTATGCACAGTCATCCAGGTGTAGTCTCACCAACAACTTGGACATCTGTGTCATGACATCACAACTTTTATACTCCATATCCTGTCCAAAGAAGGCAAGCACGCCAAATGCCTTCTTCACCACTGTTTCCACCTGAGTCGCCACTTTTAAGAATTCATGAACCTGTCCTCCCAGGTCTCTCTCTGTAAAGCTGGGTGCAGCCCCAGTTATGCAACTTCACAGTTTGCCTCATGGTGTGCAACTTGACACCTAGATGTGAAACTGTTGCAGATGGATGCTTGTTAGAACTAACCCTCAAATTTAACCCAATGGAAGCAAAATTTGCATGCTATTTATGGTAGGTAGCCAATCTGTGCTGACAATTTTACCTCCAGCCAAACACTGACAATCTGTCATTCTCATTTCCAGTCTTGAATCCAAACAGGTACAGAGAGAAATGGGTAACTGAGAATATTTAGACTGAGATATAGTCTCAAGAGTTGAGCTCTTCTAGGGGGAATTGTGGAGATAAGGTGAATATCAATATCAACCCAGCTATATATTAGTCAGGTGGCAAAGGGCTCAAAGGTAGATCCATTCATCATAATGAAGGCAGTCATTAGTTTACGATCATTATGTTAATTTATTTTGGGCAGTATATGCATCTCATTCAGAAGATTGTCAATACAATCGTGTGGAAGAATTCGGAGAGATTGATAAAGAATTACAAAATTAGGAGGGGTATCAATAGATTAAATACAAGTAGGCTTTTTCCACTGAGTTTAGGTGAGATACAAAACAGAGGACATGAGTTAAGGGAGAAAGGAGAAAAGTTTAGTGGGAACTTCTTCACACAGAGTAGTGGGAGTGTGGAACGAGCTGCCAGCTGAAGTGACGAATGCGGGTTTAATTTTAACATTTAAGAAAAATTTGGAAAGTCAAGTTTATTGTCCTCTGATTGTACAAGTACAACCCGACAAAACAGTGTTCTCTGGTCCTCGATACAAAACAAGCAGACATAACGCACATACACACAAACAATACATATGCAGGACAAATATTAATCCATACAAATAAATAAATAGATTTTGTTTTACAAATGTGATGGTTAATGTGAGCAGATCCTTTGGTCGTTCAGCATTCTCACTGCCTGAGGGAAGAAGCTGTTCCTCAGCCTGGTGGTGCTGGCTCTGATCCTCCTGGATCTCTTTCCCAACAGGAGCAGCTGAAAGATGATGCGTGTGGGGTAAAAGGGGTTCTCAACGATTTTGTGCTCCCTCTTCAGGCAACAATCCCGTAGATCACATCGATAGGGTTGGGGGGGAAGGGAGACTCCATTGATCCTCTCTGCCACTCTTATGGTCCCTTAGATTGACCTCCCATCTATTTCTCTGCAGCAACTGTACCACACTGTGATGCAGCTGGCCAGGATGCTCTCAGTAAAGCTCCCATAGAAGATTGACATAATGGTGGCTGGTAGCCTTGCTCGCTGTTGTGCCTTCCTGGCAAGTGAATGTGGATGGGTGAGGTATGGAGGGCTATGACTGGGTGCAGGTCAGGGGTCTCTTTTTGGCTTGGCTTCGCGGACGAAGATTTATGGAGGGGGTAAAAAGTCCATGTCAGCTGCAGGCTCGTTTGTGGCTGACAAGTCCGATGCGGGACAGGCAGACACGATTGCAGCGGTTGCAGGGGAAAATTGGTTGGTTGGGGTTACTAGCCAGAATAATAGTTCAGCACAGACTAGAAGAGCCAAAGTGCCTGTTTTCTGTCCTTATAATGTCTATGATTCTGCAAGTGTCAAGGATTATGAAGGCCACTATCTCCACAAATTTGCCCTGATCATCCAGCACCAGATGAAATGGAAAAGGGATTGTGTGAATGTACCTAATGCAGGCTTATTGAAGAAACCATTGACAAAAAAACACAAGGAGGCTGAAGGAAGCACCTTAAAAACATTCTCAAGACATGTATCATTGCCATCAGACATTGGGAGTCAGTACCTAGAACAAGGTAATTTGGTAAAGACTTGTCAGGGAAGAAACAATAATCTTTGAGAAAAATTATTTTGTACTGGTCACGGGTGAACAGCAGGAAAGAAAAGAGATGGCTAAAAGACTACTTGTAACCACCAATAGTTGTGTGGCTCCTCCATCATTCAAGTCCCAGAGAACATAACATTTATGATAAAAAAAAACTAATTTTAAAGGCTCGTATATGCAGTTCCTAATTAACAATAAACACTGAACTAGATAACAGTGAAACCCCACTCTGTCTGAAAGGATCAACAATGAACCAATCGAAAAAGCAATCCATGCTACAAAATTTACGGAACAGAATTGTAATATAATTTTTTCACAACTCAAATGACTTTATCTCATTCTAACAACATCCTTCTCTCTCCTTCTTTCTCACATAATTAACTAAAACCCTAATGGGTTTTAATGGCCTTCAGAGAAGGAAGCCTGGGTGATTTTTCCCCCTGTAGTTTTGAAATCCATTACAATGCAGTGCACACTCCTTTTTTAAAAAATCAATTAAAACCCTGCAGAGCTGGAAATCTGAAATAAACCAGAAGATACAAAGTATATAAATAAATACTCAGCAGGTCAGGTAGCATCTGTGGGGAGAGAACCAAGATGCAGTAATAGAGGTGTTGCAACCAGACCAGTAGACATCTCACACTTAATACAAGTCAAGTTTGTTATCACCTGATTGCACAAGTACAACCCAACAAAACAGCGTCTCTGGTCCTCGATAAAAAACATGCAGACACACAACCAGACATAGCACACATACCGACAAGCAATACATATCCAGGGCAAGTATTAATGCATATAAATAAATATTGTTCCATGAATATGCAAGTTGGAGATGGTTAGTGTGAGCAGTTCCTTTGGTCGTTCAGCATTCTCACTGCACGTGGGAAGATTCTGCAAAAGTGCAGAATTAGGGAGTGAGATCAGTTGGCATGGAGCAGAAGTCAACGTAATTTTACTTTTTTGAGATTCACTCAGGAGTCTGACAATGGTGGAAAGAAATTGTCCTTGAATCTTGTACTTGTGAACCTTTTTTTTCCCTGATGGGAAGCAGTGAAAAGAATGTGGCTGGGGTGAGTCTTTTAATATTGACTTCTTTCCTACGGCAGCAGGAGTGATAGATGGAATCAATGTAGGGCAGTGGGGTGGGTGATAACCTGAGCCATGTTCACAACCCTCTACACCATTCATGTACCATGCAGTGATGTACCCTAATAAGATGCTTTCAATGGTGCTCTTGCACCATTTTGAGATTCTGGTGACATGACAAGTGTCCTTAGGCTTCTGAGGTGTTTATGTATTTTCTTGATCAATGCATTGATATGGGTGGACAAGGACAAGTCACTGGAGATGTCTACTGTCTCCACCTGTGCAGACCAGAAAGCATTCCACTCCTCCAAGCTGACATTGAGAGGCTGCGGTCCTTGCACCAAGCCACAAGTTTCTCTATCACTCTTCTATACTCAACTTATCATTGTTAGAGATTCTGCCAGTGACGTTGATGTCATCCATAAATTTTGAGATAGAATTGGATCTATGGCCACACAGTCATATGGGTACTGGGAATACAGTAAAGGACTGAATATGTAGACTGGTGTTGCAAATTTAAATAAGTACCCTACATAAAATGGATCATCAAAGAAGAGGGGTGGGCAATACATTATTTTGATTTGTAATTCTGATTTAAGATATCAATGATCATTTGAAATTTTACACTAATTTCATTGTGCAATTTAATGTCTTATTCAGGTAGATGAAAGGAAACAAATAAAAGGATCAACTTAAAGCCAGGCCATATGTAAAGGGCAAACTACATTTAAAGATCATAGATCATACTAGAATTTAGTGCAATTTCAAAGATCTTTTCCTCTTGAGAAAGGACAAAAGGTGTCACTTAACCTTCATTTGGTGATTTCAGCCAAATCATTATCTGACAAATTTTTAAACCCCATTTCCCCATGAAACGCCGGAGGGATAAAAACAGGTAGTGTGCCTAAACTAAAGCCAATAGAACATGGAAAACTACAGTTTCTAATTGGCTCCTGTGATGAATTCAGACTACTTAGCATCTTTCAAGAAGGTCCAAATTGTAAAATGAGACCAGACAAACTCAGATGGACATCAAAAGAAACACCCAGTGAACGTAGAACAGCACAGGAACAGACCCCTCAGCCCACATATTTGTGCCGAACACGATGTCCAAATCAAACTAAAATTTTGCTGCTTGTACTTGATTGATTTCCCTTCATCGCCTTCCAAGCACCTGCCACTCTGTATAAAATGTTTAGAACATAGAACAACGCCTTTGGCCCATAATGTTCAAGGATCATTTTGTTGTCACGTAATAATGTATTAAAAATGTAAATACTTACGTCCAATCAAATAAAGTCCAATCACAGATACGTCCGAGGTCACCATAAGGGTTTAATAAAAATTTACGCCAGGACCGATGTTGGCATCGCGCATTTGACAAGTGGGCTCAAAAGCCAAAACAAAGCGATTGCACTGCCAGCTATTGAATGGTACACAGTATACACCTAACTTATAGTAATATAGGTAATTGAAATCTAAAATAGATGTAAGTATATGTACATCTAGGTAAATATGTATGTGTATCTATAATGATCGACTTATGCCCAAATCGATTTGTGTTCCCACTTCCAGAATGTAACCCAGACGTAAGTAGATGCATGGCTGTAATTATATCACTGTGTCCAGTCTCCCTGAGGTGGGCCCACACTACCTCCTTCACCACCATTTGGGGCCCCACAACAGTCCTTCCAAGTGAAACAACTCTTCACTTGTGAATCTGCGGGGCCATCCACTGCATCCGGTGCTCTTGTTGTGGTCTCCTCTGCATCGGAGGACTGGACACAGACTGGGTGATCATTTTGTGGAGCACCTTCTGCCCACAGCAATGGTAGGGAACTCCCACATGCCAGCCATTTCAATTCCGTGCCGACATGCCTGTCCGTGGACTTGTGCACTGACAAATTGAAGCCACCCATAAATTGGAGGAGCAACACCTAATATTCCGTCTGGACACTCTCCAACCCGATGGCATTAACATCGACTTCTCCAGTTTCCATTAGGCCACTCCCTTGTCTCCCTCTCTTCCCTATCCTCCTTTCCTCCAGCTCTCCACCACCTTCCCTCTCCATTTCTCTATGCCCTTCCACTCACATCCACCTATGACCTCTTGCTGGTGGCCTTGAGCTCCTCCCCCCCCCGTCCCTCCAGCCACCGTTTTATTCAGGCACCTGCCAGCTTTTTTGCTCATACCTCGATGAAGGACTCACGCCTGAAATGTTGGTTATATATCTTCACTACATAAAGAACATGGCGTGACTTGCTGAATTTTTCCAGCATTTTTATGAAAAACTACAAACGCAGTGTTTCAGATTTTCTTGTTTAACTCTGCCTTGATGTTCGAACTTCCAAAATGCATCACTTCACTCTTGTCCAGATTGTACTGCCACTTTTCTGCCCAACTCTGCATCCTGTCTATATCCCATTGTAATCTATGACAAAACCTCTGCCATACATTTCCCTTAAACTTCCTCCCCTCATCTTAAATGTACATCCTTCAGTGTGTGATGCTTTTACACTGGGGAAAAGATTCTGACTGTCAATAGGCCCTTTCAGGTGGCCTGAACACCCCATTGTAAAGCCCCCCCCCCCTTGCAGCTAAAGACATATTCACCTGAATGTGGCAGATCCGAGGCACGCTCCACCGACGCACCTGAATGTGCAGTTGCTGTAAGCGACTGCCTGGGGGCGGTCTGATGACTCCATCAGCCAGCGACCCGACTTCTCGCTAACTGACAGCCCCCACCCCACTTGGGACGTCAAGGCAGGGGGAGCTGGTGGGGGACAGCCGGTGAGGTCTGTCACAGCCTAGATGGCCACTATCTGCAGCTCAAAACGCAGCATAGCAATGGCGATCTCTCCTATCCATAATCCCCCACGCAGCTGGAACTGTTGTGGGAAACACAGAGCAGTTCCACCTTCGTGGGGGATTATGGGTAGGGAAGATGGCCATTGCTATGTCGTATACTTATGACAGGTGGTGCTGTGGCACCAGTTGCCCCGCCTCCATCAGATCCGGAGGGGCTATGAATCATCTCTGGATATGAATAGGCCCTTTCAGGTGGACCAGGCAACGCTGCAAGCAGCCTTTTAGGGCTGCCACCTGAAAAGTGAGTCTGCAAGTTAAGATCCACTCCTGCTGCTGCCCTCAAAGCGGTGGGTCCACCTGAAAGGGCCTTCTGTCTTGTATTTTTAAACAGCTCTATCAGTTTTCTCCTCAGCCTCCAACAGTCCCGAGTTAACAACTCAAATTTAACATAGAACATTACAACACAATACAGGCTCTTCACCCCATGATGTGGTGCTGACCCAAAATAAATGACCCCCTTACCTCATAACCCTCTACTTTTCTTTCATCCATGTGCCTATCTAAGGGTCTCTTAAATGCCCCAATTGTTCCAGCCTCCACCACCATCCCTGGTAATACATTCCAAACATCCACAACTCTTGGTGTAAAAATCTTACCCTTGATGTCTCCACTAAACTATACTCCCTTCAAATTAGTTCATTTTTTTCCCATAACACACCCTCCAAACCAGACAATATCCCTGTAAACCTCTTCTGTCATGGGACAAGCAGAATTGCACACAATGTTCCAAGTGCAGCTTAACCAAAGTTTTATATAACTGCAACATACCCTTACTTTGAGTCTCAATGAAGCCAAAGAGACCATATGCCTTCTTCACCTTTCCCCCTCCATCTAATTGTATTGCCACTTTCAATGCGCTGTGCACCAAGAACCCAGATTCCTTTGCACATCAATACTTTTAAAAGCCCTGCCATTAACTCAAGTCAAGTTTATTGTCATCTGATTGTACAAGTACAACCCAACGAAACAAATAAAATATTTAGAAAATAAATAGATCGTTTCATGGATATGAAAGTCTCGGATAGTTAGTGAAAGCAATTACTTTGGTCGTTCAGCATTCTCACTGCCAGTGGGAAGAAGCTGTTCCTCAGCCTGATGCTGTGGGCTCGGATACTCCTATATCCCTCTCTCTCGACAGGTGCTGTGCGCGGGGTGGAAAAGCTCTTCAATGATTTTGCCCACTCTCTACAGACAATGATCTTGGTAGTTCTCGTCAACGGGGCCGGGGCAGGGGGTGGGGGGTTGGTGAAGAAAGAGGGAGACTCTAGTGATCCTCTCTGCCACTCTTATGGTCCCTTAGATTGACCTCCGATCTGTTTCTCTGCAACAATTGTACCACACTGTGATGCAGCCGGCCAGGACACTCTCAGTACAGCTCCTGATGGAGCCCAGAAGCCTTGCCAGGAAGTACAGTCACTGTTGTGCCTTCCTGACAAGTGAGGAGATGTGTGTCTCCGATAGGTCACTAGTTAAGTGAACTCCGAGGAACTTGGCGCTCTCCACTATGGAGTATGTAGTTGTTGAACTGTTAACATTCCCCTTCCATTTATCCTCTCAATGTGAAACAGCTCTCAATTGTCCACATCGTGATTTATTTTTAGAAGGAAAGCAACATCAAATATCCATGGAGATTGAAGTTGATGGTTTCCAATAGTATCTGATCTGAACATTTCTAGTATTTGAGATTTCCAACCCCTACTTGTACAGGAAACCATGTAAAATAATAATCTGCAGTCAAATTTATTTTCAGTAACTCCTAAGCACCTGACTGTATGTTGTAGATCAGGGGTGTCAAACTCAAATTCACGGAGGGCCAAAATTAAAAACTTGGACTAAGTCGAGGGCCGAACTAAATATTTATTGAAATTTTTCAACAACATCTGCATGTTTTCTCTTCTTTCAACAAATGTAATGTTAAACTTTAGGATATAACTTTAGGAGGATAATGTTACAGGTCAGGAGTAGGTAGCTCAAGTTCACCCTTTGCTTGACCTGAGGGAAACCTATTTGGTCCCTGTGGAGATGTAGTCAGTATTCACAGGCTGTGTCCATTTTGGCCTCCATCAGGACTCAGCATTTCCTGCTCACTCTTCAGGCTCTAGGCCTCTATTCACCCTCGACCCACCATCCCTCTACCTGACCAGTCCTTTACCCAACCTCTACTCACCCCTCACTCCACTCGCTCTGCCTCTACCCACCCCATCCTATACATGCCCCTCTACTGCCTCTCCCCTCAACCTGTTCCTCCCTCTACCCGTCTCTCACCCTCTAATCACCCCTCCCCTACTCCCGCTGCCCCTCCCCTTTTACCTCTTCCCTATCCACCCCTCCTTCTACTCATCCCTCCCTCTAACTGCCCCTCGCACCACCATAACTTCCCCTGCCCATTACTCCTCACCTACACCCTCTGCCCACCCCTGCTTACCCACCCACTCAGGCCCAGCGCGCTGCCGATCAGCCTTTGCGGACAGCCACCATCTCTCTCTTCACGTGCAGGGCCGAACCAGCCGTCCCTGGGGTCCGCGCGGGTGCAAGCGCTGAAGGCCATGGCGACCGGGAGAAGTGCGCTCGCGCTGTGGGGGCCGTGCGCAGCCTGCCATGCCCGTCGCACCGACAGGAAATCACGGGCGCTCGCCCATCCGCCGCACCGCTCGACAGGTGGGAGAAGTGACTGGTTGTGCGGGGAGCCTTCCAACTGGCTTGCCGGCTGATGACATTGACAGACTTCTCGTGTTACAATTTCTCGTGTTACAATGGGGAAGGATGTGCAATGAAGGGGGAGGATGGTGGGGGTGACGTGACCAAAAAACAGCATCGGCTCTCGCTGCAGGGCGGGCCACCTCTAATACATTTTTGAAATGATCTTGCGGGCCAAATATAATTATAAGCGGGCCAAATATAATTATATTTGGCCCGCGGGCCAGAGTTTGACATGTGTGTTGTAGATGGACTCGTCTTGAATACAAATTTCTTTTTGGAACTTGAATAGTTTATGCCCTCAGCAAGCATCAACAGAATGTAGCAAATAAGTAGAAAAGAAAGATCATCGTTTACATAATTTGTCATTACCCTTGTATTGGGGCCACTTATAATTGCATGAAACCTGGTTATAGATTTATTCTCATGCATTTAAAAGCAAATTGATTTCAAATTGTTAATTTATTTTGCAAAGACATTGGAGGTAAAAAAAATGGGACAGACACAAGGTTCCTTGCTCTTCATCTGAAGTTAAATTTGAAATCGGACAGTATTTGACAATGCCACTAGTTTCCTGAAATATGACATTTACAGCACCAGGCACAATTAGTTTGATACATCGTCACTGGTGACAATCAATTGAGTGTTGATGTTTGTAATCCAGTAGGTCCAAAAATCTGGATGCCAGAATTCCAAACCACCCGATAATCTGGACTTTTCAAAAACTCTCATTTTAAATTTACCAGGCTTTTGTGTGCGTGCCAACGTAAGTGCCACAGATGCACAGTGGCAACCAGATATTTACAAATCCATAATAATGGATCCTGGTCAATAAACTTTGCAGTGCGAAGAGAAAAAACACTTGAAATTAAGTGACAAATTTGAAATAATTACGAAACATAGAAACATAGAAGATAGGAGCAGGAGTAGGTCATTCGACCCTTCGAGCCTGCTCCGCCATTCAACGAGATCATGGCTGATCTTAAAGTTCAGTACCCCGTCCCCACCTTCTCTCCATAACCTTATACTGAAGAAATAGATCTAATTCCCTCTTAAATATATTTAATGAACCGGCCTCTACTGTCCTCTGTGGCAATGAATTCCACAGATTCACCACCCTCTGGGTAAAGAAATCCCTCCTCATCTCGGTCCTAAATGGTTTGCCTATTATCCTCAAACCATGGCCCCGGGTTCTGGATTTTCCCGTCCTTGGAAACATCCCATCTGCATCCACTCTGTCCAGTCCTGCCAGAATTTTATAGGTCTCTATGAGATCCCCTCTCAATCTTCTAAACTCCAGCGAGTACAATCCCAATTTGCGCAATCTTTCCTCATAAGTCATTTCTGCCATTCCAGGTATCAGCCCGGTGAATCGCCTCTGCCCTCCCTCCATTGCAAGAACATCCTTCCTTAGATCAGGTGACCAAAACTGCACACAATACTCCAGGTGGGGTCTCACCCAGGCCCTGTACAGCTGCAGTAAGGTATCCTTGTTCCTATACTCAAACCCTCTTGATATGAAGGTCAACATACTATTTGCCTTTTTAACTGCCTGCTGTACCTGCATGCTCGCCTTCAGAGACTAGTGTACAAGTACCCCTAGGTCTCTCTGCACTTCCCCATCTCTTAATCTATTGCCATTCAAATAGTAATCTGCCCTCTGGTTTGTATTACCAAAGTGAATAACCTCACATTTATCCACATTGTAGTGCATTTGCCATGTATCTGCCCAGTCCCTCAATTGATCCAAATCACACTGGAGCTTCCTGACCCCCTCTTCCATGCACACAACCCCTCCTAGCTTCGTGTCATCTGCAAATTTGGAGATATTACATCCAATCCCCTCATCCAGATCATTAATGTAAATTGTGAACAGCTGGGGTCCCAGTACAGATCCCTGTGGCACCCCAATGGTCATCGCCTGCCATTTATCCCAACTCTCTGTCTTCTACCTGCCAGCCAGTTCTCAATCCACATCAATACTTTGCCCCCAATCCCATGAGCCTTGATTTTGGAAGCCAGTCGCTTATGCGGGACCTTATCGAAGGCCCTTTGGAAGTCCAGGTACACCACATCCACTGGCTCTCCCCCATCTATTTTACCTGTCACCATCTCAAAGAATTCCAATAGATTTGTCAAGCACGATTTACCTTTTGTAAATCCATGTTGACTCCGTCCGATCCCTTCTCTGCCAGTCATATGCTCCGCTATTACATCCTTAATAATGGATTCCATCATTTTGCTCACTACTGATGTAAGGCTCACCCGCCTATAATTCCCCGCTTTTTCTCTACCCCCCCTTTTTAAATAGTGGGGTAACATTAGCTACCCTCCAATCCATGGGTACTGATCCTGAGTCTATCGAGTTCTGGAAAATAATTCTTAAAGCATCTGCTATCTGAATGGCCACTTCCTTAAGTACCCTAGGATGTAGATTATCAGGCCCTTGGGATTTATCTGCCTTCAATCCCATCAATTTCCCCAAGACCATGTCCTTAGAGATACTGATTTCTTTCAGTTCCTCCCTTACATTAGTCTCTATGTTTCCCAACATCCTTGGGAGGTTATTTGTATCCTCTCTTGTAAAAACAGAACTAAAGTAAGAATTTAATTGGTCTGCCATTTCCTTATTCCCCATTATATATTCCCCTGATTCCGACTGCAAGAGACCTACTCTGGATTTCACCAGTCTTTTCCTCTTGACATATCTATAAAAGCTTTTGCAGTCGGTTTTTATATTTGCCGCAAGCTTACTTTCGTAATTTATTTTTGCTCTCTTGATTAATCCCTTTGTCCACCTTTGGTGCATCTTGAACTGTTCCCAGTCTTCGGTTGTGGTACTTTTTTTGGCCAATTGATATGCTCTCTCTTTGGACCTAATGCTGTCTCTAATTTCCCTTGTTATCCACGGTTGAGTCACCTTTTTTGGTTTATTTTTATGCCAAACCGGTATAAACGATTTTTGCAATTTCTCCATTAGATCTGTGAATGCTTTCCATTGTCTATCCACAGTCAACTCCCCCATAAACACCACCCAATCAATCTTACTCAACTCCCGTCTCATACCATCATAATTCCCTTTATTTAAATTCAGGACCTTAGTCTCGGTTTTAATTTCATCACTCTCCATGTCGAGTGAGAATTCGATCATATTGTGATCGCTCCTACCCAAAGGGCCTTGTACAACAAGATTGTTGATTAGCCCCTTATCATTGCATAATACCCAATCTAAAATGGCCTGCTCCCGAGTTGGTTCCTCGACATATTGGTCTAGATAGCCGTCCGGTAAACATTCAAGGAATTCCTCCTCCTCAGTATTTTTACCAATTTGACTAGTCCAATCTATATGCAAATTCCCTTATTGCACGCTTTTCTAATTTCTCTTTTAATGCCTTCCCTCACCAACTACACTACTATTTGGAGGCCTATATACCACCCCCACTAACGTTTTCCGCCCCTTGCTATTCCTCAGTTCTACCCGTATAGATTCCGCATCTTCTGAGTTGATATCCTTTCTGTCAATCGTGTCGGTCCCTTCTCTCACCGTCAATACTGCCCCACCCCCTTTTCTTTCTTGCCGATCCCTCCTAAATATCGTATACCCTGAGATGTTAAGTTCCCAGGCTTGCCCACCCTGCAGCCATGTTTCTGTAATCCCAATCAAATCATATTTGTTTATCTCAATTTCCACAGCTAATTCATCTACCTTGTTCCGAATGATTCTTGCATTAAGATATAAAGCCTTCAGATTTGCTTTTTTCACCCTCCTTGCTCTTTCTGATTTTTTTACTTTCGCTGCCTAACCTAACTTTTCCTGTTTTATCTTTTCTGTTCTTTGCCCTATCATACAGGTTCCCACCCCCCTGCCAAATTAGTTTAAACCGCACCCGACGGCTGTATCAAACCTAGCTGCCAATATATTGACCCCTTTTGGGTTTAGGTGTAACCCATCCTTCTTGTAGAGGTCATGCCTTCCCCAAAAGAGATCCCAATGATCCAAGAAGCCAAAACCCTGTCCTTTACACCAACCCCTCAGCCACACATTCATTTTTCTTAACCTTCCATTTTTGTCATCAGTTGCACGTGTCACAGGTAGCAAACCAGAGATCACCACCCTGGCTGTCCTATTTCTTAGTTTCTGTCCTAGCTCTCTGTAATCCTTTTTCAGTACTTCCTCCTTCTTTTTATCTATGTCATTGGTACCCACATGTACCAAGACATCAGGCTGTTCGCCTTCCCCTTTTAGAATACCCTGGACCCGATTTGAGATATCCCGCACCCTTGCACCAGGGAGGCAGCACACCATGCGGTCATACCTATCTGGCTCACAGAATCTCCTGTCTGTATTTCTGACAATGGAGTCCCCAATGACCACTGCATTCCTCTTTACCTTTTGGTCCACCATGCCAAGCTCAGCAATATACTGTTCTAATGGAAACATATGACATTGGAATGTACAATTTACGTCCTTTAAAAAAGGCTACTGCAGAAAAGTCCCTGCAAACGGTCATTAAACCTGTGGAACTGAACCATAGCTTCAGTCTTCAATACATGATGCATGCACACATAGTGCAGATCACAAAAAAATTACAAAGTCGTAAACAAGGTAATATATGAAAGTATTTAAAGAAAACAAAAGAACTGTCAAGCAGTAGAAGCTGCAAGTGTTCCATTCACAACTAATAAAGCTTTATTTCTCCTTCTGAAATCTAAAATTTTAAAAGTACTGCCCAAGAATCCGGACTGATCCAATCCCCAGGCAGTCTGGCTTTTGGGACTTCTACTGTAATGTATACACACTGCAATTGCAGCCTCTTTTGGTCTTTTTTAAGTCTGTGGGCTTTTTTTTTTTGAAATTTATTTATAGTATCCCCATACATTCATTTCAAATTGACTTAGTATAATATTACATAATAGATACTAAATAATTTTCAAATTTTCACCCCCCCCCCACCTCCCCTAACCCCTTAGGAAACCACCTTGTGGTGGTTAATTCCCAAAAACCCAAATGGGTGTGGTATAAACCACAAGTGGCCAATGACTTCCAGGAGAGAAGTACCACTCCCTCCCACCCCCCCCCCACCCCAGGCAGACAAAATACACGTATAAACCGAAAAATCATCATTTCTTATATCCATAAAACCCCGGTCCATCAATTTAACCAATCTTATTCATAAACTTTTTTTTGAAAATCAAAACTTGATATTAAATTTTGCACCCTTTCCACCCTCCCAACACTGAGTTAAACATTGTTTACAATCAATAAAAGCTTTTTTTTAAAAATTTTTTTCAAGTCTTCCTGAATTTCATCCACTGAATTAAAACACCTCTGAACATCCCAGTTCAACACCAAATCTTCCATTCTTCTCAGTCTCAAGTTGAATTTGTAGCTTACTTTCAAAAAAAGTTTTTTCAAAACTTTTAAAATTTTCTTGAACATAATTCCTTCGGTCTTGATCTTCTAAAGCATCAATGTTATTCATAAGTTCTTTCTTCTATGTTTCCCAATTTAATATCAAATTTTCCACTTTGTCAATCTTCTCAATGTTAAGTTGAAATTATTGTTTATTTTCAAGAAAAACTTATTCAAAATTTTTAACTCTTCTTGGACATTGCTTCTTCGACTTTAATTTTATAAATCATCAATCTTGTTCATAGTTTCTTTCTACTGAGTTTCCAAATTTAATAAAGTTTCCATTTTTTCCAATTTTCTCAATATTAAACTGATCTTGTTGTTTAGTTTAAAAAAAACCTTTTCAAAACTATTAAAATCTGTTTGCAATGTATGCATACTCACAGATAATAAATTCACTCTTCCAATATTCCATCCAAAAAAAAATCACTGATAAACCTTATTGCAGGTCAAGGAGTTCCATATATATGTTTATCTTCAGAAAATATTTCAAATATTTCAAATCAACATTCGTCGCCATCTTTCAAAAAGGAGTTCGAAATCAACTTTAATAAGTTCTGTTCTTGAGAAAATTCCAGCACCAACTCCGGCTCTGTCTGGGCAAATAGGTCAAATTTCTTCCAAAGTCAAAGAATGTAATTTTGTTCTGTATTTATAGATAATAAATTCATCCTTCCGATATTCCATCCAAAAAAAATCACTAATAAACTTTAATGTTATCTAGATTTTTAAAACTCACGGGCAACCAATGCCAATTACTGCAATTTATCTTCATAAAACATTTCAAATCAATATTCATCACCATCTTTCAGAGGGGTGTCCAAGGCCAGCTTATCCGACAGTCCAATTAATGAGCTCCGTTCTTAAGAAGATTCCAGCCTTGACTCCATGGTTCTGTCTGGGCAAGTAGGCCGAGTTTCTTCCAAAGTCGGAGAGTGTAGTTTTGTTCTGTATTTGAACTCTATTTTCCTTAATCTTTGATGCCATTTTAAACTAAAAGCAATTGATAAACAAAACAAAGACTTTTAACAGAAAAGAAATATTCTTAAAACGGGTATTTATATAACTGCCTGGGGGAGACCGGGAAGGCACGTCCGCTCCCTACGCCATCGTGCCACACCCCCAAGTCTGTGGGCTTTTGAAGGATTGTATGGCTTAAACTTAAAATTAATCCTTAATGCTCAATTTTTGAAAGGACAACTTTATATATTGATTTTTTTCACAATTTGTTTTTTTTTAAGAAGACACTCTACAGAATTTGTACATCTCCCATTTTCAAAATAGTACCAAGTGATCCCACTCCAACTGAAAAGGCAGAGGAGGGCTCAGTTTAAAACCTCATCACCATTGTGTATACTTCCTCAAGGGTTCACTGACTGACAATCTGATTTTGAGCTCAGGACTATGGATTGCAACTTGATCTTTAGGCACTTTCAGGTGGCCAAAATACCCCGATGTAAAGCCGCATATTTCACCTCTGTGTGACTGTCGGGAGGCCACCTGAGAGCGCAGGAGCACTGCAAAGCACACTTGGTGACCCTATTCCGGGGAGGGATAATCGCTGGAACACTGAGGTTCCCACCCCCCCCTCCCCCCACCTGAATGCAGCCGTCCGAAAGTGGCTGCTAAGGGGATGAATCAGCTGGCAAGCGTCTGACAACCCACCTCCCCCTTGTCCCCCCAGCATGGGATGTCGGGGCAGGAGCAGCCAACGCGGGTTGTCCCCACGCTGATCCCACTGTCTCGCGCTCTCCCCGCAGCCCTGTATCAGCGCTGGGGCGGCAGGCGTGGGCAGAGCAATGGGATCAGTGTGGGGACCGACATAGGGCTGTGGGGAGAGAGCAGGGCAGTGTGATCAGCGTGGGGACTGACAACAGGGCTGTGGGGAGAGAGCAGAGCAGTGGGATCAGTGTGGGAATCGACACGGCGCTGTCGGGAGAGAGCGGGGCATTGGGATCAGTGTGGGGACTGACGGGCTGTGGGGAGAGAGCAGAGCAGTGGGATCAGTGTGGGAATCGACACGGCGCTGTCGGGAGAGAGCGGGGAATTGGGATCAGTGTGGGGACTGACGGGCTGTGGGGAGAGAGCAGAGCAGTGGGATCAGTGTGGGGATCGACACGGGGCTGTGGGGAGTGAGTGGGGAAGTGGGATCAGTGTGGGGATCGACACGGCGCTGTGGGGAGAGAGCGGGATAGTGGGATCAGTGTGGGGACCAACACAGGGTTGTGGGGGAGAGCAGAGCAGTGGGATCAGTGTGGGGACTGACATGGGCTGTGGGGAGAGAGCAGGGCAGTGCGATCAGTGTGGGGACTGACAACAGGGCTGTGGGGAGAGAGCAGAGCAGTGGGATCAGTGTGGGAATCGACACGGCGCTGTTGGGAGAGAGCGGGGAATTGGGATCAGTGTGGGGACTGACGGGCTGTGGGGAGAGAGCAGTGCAGTGGAGTGGGATCAGTGTGGGGATTGACATGGGGCTGTGGGATCAGTGTGGGGACACCCGCGCCAGCCGCCCCAGCACTGACGGCTCCGAGGCACCTCCCGTGCAGCTGTCCCTTTCAGGTGGCCAGCGCTGTGCTTTCAGCATTGCCATCTGAACGACCATTCCACAGGACTGAATCCGCTTCTGCAGGCGCATTCTTGGCGGAGAAGGCACCTGAAAGTGGCTTTTGACGCTGAGGAATGAACATTCAATTAGTTGAGTCACAAATCAGGTGGCGCAAGAGAAGACAGACGCTGGACAACAGATGTTGGAGAAACTCAGCAGATTGATGAAGGCTCGTCTTGAAGAAGTTTCAACCCTGAATGTCAATGGTCTTTTCCTCACCCCCCCCACCCACCCCTGATCATGCTTGACCTGCTGTGTTCCTTCAGCAGATTTTTGTTTTTGGAGTCACAAATTGTACTGACCACACAACAGTACACATCTTGAGAAGATTGTTCAAGCAAGAATATTTGATACTTGCCTTTATCAGCTAAGATGCAAGTGCAGAAAGATTAGTTAGAACTATTTTAGGAAAGAGAGATTGAAATGGGGCGCACAAATTGATGAGAAAAATCATCAGATGAACAGGAAAAGAAAATGGCACTGATTGGGGAAAAGGATTTTCAGGACATTTAAGCCTTTGACCACATGGTTCGTGTCTGCTTATGGTTATTGATCATGCAAAACTTAATGTCCTGAAACATCCAGCACAAAACTACATGCTTCTGGCCTAGATCCAAGGCTGATATTAAGGGAGGAGACTAGGGCTCTCAGCCTTTATTGGGAAAGAACAGAGAGGAGTTACCAGGTCAAAGGTGGGCCAGCCTGAGCAGTCCAATGTGGTCCCCACCTGCATTTCTGTCTTCCACCACAATCTTGCTGTAAGGATGAAGCAGCGTCCAATGAGTTTAGAGTCATTTGCTCCAATATCAGCAGATGTTTCTATACACCTTCGAATTCATTTTGCTCCTGCCTCAGCAGTTACGTCATCAATGAAGCAAAGTGGTCTGGAATTCTATAGGCATTTCTAAATAGTTCTTGACAAACTATAATCTGGCTATTCGGTTTCTGTAGCTAACCAGTGGTTTGGATCTTGCAGCGTAGCCTCTGTATTTCTGCTCATGAAGTTTTCTGCACACAGTAGTCAGTCACACATCCAAAGCTGCCTCTTTTTTTTTTTTAATTTTTTATTTTTCACACCATAAATCACGTTAGCCATGATATACACTTTTTCTTTTTCACACACAAAGCTGCCTCTTGAAGTGTGTTTCTGATCTGTCGGACAGGCGTTTTGGGATTTTTCTTCATTATTATGAAATATACTGTCACTGGCAGTGGAGGTCTTCCATGGCCCACCTGTGATTGCTGAGCTCACCGGTCTGCTCTTTCTTAATGATGTTCCAGAAATTTGATTTTTGTATTCCTAAAATTTGGGCGATGTCTCTTACTGTTTTATTCTTTTTTTCCAGCCTCATAATGGCTTCTTTGACTTTCAACTCTGGCCCACGTGTTGAAAACTGGCAACTACAGACTCCAAAGGTGATCAAAAGCTTAGAAGCAAGCCTAGCTCTCTTATACCTGCACCAATGAAGCAATTAAACATATCGGATTAATCACAAACAACTGTGAAGCCAAATGTCCCTAACGTTATGGTCACATGCTGTAATTTCTACATGGTCAAACCAAAATGTATACAAATAACCTTGAATAAAATCTGGTATGTGAATTGTTTGATTACCAATTTAAAACTGTGGAACACAGGCAAATTAAAGAAAATATGGCTTGGTCCCAAACATTTTGAAGAGCACTGTACATAATATAAAGAATTTGATTTGCAACCCTTTTTCAAGAAAGAAAATAGACCCATGTGGCTCATGAACTGCTTTTAGGTAGGAACTTAACATAAGAGACGCTCTGGCACACAACTGTTTAGACATGTATGAGCAGACTTGGAATCTGTTGATCGTTACTTCCTGAGGATGGGGAACAATTCATTCTTGAAAGGTTATACCACAGAGTCAATAGTAGAAGGAATATTGAAGACACAAAGTCTGGGCTGATGCTCTCAGCTCAGCACTGAGGCATTGCTCACATTTAGGACCGAAATGAGGAGGAATTTCTTTACCCAGAGGGTGGTGAATCTGTGGAATTCATTGCCACAGAGGGCAGTAGAGGCAGGTTCATTAAATATATTTAAGAGGGAATTAGATATATTTCTTCAGTATAAGGGTATTAAAGGTTATGGAGAGAAGGCGGGGACGGGGTACTGAACTTTAAGATCAGCTATGATCTCGTTGAATGGCGGAGCAGGCTCGAAGGATCGAATGACCTACTCATGCTCCTATCTTCTATGTTAAGTATCAAGGTAATAAAGCCACCTCCTCCTTTCCAAGGGAAATGTTAATGAGCAGGATGGCTCTTTCTTGAGTCCTCATCAACATTTCATTATCAACTCGATAATAAGTATACATCAATATTTTGAGTTGATAATGAAATGTTGATGAGGACTCAAGAAAGAGCCATCCTGCTCATTAACATTTCCCTTGGAAAGGAGGAGGTGGCTTTATTACCTTGATACTTAACATAGAAGATAGTTTGTTTGAACTTGATACACTTGGTATCATACAGGCAGCATTACACTTTAGAAGTATCTCACTTCAAATTACTCAAGTCAAGCAAAGTTTATTCACCATCCGATTACATGAGTGCAACCCAACGAAACAGTGATATCCGGTTCTCAGGACAAAACATGCAGATACACATCCAGACAAACAATACATATTCAGCACAAGTATTCATATGTACAAACAATTAAATAAATAGTTTCATATCTATGAGAGTCTTGGATGGTCAGTTCAAGCAGTTCCTTTGGTCATTTAGCATGCTCACTGACCGTGAGAAGAACTGGTTTCTCAGCTTGGCCCTGATACTCCTGTATGAAACATAAAAGTTTGCAGACGCTGTGATTGTAGTTAAAAACACACCAAAATGCTGGAGAAACTCAGCTGGTCTTTCAGCATCTATAGGAGACAAAGATATCTTGCTGATGTTTCGGGCCTGAGCCCTTCTTTAAGGAATAAAGCAGATGAGCAAAGCAACAGGAAATATCAGAATACAGACAATGCTGGCTGGGGGAAGAGGTCCAGACCAACCAAAGGTGTTCATTGGATACGATAAGGGGAGAGGTGAGAATTGATTATGCCTGTGTGAAAGGAGACAGGGCAAAAGGAGAGAGAGAAGGTGATGGGGGTGGGGCATTTTAACAAAGGCCAGAGGTCTATATTAATGCCATCTGGTTGGAGGGTGGCCAGTCTGAAGATGAGGGGTCATTTCTCCAATTTGTAGGTGGTCTCAATCTGGCAGTTACAGACATGTCAGGAAGGGAATGGGATGGGGAATTGAATTGGGTGGCCACTGGGAGATCCTGCTATTGCAGTGGATAGAGCCGAGGTGCTCAACAAAGTGATCTCCCAGTCTGCGCCCAGTCTCTGTAATATAGAGGAGACCACAAATGGAGCATGGATGCAGTAATGACCCCTGCAGATTCACAAGGGAAACGTTGCTTCATTTAGAAGGACTGTTTGGGGAGAAGGTGTGGGCACAAGTGGATCATCTCCTGCAGTCATAGGGGTAATACAAAGGGGATGATTGGGGAGGGAGGAGTGGACGAGGGAGTCACAGAGGAAGCAGTCTCCATGGAATGCAGAGAAAGGAGGAGAGGGGAATACGTGTCTAGTGGTGGGATCATGCAAGTAGGTGGCAGAAATAGCAGAGGAGGATGTGTTGGATAGATTCCTCCATCTCTCACAACTGCAGCCAGGACAAGGACTTCCATGCCAGATCATCAGAGATGTGCTCCTTTCCAAACAACACTGCTTTCCTTCCATCACCATCAACTCGGCTCTCAACTGCATATCCTCCATTACCTGCACATTTCCCTGGATCCCTCCTCCCCCAAGTGCAACAAGGTTGGAATTCCTTTGGTCTTCAGCTACCACCCCACCAGCCCGCATCCATCACATCCTCCTCCAACATTTCCGCCACTTACTACATAGCTTCTGTATCTCTTTTCTTGACAGGAGCAGCTGAAAGATGCTGTGTGTGGAGTGGAAGAGGTCCTCAATAATTTTGTGTGCCCTCTTCAGACAAAGATCATGGTAGGTCACATTGATGGGGTGGGGAGAGAGATTCCAGTGATCCTCTCTGCCACTCGTATCATCCTGTGGATTGATCTCTGATCCATTTCTCTGCAGCAACTATACCACATGGCCAGGTCAACCTCAACAGAGCTCCTGTAGAAGGCTGACAACAATGGTGGCCAGTAGCCTTGTCTGTTTCAGTCTTCTCAGGAAGTGAAGTCACTATTGTGCCTTCCTGACAAGGAAGGAGACGTATGTCCACGATAGGTCATGAGTTAAGTGGACTCCAAAGAACTTGCTGCTCTCTTCTCCCTCCACTACAGTTATTGATGTGTGGTGGAGGGTGGTTGATCCTGGTCCTCCTGAAGTCCACGACATCTCCTTGATCTTGTCCACGTTGAGACTCAGGTTGTTCCTCTCATGACATTTTCTGACTCTTATCGTTGTTGCTGCAGAGGCCGAACGACTGTTGTGTCATCTGCAAATTTGCTGATACTGTTGGAGCTGGAGCTGGTGATGCAGTTGTGATGTGAACAGGAGCAGGCTGAGCACACAGCCCCGAAATGTACCAGTGCTCAGCTTGATGGTGCTCAATGTTCTGCTACTGACACGGACAGACCGTGGTCTTTCCATTAGGAAGTCCAAATCCAGTTACAGAGAGGGGTGTTGAATCCCAGCAAGGATAGCTTCTCCACCCACCTCTGGGGAATAACATTACTCATTCTTATTGTTAGGCCTCTGTGTTACTTGGGAGGCTTCTTAAATAACTTAAAGATGCAAGATTCAAATAACAGAAGAGACTTACTTACTGATGCCTTCCACCATCTCAGGAGACTATTTATATTCACCTATATATATACGCCCCATAGAGGGGCACTACAGTGAGAAGGGTGTATTCTTACATGGTTACAAAATATTTCACATTATTCTGACTATATAGCACTTACAATGGGAACATAAGAAATAGGGAGGAGCCACCTGACCTGTCAGGCCTCTCCGGAATTGATTTAGCTGTGGATTCAGCTCCACTTGCCTTTCCTCCCCCAACCCTTAATTCCCCAGCTTTACAAAAATCTCATTAACTTTGCCTTAAATAGGACAGCAGCGACTGCTTCCTTGGGCAGAGAATTCCACAGATTTATTACTCTCTTGGGAAAGCTATTCCTCCCCGTCTCAGTTCTAAATCTATTCCCCAAATCTTAAAGTTTTTTCCTAGTTCTAGTCTGATCTACCAGGATCCCCTCGCATTCTTTTGAAATCCAACAGGTATTGTCCCAGGCAACTCAATCTTTCCCCATAGGCCAGCCCCCTTATCTCTGAAATCAGATTTCAGGTTGATTATCAGAGAACAGACATAACATAATAAACAGCTCTGAGATTCCTTTTTCCTGTGAGTGTGATGGAATTACCACTAATTGGTTAAAAATTAACTGCACACAGTGTGAACATACAAACAATCAAAACTATAAACAGATAACGAATGTAAACTGTGCAATACAGGGAGAGCAAAAAAAAGTGCACAAGAGTCCTTAAATGAGTCCCTGATTGAGTGTCATTGAAGAGTCCGATGGTACAGGGGTAGCAGCTGTTCCTGAACCTGGTGGTGTGAGACCTGTGAAACCTATACCTCTTTCCTGATGGCAGCAGCGAGACCAGGCCATGTGCTGGGTGGTGCGGGACCTTGATGATTGCAGCTGCCTTCTTCCAGCAGCATTGCCTGTAGATATACTCAGTGGTGGGGAGGGTTTTGCCTGTAATGTCCTGGGCTGCGTTTGCTACCTTTTGGAGGGCTTTACGCTCAGGGGTATCGGTGTTCCCATACCAGACCGTGATGCAGCCAGTCAGCACACTTTCTACCACACACCTCTAGAAGTTTGCCAGGGTTTCTGATGTCATACCAAACCTCCGCAAACTCCGCAAAATAGGTGTTGGGTCCAGGAAAGATCCTCCAAGATGGTGACTCACACAACCCTAAATGTGCTCACCCTCTCCACCTTTGATCACTGGATTGTATACCTCTGTTGATTTCACGAAAGGAAAGCTCCTTAGTTTTGGTGACATTGAGTGCAAGGTTGTTGTTGGGGCACCATTCAGCCAAGTTTTCAAATCTCTAACTTGTATAAAAACCACAACCGTGGTATCGTCAGCATATTTGTAGACAGTGTTATTGTCTGACCGAGCTACACTGTTGTAGTTGTCAAGTGAGTAGAGCAGGGGGTTGAGAACACAGGCCTGTGGTGCCCTGATACTCTTCGACCTGGTGAACCTCCTCTGCACCGACTCCAATTCTTCAGGAACTGGATTACATTAGTAATAAATACAAATGCCTTTGAAACAAGTTCCTTGCAAGACATTTTCAGAGGGCATTTCAAAATTGACCACACAAATACAACCTTTTCCTAGATGTTAGATTTGGAGAATCATGGTCACAAAATGCATCCAATACACAATATGCATCTTTATCCTCCATTATTAGATGAAACCATTTTAAAAAACTAAATATATTGAATTCGTTTTGCTAAAACGAGGACAACACAAAACTTCGTTTATATTAATTTTTATTTTTATGACAACATATACACAATTTTTGTACCATGCATGAAGGGTCTTGATTACATTAGTACATTAACCTGCACTGCTGTACACATTAGTATTTGGAAAACCACTCAACTGACATTTGTATTGGAAACACAGGGTCAAGAGAGCTACCGTTCAACAAACGGATGCTGGTTATTTCAGTATTATTTGGGTCCATGTGGTCTAGGTAATGAAATCGTTTAAAGGCATCATACCAGACATAAGGAATCGTTATTTTTAGTGGCACAAGCACATGAATAAGCTCAGAGTCAACACACAGCAACCATTAAACAGCGAATGATAACTTGTCAACATGACTGGCCTTTGCTTCAGCGAGTTTTGTCAAGATTGAGGCAAATTGCCATTTTCATAATCAATATTGTACTTTTGCCCCTCTCCTGCTATTATTTGTTTCACATTCTCTATCAGAGTTAAAACATTATATTTTCTCACTTCCTTTCAGGTAAATTAAAAGCAAACCTAAAGGTATTAGTTTGCAAGGGAATGACATTCAAACCTAATGCAAAGGACCGCACAGCCAGGAATTAACATCACCACCTAGTGTGGGCGACTCTTACATCTACAAATCTCCTGCACAGCAGAAAAAATACAAATATTTACTTTCAAAAATCCAAGAATAAGGTGCAATTTGATTGGTCAAGAAGTGCTCAGTGCCCTGCCTCAAACCCTCTTATACTGGGGATGCCATTGGCTGGGATTGATTACCATGGGAGCCAGGATACAAATTTCTGTTGCACCGAAAGTATCCAGTTTTCTTCTCCCTATTCACTTTTGCACCCCATCCCTCCACTTGTGTATTGGGGTTGAACACAAGGCGAGAGCATTTAACATTGTCAAGCCTGTGCAAGTTCAATGCTCTTTGGGATTCGACACATTTCCCACAGTTATGAAGCAGGCCAAGGTAGAAATTGTAATCATTTGAATTTGCTTAAGCCTTTCTCAATATCCCCACACAAAGCACTGGAAATAGATTCTCAAAGGCAGGCTTACATTTGGGGGGGGGTGGGGGAAAACAGACTTTATTTTTCCTGCCTATCTCTGTTGGTTGTATCAATGAAGAAAAGTGGGCGATAATGGCAGCAGTAAAACTTACAGGAAGAACATACAGACCATTATTCTAACTTCTCATTTTCCCAAAGCTTTCCCCTCATAGATTTGTGCACAAGAAGTGTTGGAAACTTGGCAAGATTTTTTTTTTCTGCTCTGAATCTCATATAGTCTTTTTGTTGGGAGTTGGCTGATCCTTCATGCAAAGATCCAAATCAAAAGTAGTGAGATCTAATCACACAAGATGCATAAAGACCTGACTGAAACCAGTTACAATTTGTAATTTAAACAGAAACTTTGTACATCGCAAACTTCAACTTCTGCCCTGTTACTTGTTTCGGAAAAAACACATGCATGGTTTGTTCATACTGTAAAGTGCTGACTGTATTGAAATAATATGAAGGGCTCTAGCCCGAAACGTTGGTTAGGCATCTTTATCTTTGCTACATGAAGAACACTGTTGGTCCTTCTGAGTTTCTCCAGCACTGTGTTTTTGACTGTATCAGTTGTGTGCAATAGGTACTTTTGTGTGGGAAAAAAATAGTATGTTACGTTTGAATGATTTCAGAGATTCGAGAGCAGAATGTATTACAGTGGATCTGAAGGTTTTTAAATAAGAGCTTGTGTTCAGTGGCTGGTCAAAAGCATATACACAAAATAGCACAAGAGCAAACATTTTAGTAAATCTTGTATGCCTTTTATCACCATTGCTTCACTCTAATCAGCTGCTCGTTTCAAACCCCTCATATTTTTCAGTTCCAGTGGAGTAAACAGGATGGAATATTGGAAATGGACTGGATCAAATAGCCAGCACTAGTGGTGATCAAGGACTGTTTTCTGCTCCAGAGATGGAAAATTTGAAAGCAAAGCTCCCGCCTTTGCTCGTTATCCTGAATTTCTACGAGATGAGCAATTAGACTCAGGAGAAAATACTCGAAATGCTGCAGTCCTCCCCATCCCTTAATTTGTGAAAGTGCTGCAAGGAATAAGTTTGTTGCTGATCATGTGATTTAGATCAGTAACAGATACAGGTCGTTTGATTGAAAAGATTTCCAAGACTTTCCATGAAGGTTGTTAAACAAGAAAATCTGCAGATGCACAGAACTGCTGGAGGAAACCCAGCCGGTCACGCAGTATCTACAGAAAGTAAAAGGTGGCCAACGTTTCGCTGGGTTGATGAAGGACTTATTTCCATGAAGGCCACACCCTTTTAAAAATAAAGACACAATGGAGTGATGTCGAAGGGTCAAAAGGAGCAACTTTTTCATTTTCTCAGCTGTTTTAAGTGGAGGTAATCCCTGATAATTCAGGTCCATGCTATGTATGTGTGCATCTACATCCACGTGTTCTTGCAAACAAAGGAGAAATCAGAAAGTGTATTAGTTATATTTATATCTGGAAAAATGGAGTGATCTCTAGGTCCCTCCATAGGAACACAATGTTTAAAAACAATTTTAAAAGTTAAGGGAATGTTGGGAGTGTGTTGTTGGCAATTAACAAAAGCCCAGGTATCTACATAAACTGCCTCTTGCCACCCAGCAATAGGAGAAACAAATTTCCATAACAAGTACAAATATCCCATGGTTTCCATCAAAATTGGTATTTCTACCTAATTTTAGGATGTTCAGACAATTTGAAATGATTACTGTCATCAATGACCATCTCAAGGTCAACTTCTAGTTTTGCAACCTATATGACACTCGCCAAGTTCCTGACCCCAATCACATTCATTACAAAAATTGCTTGGGCACTCTGCAATCTTAGTTAAATTAAAGCCCTTTAAAAATAATAAACTGAAATCTCTATAACAAGTCCTTCCATTCAGATGAAAGATCATGGATACGTAAAGGAACACATCAAATCAAAACTTCAGGCTTTTGGGGCTGTATTAATTCAAATCAACTGATTCACAACAACTCTCGGCTTCAACTACAAAATAAATTCTTGTCTGATTGAAAGGAAGTGTGTGCAGTGCCTTCAAAGCCCCCCGCAGCATACAAAACAGAAATTCAAGGAACCAATCTGTTCCGATAAATCCAAACATTTGATAATTTAAACAATTCTGAAACTAACATAGACTTCATAATTTCTTTCATTTGGCTCATGAATAACACAAGTTTCAATAGAACTTTCCCTCCAGCTTTCATAAACACAGACCAATGGAAACAGATCAAGAGGCCTGATTAGGTTCCTTTTATTTAAGGAACTGCTGAACAAAATTCCTAAACTGACCAACTCCATTTATGCTGAACATTTGCCACATTTTTGCCTCTCATTCACTTCCTTCAGTCAAGGGGGGGGGGGGGAGGAATCCACCTCCCTCACCACAATATGCAATTTCAGTTTAACATGATACTGAACAGGAAGAAGTAGAAGATTCCTCAAGTTACCTCCTTTCAACAACAGTAGTTTGACCTGATTTTATTTTTAAATATATATGAGACACAGCATTTTTGGAACAATTCAATGTACTGTTCTCCTTCGACAACGATTGAGAGGGTGTTGTTTGACCTGTTATGCCAAGGTAAAGAGTCGACATTCATTTCTGCTGGGAGAATGAATAAATAACAGGATTCTGGAGTATCTGAACTTTATGGATAATTGATGTGGTTCCGGAAAGATGAGGAGCAATAAAGGGAAAACAATCAATCCCATTTTGTTTGGTTCTCCACAGAAAACCTTCACCATTGTTCAACTGCTTGTTTCATGGGTCCACAATTCCAGTCAAACTTTAACCTTTAAAATGATACAAGAAAGAAAATGTGTAAATAATCTCATGCCTGATGTCACAGGCATAAAAGAGCTGTGACAAATTTGTTCATTTCTTTGCCTCTCCATTATTTCAATTTATCAGCATCTTAAATGGCTACCATTTAGAAATGATCAGAAGGAGGTTCGATCGTTCCATGTCCGGGAAGTTTAAAGGGAACTGGGAGAAAAAGATACTCAGTTACTTGCTCCAGGGTTAGCACAGCACTTTAAAAAATGTTTTGTATTGTGGTAGCACATGTTCAGTGAATTTAGAAAAAAAATCAAAATCTGTTTACTTCTCTCATATGTAATTATGTACAAACAAGCTTTATAGCTTCCTTTCTTTAAATTAATCATTAGTTAACAATATTAAAACAGTGAACATCTTATGAAGACATTGAAAATATACTGACAAAAGGACAAAGGAGTCGCTGCACTAATGGAAGCTCACAGGTGAATTTCACAACAGCAGGAAACAATGTGCCATCAGATTAGAAAGTAAGCTTAGAGTCCTTTTCTATCACGCAATCCTTGAAAGACAAAATTCCATTTCACAGTTCACTGAGGTTTTAATAGCCTTTTCCCCACTCAGACTGACCTCCTGTAAATGCCAGTCACCTGAAGTTGGACCACCACGGGGTGCAGCTTCAATAGTGGTGCAAGCGCGTACTTGTGATCCCATGACTGGGGAGGAGGTAAAAAGTGCAAACCAAAACAGGTGCCTCGAACTCTGCTCACTCGGTGACACTTCCAGTGGCAGAAAAGAGATGACTGACACTTCTCTGTGATTGAAAATGTGCACAGTCCGTACACACCACATCTGCTCTTTATCCGAGCCTGGAGGCTGGTGATGACAATTCCAGACCTTGACAGCATGAGGTGGCGAGGTCGATTTCAGTGCAGTCATGTCGCACCAGCACACATGCACTGCAGCTGGGGGTCTCGAGAGAAGCATCACAGTGTTGAGGCTAATCAGTCAATCAATGAGCCAATTGCACTGCACCAACAGTACAGTAAAGGGTCAAAGCATTTTCAGACTCATGTTAAAGCTTAATGAAATGCCACACACAGATGCTTTGACATTCTTGCACTGTAAAAGCTGAGCTGAGGTTGAGGAGAAAGGGGGGTGGGGGGGATGGGGTTAGAGAAAATAAACCACACAAGTAATCCAGTTCAGTCTCATTGCTGAGAACAAAATAGGCTTTGATCCTTCTTGGGCTATTCTGTGCCTCACTGATGTAATTGCCGTCAAGCATGGTCTTCCAAAGGGAAAACTAATCTGGTGCCTCTACTAATAAGTTCGTGGTCATCTGTCCCAAGATCATGTTCCAGTGTATCTTCTGAAATGCTCTTGGTTCTCTTGCCGTCCACGTTGACGGATGCAGTACCTGAGCCAGAGGAGCCATTAGCAGTTAGTGTACTTCCTCCATAGGTTAAATTCAGGTCACCATCATTAAGGATGAGATCAGAGTCATTGTCTCGGAGTTGTTCTTGATTCTGGAAGATAATGATATTTAAGATGTTATGGGACAGTACCCTGTGATGGCCCAGCAGACCCCAAAACCCAGCAGCAATATACATTCACCAAGACAAAAGGTTACTTAAACAAAAGTTACTTTTAATTTTCTTTAAACCTAGAAACAGGATAAAACTTTAACTTATTACTATTAACTTAACTCCCTTCTAATTCTAAGCGCACATGTATGTAGTAATGTGTGTCTAAGTTCAGAAAAGTTATTTGATTCGCAGTGCAATCTCACTTCTCACTCCTCCAAGTTCACTGGTTGGAGGCAATTCTTAGACTGTGCACAGAATTTAACATTTATAATGTTCACCAGGCTTTGGTGATTGAAAGTTAAATGGATACCAGTCAGGAAGGTTCTTGTCAGTTTTCAGAGAGAGATTTGTTGCTCGTTGGACACACACAAACTGATTCCTTCCAATGTCTTGCTGAAGAAACTTGCCCCATCAGGGTTTTCCAGATGATAACCTCTTTTTTTCAGGTCACCACAGGGTTCTTTTTCTGTTTCCCTCATGTCAAGTGAAACATCATACAGCCAGCCCTCTTCTCTTTTATGGACCACAGGGGCTTTGAACAGGCTGAACTAAGAACTCACAACCCATCTTCAAAATGGGGTTTCAAATGAGCTTCCAAAAGCCACTGCAAAGAAAGCCTGTTTGGTCTCCTGACTCTCTAGACACTTTCAGGTGGCCAAAATCCCCAATTGTAAAGCCGCATATTATGCCAATATGCAGCTGTCGGAAGGCCACTTGAAAGCACAGGAGGCGCCTGAGAAGCGACTTTGTAACCTTCCTCCGGGAGGAATAATCGTCGGATCACTGAGGTCCCCCACATACACATGAATCCAGCTATCTGAAAGTGGCCGCTAAGGGGATGACAGTCAGCTGGCGAGCGCCTGACAGCTCCCCTTGCCCCCGGCGCAGGATGTCAGGCCAGGGACAGTCAGCATGGGCTGTCAGCGCGGGGATGTCCCCACACTGATACTGCTGCCCCGCTCTCCCAACAGTCTGACATGAGTCCCCACACTGTGGAGACATCCGACAGCCCACGCCGGCCGCCCCACAGTGTGGGGACTCATGTCAGGATGTTGGGAGAACAGGCAGCAGTATCAGTGTGGGGACGTCCCGCGCCGACTGTCCCAGCTCTGACAGCCAGCCATCCCAAGCCTGACAGCCCAAAGGGACAGGAGCCGGAGTGCGCTCAAAGACGCATCCGGTGCAGCTGTCCCTTCAGGTGGCCAGTGCTGGGCTTTTAGCGCTGCCACCTGACCGGCAATTCAAAGGGCTGCTTCCGCTTCTGAAGCCTTCTCTCTCTCTCTCTCTCTCTCTCTCTCTTTCTGTTTACAAAACCACATGACCTTCCTAAAACAGCAAATTGCATTCAGACAGATTGCAGCACCAGACCCAATCTTCTGAGTCCATTCATCTGTTGCGTGTCCAATTAACACCTACTTGTGAAGCCCTTCAGCAAAACAGTTTCCATCGTCTTTACAAAGAGCTTGGCTTGAGCAGAGCTCTGGCATTTTAAATGAGATCTGTGTTGTGAAGTATTTGTATCTTATTGTGATCTAATTAAAATAAAACCCACAATTTTTCTCCTTTAAAACATATATACAATATAAAATAACATAATCTGTCACAATACTATCAGACAAATTTAAAACATCCAAGTTCAGAGCTGTGTATAGCAGAAATATTCCTCCTAACTCAAAATTCCTCACCGTCTTTCTTGCCAATCTGAAACAATATTTCTGCTCAAGGCATACATCCAAATAATAAGGTAGACAGTATTCATGAACAGGTGTGTCCATGCATTTAATTCTACTTAGCAGCTGGTGGGCAACAGCCATCACACATGAAAATAAATCCTGCACAGCCACCTTCGTCATTTCACCATGAAATTCAGGACCTGGCACGTTAGGGGAGGCATGGACAACCCTGACCAGGACAGATATAGGTGTTCCTCTATTCTTTTAGAATTCAAACACTCCTTGAATGTTGTTGAATGGTTTAACAGCAACAACAACCTTGAGCTCAACATCAGCAAAACCAGTATCCTTGGCCTCTTCCCTGCTCACTTCCACCCCAACCTATCTTAAAAGGGGCCCATCCTGAAATGCAGTCTGTCCATTTCTCCTCATTGCTGACCAGCTGAGTCTCTCCAGTTTCTCATTGTTGGTTCAAGATTCCAGCATCTCCAGTCTTTGCTTCTCAAAACACTGATTAACCATTTTAACCAACTATATATTGTAGCTGGTCCCTACGCCTTATCGAGCAAGTGCAGTCCCTCTCATCTGAAATTCAGCTCGAGAACTTTTTTTTGGATCAAAATTGCAAGTTGGCCTGTGGATGACTGGTCTTCATGAAGTTGTAATGGAAGATTTAAACTGTGTTATTTTACTTCTGCAGCTGCAAGGCTGAGAACCTGTTTAGAATCAGCAGACATAATCCAATTTACACCATGAGGCCCAGGATGCATATTTAGTAGACACACCTAAATTCCACCATGGGGCCCAGGATGCCAGTTGAATCAGAAGACATTATCTAATTTACACTATGCGGCCCAGGGATGCATATGAATCAGTAGACATTATCCAAATTCCACCATGAGGCCTAGAGATGCAGTTTCCTTTTGTTGGTCGCAGACTGTCAGGAGACCTTGAAGATAATTAAATCATTTGTTCAAAAAGATAAGTTCTGAAGTAAACAACTTTTGGGGTAATATAATAAGCCATGGTCCCACTGCTGAAGTTTGAGACTCTCCAAGAGGTGGTAACATCTCTCAGCAAGAAGAAGAACTTCAAGAGTCCAGCTAACGTCCCGGTCGAGGGAGGTGGAGAAGCTGCTACCGGCGCCCCGACAACCTACTACAAGTTTGCAGTCGTTGCCTCCCTTCGGCAGTTGGGACCAGTCCAGGCGTTGATAAGTATAATTGGGAAGGACTTGCATATTGTAGTGTGAATTCAGCTTTAGATTTAGTAATAAAGCCTTGTATAAACTGAACTGCTCTCGGTGTGTGTGTGTCTATTTTCTTTCGGTAGCTCAAACACTATGACCAATCTAAAACGAACAAAGTGAGAGGTATAAGTTTACCCAAGACAGAAGTTGAAACTGAAGATTGGTTGGTGAACAGGTTGGAGGGGAATAAGTGTACTCAACAAAATATTGGTCAACCTTCGATATTACTTTACTCATGATCAAGGCAATGTCATGACACAGCATTTAACTGTATGGATGAATGCTTATTGTGAACAAGATATACCTGGATAACTGGTATAGATGCCATTGGTATCTGTAATGGATCAGCTGGAATCACAAACGTGTAACATTATATTCAAGATGTCATTCAGACTCTCATTACCTTCGACATATCCAATGAGTTTAGCTATTTCTTTGCACAGGTTGATGGTGAAGACCTTAAAGTGGAAGCCAACTTGGATCAAACATGATGCATCTGCCGGCATCTCATTCTGGTTCAGCTATCATTCAGGGAGGAAATTGTCCATGAATTTACCCTCCCATTAGTTTTTTAACTAACCACTGTTAGTTACTGGATAAAGTAATGTTTTTATTTGATTTGGATTTTTTTTTAGGACCATCTAGAGCAGCCATTCTCAACCTTTTATTGGCTATGGTCCCCTTAGTACTCTGTTCAAAGTTTATGGGCCCCCCCTTCCCTATGAAAGTGTCAGGTTTGATTGGTTTCTTCCCTACATCTACAGACTGCATAAATGTGCTGTGGTCCCTAGAGGGCCTGGAGCCATGTTGAGAATGGCTGATCTAGAACAGTGGTTTTCAAACTTTTTCTTTCCACTCACATACCACCTTAAATAATCCCTTACGAATCACAGAGCATCTACGGCAGAGGGATTACTTAAAAGTGGTATGTGAATGGAAAGAAAAAGTTTGAAAGCCACTGATTTAGAGCATGCTGCTTTGCACATTTGACACCCATCACCAGGTCCACTGCATTGGTTGCAATGGTAGAGTGGGCAATGTGTCAAGTCACAAGGTTAGAGAATGGAGGAATAGAACTAGGCTGCAGCTGAAAGCCACCAATTCTCATCTAGTTTTGATCTACTGCCCTCAGCCTGATATTGGGACTGCATAACATAGGGCGAGAGGGACTGGACACAGAAGGAATACAGCAGTTCGAGGCAGGAACTCACAACCACCATCCCACAATATATTCTGACCTTGCCAGCATACCCACACCCCAAATAAGATGGAAAAACATTGATATAAAAATAAAGTAGGAACAATGAGGAGAGGTTGGACAAACTTGAGTTGTTTCTCCGGAGAGTCAAAGGCAGAGGGAAGACCAGCATTTTGAGAGGTACAGATAAGATAGGCAGTCAGAATCTTTTTCCTTGTGTAAAACCTTTACTTGGTAGAGTACATTCATTTAAAGGGGGGGTTGGTGGGGGGGAAGGCAATGGAGGAGTTTACAGAAGATGCAGATACAAGTTTTGTTTATATAGAGAGTAGTAGGGCCTGGAATAGGCAGCCAGAGGTAATGGTGGAAGCAGATAACAGTCGTGTTTGAGGCTTCTATATAGACACATGAATAGACAGAGAAATTGTCCTCATGTACAAGAGGCAGTTTTACTTTAATTTATGCATCATGTTCAGTGCAGATATTGTGAGCCTTGGGGGCCTGTTCCTGTGCTCTTCTGTTCTATATTCTTAAAATATTGGTGAAGGAACAAGTACTTTTACCTATTACTTGCTATTTGTGCAAGTGGGCACAATGTTGATAGTTGATGTTGCAATAGACTACTTCGAAAGACGTGTAACTATCAAAAATAAACTCAGCTGGAAATATCCCTTCCTACAAATAATCTTCACTCATTTCATTAATTAGAAAACACCCTTTGGGAGGAATATAGGGGGGGAAAGTAAGCTGGTACCTACCTCATATGCTTGAGGACTAGTCAGACACCGGGCAATTGGACCACACCAGCTAGGTAGAGTGGCAGTGAGTGGAGGACCACTATGCGTTAGGATTGGCTTCAGATAACTGGATTATCTGTTAAGGAAAATCTCCAAGAAACCACAAATTTAAAAAATTTACTGAATTCAAGACATTTAGTTCCATGCCTGGCATGTTTACAAGTTATATTCAACTGCTTTGCTGTTCTTTTTCTCTATGTGCGGTTTTCAAACCTTCTGAACCAGTGGTTCTCAACCTTTTTTCTTTCCACTCACACACCGCTTTAAGTAATCCCCCTGCCACAGGTGCTCTGTGATTAGTAAGGGATTGCTTAAGGTGGTATGAGGGGGGGGGAAAGAAAAATTTTGAAAACTACTGCTTTTTTAAAAAAAATTTATTTATAGTATCTCCATACATTCATTTCAAATTGACTTAGTATAATATTACATAATAGATACTAAATAATTTTCAAATTTTCACCCCCCCCCACCTCCCCTAACCCCTTAGGAAACCACCTTGTGGTGGTTAATTCCCAAAAACCCAAATGGGTGTGGTATAAACCACAAGAGGCATATGACTTTCGGGAGAGAAGTACCACTCCCTCCCCCCCCACCCCAGGCAGACAAAATACACGTTTAAACCGAAAAATCATCATTTCTTATATCCATAAAACCCCGGTCCATCAATTTAACCAATCTTATTCATAAACTTTTTTTTTTGAAAATCCAAACTTAATATTAAATTTTGCACCCTTTCCACCCTCCCAACACTGAGTTAAACATTGTTTACAATCAATAAAAGTTAAAAAAAAATTTTTTTTTCAAGTCTTCCTGAATTTCATCCACTGAATTAAAACACCTCTGAACATCCCAGTTCAACACCGAATCTTCCATTCTTCTCAGTCTCAAGTTGAATTTGTAGCTTACTTTCAAAAAAAGTTTTTTTCAAATCTTTTAAAATTTTCTTGAACATAATTCCTTCGGTCTTGATCTTCTAAAGCATCAATGTTATTCATAAGTTCTTTCTTCTGTGTTTCCCAATTTAATACCAAATTTTCCACTTTGTCAATCTTCTCAATGTTCAGTTGAAATTATTGTTTGTTTTCAAGAAAAACTTATTCAAAATTTTTAACTCTTCTTGGACATTGCTCCTTCGACTTTTTTTATAAATCATCAATCTTGTTCATAGTTTCTTTCTACTGAATTTCCAAATTTAATAATAAAGTTTCCGTTTTTTCCAATTTTCTCAATATTAAACTGATCTTGTTGTTTAGTTTAAAAAAAACCTTTTCAAAACTATTAAAATCTGTTTGCAATGTATACATACTCACAGATAATAAATTCACTCTTCCAATATTCCATCCAAAAAAAAAATCACTGATAAACCTTATTGCAGGTCAAGGAGTTCCATATATATGTTTATCTTCAGAAAATATTTCAAATATTTCAAATCAACATTCGTCGCCATCTTTCAAAAAGGAGTCCGAAATCAACTTTAATAAGTTCTGTTCTTGAGAAAATTCCAGCACCAACTCCGGCTCTGTCTGGGCAAATAGGTCAAATTTCTTCCAAAGTCAAAGAATGTAATTTTGTTCTGTATTTATAGATAATAAATTCATCCTTCCGATATTCCATCCAAAAAAAATCACTAATAAACTTTAATGTTATCTAGATTTTTAAAACTCACGGGCAACCAATGCCAATTACTGCAATTTATCTTCATAAAACATTTCAAATCAATATTCATCACCATCTTTCAGAGGGGTGTCCAAGGCCAGCTTATCCGACAGTCCAATTAATGAGCTCCGTTCTTAAGAAGATTCCAGCCTTGACTCCGTGGTTCTGTCTGGGCAAGTAGGCCGAGTTTCTTCCAGAGTCGGAGAGTGTAGTTTTGTTCTGTATTTGAACTCTATTTTCCTTAATCTTTGTTGCCATTTTAAACTAAAAACAATTGATAAACAAAACAAAGACTTTTAACAGAAAAGAAATATTCTTAAAACGGGCATTTATATAACTGCCTGGGGGAAGACCGGGAATGCATGTCCGCTCCCTACGCCATCTTGCCACGCCCCCCCGAAAACTACTGCTTCAATTGTACCTAATTGACTCATTATTAGGTGCACAGTTTCATAACTCCAAAGGCAATCTTTCTCAAGCAAAATATTTCGGTAACAATTGGGTCTAGAGCAGTGACTCTCAACCTTCCCCTCCCACTCACATCCCTCCTTAAGCAATCCCTTAGTAATCACAGAGCACAGACAGCATAGGGATTTACTTAAAGTGGTATGCAAGTGGAAAGAAAAAGGTTGAGAACCATTGTTCTAAACTATGAACTCAATCTGACCCAAACCTCCTGGAGATATCTGAAGCAGATAAAATAAAGCAGCAATTCCTAGTGTTCTACTTCCCCTTGTGAAGCACCCACTCACACCTTCAGTGATATTGAATTCAGGAGGAGGTTATATGCACATCCTCATTCAAGCTTTTGTCTCTTTAGACACCAAACTGGCCTCCAATACTGTACCCAAATAATACAGTATTCCAATACCCATATTCAGGGAGGGGGCAGAGAAAAGGGGAGGTCAGAATATTGTTCCTTGAAGAAATAGCAGACAACAGTGAGGTACAGAGTTTGTGCCAAAGAACATGAAGAGCACAGATTTTTAAATCAAGGCTCTGATGGGATAGAAGTTTCAGCAAGCAAAAACGTCTTTTTAAAAATTGAATATTTCAAGCAGTGCCTGTTAATGGCATTAAAAATGTTGCTTGATTGCATTTAATTAAATTCTTTCATCCCTAACGTCGAAGTACTCGAGATGGCAGAGGTCGACAGCATCGAGTCCACGCTGCTGAAGATCCAGCTGCGCTGGGTGGGTCACGTCTCCAGAATGGAGGACCATCGCCTTCCCAAGATCGTGTTATATGGCGAGCTCTCCACTGGCCACCGTGACAGAGGTGCACCAAAGAAAAGGTACAAGGACTGCCTAAAGAAATCTCTTGGTGCCTACCACAATGACCACCGCCAGTGGGCTGATATCGCCTCAAACCGTGCATCTTGGCGCCTCACAGTTTGGCGGGCAGCAACCTCCTTTGAAGAAGACCGCAGAGCCCACCTCACTGACAAAAGGCAAAGGAGGAAAAACCCAACACCCAACCCCAACCAACCAATTTTCCCCTGCAACCGTGTCTGCCTGTCCCGCATCGGACTTGTCAGCCACAAACGAGCCTGCAGCTGACGTGGACATTTACCCCCTCCATAAATCTTTGTCCGCGAAGCCAAGCCAAAGAAGAAGAAAAAAAAAGAAATATAACATGGTAATTAGAGCCGTCAATGAAACCAAACCCTGTTGCAGCCCACTACCCATGAGGCGGCCCAACACACAAAAAAATTGCAGTCAAACACAGCAATTGCACAAGGCCCGCACAGACTAATGGCCTTTTTCCTTGGCTGGCTGACTGCCCAGGCAGAGGGACCAGAATGCTGCTGATGTCACTTCCGCTGACGACAGCAGGAAAACCAGGCCCAGCAGTGGGAAATTGGGTCTATCTAAGCAGGGGCAGAGAGTGTGATAAACAAGCCTTGTCTACAACAGCATCAAGTCTGTGTCTTCTTCCATTCTCTGCTGTAGTGACTTGCTACATTGGTGACCCCGACACGAAGATGACCAACCAGTCAACTCTACACATAGTTTCCTTGAAACTGCCAACATTCTGGTCTGCGCAGCCACTGGTGTGGTTTGAGCAGGCCAAAGACCAGTTCCAGCTCTGACAGATCTCCACCAATGCCACGAAGTACAACCATGTGGTGAGCTCACTCGACCAGGACACAATAGCACGAGTCGATTTCCTACAGCAGTCTCCAGACAAGGCAAATATGAGGCCCTTGAAGAGCTTTTAATCCAAACCTTTTGGCTCTCATGGCACAAGTATGCTGCCCGACTGTTGACCATGGATGGCCTGGGGGACAGGGCCTCATCCGTCCTCATGAGTGACATGCTGGCCTTGGCTGAGGAGCACAAGCCTTGTCTGCTTTTTGAGCAGTTTTTTTCTGGAACAGCTGCCTGAGGATGAGGACTTCAGTGACCCCAGGAAATTCACCGCTCAGGCATACGTACTCTGTAGAGCAAAAAGGGACGGCAGCTTCATAGTGGAGCAAATCGCTAGGCTATGTATGCATATAATTCCAAGGCCACAACAACTATCAGTAATGCAAGTGGACTCCCCCACCAATCAGTACTGCTTCTACCATCTAAGATGGGCTACAGAGACCTGCCGATGCCACCCCCCCTGCACGTTTCAAGGAAATGCTGTGGCCAACCGTTGCTAGTAGCTACAGTGATTGGACAACAAGACAGCCTCCTCCACATCTCAGGACGGTGGTTCCCAGTTGACACAGGTGCCGAGGTTAGCATCCTTAACCCCCTCAGCCTATGACACCCGAAATAGGAAACCAGCCCCAGCCCTGAGGGCAGTGAACAGTAGCAACATAAGGACCTTTGACACCTGCGCCATCCCACTCCATTTTGGCAACAGCAGATTCACATGGAGTTTTACACTGGCAGTGGAAGCACAACCACTCTTGGGGTCAGACTTCCTCCAAGCCCACTGTCTGCTAGTGGACCTCAAAGGCCAGCGTTTCCAGACTTTCTCCCTGGGTGAGGCCAGACTACCAATCTTGACTCTGTCAAGGTGACCAAAAACGTGTTCACAGGCATCCTGGCAGGATTTCCTTCCATCGTGACACCCCAGTTTACCTCGGCCAAACCCAAGCACGGGGTACAGCACCACAACCTGACAGCTAGACTTCCACTCCACACTAGGGCGCGCTGCCTTCCTCCCGAGAAACTCAACCTCGCAAAAGAGGAATTAAAAAAAAATTGGAGGAGTTGTAAATAGTGCAGCGGTCCAATAGTCCCTGGGCCTCCCCCTGACACATCATACCAAGGGCAGCGTGAAGGTGGAGGCCATGTGAAGACTACCACTGCCTCAACAAAACCACCACACCAGATGTCCTATACCATATATACAGGATTTCACTGCAAATCTAAAAAGGGGTGCAAATATTTTTCAAGGTCGACTTTATCAGGGGCTATTATCAAACACTAGTCTACCCTGATGACATCCCTAAAACTGCAATCATCACCCCCTTTGGGCTGTTCGAGTTCTTAAGGATGCCAAAAAGGAAAAGATGCTCTTTTCAACTCTATGCTCCTGGTACACCCAGGGACAGATGCCCCGAATGCCCTCACAGTAGACGTCTCCAATACGGCGGTGTGCTTGAACAGTTGATTGAAGGACATTGGGAGTCCTTAGCATTTTTTTTAAACAGACATCTCCGGCCACCTGAACTCAACTCTTGGCACTCTACCTGGCGGTCCAACACTTCAGAGACTTTTTTGGAGGGGAGGCAAATTCAAGATCTTCACAGACCACAAACCGCTCATCTTCACCTTCAACAATGTTTCGGACCTGTGGTTAGCCAGGCAACAAACCTGTCCTACATATCAAAGTTTACCATGGACATAGAAAACATAGTGCTGACGCGCTGTCACGACCGGCGATTCAGGCCATCCAGACCTTGTTCTGGGGATAGACTATGTGGCCTTGGCTAAAGCACAACAGACAGACCCTGAGATTCCCGGGTACAAAATGGCGGTTTCAGAGCTCAGGTTAGAGAACATCTCCATTGGCCCAGGCAACCAGACGCTCCTTTGAACCAGCATGGTGAAGGCTCAGTCACGTCCAAATTGACATTGTAGGACCACTGCCAGTCTTCTCGGGGTCAAGGTACATTTGACAATGGTTGACCGCTTTACAAGGTGGCCAGAAGCGGTTCCTCAGGTGGAAACAACTACTAAGTCCTGCACCAGACCATTGATCCTGGGTAGCAAGGTTTGGGGTACCGGAGCATATGACTTCTGATAGGGGTGAAAAATTCACCTCAGGGCTCTGGACAGCACTGGCCAACCTTCTGAAAACCACCACACAATGGCATATCACACACAGGCCAATGGGTTGGTTGAGGGGTTCCACAGACATCTGAAGGCAGCTCCGATGGCTTGACTCGAGGGACCGCATTGGACAGATGAGCTACCGTGGGTCCTCCTGGGTATCTGGACAGCACCGAAGGAGGATTTAAATGCCTCGGTGGTAGAAATGGTGTATTAGTCATTCCAGGGGAGTTCTTGGCCACTGCCAAGGACTCAGAAGAACCACCCGCAGCAAGGTTGGATAAGCTAAGGGAGCAAGTAGGCAACTTAGCCCCAGCACAGCCTTTGTCGCACGGCCAACCAAAGACATTAATCTCCAAGGACCTAAAGACATGCAAATACATCTTTGTACAACGGGGAGCACACCACTTGCCCCTGCAATGACCATACGAGGAGCCCTACCAAGTGATCAGGCACAACGGGTCCACATGCGTGCTAGATATCAGTAGTAAGGAAGAGACTTTCACCATCAACTGCCTCAAGCCAGCGCACATGGACACCAGCCAGCCAGTCACTACACTGGCCCCGCAAAGCAGGGCAGGCCGCCAAAGGCAAAGGACAATACTCAGAGCGCCGATTCTGGGAGGGCGGGACCGTGTAGTGGCTCACTACCCGGGAGGCAGCCCGACACACAAAATGGTGGTCGAATGTGGCGACCGCACAGGCTAATGGCCCCTCTCTTCGGCCGACTGCCCACGCGGCAGGAACATCAAACCAATCAACGACCGGAACACTGCTGTTGTCACTTCCGCCGACAATACCAGGAAAACCTGCAGCGAGAAACTGGGCCTATATAAGCCGGAGCAGAGAGTGCAATAAATGAGTCTGGTCTATAATCGCATCGAGTGGGTGTTGTTTTTCCCCACTCTCTGCTGTGACAACTTGCTGCAACCCTATGTTTTTCAGGACCAGCTGTTAGCTTTTTCAAATACACAGGAAGTCCGATAATTCAGCCACTCAAAACTTACCTACAGTAAACAATGGCACGTAACCTTTTGATGAAACTGACAAACCAACAAGGAATACAACCCTGCAGTAAAGCCACTATCCGTTGAATCATTTGGTAAGCCCGTGTGAAAAAGCTCGGTTCTTTAAATAAATGCTGCTTCCGCTGAAGTGATTCAGTGTTACCATGCACTTCGTCACAATCCAATAAACGTGGACATCTGTAATGCAACTGGGGTGAGATTTCAATATGAAAATTTTTAACACCAGTTGCTTGGAAAACAACCTTTTTTTCCTGAAGTATTATTATTCTTTAATCTCCTTCAGACTACTTTGCTTTGCACTTTTGTTTTAATCAATAAACAAAAAAAAAATGACAGCTCATCAAGCAAAGCAGTTATGTGGATGTTCATAGAATGTTTTAGAAGGAATGTCACAGAATGATAGCAATGTACTCAATGGAAAACGCAAATTAACAGAAGCATAATATTTGACATTTGTGATTACAAGTCTGAAATTCTCTCGTGACAATGCTACTTTATAATCAATTATCACAGTGTAATTGAAGCTCGGGGAAAAAATAATCTCTCTGCTTCTTAGCAATTGACATTTATTCTCTGGCATTGGATGCTGCAGGCATTTAGTACGACTTGGTCGCACGGATAGCATAGCGGAAAGCACAATGCCATTATAGCACCAGCGACCCGGGTTCAAATCACTGTTGCCTGTAAGGAATTGGTGTGGTCTCCCCATGTGGGTTTTTAAACCGTGTGCTCTGGTCTCCTCCCACTCGCCAAAATTTACAGGGTTAATTGGGTGCCATTGAAGAGCAGAGGTTTCATGGGCTGGAAGGAAGTTCTCTGGTGAAAAGTAAAAAAAACTGAACTGGAACACATTTTTCAGATTTTAAGTAACAGGAAAACTCCAAAGATGGTTACTTATACTTGTGGTGCCAAAAGGCTCCCCTTGTGAACCAAAATGGTTCTTTTAACTCTGCCAAATTTTATTTTTATAAATCAAGCTAAACCCACTTGTTACTTTGGAAAGTATGGAAACATGATGAAACTAGAAGCAAAAGCAAATTCTCTCCAAAAATGTTTTAAGAGAAAGCCAAACAGAACCATCTAAAAATTTATTTATTCTTGACAAAAAAAAGCAAGAAAAATGGAAAGTTTCACAGTATGGTGCGAGAGTAACAAATTGAATCTCAACATGACCACCCTCCATTACATATCAACAATTCTGTTGTGGTGAAGTTCACTTAACTAGTGACCTAACGTGGGCACTCAATATCTCCTCACTTGTCAGAAAAACTGCAGCAAAAATACAATGCTGGAGAAACTCAGCAGGTCAAACAGCAAACCCAATGTTTGGGCTTGGGCCCTTCAAGATATGAAAATATGTAGGCAGGCGCCTGAACAAGATAGTGGGGGAGGAGGGGAGCCAGCAGAGGGGCATGAGGACAAGCACGGTCCCACAGGGAGGAAGTAATAGTGGATGAGGGAGGGAGGGCACACCTGCAAGCAAAGGGAAGAGGGATGGCTTTGCACTTCCTGAGAAGACTGAAGCAGTAAGGCTACTGGCCACCATTATGTCAACCTTCTAAAAGTGCTCTAGCAAAAGTGTCCTGGCTGGCTACATGAGTGTGGTACAAATGCGTCAGAAAAATGAATCAGAGATCAATCAACAGGATCGCGAGTGGCAGAGAGGTTCACTGGAGACTCCATTCCCCCATCAATGTGATCTACCAGGATTGTTGTCTGAAAATGACACCCAAAATTATTGAGGACTCCTTCCACCTTCCACTCCACACACATCTTTCAGCTGCTCACGTCAGGAAAGAGGTACAGGAGGATCAGAGCCAGCACTACCAGGCTGAGGAACAGCTTCGTCCCACAGGCAGTGAGAACACTGAACGGCCAGAGGAAATGGTCATACTAACCATCCAAAGCCCCTTTTCTCCTGGCACCTTGTCCCAAGAATTAACGGGGACAGGGTCCAGTGGAAAAGGAACACTGTCCGAATGCCGGCATCAAATGACATAATTTCATGCTGTGGATTAACTATTTCAACCCCTGCTGATAAAACCAGTGGAAAAGGGACAACAGAAAGTCACCCATTTCCAATTGAAGATAGAGCACTCCAATCCCCAGGGATGAGTTGTGTCCTAGATAAGGGAGGCCGAGTGGAAATAGTACAAAGGGCTTCCTATCCTGGGACAATTAACTGGGATGCCAGTGGAAAAGGGGCTCGAGACTCATATTTACAAATCAATATTTATTTGTCTGTGTATACGAATACTTGTCCTGCATATGTAGATGTATGTGTGTGTGCCTGTTTTGCACTGAGGACTGGAGAATGTGGTTCATTGAGTTGTGCAATTGGATGATGATAAACTTGACTTGGCATCTGAGGTTGAAGTGCTTTGATACGACAAATGCCACACATATTTGACAAAAGGCTGCAGACTTTATCACATGGCAAAACTAAGACTTAAGTACGAAGCAATCTTCTGTTCAGATACTTCCATGAACCTGATGCATAAATTATTGACATGCATACTGGTGTTGAATGAGGTGCCATATTCAAGAGAAAGGCACTTCTTGGACCTTCACTGGATTGGGTTAATCATACTGACCCTTTCACAACATCCATGAGGCCTGGCTCCATTGAGCTCAATAAAAAGACATAGTCAATATCCTAAGCCAAGCTGAGAATCCAATTGTTTCCTGCAGGTGATTGACTTAGCTGGCATTTTTGGATAGCAATTTATCCCCAACCTTGTCCATCAAAACTCTCAAACATCACCTAACCAATCCAGGCCCATTCATTTACTATTTGATTCAGTACATACTCCTGCCACCATCAGCCCAATCCTGGTACCACCTCCAACAAACCCTGGACAATCCTACCCACTAGTTTATCAACACCTTCCACACCCCCCCCCCCCACCCCACCGCCGCCCAGATCTAAGGCAGTCAATCTTGACCCAACAGTGCCTCAGCAACACTCCCAACTCTCTTTACATCACATCTCCCACCCCCCCCCCCAACCATACCTCAAACCCTACCCTGGGCAGAATAGAGCCCTATTTTTGACCATTTATTATTATTAAGAATTTCTATTAAACTGTCTTCTGCCAAATGTGGGAATTTTCCAGATTTGATCTAGAGTGTCCATCCATTTTTTCTGCAAGTTACTGGAGTGAGTTCAGGGCTAGTGGTGGGAGAAAGGGCCACTCCCGCTACCACACCTCTGCGTCCTACAATCCAATTACATTCAAGAGTAACATGTCCTGTTGAACGGAAGGTCTCAGCGCCTCCTAACTTCAAATGCTACAGAATATGTTCGCTTTCCAATTACCTACCAAGCCAAACATGCCCCTTTCCAGCCCTTTATCCTAGCTTTAAACCAAATATAACTCTTTTGTGACTGCAATTTCACTTAATTTATGAAATCACTTTCTCATCCTTTGACCCCATTTTAAATTGTTTACAAGCATGGATAATGTGTACCAATCAGACAATGCATAGTACATAGTACATAGTTACCAACACTTTTATCAATGAAATGCATCAGCTAAGTATTATATAACATTATAATGCCTGATGCACACAAAGTCTTGCTTTTTTGTTTGATTGACTGTGAAAGTAACAAAGAAATTACTCATTTCCTTTCACTGGGATGTAAAATATGCTGGGAGAAACAGGTCACCACAAGGCAATGTTGTATGGTCTCAGCAAGAATATTAGATTAAAAAATTGCCCAGACAGAGAAGTAAAGTTAGCTATAACACCAACACAAGCTGAAATGTTCACAATCATTTAACTTTGTTTTCTTTTAGTTAATTGTATTTAGGGTAAAGTACCAAAAAAATGTGTGCAGTGGAGTTCCAACATGGGCTATAGCTATTACCACAGAACCCCACAGGGCAAGCTCCTTGGTGCAAGTTTGAAACCAGTGCATTACCTGGTTTTTGTAGAAAGCAAAGCTAAAGATAAAAAAAAAATCCCAGTGACAATAAAGCAATACAGACGAGAAGGTAATTCCTTTGTCCCTTTCAATTTAAGGGGCAAATAGATTTCACAAAGCAGCAACATTTTCCTTTTTAAATCTCCCAGCTAGCCTCAAGATACAGCACAAAATGAGTTTATTTATTTCTGGAGCTAGCAAGTCATCAAAATACCAGCTATCATAATTGAGTACATCTTTATCAGCTAACAGTGTTTGGAGATAGAGAGACACTTTCAGTCCACAGTGCAAGAAATTACTTGTGATTCTGCCAAGACCAAATCTATTTTTGCAAAAATGGTTCAAGACAACTAAATATTCAATCCACCAAAGCAAATAATCACTGTGGTTCCCTACTGATGACTTCTAATTTTGATGAAAGAATATTTGCAGAAAACTACAGATGTGTGCTTCATAGCTGCACTCATTACACCAGGTGGCCTATCAGCCTGCCAGGTCGATGCTGGCTCACTGACAACAATCCAGGTAGTCCTATTTCCTACTCTATTTTGAATACATGTCCCTCAAATGCTCATCCAATTTCCTTTTAGAATCACTGATCTTCACTTCCTTTATCCTCATGAGCAGCTAATTCCAGGTAACTGTGTGCAATTCTGGTTACCTCATGACAGGAAGGACATGGATCTTTTGGAGAGGATACAGAAGAGGTTCACCAGGACATTGCACCAGAGAGGATTAGTTATAGCAAGCTTGCACTGGTTCTCTGCACCATCAGCAGGCCAAGGGGCATCTAATACCAGTTTTAAAATTCTTAGAGGAATAGACAGGGTAGATGGTCTTTTTCTTAAAGGTGAAAATGTCAACTACTAGACAGCATTGGTTCAAGGTGAGGGAAAGTTTAAAGGAGACTGATGAGGCAAGTTTATTTTCATATGGAGTGGTAACTTCCCAATCCAGTTTCATTGTGTGGCAACACAATGCACAAACGTGCTGGAGAAACACAGCAGGTCATTCAGCATCCACAGGAAGCAAAGGGTAGCCAAAATTTTTAAGTCAGGCTACTCAACAGGTATTCGATAATAATTTGAAGCTCTTTCAAACTAATCTCCCCAAGATTGGATTTGGGTCAGCTTAATCCTCAAATCCAGTGCACAATGGAACTCAACATGCCCCATGGAAGGAACCATTTAATTGCCAGGGAAAAGGATACTTGTGGTCAAAGCTGTACCACAGCCTGAAGAGCCACGCACTCTCCTGCTTTGTCCTGCTTGTCCGCTCTGGGTGTGCAGTGTCCTGAAAGGAAAGAACAGAAAACATTTGCACCAAGATGTCAAACTGGCTAACAAGTGGATCAATGGGTAACTACCCCAAGGAATTTGACAGAGGAGCAATGGAGTACATAACACTGGGATATCAACGGGGAGCCGATCAATAATCAAGTCAAGTGGTGATGTACCCATCAATTGTCAGGTAAAAATGGAGTTGGGACTGCAGGAGTCCTGGGGTAGAGGCTTATTGGATGCAATGTGACTGGAAATCAGTCATGTAGTGGAGGAAGAATTGAGGGGCCTTGCCTGTGTAGGCTTGTAGCATGGATTGCTCCATGTAGCCAACAAAAAGGCAGGCATAGCTGGGGCCCATGTGGGTACCCATGGCTACCCCTTTAACCTAGAGAAAGTGTTATGATTTGAAAGAGAAATTATTGAGGGTGAGGACAAGTGCTGCCAGCCAGAGGAGGATGGTGGTGGAGGGGGACTGGTTGGTTCTGTTGTCTAGAAAGAAACAAAAAGCTTTGAGGCCTTCACTATGGGGAATGGAGGTGTAGAGGGATTGGATATCTATGGTAAACATCAGGCAATTGAGCTCAGGGAACTGGAAGTTGTTGGAAGTAATGGAGGGCATGTGAAGTGTCCCGGATATAGATAGGGAGAGACTGGACCGGGGAGGGACAAAACAAATTCGAAGTAAGCAGAGACCAATTTGGTGGGGGGAGGAGCTTGTGGACACGATGGGTTTGCTGGGACAATTGGGTTTGTGGATCTTGCATAGGAGTTAGAAACGGGCGGTACAGGGTTGGGAAGCAAAGAGGTTGGAGGCCGTGCCAGGGAGGTGACCTGAAGTAATGAGTTCAGAGATGGTGCGAGATACAGTGGTTTGAGGAGTTTTGGCGGGGTTCTGTAGGAGGAGGAAAAAGGGAGACAACATTTTAGGCTTGACCCTTCGTCAGGAATGTTGAAAATCAGGTAGACACCTGAATAAAAAGAATGGGAGAGGGGGACGAACACAGGTTAACAGGCAATAGGTGGATACAGTGGGAGGGTAGAAGGAAAAGAGGCCGAGAAATGATGGGGGAAGAGGGTAGAGGGCCAAGTATAGCTCTCATAGAAGGGAAGGGTATGGAGAGCTGAAGAAAGAGAGATGGTGGGGGGGGGGGAACAGAGAGAGAGAGAGAGAGAAAGAGAGAGAGAGAGAGAGAGAGAGAGGCGGGGGGGGGGGGGTATACGGAAATTGGAGAAGATATTGATGCCATCTGGTTGGAGAGCGATTTGATGGAATACAAAGGGTTTTGCCTCCAATTTGGCAGTCTGAACTAAGAACTGGATTAACACAGACTGATCAGTAGGTTTTCAAATCATAAAATTTCTGCATTTAATGTCCAGTGTTCATTTAGGTTTGGAACGGTTACAGCAGTAATGAGAAACAGAATCAAAAATTTAAAGCTCCCAAGCTAAAGGGAAAGCGAGCAGGATGAGTTCTGATATGCAAATTAAATATCAGTCCCACAGATGAAACAGGCATGCTTTAAATTTTCTTTTCCTTTTGAGTAGTTAGTTAAAAATTTCAGAGCCTGAGGTATATTAAAACAAGCCTTTGCTTGGATCAGAACTAATTAACACTCCCATTCCATTTAGTTTAAAGCGGTTTCCCTGTACAACAGGGAACCATTGCTCACATAGGGCCATTCAGCCCATTGAGTTATATATCAGCTAAGTATAGAACAATTCCTGCTTTTTTATCATGATCCAAAATTATTCCTCCTCAAGCATCCCTTCCCTCTTGAAAACCCTGACTGTCATTAGATCCACCAACATTAAAACAGTACCTCCCATGTCACATCTATCTCTTGCTTAGGAAATTTGTTCCTTGCATTCTCCTTGCCCAATTTTATTCCAGATCTCTGAACCTAATGTTAGTGGGAACAGTTTCATTTTATTTAAAAAAAAATTCTGCTGGAGGAACTTAAGTAGCATCAGTGGGAGTAAAAAAATGGTTAACAGTTCAGGTCTGAACCCTTCATAAACACTCCAGTTTCTCCAGCAGATTAGTTTTGGATCTAGATTCTAGAATCTGAAGTCTGTCAAAAAAATATAAAGTCCTACAGTATGGTCAGGCCCATGGGTCCAGCTTGTCCATAGTGAACAACGTGTCATTCTGCTTTAGTCCCACTTGCCTGCAGTAGCCCCATACCTCTCAATCATGTAGTTACCCAAGCATTTCTAAAAGCAAACTAACAAACCTGCCTCTATCATTTCATCTGGCAGACCATTCCATACTCCAACACCCTCTGAATGAAGACATTACCCCCTGTGTCCTTTCTAATGACCCACCCCCCCTCCATCTGTTCATCTGAAAGTCATCTTCTCTTGTCTTAAATAAACTCTTACCTCATCTGTGCTCTTCATGATTTTACAGAATCCACAATAAGTTCCCCTTTCAACCTCCTAAGCTCTAAAGAAACAGGCCTACTTTATTCAGTTTCTTTAGCAAACTCAATTTCCTGAATCCTGGCAATAATTTCATAAACCTCTCCTGTATTATTTCTAACTTTATGATATCCTTCCTAGAGCTAGGTGAACATAATTGCACTCAACATTCTAAATCTGGCTTTATTAGTGTCATGTAACTTGAACATGATGTCCCAACACTTGCATTCAATCCACTGACCAACGAAGGCAAGCATCCCAAACTTTCTCTTCGTTACCCTGTCTCTCTGTACTGCCATCTTTCAAGAGCTTGGTTCCTCTGCTCCATAACTATCTTTAGGACACTGCCATTAACAGAGCAAGTCCAGCCTTGGTTCAATGTATCTAAATGCAGCACCTTGCACTTTTCTGAGTTGAACTGCATTTGCCATCTTTTAGCCCATTGTACCATCTGATTGTGATCCCAGTGCAAAGTCAGGAAACATTTCTCACACATAATGATTGTAATTAATACACAAAAGTGCTGGAAAAACTCAACAGGTCCCCCAGTGTCCATCGAAGGCCAAGATATTTATCCAATGTTTTGGGCCTGAGCCATGATCACTGTGAGACTTGCTGAGTTTTTCCAGCACTTTTGTTTATTAACCTTCTCTGTCCATCACAGCACATATTTTCATCATCAGTGAACTTACTCAACTTGCCACAAATAAATATTGCAAAATGCAAGGATTCCAATACTGAATGCAAAGGCACCCCATTGGTCATGGGCCCTCCATTCTGGAAAGAACTACCCTCAACAACTACTCTGACTCCCATCGCAAAGCTAATTTTTATCCTGTTGGTCTCCTCTCTCATGTGGCCTAACCTTCCAAGCCAACTTACCATGTGGGTCTTTAATGAAAATGCTTTACTAAAATCCATATACATGACATCAACTGCTTTGCCCTTGTCTAACCTTTTTGTCACCGCCATGAAAAAATTCTATCAAGGTTATGAGACAATTTCCCATGCACTAAACCATGCTGGCTCTCCTCAGTTGTCCCCATGGCCACCCAAAAGTCAATATTCTATCTGTCAGAAGGCATTCTCCCCACCACTGATGTCAGACTAACAGGTCTGTTATTACCCAAATTATCCTTAGGGCCTTTTCAGACAATTTCTATCCTCTAGAACTTCTCCTGTCAAGGCCCTAATCATTTTCTTTCTGCTTTCTCACAATATTTTGGGTTTCACGTGGTCAGGACATGGAGATTTATTCATCCTGATACAATCTAAAACTGCTGACACCCCTTCATGACTGAAGCAGACATGCCCCAGACCAGCCAATCTTAACAGGGATTGTATGTGCCCCCCGCCTCCCAGAGGAAAAGCAAATAAATTTGACTGCTTCACAGGGAAGGGAGCCCATAAACTCAGCAGAGTCCTAAGGAAAGGTTGAGAATGGCTGCCCTCAACTATCTTGAGTTTCCTCCCTCCCCTCCCACTCCATAGCAAACATAATCAGAAATATTTATTTAAGATCTTCCCTATATCCCCTGGTTCTACCAATAGATGCCCATCCTAATCCTTCAAAGGACATTCTTTCAATAGTGGCCGCTTTGTTCTTTTTCAAAATTATTTTGGATCCTCCCTTCCAGTGACTGCCATAGCCATCTCAAAACCTATTTCAGCCCTCATATCCCTCTTCACCATGCTCAAGAGATTCTCTTGAATTTGTCTGCTTGCCATCTGATCTATGCCTCCTTTAACTTCCTGATTTTTCTCGGGTGTCTTCCTTCCATTTAAATCCAGCTAAACCAGTCATGTTTTAGGTGCAAATGTGAAATCCATCAAGTTTGGTATTAATACCAAGCCCTTGTTAATGAATAGATTTCGCAACACAAACACTGCCATTAATTGATGTTATCTGATCTACTCAACAGCAAGTTTAAACCATTCATTAGTGCCAGTAACAGAAACTGAATCTGTACTTGAAACAAATCAGAAAAGGTCACCCAATCCCCACTTGTTATGGTACCCTTAAGCAATGCAATCTATCCTTTTGTTGTCTCCAGTTCTTCATCATTCTGTCTTAGCCTTCACTGTCTTGGCCTCAAACCAGTTTCTTTCAACTACTTTCAAAAGCCACCTTGAAAATCTCTTTCAGGAACAAGAACCCCACCATTCGTTTCAAATGACATCATGGCTGACCCAAATCTCAATCCCATTAACCTACTTTTGCTTCACAATTGCTTGAGGGATGTGGGCCAAACACAAGCAAATAGGGCTTGATCAGGGAGACCACCTGGTCGAAATGGATGAGTTGAACCAAAGGGCCTCTTTCCATTCTGCACAACTTTGGAGCAGAGGGGATGAGCTGCAAGGAAATATTGGGCAAACTTGGATTGTTTTCTCTGGAGCGTCAGAGGGGAGACCCGAAAGAGATTTATAAAATTGTGAGAGACATAAATAGGGTAGACAGTTAGTGTAGGATAGCGTAATGCTATTCCAGCACCAGAAACCTGGGATCAAATCTGATGCTGTCTGCAAGTAGTACCTTCTCCCTGTGACTGCGTGAGTTTACTATGGGTGCTCCAGTTTCCTCCTATGTTCCAAAGTCGTACAGTTTTAGTTGGTTAATTGGTCATGTGGGTATATTTGGGTGGCACCGTCTTGTGGGCTAGAAGAGCCTGTAACTGTGCTGTATTGCTAAAATTAAAAAATCTAGGATAGACGGTCAGAATCTTGCCGAGGGAAATATGCGTCAAGTGGTAGAGAACATGCATTTAAATATGAAAGGGAGAAAGTTTAAGGGAAATATTCTGGGCAAGTTTTTTTTCTCTTCCAATTCATGTTGTAGGAACGGATTCCGTACAACAGTCCCACTCTTCAGCTACATCTTAACAAATTTAAATACTTCCATCGGATAACACTTCCCTTGACTCTAAATTCCAGCTTCATAGGCTCTCTATGCAAAGGGATTTTGGCCAAGTTAAAACTTTTTAACCAGTGGACACAGGACTGTTCTGGATAGACAAGTCGAGAACTAATGGGATTAGGCTGGAGGAAGGGACACCATAGCTAATGGAGAGCACAACAGAGAGATCAGTGATGTTGGGCAACATCACAAAGATGCCAAGTTCTGCTGAACTCAGGAATCCTCCTCCACCATTTTAACACCTCTGCCCATATAAACCAAATGTGGGTAAAAGGGATTGGTATAGGCAAGTACCTTGGGGTGCATGGACATGGTGGGCTGAACTATAGTTCAATGATCACAACTCAAACTTTCCATCTGCCCTAGTGGTGTGTGCTCAAAACTGGAAGGAACAACAGGAAGTAGGTCAGAAAATTAACCAAACCTCCCCTGGCTCCTCGAGTTCCAGCTACATCTCCTGTTGCCAAAGAAAAATTGCATGTTAGACCCACAACACCCTGAAAAAAAATCTCTTCTTCCTCTTCCCATTAAGAGTGGAGAAATCTTGCATCATCAGGCGTAAAGGCAGTTTCTTCCCCGCGGCCATCAGACTCCTGAATGGACCCCACGACAGTGCCTTCATGCTGCCCTTACTTGGTAATTGAGTTTTCTTTTGATTGTAATTCTATAATCTGTAAATTGTGTTCCTTACATGGGTGTATGAATGTTAGAGATAGCCAGTTAGTTAGCTTGAAGAAGAACCCTTCTCACAGTACTTGGTTATAACATGACAAATAAACTATATTTTTTGATCTGTGCTAATTTTAGAATTGGTGAGCCATCTCATTGTAAGATTTTCAAGGATTTTTTAAAAAAGATTTATTTGTTCACGTGACATTTATCACTGACCCATTTACAGTCAAGTGCATTGGTGGGTCTGGATTCACATAGTGAATATGGCAGATGTCCTTCTCTGAAAGGTGTTTGAGAGCAAAGTAGGTTTTGCTCTTAATGCACAGTCACCATTAGTGAACCTTATTTAAAATTCTGATTTTAATCTAAATTAGCTGGTTGCCAGAAAGGGATTTGAACGCAAGACTCCGAATCAAGCTTTCGGATACCACTTCATTTTTGGAAAGGAAGCAGAGCACGCAAAATTATCACAGAAAACACAAGACAAATACTTTTCAGGTCCTTAACTGACAATAATTCAAATTTAACTTTGCTTTTGATTACAGGAAGTCTTCACCTGGGATTCAGATGAAATTGCACGCTACTAGTTGGTCAAATGCACTCATGGTAACCTACTTGCCCATGGCTTGATTACTCTATAATTACTTACGCCTTGATTCTCTTGGAAACTTTCGTTATTGGGTGCAGGATCCTGATCAGGATCAACTCCAACTCTGAAAGAGAAAGACACACACACACACACACACAAAGAGAAACGTCAAAGACAGTGAAATAAAGACAAGTCTGTAATTTTCCCATTACTACAACCTCATTGAAAGATGCCGTCACAATTGCTATGTTTCCACAGAGTTCAGGTTAATCCAATATTTTGTGATAAGGTCATTGGCAATGTCACATCCTAAATGAAGATTATAATTTTAGTCAAAATTCAATTGAAAACAAATCATGAACTCTAATGTAATCAAGATCGTTCAATGAGTACTGGTGAATGAATTTTGTGGCAACTTTGGGGTCCTTCTCTTTGGAATAAAGGAGTCTAAGGGAATCAAGTGATGAATAGAAAATTACGAGGGCCCAAAATACAGGCAGACCCCTGGGTTATGACGGGGTTTCATAACTGAGAACTGTTGGGAATTTGAACAGCTCGCAAGTCAGAAACGAACAAATGCAGAGGATCACAGATATACTGTGTCAGGAGAACAAGCAGGCGTGGGAAGGGCAGATGGCAGCCACCCTGAGCGAGCCTGCTCAGTGCTCCCACATCAGCTTGACGAAGTACCTGAAAATTGTGGCTCAGGGTGGGATGAGGAGAGAAAGCACGTTGAAGTGCCTCATTTCTGCAGAAGATGCCTCACTGCAGCCAGCAAATCCATATCGCTGTACTCCCAAATATTCATTTTGGGAAGAATAATCAAAACAGGACATATCCAGTGAAGGGGAGGGCATTGAGGAAAGCAGAAGAACAGAGAGATCTTGGAATAATGGTTCATCGTTCTTTGAAAGTGGATTCTCATGTAGATAGGGCAGAAGAAAACAATCATGTGGAGATCTTACCAGGGCAGAAGAAAAGCAAGAAACAGATTCTTAACAGGAAAATGTAGAGGGGAAATCTTATCCTTTCATCTTTAGCTCTGCACAAAAAAAAGTGCTAGCTGACTATTGAACTTCAAGGGAACATATGGAGACCAGTAGCTGACATGCTCACACACTACTGATGGTGGCTAAAGGGAAATCCTCCCAAATTGCGGCATAAATATAATGCTAACTACAGCAATTCCATCAGTTAGTTCCTCAATCAAATAGCTGTCATTTCAAGTTCTATTTCAGGCAGTGTAGATTCTCTACATTCTAAGCCATGAGAAAAAACACTTCGCGAAAAGCACGTGTTTGATGCTGCAGCAAAATTACAAATTTTGTGACATGTTCATGACAATAAATTCGGATTCTGAGAGGCTGTGAAAAGTGATACCTTCTTTGGTCCACATTGAGAGGTACATAATTTGCCATGTCATCACAGCCCAAAAGCAGGACATTCAACCCAAAGGTTCATGTCGACGTTTGTGTCCAATTCTCAGTCCCAACTCCCTTCATCTAACCCAACCAATGTTGATTTCCATTTCACTCTTGCTCCTCCATACTCTTTGCCCCAACTACTACCAATGGAGAGATGTTCCACGTTCTTATTGTTCCAAGAAAAGAAGCTTCTCCCAAATTTCCTGTTGGGATTTATTAATTAAGTTGAAGAAGACCTGACACTTGCAGCCCCACATTTTTTTGGAAGAGTCCAGGTTTGAAAGTTGCAGGATCTAGTTTTTGGGAAGCATTATCTTTTCACAGGAGGGAACAAAAGAAAACAAATTAACTGCCCAGGTCTCAGAATGGATACAAAGATTCCTACAATTTCAATACCTCTTTCAGCATTTAGTTGCTGGTTGTCTTTAGGCCTGGGAAGATCATTCTGTGTGAGAGATTGAGCAGAATGAACCCAAGTCTTTGAGGTTTAGACAAATAATATGAAAAATGAATTGTACAAAGTCCTTTTAGGGTCTGAAGTGAACCCTGAGGCTGCTTTGCCTCATTTACAACTCTAGACTATTAAACTCAAACTGCTCTCTATAAACTGAAATCATCCAAAACTCTGCTGGTGTGTCCTCACTCAGAAATCCTGCTAACATGTCTCCTTTTTTTTAGGTAGCCCCTAAGAACAGGGGATGAACTAATTTCCTTCTGGGGCTTTTCAGGTGACCTCCATTCAGCCCATGTGAAAGCGGGAGACTCTACCATAGGCAAGGGACACAATGGGTGGACAATTTGGAAGTAGTGAACACTCATCCGGAGTGCTTCTCCTCCATATCAAGAAATCATGGACTAGGCATCCCAATGTGTCAGTAGTGGTATTCTAACTTTCTGAAGAGAATGTATCAAAATCATTTCATCAATCCATCTGGTAACCTCTTTCTGACGAAGCTCAGAGAACACATGGGTCAGGCGTGTGAATGACGCCGTTTGTCATTGTAGCTGAAGGAACTTTAATTGTGGATGTGAACCAAGGAGGCCCCAATGCTGCTTTATTATCCTGCAGGTGGCTTTGGAGTTCTTTGCAGAGACAGCATAGATGGTACCCACTAGAGTTTTGAGGTGCTAACAGCTGTCCATAACTCCGTAGTAGAGCTTTGACGTGAAATGCCCATCTTCCTCCCTGGACCCACCAACAGTTTATTTATCATTGAATTTCTGTGTTCTTGGATTACCATTTTATTAAAAGCAGGATCTGAGGCACCCTCATTGGCTTTGGAAAGGTGTTGGTGAGCTGCCACCTTGAACTGTTTCAGTCCATGGAAGCTCCAGGATTACCTCCAATGAGGGGAAAAACATGGACACATTTCCAAGCCACCATGCTATGATACTTATGGGTATGGTGGTCTGTTGCTCCTCATTGGTGGATGAGGCCACATTTGGAAAGTGATGTCAGCAGTGTCAATGAACAAGTTCAATGCAATCTGTAGTCACTAGGCACTGCTGGTGGAGGAGATTAACATTCAGGGTGGTGGATGGTGTGCCAATCAAGAGACAGCTATGCCCTGCATGATGCCAAGCTTCCAAAGAAGTGTTGGAGCTGCACGCATTCAGGGAAGGGGAGAGAATTCCATCAAACTCCAAATTTGGGAACTGGAAATATTTGGGGATGACACAAAGTGAACCATTTTGTGGGGTACCAGTCTCTGAACTGCCCACTGTATACAATCAGCTGGCTCAGATGATTTAACTCAGATCACCGGGATAGACAGTGGGGAAGTCAATGTTGAAGAAAATCAAAGATGCTTAACTAGACCTATATAATTGTCCTTGTCTAGCAATTTGGGGATTCTAAAAAGTTATTTGCTTTGCAACAGTCCATATCAAAACATGGTCCACATCTTGCTTCATGCAGGCATGGATTGATTCACTTGGTGAGTTATCAATGGAACAGAATATAAAATGGAACAACAAATGTTCCCATTCCTGATTTTATGACAGAGGAAGATTATTGCCAAAAATCCTTCTAATGAAAAACACCAATTCAAAATGTTCACGTTGTTTCTCTTTCCAAAGTTGTTACTAGACTGGTTGAGTTCTTCCAGCATTTAGCTATTATTTCAGGTTTCCTTGCTTTGCAACCGAACACAGTTGACCCTGTAATCCTGGCCTATGGAACTCTTGCAGTAAAGGACTGGGGCTGGGATAATGGGCCTACCATACCCACAACCAGCCATTCTTCTGCAAGATACAACTCCAACCATTGCATTCTGCTCTTACCTTGATTCAGGGCTCAAACGCAAAACATTGGTTATACACAGTAATACACCTTTTGGACTCAGCCATGACCTACTGAATTTCTCCATCACTGTTGTGGTATTGCACTACAGTCAAACTCCAACCACTGGACTGTTTTCCTTTGTGGCCTGGTACCTCATTCAATTGAATGCTTCTTTGATTCTATGCAGGCAATCTCACTTCAACCCTGCAATCCAGCCTTTGACTCTAAGGAGATCTGAAGTTTAGTGGTTCTGGCTGAACTCAAGAATCATACCCAATGTAACATAGCAAGCAAGCCTTGCAGAGCAACCCAAATACAAATGAATTAAACTCACTGCCCCGAATGTATTGTGCTTAATTTAGGACTCAATTTGTAGATCAATTTACCATTAAAAATAAATCCTGGAAACTGGTGGAGAATTTTATTGGTGATCACACTATCCTCAAGGTTTGTGGTAACGTTGATGAAGCCACGTAGGTCAGCTTCACTGAAGGATTGGGGTAGTTTTACAAACAGCACACTGGCTTGTAAAGCAGACTAATGGGCATTTTCACCTGGTCAAGCTATCAAAATGCTGCAGTGAACCACTGGAACAGTGGCAAAGCTGCAGCTTTCCTTTTCTTAATGGTGCGGAAACACCCCACAATGTGGTCCCCTTTCCTTTCCAACTTGAAAGCCCCCACCTCTTCTCATCTCTCACCTTCCTCAGTCTATCCACCTTCTAACCATACATTTCACCCACCAAATCCTCTCCACCTTCCCTTTGGTCCATCTGTACTTCACCTCTCACGTGACAATTATCAATTTCTTTACACTTTGTTCCCATGCATCACCCTCCACCAGCTGTTTCCCCATTCACCTTCTTCCTGGCTCATCAAGCTTCACCATCCTTCTTTCTTGTCTGCTTCCTTTCCATGCCTGGCCTTTATCTCCAAACTCTATCTTCCATCTCCTCAGCTGTCCACCCTCACTCCTCCTGGTTCATCTATCCTAACTAGACCACCATCCCTTCCTCATTCTCCTCCATATTCTGAGTATCACCTCTCCCCCAATCAATCTTGAGGAAGGAGTTTGACCCAAAATATCAACAATTTCTCTGCCTCACCCTTGTACCTCTCCATCCCAATGATGCTGCTGAACAGAGTCCAGATATTTTTTTGTTCATACCACCTCTCACTCAAGCCTCCCAATTTCTTCACTTTTTCTCCCCCCTTCATACCATCTCTCCAATCTTATCACTTACCTTCCACGTCTCTCTTGCCATTTCTAATTTCTCTTAAACTTTTCACAGGTCTGATCCAAGGCCACTATCCATAAATGCCTGGATCAAGCCTGCTCATCTGACTCAGAGCCCACAAGCCATACCTGTCCATGGTTACTTTCCTGGACATGGAGAATTAGGTGAGCTGCTCCTCTCCTTGATGACGGGTTCCAGCTCAAAATGTTGACCACTCTGACACCGAATTCCTCCAGTAGATTGTTTTCTTGCTGAAGGTACTCAATGGGCCAAGCACCATCCATGGATGTGAACACGTAGTCAACCCTTTGAGTTGAGATCGTGCATCAGGATTCATTAGCATTGCAAGTGTCTGTCCAGGGCGATCTGGGTGAAGGCTGAAGAAGAACTCTGAAGAAATGAATGGAGATCGTCCAGGCTCACTCCTTACAGTATTCCAGCAAACAGACAATGTTATCCAATTAGTTTAGGGCGATTTGAACCAAGGTTCCATAGGGAAAGAGGCCTGCAATGTTTCCAGTCCTCCCTAATAACATTTATATAGTGAAACTGCTTCAAGCAGTGGATCTGTGATCAACCCGATTTGAATTGCACAGCTATGAATAGGAAAATAACTAGACAGGTGTCTGTAGTTGTTTTACATCAGTTTACAACTTGACCTGATGTTGCTTGGCTTCCTCTGCCTCATGGTTTGGGAAAGCCCAGGTTTATGGCAGGAGTCACCACCATCACAGACCATGGAATTATTTAGTGCAGCCACCCATCATATCATCGTTGGGCTACCAACCATGGGACAGTAGATATTCTACCCACATTGTGTTAACTTCAACAGGAAGGACAGCGGGAAGCAGGCACGTGGAACAACATGTCCAAGTTTAACGTCCAATCACGTTGCATCTTAAAGTGTTTATCACTGTTGGTGGGCTTTAATGTCCTGGAGTTCTAACAACACTGTAGGGGATAATTTTGTCATCAACAAAGAAATAATCTACTTGCAAACAGCAAGCTCCCAATAATAATGTGATAATAATCTACAAACACTTTTTTTAAAAAAGGAGTGTTAGTTAAGTGATAAACTTAGGGCACTACACTGGGGAGAAATTAGCCTTGCTGTCTCTGAATAGCTAGGTTCTTTGGCATCCATTTGAAAAAGCAGATGGCCTTGGTTTAATATCTTGGCTAGTGTAGCGGTTAGCACAACACTATGATGGTGTCAGCGACCTGGATTTGAATCCATTGCTGTCTGCAAAGAGTTTGTGTTCTCCCAGTGACTGCGAGGCTTTCCTCCCAGTGCTCCTGTTTCTTCCTGTGTTCCAAAGGCACACAGGATTTAGTCGGTTAATTGGATGGCGGGGGCTCACAAACTGGAAAGGCCATTTACTGTGTGGATTCTCCAAATTAAAATTAATTTAAAAATGAATCTTGTTCATAATGTGGCATCTCCAATAATGCAGCTTTATACTGCCACATCAGCCTTAATTTATGTGCTCCAGATAGTACTTGAACTCACAACCTTCGGCATTAGATAGATTGTGCTATCCAGTGGACCAATCTTGGCACTATGTGGCTCACTAATATTTTGCAAGAAGCAAATGTGCTTAATAAATACTAGCCTTACTTACAACTCCCCTTTCCAGAGATCCATTTTTCTAAAAATTTAAACCCTGGACCAGAAATAACCACTGCTTCCACTCAATGCTGTACTCAAAATGCCAACACTCTATTGACCTGTCTCAATCTGTTCCGACAGCAGCAGTGCTCATTTGAATTTCCTTCATTAGCAGGAAGCTAGTTACATAATTTGATCCAAGAAGGAAGATTTTTTTTCCCACGACTATTTCTTTGTTCAGTGGCAGTCCAGTTTGAAGAATGACCAATTTGCTCCTTTTCATCTTCATTAAGTCTAAAACATGCTGAGGCTCTTGGATGGCTTTGTGGAACTTGGCAATAAAAGTGTACAAAAGTCAATCCCTGATTGTGCCCCATGCATCTAAACCAGTTTGGTGATGAAAGAGCTCCAAATACATCCAGTGTTTCTCAGACCAGGATGGACTGGGGTCCCTGCGATCGCAATTTACTGGAAAATGTCTGTGTCCCCTCCTTCCTCACCATCCAAGGAAATCTATTCTCCCTAGGAACAGTGGACACTTGATGGAGATATCGAAGTCTTAACACAAAGAAGAAAGGAGGACGATGCCAGATTGAAGTAAACATACAAAAATGGAAATGGTTGCAGCTGGATATTACTTCCAAACGAATGGGCAGATTTATAATCTGCGAAAGCTCCTTCAATAAATAGAGATCTCCTCCTCAGGGTAACTGTTGAAGAAGAAATGGTAGAAGAGTTTCTGTGGCGCACACATCTCAAATTTTCCTGAGAACAAGGGAACATCACAGCACAGAAAACAGGCCCTTCGAGCCTGTGCCAAACTACTGTGCCTCTTCCCACTGACCTGCACCCAGTCCATAGCCCTCTCAACCATGTACCTGTCCAATTTTAAAAAAAAATGTTAAAATTGAGCCTGCATTCACCACTTTAGCTGGCAGTTTGTTCCACACTCCCAGTACTCTCTGTGAAGAAATTCCCCTCAACTTCTCCCTTCCCCCTTAACCCATGTCCTCTGGTTTGTATCTCACCTAACCTCAGTGGAAACCCCAACTACTTTAACTCTGTCTATCCCCCTCATAATTTTAAATACCTCTATCAAATCTCTCCTCGTTCTTCTATGCTCCAGGGAATAAAATCCTAACCGGTTTAACCTTTCCCTGCAACTTAATTCCTGAAGTCCCAGTAACATCCCAGTAAATCTTCTCCGCACTATTCCTATCTTATTGATATCTTCCCTGAGGCAAGGTGACCAAAACTGCACACAATACTCTAAATTTGGCCTCACCAATGTCTTATACAACTTTACCATAACATCCCAACTCCTACACTCAATACATTAATTTATGGAGGTCAATATGTCAAATGCTCTCTTTACAACCCAATCTACCTGCAACACCACTTTCAGGAAATTATATATCTGTACTCCCAGATCCTCTGTTCAACCACACTCCTCAGTACCCATTTACTGTGTATCTCCTTTCTTGGTTTGTCTTTCCAAAATGCAACACCTCACACTTATCTGCATTAAATTCCATCTGCCATTTTTCAGCCCATTTTTTCAGCTGGTCCAGATCCCTCTGCAAGCTTTGAAAATCTTCCTCGCTGTCCACAATGCCTCCAATCTTTGTGTCATCTGCAAATTTGCTGATCTAATTTACCACATTATCATCCAGATCATTGATAATAGATGACAAAAAAAAAGGTTCCAGTACTGACCCCTGAGGCACACCACTAGTCACAGGCCTCTGCAGGTCTGAAGAGCAATCGTCCACTAGTTTCATCAGTTCTCCCTTCTTCACTCTGCCAGTTAACCTCATGCACCATTTCCTGTTACTGTAAGTGTAACTAGGGTAACGGTGGCATGGGACCAAGTGAGGGTGAAGGCAGCCCGATTTGGTCTATGACTCTATGTCCCTGTCGTACATCTCAGCCCAGTGACCAGAAAAGAGCATAATGATTCAGAATCAATCCTCACTCGAAAAAAGCAGAGGCAAAAAGCAACTCCACACAGCAGATTGTGGATGTACAAGCACTGCAAGGAAGCTGTGTGAATAACTTTGCATTAGTTGAGAGTGAATGACAAAGACCTTACTTATATTAGCATTAACTCATTCAACACACAGGCCTGGAAAAATACAGTTATCACATCACACTTGGCATCTTTTAAGATTCATTTGAGGAAAGCTGGAAGCACAGAAAGCCCAAGTCAGGATTAGAAGAGGATCAAGATTTTTTTTTTAGCCATCACTGGAAAAGGAGCAGTGTTAATTGAGCAGGTTTTCTGAAGATCACCTGAAGTAGCTCCAGCGGTTATCACTCAGATCCTCAGTGGACGAAGGGGGTTCACCAACTCTGAGGGAGTACGGCATAAGAAGGGAAACATCAGAATTATGGCAGCACAATTCTGTGACCACAAATTGACCAGCTGCCAATGACTTGGATCAGCTGCAGGGATGTCAAGTGTGAACTTAACTATTTATCCATTTTAATTTAAAAAAAGTTGGATAAAACATCTGTCCCCAACCACATCACTCCATTAACGTTTTAATGGATACCTATCTAGGTATCTCCTATTCCTAGATAGAGTACTTCATAAAGTAATAGGCCACACTACTGGGAACTATGCAAAGTTACCATTACAATTATTTTTAAAAAGCAAATTAGAGAAATAATAGCCCAGTTTCCTCAGAAGAACTGCTTGTCCACCCTCCAAATCAGCGAGAAATTCCTCGCTAATGCCAGCTCAAAACTGATTAGCAAGACTTCGCACTGCCTGTAGCTGACCATTTATTAAATTTCCTGAGGGCTCAGGCCCACAGCATCCAGTATATCTTTACCTCCTATAGATACTGTGAGACCTGCTGAGTTCCTCCAGCATTTCTGTGGGTTTTTACTATTGAATTACCTTAAACTGGCCTTTCTCTTTGACCCCATTCCCCGGAGATGAATGGAGTATCCGAATGAGTGCTGGTTGAGACCTGGCACAAGTTCAAGAGGCAGGGGTCCCAGCCTACTTGTTGGGGAATTCCAATCACCTTGTATTATATTCTTGGGCTACATCAGAATGGTGTGGGTGGAGTAGTTCATAGGAAATTTTGGATTTTCCTGTCCAGACACATTTATCAAGTATCCTAAAGATCTTGACAAAGATAAATTCCAACAGCTTTGCGGAACCTGCTAATAATTTTTTGGAAAGCAGTTTTGTTGGACAGTTGACGACCTTGGATGTTAATCACCAACATCTCTGGTTTGCTACCTGTGCCAGGTGGAAGTGAGGACAAAAATGCAAGGTTAAGAAAAATGAATGTGTGGCTGAGGGGCTGGTGTAAAGGACAGGGTTTTGGCTTCTTGGATCATTGGGATCTCTTTTGGGGAAGGCATGACCTCTACAAGAAGGATGGATTACACCTAAACCCGAAAGGGGTCAATATATTGGCAGCTAGGTTTGGTACAGCCGTCGGGTGCGGTTTAAACTAATTTGGCAGGGGGGTTGGAACCTGTATGATAGGGCAAAGGACAGAAATGATAAAACAGGAAAAGTTAGGTTAGGCAGCGAAAGTAAAAAATCAGAAAGAGCAAGGAGGGTGAAAAAAGCAAATCTGAAGGCTTTATATCTTAATGCAAGAAGCATTCGGAACAAGGTAGATGAATTAGCTGTGGAAATTAAGATAAACAAATATGATTTGATTGGGATTACAGAAACATGGCTGCATGGTGGGCAAGCCTGGGAACTTAACATCCCGGGGTATACGATATTTAGGAGGGATCGGCAAGAAAGAAAAGGGGGTGGGGTAGTATTGATGGTGAGAGAAGGGACCAACACGATTGACAGAAAGGATATCAACTCGGAAGATGCAGAATCTATGTGGGTAGAACTGAGGAATATCAAGGGGCGGAAAACGTTAGTGGGGGTGGTATATAGGCCTCCAAATAGTAGTGTAGAGGTGAGGGAAGGCATTAAAAGAGAAATTAGAAAAGCGTGCAATAAGGGAACAGCCGTCATCATGGGAGACTTTAATTTGCATATGGATTGGACTAGCCAAATTAATAAAAATACTGAAGAGGAGGAATTCCTTGAATGTTTACAGGACGGTTATCTAGACCAATATGTCGAGGAACCAACTCGGAAGCAGGCCATTTTAGATTGGGTATTATGCAATGATGAGGGGCTAATCAACAATCTTGTTGTATGAGGCCCTTTGGGTAGGAGCGATCACAATATGATCGAATTCTCACTCGACATGGAGAGTGATGAAATTAAAACCGAGACTAAGGTCCTGAATTTAAATAAAGGGAATTATGATGGTATGAGACGGGAGTTGAGTAAGATTGATTGGGTGGTGTTTATGGGGGAGTTGACTGTGGATAGACAATGGAAAGCATTCACAGATCTAATGGAGAAATTGCAAAAATCGTTTATACCGGTTTGGCATAAAAATAAACCAAAAAAGGTGACTCAACCGTGGATAACAAGGGAAATTAGAGACAGCATTAGGTCCAAAGAGAGAGCATATCAATTGGCCAAAAAAAGTACCACAACCGAAGGCTGGGAGCAGTTCAAGATGCACCAAAGGAGGACAAAGGGATTAATCAAGAGAGCAAAAATAAATTACGAAAGTAAGCTTGCGGCAAATATAAAAACCGACTGCAAAAGCTTTTATAAATATGTCAAGAGGAAAAGATTGGTGAAATCCAGAGTAGGTCCCTTGCAGTCAGAATCAGGGGAATATATAATGGGGAATAAGGAAATGGCAGACCAATTAAATTCTTACTTTAGTTCTGTTTTTACAAGAGAGGATACAAATAACCTCCCAAGGATGTTGGGAAACATAGAGACTAATGCAAGGGAGGAACTGAAAGAAATCAGTGTCTCTAAGGACATGGTCTTGGGGAAATTGATGGGATTGAAGGCAGATAAATCCCAAGGGCCTGATAATCTACATCCTAGGGTACTCAAGGAAGTGGCCATTCAGATAGCAGATGCTTTAAGAATTATTTTCCAGAACTCGATAGACTCAGGATCAGTACCCATGGATTGGAGGGTAGCTAATGTTACCCCACTATTTAAAAAGGGGGATAGAGAAAAAGCGGGGAATTATCGGCCTGTGAGCCTTACATCAGTAGTGGGCAAAATGATGGAATCCACTATTAAGGATGTAATAGCGGAGCATATGACTAGTAGAGAAGGGATCGGACGGAGTCAACATGGATTTACAAAAGGTAAATCGTGCTTGACAAATCTATTGGAATTCTTTGAGATGGTGACAGGTAAAGTAGATGGGGGAGAGCCAGTGGATGTGGTGTACCTGGACTTCCAAAAGGCCTTCGATAAGGCCTTGCATAAACGACTGGCTTCCAAAATCAAGGCTCATGGGATTGGGGGAAAAGTATTGATGTGGATTGAGAACTGGCTGGCAGGTAGAAGACAGAGAGTTGGGATAAATGGCTCATTTTCTGAGTGGCATGCGGTGACCAGTGGGGTACCACAGGGATCTGTACTCGGACCCCATCTCCAGCTGTTCACAATTTACATTAATGATCTGGATGAGGGGATTGGATGTAATATCTCCAAATTTGCAGATGACAATAAGCTAGGAGGGGCTGTGTGCATGGAAGAGGGGGTCAGGAAGCTCCAGTGTGATTTGGATAAATTGAGGGACTGGGCAGATACATGGCAAATGCACTACAATGTGGATAAATGTGAGGTTATCCACTTTGGTATTACAAACCGGAGGGCAGATTACTATTTGAATGGGAATAGATTAAGAGATGGGGAAGTGCAGAGAGACCTAGGGGTACTTGTAAACCAGTCTGAAGGCGAGCATGCAGGTACAGCAGGCAGTTAAAAAAGCAAATGGTATGTTGGCCTTCATATCAAGAGGGTTTGAGTCTAGGAACAAGGATACCTTACTGCAGCTGTACAGGGCCTTGGTGAGACCCCACCTGGAGTATTGTGTGCAGTTTTGGTCACCTTATCTAAGGAAGGATGTTCTTGCAATGGAGGGAGTGCAGAGGCGATTCACCAGGCTGATACCTGGAATGGCAGGAATGACTTATGAGGAAAGTTTGCGCAAATTGGGATTGTACTCGCTGGAGTTTAGAAGATTGAGAGGGGATCTCATAGAGACCTATAAAATTCTGGCAGGACTGGACAGAGTGGATGCAGATGGGATGTTTCCAAGGACGGGAAAATCCAGAACCCGGGGCCATGGTTTGAGGATAATAGGCAAACCATTTAGGACTGAGATGAGGAGGAATTTCTTGACCCAGAGGGTGGTGAATCTGTGGAATTCATTGCCACAGAGGACAGTAGAGGAAGGTTCATTAAATATATTTAAGAGGGAATTAGATCTATTTCTTCAGTATAAGGGTATTAAAGGTTACGGAGAGAAGGCGGGGACGGGGTACTGAACTTTAAGATCAGCCATGATCTCGTTGAATGGCGGAGCAGGCTCGAAGGGCCGAATGACCTACTCCTGCTCCTATCTTCTATGTTTCTATGTAACACCAAACATTCCTCCATCAGGTGTAACACAGTGACCAACAAGAGTGTTTAAGAGCAGCTTCAGTTAAAAAAACACACATTCATAACAACGCTGTGACATTTCCCAATTTTACTTCATTTGCCCTGATGCTATCCCCGGTCTAAGCTGTTAATTTAGTATTAATTTTAAAGTAGTTTTGTTTCCCCATGGACTAGAAGATGCTCTGTAATGGCAATCCATTGGAATACAGGAGGGTTTAACAGACTAAGAGAAAGGGGAAACTTTCTAGTTAGACTGGTGCGTGAACTCCAAGGTCTCCTAGCCAATCTCTAATGGAGTCGCACAAAACCTTAAATGAAAGAAGTTAATGGCTTATCCTCCCTACGTCTGCAAGATTAATCACTGTTTAAAGGATGCCAATTTGAGTTGCTGTCAGATTCTCCCAGTGTCAGAGCAAACACCAGCTTACTTGAGAAACTGCTGAATAACCTCCCAATCTTTCATCTGTCCAAGGCCAGTCGACCTCCAGCCAATGCAAGGTCCTTCCTATTCAGAGGAATCCCTCAGTAAACATTTTAAGGCCCAATGCCAGGGCAACCTGGTTTTAAAAGGGACTAATTTGGTGACCTGCTGCCAGCAACACAAAATCTAGTAACTGATCCTTCAGGAAACTCACCTAAAATATAAACACAAATATCACCTGCAGCATGGGGAGGTGCTTGAACATATTTGAAAAATCACTTCTCATATTTGACTATGTTATTTCCTAAAAATGGGTGTAATAAAATGTGCCAGCAGGTGCATTTGTTAAATTATTATAAAACCCCTTCTTAGAGGATCATTCTGTTCGCTTTACAAGCATTCATATGCCCCTTAACAAGCGCATTGCAAAACTGGGTAATGGACATAGATTTAAATGCATGAACAATGCTACTGGTTATTATCCATTCGACATCCAAGACCTGGATTCATACAAAACTCACTTTAGGAAAAGATTTCAAAAGTAATTTATTTTGAAGTTCACATGGAAACAATAGATAGGTTCAAGTTTTATGGGCTTACCTGATAATAACTAAAGACCTATTCTAACTTTCAGACTTCATTGCAAAACTAATATGGATGATAAAAATAATTATAAGCTTGAGCTTTGCTTCAGAAGTGTTGCTTTTAAAATAGAATATAATGGAGATGTGACTCGGTACTTCAGGGAGAAGAAACATGGAGTGATTAAAAATGAAGATGCTATATACCACTTTGTGGTTTAATTGTCTGAAACAGCAAGTTAAAAGCAAAATGCTGACATGTTTACTCTAAGGTTTTTTTTGTAATAATACAGATAATTATGCTGAACAATAATTCTTTCTTCTTTCTTGAAGAACAATAATAATAACTAAATAAACACCCAAGAGCTGAGCCAGGAATAAAAATTAAATGAAAACACAATGCTGGAAAAGCATAACCAATGTTTTTCAGGCCTCAGCCCTTCATCAAAGTATGATAATATTACCTTGATGAAGGGCTCAGGCCCAAAACGTAGGGTGACACGCTTAGAGTAGCCGTTAGCGCAACCCTGTTGTCACAGCACCAGCAATTGGGTTGAGGATTCAAATCCCACATTGTTTCTAAGGAGTTTGTCCATTCTCCCCACGTCTGCATGAATTTTACTGGGGTGGGGGGCGCTCTGGTTTCCTCCCACCATTCGAAATGTACTGGGAGTTGTAGGTTAATTGGGTGGCTCGGGCCAAAATGTTTTGTTACCTATGCTATATGCCTAAATTTAATAAATTTACATTTTACATTTTTTTTTTAAAAATCGTGTTTTACTCTCATAAAAAGGAAATGAGTCAGTCTATTACACGTTGGCCTTCAAGACTGACACCACTGACTGATGACACAGTAAGATTGCAGGAAATAATTTGTTTTATTTCACGTGGAACTGCAGCAGTTCCACATGAAATCACCCCGTGCTTCAGTGGAGAACGCCACAAACTCTGAACAATGGTTGAATAAGCAGACAATTAAATGCTTTAGCTAAGTATGAGAGTACTTTTTATTGATTTGGGCTCCTATCCGCTGGACTGGAAGCCAGAGAACATTCAACCAGTTTTAAGCAATCTGCTGTTTTGTGAAAAGATTCACTTTCTCCAACACTAAAAGTAAATTACTTCTCAGCTGTCTGAGAATTTCTGATTTTAGTGTTCAAGGAGGATGAATAAATAAAAGCAAAGGAATTTAAAATTATTAGCAAAGTATCAGGTGGGTTGGCTGGTAGATGAAGCAAATCATATATTTTGCTTTAAGCTGTAAATTTGTGGTGCCTGAAAAATGTGAGCTAATATTAAGAGAATTGCCCCATTCTCCAGAGGCAAATTTGACTCTAGCAGGCTGAACAACATCCCAATTAAATCAATGTGGAATTTTTTTTTTAAATGGTCTCTGCAATGGTAACCAGGGAACTATTAGACAGTCACAAAAACCCAAGATTCACTAACATTCTTGATAGAATTAAGTCTGCCACTCTTACTCTATACAGCAGGGGTGTCAAACTCAAATTCACAGAGGGCCAAAATTAAAAACTTGGACTAAGTCGAGGGCCGAACTAAATATTTATTGAAAATTTTCAACAACATCTGCATGTTTTCTCTTCTTTCTACATATGTAATGTTAAACTTTCTTATTAAAATAAATGTTTAATAATAGTTTTGGTTAAACTCTTTCCAGAAGAAGCATTAACAAATGAGAAATAAAATATTCAATAAATAATATTTCTCTATAGCCTTTAAGCTCCTTTTAAATGTTTTTTTTTCACAAGCCAACAAGTCAAAAAAATAACAACTTGCTTCAATGAAAATCCAATCTTTCAACTATGAACAGTCCAAAGTGAACCAAAGAAAATATTAATCCAAGCTTAGCTTACTACACTGTGATTTACTCTGGTGCACCTGGGTCTAAACCAGATACTTGGCATCTCTTCTTAGATGCAAGTTCATCAAACTCTGGGGTCAGAGTTTGCCTCCCACCTGTCTTGAAAGGTCCTGTTTTCTGTCTTTCGTTTGGCCATTTTTCGTAAGGGGTTTATTACATGTGAGTTGGGCGACAGGTCGCAGACGCTAATGCAAGTAAAGAGAGGAGGTGGGAGCGATTAGCGGGCTGACGCCAAAGCACTTGCAAAGCATTCTGGGATTTGTAGTATTAGCTGTGCATGCGCTATACTGGCGCGGCAGCCAGCGGGCCAGCTCTAATACATATTTGATATGATCTTGCGGGAAATATAATTATATCATGGGCCAAATTTGGCCCGCGGGCCTGAATTTGACATATGTGCTGTACAGTCTATATCAGCCATTCTCAACAGGGGCCCTAAGTCTTATTTTCTTTCAACTCATAACAAACTTCAAAAAAATTTTTTAATGTAGTCGGTAGGAGAAAAGTACAGAAGAAACCAAAACTTGACTGCTTCACAGGGAAGGGGGCCCTAAACTTTGAGCTAAAAACTAAGTGGGCCACAGCCAAAAAAAAGCTGAGAATGGCTGATCTGAACTTCAGATCGAGAGTAATATGGTTGTATTTTAACTGTCAAGGTTTAGCAATCTTGTCAAACTGGGGAGGTGGAGAAGTGGAGGGAAAGCATGGATATGGATAATAAATATTGTCTCACCAGCGTCATGCAGCTCCCCTGGGGGCCGCAGCAAATTTAAGTGTGGGGGGGGACACAGAATTAAATCATAATTTAAAAAAAATGTTCATTTATATAGTCAGTAGACGTACAAAAGAAACCAACTAAACTTGACAGCTTCAGGAGGAATGGGGCTCATAACCTTTGAGCGGAATCCCAAGGGGGCACAGCCAAAAAGAAAAGACAATAGCTGGTCTGACTCAGAAATCAGTGAATGAATACACGTGACTATAACTCCTGTGCCTTGCCAACATTATTATGTTAACCACATCATAGAGAGAACAAGAGACTGCAGATCCTGGACTTGGGAACAAAATAAAAAAAACTGCTGGAGGAACTTAGCAGGGCTGAGCAGCATCAGTGGGTGGGAGATAAGAAGTCGATGAAACGAAGCGTCCACAATTCCTCCCCCCCTCCCCACCTCCCACCCCAGTGATGCTGAGTTCCTCCAGCAGATTGTGATTCGGTTGTAGAAATGCAAGTGCGTGGGAGTGAACAGTTTCATTAAAACAGGGAAAATTTAGAACACAGGTCACTGGGGTGCCAGTGGACTTACTTCTTATAGAATTCACAATGTAAATGCAATGTTAATCCCAAAGAGAAGGGTAATGTATTTCTTCTTTGGTGACATTTCCACTTTGCAACTCAAGCTCCAGCATTCTCTTGATTAGAGACATTTACCCCAGTTATTTTATGCAGTATATACAAAAGTCGAAATTCAATCACATCCCCATTCTACCAATTTAGTTGCAGCTATTGAATTCTTTATTGGTGAGAAAACCACAGATTAAAATGCAAATATACTGTTGATTATGGAACAGGGATGGAGGGAGTTAAATTAACTGTGATGAATGGCAGTGCTAAATTGGGTGTCACCTCTATAATTAAATAGTTGATTTAGGAATGGGCTCAAAGTGAAAGCACAGAAAGATATACTAGCTTATCCTTTTTGATACTAGCAATTTAGAGCAGAACCTGTAGCATGCAAACCAACATTTCTCCCTGGGGATTCCAACCAAATTAAAATATCCTTTCTATTTATCCAAGCTGATGTGGCCCCGGCTGAATGTACACGAATGAAAATTATTCGTAGCAAGGAGGAAACCTAGTCACACAGCTGAACAGAATATTTTTAGCTCTTACCACCACCAGACTTTCCTGAAAGGAACTGCTCTCTAACTGAAATTAAGCATCCCTGCTACAGCGAGTCTCCCTGACAGGAGGAGAAATACATGCAAGGGGCTGTCAAGTAGAAGAGCAACATAGCAGCAGAAAATATTCCTACTTTCCGTTCACTACGGGACATTTCTTATTTCAATTAAAAATGCAAAAATGGTGTGATGTGGATCACATTGCTTTGAAGAGCTGCTTAACAAAGAAAAAGCTGGATCATAATGCAAAGTGGAAATCCTTTCAGTCATGCAGGAAAGGGAAGGAGTGGAATCAACCAGATCGGCCATTCAGCAGCCAGCACAAGTATGACGGGCCACATAGCCGCATCCTTCGGGGGATAAATCTTGTGATTCAATCATTCTCAACGCGATGAGTCATGCAACACCAAAATGGACACTTCCATCCACCCTATCTCTGCCCACCATCAAGTACCCACCTATACCAATTTCCATTAACCATCACTTTATTCGTGACCCATGATGCTTTGAGAATTCAGATAGCATAGTAGTTAGCGCAACTCTATTATTGTGTCAGCGATCAGGACCGGGGTTCAAATCCCATGCTGTCTGTAAGGAGTTTGTTTGATCTTCCAGTGTCTGTGTGAGTTTCCTCCAGGTGCTCCAGTTTCCCCCACCCTTCACAAATTGTACCAGGGGTTGTAGGTCATATGGGTGTAATTGGGTGTCACGGGCTCGTGGGCCAGTTACAATGCTGTATGCCTAAATTTAAAAAAATAATTACAAGTGCTCGCTGGATATTTCTCAAATGAGAATGTTGGCCTCCATCATCGTTTCGTTCCAAACTCCAACCACACTCTGGGTGAAAAGTGTCCCTTGTATCCCCCTCTGAATCATCTACTCTGAATCTGTGCTATCTGGAAAAATATTACAATCATCTTTCACAATGTTGTACAGTTCCATCATCGTTTCGTTGCAAACTTCAACCACTCTCTGGGTGAAAAATGTCCCTTGTATCCCCCTCTAAATCATCTACTCTGAATCTACGCTATCTGGAAAATATTACAATCATCTTTCACGATGTTGTACAGTTCCATCATCGTTTCGTTGCAAACTCCAACCATTCTCTGGATGAAAAACGTTCCTTGTATCCCCCTCAATCTTCTACTCTGAATCTACGCTATCTGGAAAATATTATAATCATCTTTCATGATGTTGTACAGTTCCATCAGGCCATTGCTCACTCTTCGCCATTCCAACTCAGAAATTAGATATTTCCCTTTCAGGCAACATCCTGGTGAATCCTCTCTGCATTTTCTCCAGAGCAAACACACCCTTTAGCACATTACTCAAAGCAAGCTATGACATATTGCTGGCCAAGTAGAACAAAACTGATGACTGATTTTCAGAAGAATAAATGGGGATTCCAATGAAACACAGGAGATCCCGAGTCAACTTAACATATTGAAAGGTTGCTTTCTCTAGAGTCTGGACACAGGGCAGAGTCTCAGAATATGGAACCTGCCTTTTAAGACTGAAGAATAGAATTTCTTCATCCAGTAATCAAATTTTATATTTTTCAAACAAGGGAACCAGGGGATATGGAGATTAGGTAAAAGAGTAGACATAGTTCAGGTGTGGCCATAGTCTTACTGACCGGTTTTGTCACTGACCTGATCCGCAGCCATGACAATGTTGGAGTGGTGCCTCCACCAAAGACCCAAACGGTGAAAAAGACAATGAGCAAGGTGGTGGTGAACATCATCTGCCTGGCGTACGTTGCAGTGTCTCGGATAGCAAGGGCGAAGGCCATGGCCCCTCTCAAACCTGCAACAAGAATGAAGTAGTGGGTTTTTTGCTTAACATATACAAATCAGGCTATGGGAGTCACGGGCAGGACAATACTTAATGCTCATCTTAAATGGATTCCTGTGGAATTCAAAGCCAAATACATTGCAGCGGATCTTAGAGAGAGATCTGCTGTCTTTCACAAAAGGACACAAGCACACAGGATTTCCTCCACTCCACCCCCTGCCCATAAATAATCCACAATGCAGCAACATTATAGAACATGGAACAGTGCAGGACTGGAACAAAAGGAGTCAAACCAGAAAATCTGCGAACACTGGGGTCCAGTACAGTGCACAAAAGTGCTGGAGAAACTTGGCAGGTCACGCAGAATTCATGGGAAGTAAAAGGCAATGGACATTTTCACCTGATTCCTTTGTCAGGACTCTACATGAAGGACTCAGGCCCAATTGCTTTTTACTTCCTCGTGATCTGCTGAGTTTCTCCAGCACAGGAACCGCAACCTTTGACCCACCATATTTGTGCCAAACATAATGCCGGCAGGTTTTGATCACCATTAGGCCATCAATTCATTGAAAAATGTCACAGACACTATTCATTCCATTCAAAAAACCTTAATGAAGCCCACAATGAAGGTATGTAAATATCACACAGCTATTTTGGGAAACTGCAGCAGATCTGGCACAGGATTGTGGGTCTGCATCCAATCAATAACACAAACAGGACACTGGTGCAGCTAATATTGCCGTTGCCTCAATGCTGACTGAGCGGAGTTTGCACATTCACCCTGCGATTGGATGGATTTCCTCTTGGGTGTCGTTTGATTCTCACATCCCAGAGATGCACAGATTGGTGGATTAATTGGCCATTGTAAAGAGCCCCAATTGTGCAAGTGAATGGTGAAATAGGGGTGGGGGGGGGGGAAGGGAAGGCAGGGGGATGGAGAGGTGGGGGCTATGATGAGACTTCAGGGAGAATAAAAAATGGAGTTAAGGTAGGATGAGTGTGAATAGGCTTGGAGGTCCAAAAGGCCTGTTTTCATGCCATCTCTCTCTTGACTGTATAACTGTTTCACATGGCCTCAAAACCAAGAATAAAAGCCAATTCACCCTCTTTATTCTGTTCTGATCTATGCCACACATCAAACCACCAGGAATAAAATATATTTTATCATCTTTAAGTGTATTTGGCACAAAATACTGAGTCCAATGAGAAGGGATGCTCTGCAAACAGACCAATAGGTTATCTCTCGCATTACATTCATTTCTGTAAAGAGCGCCACACATCAAACCACCAGGAATAAAATATATTTTATCATCTTTAAGTGTATTTGGCACAAAATACTGAGTCCAATGAGAAGGGATGCTCTGCAAACAGACCAATAGGTTATCTCTCGCATTACATTCATTTCTGTAAAGAGCGCCACACATCAAACCATCAGGAATAAAATATATTTTATCATCTTTAAGTGTATTTGGCACAAAATACTGAGTCCAATGAGAAGGGATGCTCTGCAAACAGACCAATAGGTTATCTCTCGCATTACATTCATTTCTGTAAAGAGCACTATTTAAAGAGTGTAGGAATTAACGTTCCTAAGATGTATACATCGTCACAAGGGTGTAATTGGGCACCATGGACCCGCTACCATGCTGTATCCCCAAATTAACAATTAGATTTTAAATGAAAAGAAAGAACAATTAGCACCAAGCAAGGTGAGAGCACCATTATGGGCTCATTCGGGAGCTGTAGACACTTTAAGCCTGTTGGTGTATGCAGTTACACTGATGAGCTTCCTCTCCAATGGGAGGAGAGTGATGAGTCCTTCAGTACGTTGGCTGCCCTTCCTAAACAGCAAGGGATGTAGATGGAGTCCTTGGTGGGGAGGGAAGTTTTCATGTCCTGAGCTGCCTTCACTACTTTCTGTAGTTTATTGAATTTGCTTCCTTACACACAAGTTGGCTGCCACACTCACTACATCACCAAATCACACTTCAAAAGTCCTTTCTTAATTGCTGCGAGATATCTTGAGATTCCGAATAAATGCAAATCTTTCTTTGATGACGTGCTCAGTGCGTTTTGCATAATTTATTTCTGCAATGAAGAGGAGCAATCAATAACTTGCATTTATACACTATTTCCTCAAAGCACCTTATACTAAGGAAATACGATGTCAATTTCATCAGGTTTGTTCTGGAGCAACTTGTACTCCTGCATCCGTACCTGCAATCATCATCATGTGCTGGAAATTCCAGCCAATCTTGTGCTTTCTGCCCAAGTTCAAGAAAAAAGACAGTGGATAAATGTTTGCAGCTCTGCCCAGCAGGATAGCGATCTGGTCAACAGCTGTTAAGGAGATGACACTGCCAGAAATGGCCGTGAAGTGTCCACACCAAACCATCAATCATGCAGAAGCAAGACCATTCAGGAAGGACTGGATTTCTTCTTTATCCCAAACATGTGTGGGCAGGTGAGTTAATTGACCACAGTAAATTCCCGAATTCATACGCCATTCACTTTTATGGACTTATCTAATTTCCCAGCCATTACTAATTCTTTTGGCCACACCGTGCGGTGGAGCAATCCACTTGCCAAACAGTTGATGGACAAGAAAACATTTAAAAATGCTGCAAATCTTAAATATAAATAACTCCAAAATGCTAAGAAACTTACCAGGCAGTCTGCATGGATGGGGAAAGAAAATGTTTACATTTTGTCAGAATTGAGGACTAGGACATCATACTTCTGTAGCCCTCTGTTTTGAACTCTCCACAAGCTTTAACAAGTACAGTAATACAACTGAGGAACAGGCCCTTTGGCCCAGCGTGACTCTGTAAATGTCATACCTGCATCAACTGTGGCCCAATCATTCGAGTACCTGTCCAGGTGTCACTTAAATGTTCAGAAGTTAGAACAGCAAGTTTATGCCACAAATCACTTCATAATGTTGAATACTTTTCAAGAGTTTCTGATCTCTTGTATCCAAGAAATTTGGGTAAAAATATGGTGTGAAATTCAGACCATGTCATCCAGGGGATTATGAGCACACGATATGGGGAATTATTTGTAAACTGGTTATGCGAGCCTCAATTACAGAAGACCAGGAGTTTTCCCTTGGTCTCAAGAATAAGGAGAGCATCTGTTATGAGAGAGGAAGTCTGTGAAGGTGCATTCCTCTAAATCTTGAGTTTCAAAAGCAGCCAATTTTATTAAAAGGCCGGGAGAAATTTAATTCAGCATATTTTAAGGAATCAAATATTTATTGTCAAGTTGCTTCTCACTTATGGTCTTCCTTCACATAACTGCCAGTAACGCAGTAAAGGATACAAAAGCCCCCAGAATGAAGATGGGGTTAAAGATGTGATTCTGAAATGTGAAGAGAGCCAACCCCATGTAGGAAAATATGAAGTTTTCAGCCAGGAAATTCAGAACTTCAAATAACTGAGGAAGAAGCAAAATACTGCGTTAGGATAAAACATGATACAACAGGAATGTACAGCATTGTAAAAAGGTCTTCCATTACAGTAGAAGTCTGAAAATCTGGACTGCTCGGGGATTGGGTCCATCTGGATTTTCTGGATTCTCGGGCAGGATTTTTAAAATTCAGATTTAAGGAGGAGCTTCATTGCTTGTGAATGGAACACCTGCAGCTTCTACTGCTTGATGGTTCTTTTGTTTTCCTTAAATACTTTCATATATTACATTTTTTACGACTTTGTAATTTATATGTGATAAGATTATTCTGCACCATGTGCTCATGGATGATATCTTGAAGACTGAAGCTATAACCTCTTTTCATGCAGTCGCCTTTTTTTAATATTGTAAATTGTGGATTTTCCAATGTCGTACATTTCCATTAGAACAGTATTGCTCACACCATGTTCTAGTTTATATACTTTAGGATCCATTATTTATAGGTTTGTTCATACATATGCTCTATATGGTTGCCGCTCTGCATCTGTGGCAATGACACATGCATGCACACAAAACCCCTCTAAATTTAAAAAGTTTGAGAGTATTTGAATAATCTGGATTCTCGAGTGGTCCAGACTTCTATAGTATTCGAATTTTTGGACTTCTACTGCATTTAGTTTAGAAGATCCTCATTAAAACTTACAATTTTAAGAAAACATTCATCACATGGCTTGTATGAGGTGCTGCCAAATTCTCTTACTTATTCATCCATAGGAGATCATGTGTTGTCTGATGAAATACCCTTGAACTGAGGCCGCAGTTGAGTCACCACCCCACCCCACCGCCACGGGTGGATCCAGAATTACATGCTACGTAGAGAGCAGATTTCATTCCTTCATCTACATTTGTGAACCAGATAAGTTTCAAAATAACCTGATATCTTCATGGTTACTGGATGACCGGACTCTTTTTAAATTGCAGATTTGGTTAAAATACTTGAATTTAAATTCTCCAGCTGCTATAGTGAGATTCCGACATGATTTTCAACCAATAGTCTTGATCTCTGATTGCTAGTTCAGTAAATTAACTATTTCACTATCACTTTCTATCTATTTGCTGATAAATATGTTTCTACACAATTCCAAGTACACATGAGAATTAAGGTCAGCACACCTTCCTGATGACAGGTGTTAAGGTCAATTACATTTCTAGTCACACAAATTTATAAATTCACACATTTATAAACTTTCTGCAGACTCATGCGGGATTGAGAGAAATCAAACTAGAAATAGAAATATTTCCAACTGCTCTAACAGCAAACAAGTATTACAGGCACACAATCCTTTATCTGGACAGCTAAAATCCAGAAAGCTCTGAAATCCGGCAGGTTGGGGGAGAGACCGGCAGGTTGGGGGAGAGACCGGCAGCACGACTGGAAGGGGGTGGGGGTGGATATGGCAGCACAATTCGGGTGGGCTTAAATCTGGCTTTCCGAAATCTGGAAAAATCCAAAATTCGAAACACACAGTCCACCAAGGGTTCCGGATAAAGGGTTGTGTACCTGTACAAGCAAACACAAACTGAAGAATTACCTGCTTTGTTCGATCTCTGGATTCAGGAGACAAGTTGTTATAGGTGTAATGAGCCTGTGTGATTCCACAGAAGAGAACTGCAACCACACCTGTATGTGGGGAAAGCAAAACTCACAAAACTGTTTTTCATTTTATAAGCCCCATCTGTGAAAACAGCTAGCACAACGCTATTACAGCGCCAGCGATCTGGGCTCGAATCCGGCGCTGTCTGTAAGGAGTTTGGACATCCTTCTTGTGTCTGCATGGGTTTCCTCTGGGTGCTGCAGTTTCCTCCCATCCTTCAAAAACTTGTGGGGATTGTAGATTAACGTGTTTGGGTGGGGCACAGTCATGTGGGCTGCATGGGCCTGTTATCATACTGTATGTCAAAATTACAAGTTAAAAACCTTTGTACAATATGTTAAAAATCCAATATAACAAACAATTCTCATTTTAATGGCCTTTTCATCCCCTTGACAACCAGAGATTGGGAAAGGAAGGAGGGATTACTACAAATTGGGATATCACTCGAATTTCCTGATAGAATTCTTCAACTCACCACCAACATTGCTCAGCCCTAAAAACTTGATCAATGCAACATTTTCAGTATCTACATTCAGGGCCCCAGAAAGTCCTTCCAAGTGAAGAGACACTTTCATGTGAATCTGTAGGGGTCATCTACTACATCCTGTGCTCCCGTTGATGGCCTCCTCTATGATGGAGAGACGGGGAGATACTTTGATTGAGCACCTTTGCTCTGTCTGCTACAATAGTGGGGACTTTTCAGTGGCCAACCATTTCAATTTCACGCCTCACTCCCACAGGTCTGTCCAGGGCCTCATGCACTGCCACACTGAGGCCACCCGCATATTGGAGGAGCAACCCCTGATATTCTGCCTGGGCACTCTCCAACTAGATGGAATTAGCATGGATTTCTCCAATTATCATTAAACCACTCCCCTGTCCCTCTCTCTCCCTTCCTCATCCACCCATCTTCTTTTCTCCAGATCTCCACCCCTTTCCCTCTACTTTGAATGAACTATCCCCTTCCCCTTTCACCTCAGCTTTATTTCTATTGTGCCCTCCCTTCAACATCTACCTATGACCTATTGCCTGTGGCCCTGTGCTCCTCCCCTTACCATTATATTCAGGCATCGACCTGCTTTTTGCTCATACTCTGACGAAGGGCTCAGGCCTTAGACGTGGTTTATGTATCTTCGCTCCATAAAGAACACTGCGTGACTTGCTAAATTTCTCCAGCATTTTTGTGTAAACTTGAATCACAGCATCCGTAGACTTCATTGTTTTAACTGCAGTACCCCATGAACCTTGCTGCAGCTGTAACCAAGATGGATGGATATATACTGCCAGGTCACACTTGGGCTCTTGAACTTTGTCCACTAGTTATGGATTATGGTTAATCTATGCCCACCCTCCATTTATCCAGATACCCCTTGAATAAAAATCCATCAGTTTGAATTTTTTAATTGCCCCATTCCCTGTGCATTTTGAGGAATGTTCCAGATTTTCCATTTACTCCATCGGGGACTTCTCTACTTCTGATCGATCTAGCTCTAATTTTAATTGCTGTGGTCACTTTTCCTGGAATCTGCACTCGAGGAAACAATTTCACTGCATACAGTTATTAAATCTTTTTGTCATTTTAACAACTCTCTCAGATCATCCTTTAATCTTGTGAGAGAATATATAGAGGTGTTTTGGAGATAAATTGGGAGAGGTTTGTTAGAGAAGGGTGGGAGGAAACTGACACATCCAGGAAAATCCCACTCAGGTCACAGGGAGAGCGTACAAACTCCTTATAGACAGCACCAGATTTGGACCCGGGTCGCTGGCGCTGTAACAATGCACTCTAATTTCGATACTAACCGTGCTATCCATAAATGCATAGGACCTCGTATAGAAGACACTCCTGGATCATATGTTTGCATATCCCAAATACAAAAGTGCAATGAAAATAAATTATGGGTGAAAGCTCATCCACCACAAGGCATGCAAAATTTCAATGTACCACGCAGCACTTCCAACACGAGTTAGGTATGTCTCTCACAAATGAGGCTAGCTCTGTTGTTTCCTTCACCTTTCCCAAAGTGCAAACAAATTGGTAATTCTGCTTGGGTGCACTTTGACGCGAGCCTGGATTGATAATCTGGTTGAGGAGGGCATCAAATTTAAGGCGGCCCCATGCCTTGTCCAAATCCACATGGGGGCAGGAACGTAGGATTATTTAGGAAATGACCCTTGGTCAGGGATAATAGATAATAGATGTCCATTGCAAAGGTGTGAAGACTGGTTGTCACCAGAGTAGCATAACCACCGAATCGCAGCCAACCTTGGTCTACTTGCATCTACTCCATCAGACTTAACCATCAACTCGCCTCATATGACCTGACAGAAGCCCACAGCTCAAAACAGGCTTTAAGCAGCCTGTTAAAGGAGTGTTTTGTTTTTAAGTCATGCAACCATGGAGGTCCATGGCCAAAACAGTGATGTCTGTACTGGGCAGCTTACCACAAGGTGTTGCAGAATCTAGGGGAGCAGTACACTGGCGCAAGGGCACCAGAAACAGGGAAAATGCCCTCCACCCCACCCTGTTGAGGAGAAGAATGGGAGTCGACACTACAGGGTTGTGACCATGACAGCAGGCCAGCGAGGAGCTCAGCGGCTGAAGGACCCACACAGGCTGAAGGTAACTTACAGATTAAAGACTCACACAGGCTGCTGGAGACCAGCTCATGGGAACTGGGATTTGAGAAAGCGCTGAGGGCAAGAAGGGCCTCAGGCAGCGAAGGCTTAACTTGGATCTGGAGCTTGGATTTGCTGATAATTTGAACTGGAGTCTGTGCGGCTGCAGAATTGCTGGAGGCGAATCCACAAACAGTGTCTCTGAAGGGTCTTCTATTGTTAGGGGCACCGGGCAAGGCTCCTGGTGACTCTTTGCCTTACAGCAGGCAAAAGTTGAAGTACATCATGCATATTACATTTTTAATGTATTATTATATAAATCATAGCACAGAATATTGGAGCTGGGAGGTGATGTTAAGACGCCAAGTTTGGAATACTGTGTGCAGTTGATAGGAAGGATATCAATAAGGTGGAAAGGGTGCAAAGAAGTTTTATTAAAATATTGCCTGGATTGTAGAATTTAGAATACAAAGAAAGACTGAGTAGACTGGGTCTTTATTCATTGGAACGTAGAAGGTTGAGAGGGGATTTGATAGAGGTGTATAAAATTATGAGGGGGATATATAGAGTAGATGTGAAAAGGCTCTTCCCCTTGAGGGTAGGTGATATTGGAATGAGGGGTCATGTTAAGGGTTAGGGGCAAAACTTTAGAAGCAACATGAGGGGAAGCTTCTTCACTCAGAGAGTGGTGGCTGAGTGGAATGACCTTCCAGAAGAGGTGGTTGCAGCAGGGTCAATTTTGTCATTTAAGAGGAGGTTGGATGAGTACATGGATATGAGGGGGTTGGAGGGTTATGGGCAGGGAGCAGGTAGGTGGAACTAGTGGAGTTCACTTAAATCGGTGTGGACTAGAAGGGCTGATATGGCCTGTTTCCTTTCAGTAATTGTTATAATGTTATATGGTTATATGGACAATAAAAGGAACCTTTGAACCCTTACACTTGTTCAGAGTTTGATCAACAGTTTAATTAGTCATGCATACTAACTTCTTCCAAGGTTACAACTGTGGTGGTACACCATCGGCCTACTGCAGGGGGCAACCTCTGTAAGGGGACAGGACAACACCTGGCTGGCTGTCAATCAGTCAGCTTGAATGGATCAAGCCCCACCCGGTCGGGTGTCAATCACCCTCTGGGATATAAGCCTGTGCCGGCCTCCAAGGCCTCACTCAGAGTTGCTGCAGCCACAGCCAGCCTGGCTCTGTGGAAGTCTTTGTGGATTAAAGCCTGTTGTACAGTCTTTATCTTTGTGTGTGTCTGATTCTGGCTAACAGTGCACCACAACAACTTACCGGTAAAGCTACAGGCTTCCGCCAGCAGAAATGTGCTCCAGGACATCAAGAAAAACAAAGCTGTCTCCAGGAGTGGAAAACAGTGCAGTTTGGTGAATTTAGTGACTTGAAGAACAACAGTTAAGGCAACAATTTAAATTTAATAGCACCCTATTCAATGCAGCTGAGCTCTGTCTTTGCGAAGACAGGGAGGACCCTCCTGCCCTCTTGAATTGTGCAGGCGTAACTCATAATTGGGACCCTGTGCAGAGCTACCACAATTAGCTGATAAGTTGGAAGTGAATCTGCCACACATCTAATGTCCAAAAAGCCCTGGACTATTGATCCAGAAACACACCCACCACGTTTCTGGAGATTTTAAAATAGAACTGTTCAGGTGAACCTGGAGTAAAGATTACTGGTAAAAGCAGGTGGTTGTGAAAAAAATGTATCTGCTTCGCCAACAACCTTCACAGAAAGTCATTTGATACACTGGCCAATCATGTCATTTCAGCTCCAGCAATCCTCCCCAAAATGGCTCAGCCATAAACAGAATCACTTCTGTACAAGAAGTGACCCACTTGTTCCTTCTTTATCTCTTTAATATTTTATTTCTCTTTGTCACATTAATAAAATTACACAGTGCCAGCCGATATGTTTACAGAAATGGTGGTGAACAAGAACATTTACAGATAGGTTTTTTTTAAATTCTCTGATGAAGGGCTCAAGCCTGAAACATTAACTGCCTTTTGCTTCCAATGGATGTTGCCTAAACCTGCCGAGTTTCTCCAGGACTTTTGTGTGCTGCAGAAATGTGTTTCTATCATCATGTTTCAGTGGAGCTTGGCTTCATTATGCAGAAACAGGCCCTTCAACCTAACTCGTCCATGCCAACCAGGTCTTCTAAATGTACTAGTCCCATTTGCCTACATTTAACCCATGTAGGCCTAAACCTTTTTCAACCAAGTACCTTTTAAACCAGCCATTCTCACCCATTTTTTTTTTACTGCTATGCACCCTGCCCCCTGAGGACTGTGCTTAAAGTTTATGGACCCCTTCCCATACTTACTTGTCTCCTACTGTCGACCTAAAAAATTATTTATTAGATTTCAGATTTATTGTCAGAGTACATACATGCAACCCTGAGATTCCTTTTCCCCGCAGGCGTGGCATAATTACCACCAAGTGGTACTGCAAAAAATAAATTGCACACAGCATAAATGTAAATAAAAGAACTGTAAACAGATAATAAATGTAAAAAAACTGACTGTGCAATACTGTGTGAACAAAAGAAAATCAATAAAGTGCACAAGAGCCCTTATTGAGTCTCTAATTGACTTTATCATTGAGAAGTCTGTTGGTGGTGGGATATAAGCTGTTCCTGAACCTTGTGGTGCGAACTTGTGGCAGCTATACTTCTTTTCTGATGGTAGCAGTGAGAACAGACCATGTGGTGGATGGCATGGGACTTCAGTGATTGCTGCTGCCCTCTGATGGCAGCTTTCCCTCTAGATGTACTCTATAGTGGGGAGAGTTTTGCCTGTGTTGACCTGGGCTGTGTCCACTACCTTTACGCTCAGGGTTAATGGTGTTTCCATGCCAGAACACGATGCATTCAGTCAGTACACTTTCCACCACACCTCTGTAGAAATTTGCCAGGGTTTCTGATGTCATACCAAACCCCCAAGGAAGTAAAGGCACTGATGTGTTTTCTTCACGATGCCATTGGTGTGTTGGGTCCAGCAAAGATCTTCTGAGTCCAAGGACTTGTATTTGCTCACCCTTTCCATCTCTGATTTCCCCCCCCCCCCCCCCCCAACAATGATCACTGTATTGTCTACCTCCGGCTTTCCTTATGTGAGGTGAAAAGAAAACAAGGCTTTTATTTAAATGTGCTGTGGTTCACAGTGGGGTCGTTGGGTTTCCATTGAGAATGGCTGTTTTAAACATCTGGTGTGGCGACCTCTACAGCTTCCTCTGGCAGTTTGCCGATACAAGTACCAAAATATATATTATATTGCATCAAATCGTGCGCTCTCAACAGCTGTGCATTATCTTGCAGTGGAACACTAGTTAGGCCAGCACTAAGTTTTTCATCACGAGCTCAGTGTTCCCCTATATTGTACTGCTTACCAGCAACGAGGTCTCGATTAGTTCTAAGCAGCTGCCTGCACAATTTTAACAGAGAATATTGTTCCAGTGGAACATACAATGGGAGCCAGCCTCAGCTCAGTTGGTGGCATTGGAAATGGTTCAAGCCCCACTCCTGACGCAAAGTGTCCATTTTCCAAGCTGATCGCTCAGGGTACAACTGCTGGACGGGCCAACATTCAAAGGAGTTAATATACTGAGGGTTTGCTCCCACTCTCTGAAGTAGCAGATGGACCCCAGAGAGCAAGGTTCCTCCTGCTGTTCCAGCCTTCGTCAAACATCAATAAAACTAAAATCACGTTAGCCTCCTTTTGTTATCCAATTGCTCAAAGAGCAACAGACCAAATGGGTGCATCGGCTGCGACAATGAAAGGATATTAGAGCAGTCAACACTCCAGTCACCGCCCCCATGGCAAAGGAACCACTAAATATTCCAAGGAAGACACCAACGCACTTGAAAAAAGCAGCAGCATCGAAGGTGTGGCTGTTTTCACCCGCCGGCTGGTAAGCTACAATCGACCTGCACGAGAGAAAAAATATATTAAGCGACCTGCATTCAAATTTACTTGAGCAAAATTCTACATTCGGTAGCAATCCAAAATAAAAACAGAAAATGGGCAGCAGTTACGAGAAAGAAAACATTACAAGTTAGACATTAGAAACATTTCCCCTGTTCCTTTCTCAACGGATGGTGTCTGACCTGCTGAACATTTATAACGCTTTGGAGTTACGTTTCAAGACAAAATCCCAATGCTTGACATCCAGAACCGTAATTTTATTTATTGATTGACCAGTTCTTCCTTCTTTATTCTTCCCCGATCCGAAATTACCTTCCATAGTAATGATATCAAGACAGTGACTGACTGACATCATGAAATCCAACACAATGCTGGTAATTCACTAACGCCACAGACAACACAATGATAGCTCACAGATTCCTTGGTGCCAGTGAAGTATCAGAACTCATTAACCCTTGGGGCCCAGCTCACGATACCATGACAGCAAGGATTTCCCTGTGGCCAAGGTCTGGTACTTCAGTATTTCACTATGACCACTTCAGGCAAGTGTTCCAACAGTAATTAATACGTGTTCGTTCCAATCATCCTGCAAGCTGACATAGGTCAGGCATTACTAAAACAAAGTTGCACACTTACGATGAGAGCACAATGGCGACAGCATCATTCAACACGCTTTCTCCAAACAGCAAAGCATACAGGTCAACATCCACTTGAAGCTCATTGAATATGGCAAGGACAGTTACTGTCAAAACAGAAAACAATGTGAATTTAAGTCTATCAGTGCAAGAAGATTAATTAAAATTTAAATTAAAAAATGGGCAGATGAAAAGGATTCAGAGAGCAATTTTGGAGAGATGTGTCCTTCATCATTCCTTTGTTGCTTCAATACTCTCTAAGCTAGTCATCTATACCTGTCTTGGGAAAGCTCCCAACATGTTAAAAGGACCCATCCTGACCCAATCACAGTCTCTTCTTTCCCACTTCCACTGAGCAGAAGGTACACCAGTTTAAAAATGCAAACCTCCAAATTTGCCTGACCAAGGGCCAAGGCCCAAAAATATCGATTGCCCTTTACTTTCAATGAATGCTGCACGACCTGCTGAGTTTTGCCAGCACGTTTGATCATGGAGCTTGACCCCAGCATCTGTAGATTTTCTTAAATTTAGACATATAACACTGTAACAGGCCCTTCCGGTCCACAAGCCCGTGCTGCCTTAGTTACAACTAATTGACCTACAATCGCTGTGTGATTTGAAAGGTAGGAAGAGACCGAAGCACCCAGAGGAAACCCACGCAGACATGGGAGAACACACAAACTGTTTACAGATAGCATCCAATTCTAACCCAGCCCTCTGGCATTGTCACAATGTTGCACTAACCGTGCCGCTCTTCGTTTAACTCCTCCAGATTCAAGGACAGTTTCACCGTTATCAAGAACTTCTATGGATTTCTCACTGGCAAAAAGATGATGCCCTTGCACTTCTTCTAACTGTACTTTTCTCTAGAGCCTGCATCATGCTATGTACTTTTTTTTTTCCCTCGACACCATGCAAGATTTGACTACCTGCTGTATGAGTTGACTTACCTGGATGGCACACAAAACCAAGCTTTTCATCATACCTCAGTATTTAATCTCTTCATCTTCGGGTGCGTCCACCTCTCACTGACCCGTGACCTCACTCAATCCAGCACTTTATGTCATACTGTTGTGGCAATGCTCCACATTTAACATGATCATGTATTTGAATCCCACCCTCCCTCCCCTTCTGTGAGCACCTCCAGCCTTGTATATATCAAAGAACTCTGCACTGTTTCGGCAGTTTGCACATCTCCAATGCCTTTAGCAGATTCTCCTGCTCTAATGTTCCTCTCCTACACATCTCACCTTCACAAATAGCTCCCTAAACATTACCAATTTAACCGAGATTTTAACCCCCTGTCCTGGTATCTCAATACTTGGTCTTGGTACCATTGCACAGACATCAGCCAGCACCCTTACTATATTAAAAGGTCTGATATAAAGGTTGTTGATTAAAGAACCATTCAGAGCCCGTTTAAATCATGTTTCTATCTTAACGTAAAAAAGTCCAAAAATTGTAAAGAATGTTCTTCAACAATGATTAATTAGAGTGTACCAAAATTGGTACATTATCTGGGGCTTGAACTCAGGCCTCAAAGATGGGAGGGAGTGATAGGGGAACTCCTTCATTGGGAGTCAATACGTTAGGATACTTGGACCAACATTTCGCCAGTTTTGATTCCAATTGCTAGCCTTTCCTCTGCAGAACATTATTCACCTCTGACTCTGGTCTTTCCCATCCACTTTTATTTTCCCCGAGGACAGTATCCACTACCTTCTCAGGTTAAATTTCCAGCACTTTTCCCCCACCCTCTTTCCCACAAGGTCTTCATTCCACTCTCACAGAATTAAAAAAAAATCATTGGTAAATTTGCTTGGACACTGCCATTTTTCACTCTGCTTTTTGTAACATCTTCATTATTGCTCATGTGAGGCCAGTTTGGAAAACAGTGGCTTCCCATTCTGTTTGTTCTCTCCTCCTGCCCCTTCTGTTCATTCCGGAAGAAATGCGATTTGTCTGAATTGCAAACTCCATCTCCCCCTGCAACTAGATGTCTCACCTGCCGAACCTTTCTGTCCAGCAGTTTTTGCTCATTTTATGCTGATCTTAAATCTTTGCTATTACACACCAAGATCAGTTGCAGAACTGATTGCACCAAAAAGTAGGCAGTTTGTGTAATAAAATCGGTTCATAAAATCTTTGCTATTACACACCAGGATCAGTTGCAGAAATGATTGCACCAAAAAATAGACAGTCTGTGTAATAAAATCCATCTTCAAGCTGACCCACGGCATACATCAGCTTCACAATGCCATACATGAAGTTTCTGTAATAAGAACACAAATTTACTTTAATCCTTATAAAAATAGAACTGTTAAAAACAAAAGGGGTGAAGTTCCCCACAAAGTCCGTCTCATCTCTCTTCCATCTCAACCACGGTGCTTGTGTGATTATCAGGCATTTCTGCGGATCTTTCACCAAGCTGTAGTGGGAGGTTGGGAAAATATCGACCTTAATAGAGGATCGCTTTTTTTTTTTACATTAAGAACAGGTGGATCAGCATATTCAGATAAAGTTGGTTTTAATTCAGTATTACATCATCCTTCTCAGAACGTGAACAATATATTCAAGGAATTTACAGAACAATTTAAAATATTAACACAAGTTTTCATGTTAGTCTTGTAAATTAGTGCAATCATAAAATTTGTGCTTCATGCAAAACATTATTTTTGAATTTCAAGCAATATACATGATGAGACCAACTATATCTGGGGAAAAAACATCAGAATAGCCACTTTCCACTGCACATTTCTTTCCTGTATGGATTCAACAACATAACTTTCAAGTACAAACTTAGCCACGTGCAAGTGTTTATGCTCGACACAAGAAATACCTCACCGTTACTTCTGCGATATTTAATTATTCTCCTCCCCTCAGCAAGTCACAATATAGAGATTCTTCACAGAAAAATTGCCCATGTAGGTGTTTTGGAACCAGAGAATACTACAACACAGGAACAGGCCCTTCAATCCATCTAGTCTGTGCCAAACTACTATTCTATCCTGTTCATTGACCTGCACCCAGACTATAGCCTTCCATACCTTTCCCATCCACGTACCAATCCAAACTTTCCCTACATGTCAAAATTAAGTCCACATTCACTTCAGCTGGCAGCTCGTTCCACACTCTCACCATTCTCTGCATGAAAGATTTCTCCTTCACCTTTCACCCACGTCCCCTTGTTCTCGTCTCACCTAACCTCAGTGAAAAAGCTTGCTTGCATTTACTCTATCCTTAACCCTCATAATTTGGTATACCTCTATCAAATCACCCCTCATACTTCTACGCTGCAAGGAATACAGACCTAACCCATTTATCTTTCTCTGTAATTCAAACCCTGAAACCTAGACAACATTCTTGTAAATCTCCGTAGCACTCTTTCAATCTTATTGATATCTTTCATCGAAACATAGAAACATAGAAGATAGGAGCAGGAGTAGGTCATTCGGCCCTTCGAGCCTGTTCCGCCATTCAACGAGATCATGGCTGATCTTAAAGTTCAGTACCCCGTCCCCGCCTTCTGTCCGTAACCTTTAATACCCTTATACTAAAGAAATAGATCTAATTCCCTCTTAAATAGATTTAATGAACCTGCCTCTACTGCCCTCTGTGGCAATGAATTCCAGAGATTCACCACCCTCTGGGTCAAGAAATTCCTCCTCATCTCGGTCCTAAATGGTTTGCCTATTATCCTCATAAGTTCTGGATTTTCCCATCCTTGGAAACATCCCATCTGCATCCATTCTGTCCAGTCCTGCCAGAATTTTATATGTCTCTATGAGATCCCCTCTCAATCTTCTAAACTCCAGTGAGTACAATCCCAATTTGCGCAATCTTTCCTATAAATCCCAATTTGCGCAATCTTTCTCTCACTAAAGTTCTATTTACTTATTCAGAAGTCTTAATTTTTGAAGAATGAAGTCCCAGCAAAGTCAGGGAATATCGATAATTTAGTAACATAGGGCAGTTCAATTTTTCATATTGATAAATTTTATTTTACAATTTTTATTGATTTTACACAGATACACACAAGTATAAGAACAAGAAAAATATACTCTACAGGTACAAAGTAATTACAATGTATCCTAGAATAAAATAAACATCCCAACTAATTATAAACAGACAGAATTCAATATTGTAGCTCTAGCTCCTGCGGGAAAAAAAACACAAAAGAAAAGACTGTGACTAACTAATCGGAAATCTATAACCCCTAAAACTAAGAAAAAGTTGCTGGAACACCTTAAACCACAAAAAGGTTAACAGTAACAGTACATTGGTGAATTGCCTTGAATGTAAATAAGTTCAGGAAGAGATCATAAATGTTTTGTATGTTATATATAAAATAGTAAACCACTATTATTCATTAGACATTAAAATATTCTATAAAAGTGTGTCACATTTCATCAAACTTCAGTTTTCAAAACACTGCATCAAATCTTCTCAAGGTTCAAAAATGATACGGTTTGGGTCGTCCATTATACATAACTGGGAGAGATAGAATCCCTTCCATCTTAGCAAAATAGATCTTCTAGCCATTAAAGTGGTAAGATCTATCACATGGCAATCCGACCCCGATAATCGACTGCTCTCTATCATCACACCAAATAAAGCTGATGAGATTGAATAGAAACCAAGAAGATGCGGGAAAATGCATCAAAAGTTTCCTTCCAAAAGTGATCTAATGCTGAACAGGACCAAAACATAGGAAATAAGAAAACACCCCATTACGATATTCGCCACATAAAGGGTTGATAGTAGGAAAAATCTTTGGATAAATGTGCTCTGTGTACTTTCTTGAAAAAGTGAATGATGTACACAAATGGAAGAGGAATGGACCAATTTTGAACACTTAGTCTATCTATCCTTAGAAAAAATAGTTTGTAAGTCACTCTCCCAAGCACTCTTTGTTCATAGAAACACAATGCATTTTAGAAATTAATCCAAAAATGAAGCCTATTAAACCCTTTGACAAGGATTTAACTGAAAAAAAGTCAATATGATTACTATCATGGGAGAAATAGCAACTTGGTTTCTCAGAAATCTCTAATTTGTAAATATCTAAAAAAATGGAAATGAGGGAGATTAAATTTATGTGACAAATTCTCAAAAATCATAAAACAGCCATCTACAAATAGATCAAAAAATGAAGTGATACCCTTTTCTCTCCATTTATGAAAAACATGATCAAGGCAAAATGCAGGAAAAATATTAATATTAATCGGAGCATATAAAGAAAACTTTTTTCAGTTCAAAACAGCGCCTGAATTGCATCCAAATTTGTAACAAATTTTTGACACACGAACTGCCAATTAATTTATTTGGCTTTAGCAAAGGAAATGGAAGGGAAGCACTAAGTAGTTTAGCCAGAGCAAATTTGTAAAACCTTTCAGCTCCATGGATGTCATTCTGGGCAGTCCAATTTACCTATGTAATGAATCCACAAAATAATACGTTTAATATTAATGCCCAATAATAATCTCAGGTTAAGCGAAGCAAAGCCCCATCTACTGTTGATTTTTTTTCAAATGAAGTTTATTGAACCTTGGAATTGTTGTTCCAAACATACAAATAGATAATAGATTCAACTGAATCAAAAAAAAATTTCTTTGGTAGAAAAATTAGAATTGCCTGGATTAAATATAAAAATTTAGGCAGAACATTCATTTTGATGACGTTAAATCTTCCAACAAGGAACATATAAAGGGGGGGGGGGGGGGACCATTTAGATAAGGTCTCTTTCACCTCTCTAAACAGAGGACTGAAGTTTTCTTTGAAAAAGATCTTTATAAATATCTCAGAAACTTTAACCCCTAAAAAGGTGAAATATCCCCTCACTATTTTAAATGGAATATTATCATAAATAGGAACATAACAATTCAAGGGAAAAAGTTCACTTTTGTGCAAATTAAGCTTGTAACTTGAAAAAAATAAAGTTTAATAATAAATTTAACATCGCACCATGAAGTATTCCAGGTGTGAGATATATACAAGTACACAATCCTTTATCCGGACATCTTAAAATACGGAAAGCTCCAAAATCTGGCAAGTGGGGAGAGAGGTGCAGCTCGAGTCGGGCGGCTGGGAGACCGGCAGCGCGAGTCGGGCAGGCGAGGGGGTGTGGGGGAGACGGCAGGGCGACTGGAAGGGGGTGGGGGTGAATACGGCAGCACAATTCAGGTGGGCTTAAATCTGGCTTTCTGAAATCCGGAACACACCGTCCCCCAAGGGTTCCGGATAAAGGATTGTGTACCTGTAATAACAAATCATCAGCGTAAAGTGAGACTTTGTAGTGAGGTCGCTACGGCTACAGCTCGATTATAGCTCTCGGTTATAGCCCCAAGGCTGTAGCTCGAAGTCGCAAGAGAAGAAAGACACCAACACCAGTACAGCGTATTCAACACTGAGTTTATTCAGCGGCAGACCTGTCTTTTATAGTCAGCTAGGCCGCATCACCACCGGGGTGTGGCTTAAGCGTACTGGCTGCTGATTGGTTACCTTGGATGCCCGGGCCCCGATTGGGCCTCCCTGCAATCCACCGGCGGTGATTGGCCAGTTTTACCGCTCAACCAGTAGCCTATGGAAACGGGCATTTCAGCCCGCACGATGTTTTGCCAGTCACCGCCTTTGATGGCTACTTCCCTTGTTGGCCTGAGGCTTGGGCTGCTACAACTTTATGCCTGAATGCCTGAAATATTTACTGAGTCCCGAAATGCAATAGCCAATGGTTCTAATACCAGGTCAAATAATAAAGGGCTAAGTGAGCAACGTTGCCTCATGCCATGAAACAACCTAAAAGGATGAGATCTTTGATTATTAGTAGATACTGAAGCCTGAGGTAGATCAATTTGATCAATGATATGAATTCTGGACCAAATTTAAATCTTTGCAAAATTTCAAATAAATATGGCCACTCAACCCTGTCAAACACTTTATTCACATCTAATGTGATAATGCATTCAGTAACTTAAGATGGTGGAAAGTAAATTATATTCATTAAACATCAAATATTAAAATGTGAACATCAATTTTTAATAAATCCTGTTTGGTTCGAGATAATTCTCTAATCTGCTTGCCAAAACTTTTGAAAGGATTTTTGCATCTACATTTAATAAAGAGATTGGTCTATAAAGAAGCACAATCTGTCGGATCTTTATATTTTTCTTAGATATCAATGGAGGCATACAACACAAACTAAATCAATCCATATGATTAGAGGAAACTTCTAAAGCAAATGCAGCATTGCAATCAGGAAAAGCTCCTGGTCCTGATGGTTACTCAGATGAATTATATAAATCGTTTGTTCAATTAATTGCTCCTCAGTTATTAACAGTTTTATCTGATGTTTTGTCCAAGGTTAAGCTTCCTGATACTTTTTAATGCAGCCTCAATTTCATTCATATTGATAGATTTAATAAACTGTAGGTTAAAAGCACCATGTTTTATTGATGCAAAGGAACTGATTAACCTGTGTTCTTTAATAGAATTATTAAATTCTTATTTTTGTAACACCTTACACAAACAACCCACAACCTCAAGTAGAACATGCTAATATCAGGATAAAATGGTGTGCATTATAAATTCAATTAAAAGTACTGGGGGGAAAGATTAAAAACAGCCCCGTCTAATTTATTCTCCTTTTATCCACATTCCCAATACATTTTAATGAGACAGCCAATGGCCAAGACTATCTGGTCTTCCTTGAAGGAACACAGAAATGCCGGAGGAACTCATCAGGTCTCACGGTGTCCATAGGAGGTAAAGGTACATTACTGATGTTTTGGGCCTAAACCCCATGGTGTCTATCGCACAGAAATACAGTGGCACTCACTTGGTCTGAATGGTTATTTAACATCAGTCATATGGGCTGATGTCCTGTGGAATAACAGCTTCAGAGCACTTAGACATTTGGAAAGAAGAACACAAGGTAAGTATTCAGCAGCCAAAAGCAGGCGACATGCTCTAAATTTGGCAGTTAGAGTTGTGAATTCCCGATGGAGGCAAGATTCATAAATGCAGGAAAACCTTTCAGCAGAGCAGAATGGATCTGCAAACATGAGTAGTGCAATGCTTGGACAGAGTGTCGCTGGAAACATCAGCAGTTCCGCCTAGGAATACCACGTCTGTGCCGAACACCATGGCCAAATTAAACCATACATCTTTTGCCTGTATGTGACTTACATTCACTGTACATTCATGTGTCCAGCTAGAAGCCTCTTAAACATTACCTTTGGGGGCAGTGGACTGGCACAGGGAAACAGAAATGGGGAGAAGCAGAGAAGATGACATGACAGGATGGTGCCCATGTCAGCAAACCAGCGAGGAGCTCAATAGCTGAGGGACCCACACAGTCTGCAGGCTACTGGAGACCGGATCATGAGTACCAGGTGTTGAGCCGGGATTTTAGAGGGTGCTGAGCGCAAGAAGGGCTCCTGAAGGGCCTCGGGCATTGAAGGCTTCCTGATCATGTCAGAGGTTTGGACCTGGAGCTCAGATTGCAGATGGATTGAACAGGAGTCTGTGTGGGTGCAGAGGCTATGGGAGTGCTGGAGGCAAATCTGTGGATACTCACTAGCCCCCTGTCTCAGGAATTATCTGGGGATTTACTGGGACAGAGTCCAGTGAAAAAGGAACACTGTCAAATTATGTCATTTCACGCCGGGGATTAACTGTCTCTACCCCTACTCATATCACCAGTGTTTGCTGACGTCAGCGTGCTGATAAAACCAGTGGAAAAGGGACAGCAGAAAGTCACCCGTTTCCAGTTGAAGGTAAAACACTCCAATCCCTGGGGATGAGTTGCATTCAGTGGAAAAGCAATTAGTGTCCCAATTAGGGGGGGCCCCCCAGTGGAAAAAGCACAAAGAGCTTCCTATCCTGAGATTCTGCACAGCCAATTAACTGGGATGCCAGCGGGAAAGGGGCTAGCGACTCTGAAGTGACTCTCTTTTGCTTCTTCCTCTTGCACTGTAAAGGGCACCAGACGGCAGTAATGCCTTACGGCAGACAGAAGGCAATTTCGTGTAATATTACAAGATCTGTCCTATTATATGACAATAAAGGAATCTTGTGTTTGCTTCCACTATTACCCCCTAAAAGCTCACTCCAAATGCCTTTCACCGCCTGGGTTAGAAAGTGCCCCACACATCTCCTTTAAACTCCTTTTTCTCTCACACATCTCCTTTAAACTCCTTCTCTCCCCACTTTCTTACACTTTCTCTAGCACTGGAGAAAGATTCTGACCGTCTCCCCAATCAATGCCTCTTGTAATTTTATAAACTTCTATTGGGTCTGAGGGCCTCCTCTCAAGCTGCAGAGATGACAACCTAAATTTGTCCACACTTCCCTTGTCGCTTATACTCTCCAATTCAGGAAGCATCTTGGTAAATCTGCACCCGTTAGAGCCTCCACATCCTTCCTGCAATGGTTCATCCAGAATTTTACACAGTATTCCCAGTGCAGCCTAGCTAAAGCTTTATTAAGCTGTCACATGAATTTTTATATTCCATGCCACTACCAATAAAGGCAAACATACCATATACCTCCTCCAGCACTCCATCTACTGGTACAGCTGAAGAATATTTTTCTGGGAGTCTTGACGACCAAGGACTAAAAGTGAATACAGCGCACTTCATGTAAATCTGTTGGGGGTGGGGGGAAAGAGGTCACTTACTGAATCCAATGCTCTTGTTGTGCCCTCCTCTGCATGGGGAAGGCTGGACACAGGCTGGGAGATTGTTTTGTTGAGCACCTTTTCTCGGTCCACCGTAACAACAAGGACCTCCCAGTGGCCAACCATTTCAGTTCCCCACACCATCCCTACACCGACATATCTGTCCAGGGTCTCATACACTGCCAAACCATGGCCACCTGTAAATTGATGGAAGAACTCCTAATATTCTGTTTGGGCACTCTCCAACCAGAAAGCATTAATGATGACTTGTCCAATTTCTGTTAGCCCCCACCTCAGAGTTCCTCCCTTTCCCTCTGTCTCCTTCTCTCCAGCCTTCCTCCCCGTTCCCTCTCCTATCAGAGAGCCACCCACTCCCCATCTTTACCTTCCACCCTCCCACTCATATCCACCTATAACCTCTTACCTGCGCTCCTCCCATTGCCCCTTCCTCCCTCCCCCCACACCTTTTTATTCAGACACCTCCCTATTTTTGCTATATCTCATGAAGAATCCAGGTCAGAAATGTTGGTTACCCTTCACTTCCTACGGATGCTGAGTGACCTGCTGAGTTTCTCTAGGACTTTTGAGTATCACGTAAGCACTCCTATTTTGCAATTTGATGAAACCATGATGATTTTAGTTTATCTGCTGGATGTACACAAAGGCACAATGTAACATTCTGAAGCTTTGAAGGTGGAAGAAATTTGGAACTTCAAAGAGAAGCTGCTAGGGTCATTTTTAAACTTTAAATCTGCGATCAGCCAATGGTAACACAGCTAAAATGGACATATGAAGTCCCAGATCAAATATGATCTCACAGAGCAACTGCAGAACCAAGGGCCCAAATGGCCCAATACTGATGCCTGAAATAAGAGAGGCATTGTTATTATTAGATTTAATAATCTGAAAATTACAGCAGTTAGTGTAGGTTGATTACAGTGCCAGCGACCTTGGCTCAAATCCGCCGTTGTCTGCAAGGAGCTTAGAGGTTCTCCCTGTGTCTGCGTGGGGTTTCCTCCCACATTAACACAGAATTAGGAGGTTAATTGGACAGCACAGACTCATGGACCGGAAGGGCCCGTTACCATGCTATGTCTCCAAATTAAAACTTTAAAAGTAAATCAATTCCAATAGGAGAGCATTGCCGAACCCCAACTTAAGGAGTATACAGTTTGACTAGAGAAGAAACCTGTCACATACTCACCCTATGACGAAACAAGACACTGCTGTCCCAATGAATGCATACGCCAAGATGGAGCCAAGATTCCTGAAGAAATGTCTCTGCGATAGAGAAGCACCACTGTAACATGCAATCTACACAAGAGGCTTCCCTTTGACCTGTTACAGCTGTAGCTGGTAATAACTTATCCAATTAACTTCCCTTTCCAATGCCTTTTATTCACCACCAAAATACAGATCATGGATAAAGAATCAGATGCATTTCAAAGCATAAATACAGGTTGCCAAATCAGGTGGAATTAATCAGCTTTGTTTCCACTACATGATTTAGTGATATTGTATTGCACTTTGCTTGGCATTCTAGTCTTCTTCACAACAATGAAGGGATGCCATTTGTTGGTTCCATTCTCCCAGTGCTGAACGTTGCGCCAGCTCCCCAAATTTCAGTTATAGATCAAAAAAATAACGCTTCAGAGTGCTTTGCATCAGAAGTTCCACCTTACAGATAGACTGGAAAAGATACCATGGCAACATTTTAATATATCAGCCCAAGAGCAAAATAAAACAGGAAGCCTGGTCATCCTCACTTAAGGACATTTGTTAACTTACAAGTTAAGTGTCTCCCACAACACTGAAAACTTATTTGCAAATCAAAAGAAAAACTACAGATGCTAGAAATCGAAATAAGTAAAGCAGAACATGTTGGAAACACTTACCAGGTCATCTGCAGAAAGAGAAAGTGTTAATATTTCAGGTTCACGGGGGCATTTTACAGGCTGAAAAATGCTTTGGGATTTCCAGAGGTTGTGAAATGTACTGCTTCAAATACAGTAATTCAGAGGGAACCCAGCACCCATAGGAGGCAAAGAACCAACTTTTCAGGCCTGAGCCCTTCTTCAAGCTTTTTATTTACTCATTTGGTGGTCAGTTTGTACAGTGCGATGAATTCATCATGAAATTTACACATTTTAATTCAAACATAAGTTGCCTGTTGAACACCAGTAGAGGGAGCTACAATTGAACAATCCTTTCTCTCTCCAAGCTGGATGAGTGAGTGGGTGAGTGGGGTACCCCAGATCAAACTGGGGCAAGACAGTCAGACTTGTGCAACACAAGTGCCCATTAGCATGGGCATCCAAAATTACTCAGCAAAGACACACAAATTCAGGGAATGAGAAACAGCAAGGCACTCTAAATTAGTCAGGATAGATGATGTATTTGCCAGTCTTTGAATCAGTTCTAGTATCCCATACTGAGAGGTAGAATAAACATCTATCCCCAGGGCACAGGCTACCCTTCACTTCCTATGATCCTGTGTGACTGCTGTGTTTCTCCAGCAGATTCATATACAGGTACTCCCCAACTTATGACTGTAATTCGGACCGAAGGATTGGTCGTATCTCAGAATGGACGCATGACGGAATTGTGTACATTAGTTAAAAAATAAAGAGCCAAATGTGCATACTTACCTTGTTAGCCGACGTCCCTGGGTCTGTAGGCTGGGGGCAGCCATTTTGATTCCTGTGCGCATGCGCAAGTCTTCAGTTGGCACATGTGTGGTGGATTCATGTATTCGAGTTCAGTTGGCGCATGTATGAGAGTTAAGCGCCCTAATGAGAGTTAAGCCCCCTAACGATAGTGAATTCATACCCTTAACTCTGGTGCATGTGCCAACCTAATAATCCCCACCCCCAATCAATGTGATCTACCAGGATGGTGGTCTAAAGAGATCACACAAAATTATTGAGGCACAAGAATCAAGATGGCTGTGCCCAGCCTAAGGACCTCGGGACACTGATTAACAAGGTAAGTACACACATTTTGGCTCTTACATGCCCTGTATCCCTGTTATAGTTTGCTAAATACAACATAAAACACGTAAATTTTATATATTTTTTGAAACAAATTTTCGGTCATATGTCTGGATGGATGCAAGTCACATAGATTGCAAGTCGGGGAGAACCAGCATCTGCAGACTTTCTTGTTTAACTGTCTTCTAAATGCTTGCTTATTGAGCAGACTGTTCAGACAATCCAAGAGAACAAGAAGTCTGATGACAGATATTGCTCAATGTTTCCTCACTAAAAGAAAATTTAGAGACAGAACAAATAGCATTTCCGTAGTATCACCACACTCATCCCGTCTTTTAAAAGAAATTCCAGCAGGGTGGGGTAGGTTCAGTGTCCATCACAAGTTCAGCTCATCAGGTGATCTTTTCTATCTCTAGGACCACCATACTGCCGGCTGTGGTTCAGCTGCCGGTTCCTGGAGTTTGCATATCCGGTCACGGGGGTGGGGTACCTGGGGCAGGTGTAGGGTACTGGAGTATGGGGTGGTTGGTCGAGGTGGTAGAAGGAGCTTGGGCGTTTGACGGGGTAGGGTGCTCGGGTATGTAGTGGTGCTCACTGGGTGGTCAGTGGTAGTCTCAGGATCTCCCACACGAGCTAGGTCCCAGACAGACAGCATCCTCATCCCACATAGGCGTATTGGGGGTTGGTGTGGAGATGGACCTTCTTGACCAGTGGGTCAGTTTTATAGGATCGCTCATGCCTCCAGAGCGAGACTGGTCCTGGATGGCAGCGTCATACCCATGTTGGTGGTTGTACACAGGAGGGACCTAATAGCGTGGAGTGCAACGGAGAGGACCTCTTGCCAATGGGAAACAGACTGTCCTTTCGATTTCAGGGCTAGGAGGACTGCTTTCCAAATGGTGCTGTTCCACCAGGGTGGTAACTGGTGGTTCTACTAGTGGTGATGCCCTGCACCAACAGGTACTGACACAACTCATCACTAATGAAGGAAGACCCATGCTTAGGTGTTCAAAGGGGAGGGTAGCTTTGATCAGGTGTGACTTGTCGAGCTGGTAGAAGCATGGTTTGCACTCAGCACAAACACGGCAGTTTCTGGTCAGCGTCCTGATTTCGTGAAGAGTAGCGGAGGTTTCTGGCTTTGACAAAGAAAAAAAATGCCTGGTGATTCCAAGGTGGCAGAAGTCATCGTGGACGGCTTGAATTCTGTAGGACTGTGCACTGGTGTATGTCCCCAGCACAGGGTATTTGGAGGCTCGTTGAGGTTCCTCGGCCAATACAAGATGTCATAGTTGTACGTGGAGAATTTGATTCTCCACCTCCAAAACTTGTCATTCTTGATTTTACCCTGCTGCTTAATATTAAACACAAAAGGGACTGCCCGTTGGTCAGTCAGCAGGGCAAATCATTTGCCAGCCAGGTAGCGCCTGTGTGCCTCGACAATAGCCTAGGCTCCTTCTTGATGGAGGAGTGTGGGATCTCAGGATCATGGAAGGTGCAGAGAAAAACACCAGGGGTCTGCTTGCTTGGTTAAGGGTGGCAGCTAGGGCAAAGTCAGAAGCATCGCTCTCCACCTGGAACGGGGTGGATTCATCCAAGACATGCATTGTGGCCTTGGCAATGATACGGTGAAGGCTGCCCGAGCCTCAGCCGACAGGCAGAAGGAGATGGGTTTTTACCAGGGGGCAGGCCTTGTCCGCTTAGTTAGGGACCCACAGAGAGTAATATGAAAATAACCCCAGGCACCTTTTCATGGCCTTTAGGCTGTGGGAGTGTAAGAGTTCTAACAGGGGTTAGGGCGAATGATTCCATGTTCCACAAGGCAGCCAAGGATGGCTAGATGTGATGTGCAGAACACGCATTATTTTCTTTATTATGGGTGAGGTTGAATGCCTTGGCTACTTGGAGGAATGCTTCTTAGCTTGCGTCGTGGTCCTGCAGATCATGGCCGCCGCAGGTGGTGACATTATCCAAACAAGGAAACGTGGCTTTGTGCACTTGCTGGTCTACCATTCAGTCCATTTCACTCTGAAAAATGGAGACTCCATGGGTGACTCTGAAGAGGACCTGTAGAAGTGGTAGAGGAAGTCGTCCACCTCGAGCACGGTGTACTGGCAATCTTCTGTGCAGATAGGGAGCTGGCGGTACGCTGACTTACAGTTGATGGTAGAGAAAACCCGGTATTGGGCTATCTGATTCACCAAGGGGGTACACATCCAGCTGCGTGAAGCAGTTAATAGTTTGACCGTAGTCAAACGCCATGCAGAATTTTCCCACACTTTTGACCACCATGACCTGGGCTCTCCAGGGTCTAGTACTAGGTTCAATGATCCCCTTATCCAGAAGCCATTTCACTTCTGACCTGATAAATAACCTGATTACTGTGCTGTATCGCCTGCTTAGTAGAGACAGACTTGCAGTCGGGGGTGAGATTGGTGAACAGAGGCAGGGAAATATCCAGAGAGTGGATGAATCATAGTTTGCTGCATGGGTACGTGTGGAAGGGAGGGTGGGCAGTTTAAAAACTGATGGTTGCAGACAGTGAGGGAAGGATGGGGCCTGCCAACTTCCATAGTGACATTCCTGAGATAGCACTGGAATTGCAACCCCAGTATCACAGGCGCGCAGAGCTGTGGCATTTCAAGCAGCTTAAAAGTTTTTATACTTTGTGCCATATACTGTCAGTGTCACTATGTAGTAGCCACAGATCTTTGCTGAGTGGGATTTGGAGGCCATAGAGATCTTGCAACTCGCTGGGCTCATAACAAGGGAATAGTTCTGCAAGGTATTGGAATGTATAAAACTCTCCATGCTCCCACTGTCAAACAGACAGTTCGTTAGGTGACTATTTACCTCCTCGTCGGTCATCGAATGGGTGAGCTGGTTGAGTGTGATCAATGCCAGTACAAGGTCGCTGTCTGAGTGGCTGTCCAATCCAGACCTGTAAGGTTGTGGCCGCGATCCAGAATGGTAAGATGGCGGCCCCCACGGTGTGCACGTGGTGTTGTTGCGTGGGAGCAGAAGTGACACTGGTCAAGGTGGCGACCTCTGTGGCACGCATGTGCTACTGTTGCACGGGGCGGAAGCAATGCCAGAAGTGACGCTAGCCAAGGTAGCTGCTGCTTTCACAGCCCTCATGCTGCGCTGTTGGGAGTAGAAGGTCTAGACTTAAACTTTGGTGTAGTGTCCCTTCTTCCCATACCCTGAGCATACCACTTCCTTGGCTGGGTAGGGCTTCTGGGGGTGTTTTTGTTGGCCGCTGAAGTAGCATTTCAGATGCTCGGCAGTGGTGCTGAAGTAAAGTCAGGGTACCACTGTGTGGCAGCAGCCTGGGACCCCAAGTCCCAAGATGGCAGTGCTCACGTCCCCCACAGCTGCGTTGTCAGTTGTGAGCAAGTCCGTGTTATGATGGGCTACATCCAACATTTTAGATATCTTGAAGGCCCTCTGTTCATCTTGTTTCAGCAGCTGCTGTCAAATATAGTCTAATCGGAAGCCTGCTACACAGGAATTCCGGGCGAGCTCGTCTGTATAGACATCTGCAGTAATGTTCCTGCCACCAGAGGCTTGCCCAAATTCAGACAGGACCCGAAAGTATTCTTCGAGGGGCTCACTTGTGAGTGGCCAGGAGATATCTTGCGCAGACTTAGTTTGTCCTAGGCCTGTAGTGGTTTTGGAGCCTCTGCCAGAGGCAGCCCCTGGTCACTGTGTAGGCACGGTGGCTGACCCGCTATCGTAGTAGATGCAGCTTGTTGTCATCTGATCCCACGACTTGAGTGGAGGCTTGCAGAAAATCACTGAAACAGCGTAGCCAGGACTTGAATCGGTCTGGCGATTGTGGATCGACGTCCAGCTCGTCTGGCCTCAGTAACTTGTCCAATGCAATAAAAAAAATTTAAGGGAGTAAAATTTATACACTATCAATAACCCCAAAAGACTGGAAGTTACCAAACGATAGGATTTTATTCCCATAAGAATGGATGTGCACTCATGTTGCTGGCCTGATTCCAGGGTTTGTGCTGGAGGAGGGACTTGGGTATAATCACGTTTATTAGGGAATTCCAAGGGGAATAAGTCACAGGGTTAGGCAGCAGGGAGGCGAGTCAGCCAGACACACAGAGACAGAACAAATAGCATTATTGTGGTATCACCACAGCATGCTGCTCCAGTTCGATCTATCTGTCTAGGCAGAGTTTGTGAGCTCACTTTGTAACTGGGTGGATTTCCACGAGGAGCTCTGGTTCCCTTCCACATCCAAAAGCCATGATGGTATGTGAATTGGCTGCTGTAAATTACCCATTAATGTTGGTTCAATACCCAAAAGTGCTGGTGACACTCAGCAAATAACATAGCTTTCCTTGTGTAGCAAAGATACTTAGCCCAGATTTTGGGCCCAAGTCAGGCTGGAAACATTGTTTATGTATCTTTGCTGCAGGAGCGCTGCCTGACTTGCTGAGTTTCTCCACCACCTTTGTTGATTGAACTATAATCACAGCATCCGTGGGTTTTTGTTGTTTAATGCATTAATGTTGATTATTGGAATAAAGAATTAAAATAAAGATGATGGACATGTTGGGGGAGAGAGAGAGAATAAGGCAGGGAAACAAGTGGATGGGAAAGAATGGATTTGGAGCAATGGCTCTCAACCTTAAGTTTCCCTCCCCATAAATGACCTTGCTGCACTCGTTACTGATCACCTTCCACACACCCACAGACCACCCCCCGGTTACTTCAACAAAAGTTGCTTTTAATTATCTTTAAACATGAAAACAGAATCACACTTTAACTTATCACTATTGACTTAACTAACCTAACTTAGCCCCCTTCTACTTCTAAGTGCACATGTGTGTAAGTTCAGAAAAGTTATTTGGTTCACAGTCCAATCTATATACTCTATCACAGGAGATCCTTCCTAGGTCACCGCATGGCCAATGTTGTTTCGGTAGGAACATTTTTTTTTGAAAATTTGTTCTTTTTGTCATCAACTTTACAACCTCGTTTTACATATTACCAGAGTAACCTCGACTTCTCAGTGTTCTCATGGACCACCAACACATTCCAATTGCCCAAGCCTGCAGCCCTTCTCAGACTTCGTTTGTCATGAGCTGTAGAGATCGAGGAGACTATCTAGCTAGAATCTGGGGGAAGAAATCAATGAGTTGAGCAGCATCAGTGGGAGAAAAGTAAACCACACACAGAAATGCTGGAGGAACTCAGACAATCTTGCAGTGTCCAAAGGAGGTACGTTACCGATGTATTACCGAAGCATCGATAATATATCTTTAACTCCTATGGACAATGAGAGACCAGCTGAGTTCCTTCAGTATTTCTATGCTTTTACTATAATCAGTGTTTCACCCAGTCGGAGAAAAATGAACTGGGTTCTGACACTAGAGGGCAGTTGAACACAGTGTACATGAAGGGAGGTGTTCAAGCAAGGGCCCAGAATTTGCTTCCTGTGCCCATAATAGACCAGTCTCCCTATCACTGCAAATTGCCCTGCTGATCTCATTTATTTATCACAGGTCAGTTGTGCGCACCTTGCAAGGCTGAGAGGCATGTTACAAGTTGCAGTCGCACAGCAAGACCAGTCATCCCAGAAAGTCAATGAAAGACAACCCTGTCCTCATTTTTTTTTTAAACCCTGTCCTCATTTGAGGGAATTAATGGTTCAGTTCCTGGAAAACATACAAACTGCATGGCAACATGCAACCATTGCTAAGGAAGATATGGAGATCAAGATAACAGCTAATAAGAAATGCAGACTGGGAGCAAGCTACAGCCTCGTAATATTTATAATGCAGTGCAGTGACTCAGTGCCAACATTCTTCTGCCTCTGACCTAGGTAATCCACTTACACCTGAGGAAAGTCTATCCACTACAGGAAGTAGAAATCATAGCACAACAGTTGCTCAAATGGAGGGTGTTATTGGACGAGAACAAAATGACGCCACTCGGTGACTTTGTGGGGGACTCTTTTGCTTCTCTCTCTCTGACTAAGTGGTGTCTATGCAATTTCTGCCGGTGGCGAATCTGTAGCAGGCAAAAAGAAATTTCATATGACACTTTTTTTTACTACTGTAGAGCTGGACACGGCCGAGAAAGACTCAGCCACCACAATGAACGTCGTTAATTACTTTTTTATTCAAATTCAGCGCGTGCCCTTTTAAGGGCAGCACGAGCTCAGTCACCTCGTGCATTGTTACATCATAATCGCTGCCCCAGGCGCGCACTGGGGAGAAAGCCCTGACAGCGCCATCTTCCTATGGCTGCCCCGCCACGTGGCGTTACACGCGGGGCTAGTTCGCAGAGGAGATTTAACAGGATGTTGCCTGAATTAGAGAACGTCTTATGAAGCAAGATTGACAGAGTTATGGATTTTCTCTTTGGAGCGAAGAAGGACGAGAGATGACAGAGTGGCGGTGTACATGATTATGAGAGGCATTGATAGAGTGGACAGCAAGCAAGTTTTTCCCACGGTGAGAGTTGCAAACACGAGAGGACACCCTGTACAATGTAAGGGGAAATAAGTTTACAGAAGACAACAGGAGCAAGTCTTTCTTTTAATTAGAGAGAGAGAGAGCGCGAGCAGTGGGTGCTTGGAATGCATTGCCAGGGGTGGTGGTAGAGTCTGGTACAATAGATACATTTAAAGGTACATAGACACAAGTAAAAGAGGGTTGGGGGTGTAAGGTAGGAAAGTTTTAGTTTGTTGAATAAATTTAACTCAGTTGACACTGTGGGCCGAAGGACCTGCCCTGTGCTGTAATGTTCTATATAACCACCAATCACCATTAATGTACTTTAACCCTCACATGTGGGAGAGGCCAGGAGCAACTCATGCTCTACAGCAAGAGCATTTCATCGTCCAAAATCCAACTTCTCATTCAGAGCCTGTGAGTGGGGCCGAGTGGAGACATGAAACAGGATGCATTCACTGATGGAAAGGTCTGATCCAGGCCATGACATCACTAACACACAGAAGAAAATTAAAATGAATAGAATGGGACACAAGCTACCAAATGGAGAAATTAGCATATACGGATGTTGCAGAAACTCGAAAATATGAGAAACATGAAAATATGAGAAACACGAGCTAGAGCCCAGGTCATTACAGGCAAAATCCTCCCCTATTGAGAACATCTACATGGAACCTTGCCTTCAGAGAGCAGCAGGTATCATCAAGGATCTACACCACCCAGTACATGCTCTGCTCTCGCTGCTGCCATCAGGAAAGAGGTTGAGGTGCCACAAGACTCGTACCACCTGGTTCAGGAACTGCTGCTACCCCTCCACCATCAGACTCCTCAATGACAAACTCAATCAGGGACTCATTTAAGGATGCTTACTTGTGTACTTCATTGATTTTTTTAAATTCTCTGTATTGCACAGTTTGTTTACATTTGTTACCTGTTTACTGTTCTTTATTTGTTTACATATGTTCACTGTGAGCACTTTATTTTTGCACTACCAAAAAGAGGTGATTTTGCCTCCCCTGCAGGAAAAAGAATCTCAGGATTATGTAAAGTCATGTACGTGATCATTTGAAATCAGAACTCAGAGAGGATTGGCTCAGGGCTGTGTGCTCAGCCTGCTCCTGTTCATACTACTGACCCATGACTGCATTGCCAGATCCAGTTCCAACAGTGTCACCAAGTTTGCAGATGACAACTGTTGTTGGCCCTAACGGCTGCAATGAGTTGCACTGCAGAGAAGAGGTGGAAAACCTTGAGAAATGGTGCGAGTAACAGTGAGTCTCAATGTGGCAAGATGAAGATGATCATGGACTTCAGGAGGACCAGGAACAACCACCCTCAAATATAACTCTGTAGTAGAGTGGAAAGCACCAAGCTCCTTGGAGTGACCTATCATGGACACTCAACATCTCCCCAAAACAGTCAGAAGTGGGCAAGGCTACCAGCTACCATTATGTCAACCTTCTTTTGGAGCTCCATCAGAGTGTCCTGGCCGGTTGCATCACAGTGTGGTATGATTTTTGCAGAGAAATGGATCAAAGGTCAATCCATAGGACCATAAGAGTGGCAGAGGGGATCATAGGAGTCTCCCTCTCCCCGCCCCCCCCCCCCACCTCCCCATTAACATGATCTACTTGGATCATTGTCTGAAGAGGCCATACAAAATTACTGAGGACCCCTTCCACCGTGCACTCAGCATCTTTCAGCTGCTCCCGTCGGTGAAGAGATCCAGGGGGATCAGAGCCAGCACCACCAGGCTGAGGATCAGCTTCTTTCCACAGGCAGTGAGAATCCTGAACGACCAAAATAACTGCTCACATTGACCACCTGAGACTTTCATATGTACAAAACAATATTTATTTACTTATTTTTATAGATAAAATACTTGTCCTGTATATGTATTATTTGTCTGTATGTCTGATTGTGTTTCTTCATGTAACTGAGGACAGGAGAACTCTGTTTTGTCGAGTTTATTAAATGGCAATAAACTTGCCTGACTTAATGTGTAACAAACAGTATTGGTTTCTTATACCTAATGGCCAATTTTTGAACTGCAAAGGGACAGAGATTTTTACCAGGATGCTGTCAGGATTAGATGGTGTGAGCTACAGAATAACGAAGGTCGAGGAGAGAACCAATCGAAGTTTATAATGAGGGATACAAAGAGAGCAGGCTTTCACAATCTTTCCCTCTGTACCCTCCCCCAACCCCCTGCCAAAGTAAAACTGTCAGATACAAGAGGACATGCATTTGAGATGAGAGGAGAAAAGTTTAAAGATGTGCTGAGCAATTTTATTTAAAAAACATTGAAAGTAGTAGATGTCTAGATCAAATTGCCATGGAAGCAGATGCAGTGTTGGAGCTTAAGAGGGTTTTAGAGGGAGACAGGAATGTGCAGGGGCTGGAGGGATGTGTATCACACGCAGTTCAGTTCAGAAATTGCAGGTCTAAGGGCATGTTCCTGTGCTGTCCCATTCTATGTTCTAAATAGAGTACAGAAAAGCTCCAATAATCCACAGTCTAAATCCCTTTAAATTTATTTGGGTTCAGTGGAAAGTTTATTACTGTGTAATATCTTCTAAAAGAAAACAAAAGTATTTTGGAGGATTCATAAAAATAACATACATTTTGCAGGGATATGTATAAGCCTGGCACCCCAAAGTCTCCATTGTGCCAGATTATTCAAGTTTTTTTGGTAATATGTATAATTTTGCAAAAATAAGGCTGCGGGATCAATCGTCTTTTCTTTACTAGTGTCAAATAAACAAGAGACATTTCAGAACAGGACAGAGACTGAATTTCCTGTTTTAATCAGCCTTTGCTCATCACTCTCGCATTTTAATGGAGAAACTCAGCAGGTCACACAGCAAAAGGCTGTCAATGTTTTGGGCCTGAGCCCTGCATCATGAGTGTGGAAAAACAGGTAGATGCCTGAATAAATCAGGGGTGTATCTGGTTGTCCACATTCCTAATGGAAGAATCAGGCTTGAAACGTTGACTGCTGCCTTCTTTTCATGGACGTTGCATGACCTGTGAGTTTCTCCAGCACTGTGTCTTGCGCTGGGCCCCAACATCTGCAGATTTTCTTGTTTACCCGTCATCTTATGCTCATCAGGAAATGAGAGTTAATTTGGCTCAGCTCTGTGAAGTTAAAATTAATCCAGTTCTTGGTGAAAATGAATCCGATGTTTGTTCCCCAAAAGATACAAGTTTGTGTGGAAGTAGTTCCCAAAAATTATAATTACCTTTTTGAGGCTGTATCCTGCATAGAATATGATTGGAGGTAGCAAAATATTGAAGAACACATCAGGGTCAAAGGTTACCTGCAAAGAACCAAAAAAAGGCAGATTTGAGAAAAGACACAGATCACTGCCCATCTCATGCATTCCCAGAAAGTCATTCCAATAACCCCAAGGTAACAATATTCAAGGACAATGTCACAAGTGCAGAACTAATGTACACTGCACAAGCAGGATAAAGGATCAGTGCAAAACACTCACATTACCAACACACTCCAGGTTACATCCAGTGTGCTTATACCAGTAATACACTCCAGATGAGGTGACCATCTCAGGTGCTCACACAAGCAATATATTCCAGGTGAGGTGACCATCTCGTGTGGTCCCACAGTCAATTACATCTGTATACTTGTTCTGGTGATTTATTCCGGTGACATCCAGCGTAGTATACTCTCCAGATATCATGACCTGATGTGCCTTTGGGTCCTGATGTCATGCCCTGTGCAACTAAGGCTCCATGCAAATGGAGCTTCAATGCAGCAGTAAAACATAAAAGTCTACAGACAGCAGGCTCTTTCCAGCAGATAATGGCAGTGGAATGCCTCGAGTTGAAAAACCAAATCTGGAATGTCTGCAACAAACATTCCATGGAGCTTTGGAACAGATTTCCCTGCATTCTGCTCCCATTTTCCCACAAGAACTCAGTGGGCAGGATGCCAGACACTAGGCAGGTTAGCCTTCTGGGAATGTTTTTTTTTAAAAAAGCAGAAAATATTGGGAGATATCTATGCAGAGAAATAGTTCACATTTTGGGTCAGTGACTCTTCAACAGCCTTGACTCCAAACAACCCTCAACAAGGCTGGTTACAAAATAAGAAAACAGAAATGGAAAAGGAGGAAAGGTAATGATGGAAAAACGGAAAGAGAAGATAAACAAAATATAAAAGGGCTACGCTGAACTATATGTCTTTAAATATTAATGGAATACATAACCAAATTAAAAAGGAAGAAACTACTAAATTTAAATGAATTAATGTATTCCATTAGAAAAAATAACATATAGGTTAAGAAATAATATTGAAATATTCGAACAAGTATAGGAGCCTTACATTAAATACAATAGCGAAAACCTACCGGGGACAAACATTACCTAAGTTGATGGAAGGAGAAGGAAAGAAAAGAATGGACTCAGTAGAATTTCTGGTGTAATTTTGTTGAATGACAACATTGTCTGACTGGCTTAATGCAACCTAGATTGTATACCTAAAATGGATGAGAGGGGGGGGTGGGGGGGTGGTTTGGGAGGAAAGGGTGGGGGGGGAAGAAAAAGTCACTGTATATGTGTGAAAAAGAAATAGTGTATATCATGGCTAATGTGATTTATGGTGTGAAAAATAAAAAATTTAAAAAAAAAACAAGGCTGGTTACTTTGTACCATTCACAGCCCAGGGGCAATTTTGATGTGCAGTCAGATAAGGGAAAAAAGTCACGAAATAGGCACATAAAAGTAAAAATGATTCCGCAAACAGCAATAAGATAAGCCGATTACAACGGTCATGGCGATCTTGGGTGAAAAGTCTTCGGCACAAGAGAAGAGATTGCTGGGGTCTTCACTGCAATTGGAAGTCCACTTCTTTGGGGAAGCCATCTGTTCCATCACAATTCTAATTGGTGGCTTGTAGAAGATGGCAAGGTACTGAAAGAGTCAGAAAGCATGCTGCAGGATTCCCCAGCACCTGCCAAACTCTTCAGCTCCAGTGTTTATGTGTCCTGCCCAATCGAGTTTCAGTCACTGGTGATCCCAGGTTGTTGATGGTAGATTTGGTAACATCAACACCATTGATAATCAAGGGAGGGTGGTTGGAATTTCCCTTTTTGGTGATGGCTTATAATATGGCGTGAGGTGAAAATATCACTTGCCTCCCAGCAGCCAATGCCTGAACAAGGTCTTGCTGCATGGATCATTTTTAAATTTTAATCATTTTTAAAAAAAATACAGGACAGGAATAGGCCCTATCGTCCCATATGTCTTTGGAACACGAGAGGAAACCAGAGTACCTGGAGGAACCCTACATGGACACTGGGAGAATGTCCTTGCAGACAGCGCTGGATTTGAACCCAGGTCGCTGGCATTGAGCTAACCTCTACACTAACCGTGCTGTCCTCCTTTATGCAAAATAAAATGAAAAACTGTCAGCAAGTTGGCAGAAGAGGGGTGGAGAGCAATTGTAATAATGTCCTCAGGGCCAAAAACCTAAAGGCAGATTGGTCAAGAAACACTGGTGAGTTTGCCCAACACATCATTTAGATGCTTTGATATCCTTGGTTTATTCCGTGGTTAAAAATAAAAATGTACTCCTGACTACAACAACTTTTGTTGGATTCCTTGGCAGCGGGATAGTTGAAGAGATGAGTTCCACAATAGTGCCTTCTGCAGTTTGATAGATTCCCAGTTTAGCCCCGGTTCCCTCACCTGCAGCTGCAAATATCCACTCAGATCAAGCACTGCAATTCATGGGACCTTCAACAGCAACAAGACTTAATAAACGAGGGCAAGTGGACTGTAAAAAGGGAAACAGGAATAAAGTTAAGAATTTTATTGTTCTGTTAGGGGAATTCCATTCAAAAAAATAAAATCCTCAAATTATTTTTTAAAAAGTCCTCAGGAGTACTGCTGGAACAGAACAAGAGGAAGTTGATTTTAACTACTCGCTGTGGTCAATTCTCAGTTTCTTAAAGTTCATGAAGAAGATCCCCTGATCTCCAGATCAAACTTCTTACATAAAATCCAGAAACTCTGGGTATCTGGAATCCCCCGCTTGCCGGACCTTCATGATTGATGCCAACAAACAGCCAAAGGAAATAGTGCAATTTTGATGTTCAAAAGATATTTGGGCAGATATATGGATAGGAAGGGCTTGGTATGGTATGCTCCAAATGCAGGCACAAAGGACGAGCCTTGAAGGCCAAACTGGCCAGCATGGACAAGTTGGGCTGAAGGCCTGTGTGATCTTTTCTCTTTTTAAAAAATTTAAAATTTAGACACAGCATGGTAAGAGGTCATTTTGGCCCATGAGCCCGTGCCACCCAATTAACCTACACCGCCAGATAGGTTTCGAACAGTGGGAGGAAACCAGAGCTCCCGAGAAAACCCACGCAGACACAGGGAGAACATACTAACTCCTTACAGACAGCTTGGGATTTGAACCTTGGTCCAAATTGCCAGCTCTGTAACAGCATTGCGGTAACTGCTACGCTAACCATGCCGCCCACAGAACATGTGCAGATAATAGTGCACAGTGTAAGGGTGGGCTTTCCCGGGCTCTTTCAGAGACATTTCCAACAAGAAAGCTCTGGATATGTTGGGGGGTGGGGTATAGTCCATGAGATCATGATTTATTGATCCATTGTATTTTCGACTATGGACCTTAACTTCTTTTAATAACCAAACTCCATCAATCTTAGATTTTTTTAAATGAGCAATTAGCCCTGCATCATTCACTGGTTATGGTACAAGGTTCCAAATTTTAGAAACACTTCTACTCGTGAGAGTGGTTAATCTTCACTCACAAAGGTTTGTCTCCAGTTTCTAGAAGACCACTATGCCCTGAAGCTTAACTACCCAACCAGAAATAATCTCTATTCTACTTTAGTATCTTGACAGCAATCAAAAAATAAAAGCAGCACTTTTTGGGGAAGCTAAATGGAGGTAGTACAATAAATGACAGGGCACTAAAGAATGTTGATGGACAGAGTTCTTAAAGTGGAGACAGAGGTATATAGGGTGGCAAATGGTGGCAATTACACTAACATGCAAAATTTAATAATTGTGTGTGTGTGTCTATATTCTGTATACCAAGACTGCATTCACCACTTCAGCTGTCAGCTCATGCCGCACTCACCACTCTGCATAAGGTAGTTTCCCCTCGTGTTCCTTTTAAACATTGTACTTTTAATGAATGTGTGTGTGTGTCAAGAACATTTTGAAGAAGTATACAGTTGTCTAAGAGTTTAATTTAAGGTAGGTTTGCAAGGTTAATACCTTAAATCCATTTTCTTAATTTGCGCTTTGGCTTGAAAGGCTTCGGCGAGCAGAGGCTGAGGAAGCAGTGCAGGTGTTGGTTGTGACAGCGACCCAGTAGAAAAATGGTTTTCATAAGAAGGCACAGGTAAAAACAGATGAGGTAATTGAAGGCCATTTCGAAGAGCAAGGACTGACTAGTTGGAAAAGCATCCAGGAAAGAAGATGTGGATAATCAGGAAAGCCACTAGTCTCCTTGATGAAATGCATCCATCTGCAACGTGTGAGTGAGACTATGAAGAAAGATAGGGATTGGGCGGAACATAAATAGATGGATGGGTTTAATGTAAGTATAAAAAATCCTCTAAGAATGAGGACGAGACTAGAGAAAGAGGAAGAAGTACAGGCCAACAGGTAAAAGGTAATAGGAGTACCACAGAGCTGTGTTCTTAGCCCCCTGATCTATACACCTATGACTGTGTGGCTCGGAAAGACAATAACACCATCTACAACTTTCCTGTCAATACCATGATAGTGGGTTGTATAAAGGAAGGGGATGAGTCAGTGTACAGGATGGAGATTGAATACTTGGCTGAATGGTGTATCAACAACAACCTTGCATTCAAAAATGTCACCAAAACTAAGGAGCTGATTGTAAGTTTCAGGAAAAGAAAACCAGAGGTATATGGCACAGTTGCCTTCCTAGGCCATGGCACAGGACAAAAGTTGAGACAATAAGACAGCAGGTGCTGGAGTAGGCCAATTGGCCTGTCGAGCCAGCACTGCCATTTTTCAGATCATGGCTGATCATTCACTATCGGTATCCATTCCCTGCCTTATCCCCATTACCCTTAACTCCCCTACCCACAAGAGTTTTATCTAACTCCCTTTTGAACATATCCAGCAAATCTGCCCCTACCACTCTCTGTGGCAAAGCATTCCATAGATCTACACTTCTCTGGATTAAAAAAAATTCTCCTCATCTCCGTTCTAAAGGGCCTTCCCTGTATTCTTAAACTATACCCTCTAGTCCTAGTCTCTCCCAATATTGGGAACATAATCCGAATTCACCCTGTCTTGCTCCTTTATAATCTTATACACCTCAATCATGTCTCCCCACATCCTTCTAAACTCCATCGCGTATAAACCCAGTCTTTCTAACCTTTCAGCGTAAGTCAATCCTGCCATCCTAGGAACTAACCTTGTAAATCTGCACTGCACTCCCTTATAGCAAGCATGTCCTTCCTCAAATTTGGGACCAGAACTGGATGCAATATTCCAGGTGAGGTCTCACTAAGGTCCTGTACAACTGCAGGAGGGCATCTCTGCTCCTATACACCAATCCCCTCTTTATTCAAGCCAACATGCCATTTGCCCTCTTCACAGCTTGCTGAACCTACATGCTAGCTTTTAGTGACTGGTGTACAAGTACACCCAGATCCCTTTGCACTACCCCACTCCCTAGCTTGACTCCATTTAAATAATACTCTACTCTCTTATTACTGCCTCCAAAGTGGATAACCTCACATTTGCTCACATTGAACACCATCTTCCATTCCTCCGCCCATTCCCCCAACCTGTCCAACTCCCTTGCATTTCTCTAACATCCTCCTCACACTTTACACTGCCACCCAGTTTAGTGTCATCTGCAAATTTGCTCATGTTGTTAATAATCCCTTCATCCAAATAATTTACATAAATGACAAACAACTGAGGACCCAACACCAATCCCTGTGGTACCCCACTCATCACATCCTGCCATCCCGAAAATGACCCGTTTATCCCAACCCTTTGTTTCCTATTTCTATCCATGTCAGCACCCTACCCCCAATACCATGCTCCTTGATTTTGCCTACTAGTCTCCCGTGCAGGACTTTATCAAAGGCTTTCTGGAAGTACACTACATCCACTGGCTCTCCCAAGTCCACCCTCTTTGTCACATCTTCAAAAAATTCCAAGTTAGTCAAGCATGATTTTCCCTTAAGGAATCCACGCGGGCAGTAATAAATAGAATCAGTGCGAGTCCAAGTGTTCTGCTATTTCTTCTTTTATGATATATTCCAATATCTTCCACACCACTGACATCAGGCTGACTGGTCTATAATTTCTTGTTTTCTCTCTCCCTCCCTTCTTAAAAACTGGCACTACATTAGCTACTCTCCAATCCACAGGCACCTCCTCCGAATCTAAAGAACTTTGGAAAATGTCGACCAGTGCCTCCACAATTTCCAGAGCAACATCTCTAAGCACCCTGGGATGCAGCTCATCAGGCCCTGGGGACTTATCAATCCTCATTCCTAACAATTTACCCACAACCACCTGCTTCTGGATCTGGATATCCATAACATCCCCCTTGTTTCTGCATGACCTCTACCCACTATCTGACCATAACCTGTATCCTCCTTGGTGAAGGCAGATGCAAAGTATCTGTTAAATTCCTTAGCCATCTCTTGAGGCATTATGTTGCAACTTTACAAAATATTGACTAGGCCACACTTAAACTATGGTCACTGCATAATTGGAATGATGAGATTGTGCCAAGAGAGAATGGAGAGTACATTCACCAGGATGGTGTCTGGACTGGAGGTTTTCAGTTGTGGAGCGATGTTGAATTGACTGGGCTGATTTCCCTTGGTGTGGAAGAGGCTCAGGGGTGATCTGATAGAGCTTCATAAAATCAATAAGTATTGATAGGATAAATAATCAGAATCTTTTATCTGACAGCAGGTGTATTCAAAAACAGGGGGGGCATGGATTAAAGGTTATAGGAAGGTGAGCAGAATGTTATTACAGCGCCAGTGACCTGAGTTCCAATCCACTACTGTCTGTAAGGTGTTTGTACTGTGATGGATTATATCATATTTTATATTGTATATAGATATGTTTTTGAAGGAGATAGATTGTGGGGGTGGGATTAGAGTGTTAGGTCACAAACAAACACTTCACAAAACAGACCTCAGTTAAAATGCAGGAGCTTTGCTGAAAGTGAGTCATGCAGGCACAGAGCTTTTGCAAAGACAATAAAACAAGGAGACTGCTTTGCTAAAGAATTTCAAAAGCAGGTATAAATGGATTATTGTTTTGAAAGCAACAGATTAACAGGCTCAGAAGTTTGGGTCTGGAGCTGCAATCTGTCAGGGTGCAGTTTGCTGTTCTGAGTGAGAGCCCAAAAAGACATATGGGTTTGTATGTTAATTGGTCACATAGCTATATTTGGGAAGAGAGAGAGAGAGAGCGCATGAGTGAGCGCACGAGTGTATATGTTCAGGCATAATTCTGAAGAGACCATTTTAAAGTGCAGTCAGTTTTGTTTTGAAACTCTGATTCCTTAAATTCTTGCTCAACATCAATTAAGGAGTAGGTGTGAGGCATCGGATTTCTCAAAACTCACGAATTTCTTGTCAAGTAGCTTTCAGAGAATTCTTCATACGAATGATTTCGTCCTCTTGCACGGAGGTTTCAGTACTTGCTTTCTTCCACGATGATTTCACAAACCCAGGCAAGGGATAAATGAAGTAGCCATTTAAAAATGGTTTCTTTCATCAGATGCAACATTAATTTGGCTTTCTTAAATAAAAAATTACCACTTCAATGGACGCAACGAGACCGACCCGTCTGCTCTCTTTTACAGAGATGGTCGGAAGTGGCTGTTTTCTTCAAAGCCACTTTTTCAACGTTCCTCCTTTTCATAAGGAGAACACAAGCTGCCTTTTGTTACTCCATTTCAATCCTGTGTGACCCACAGGATGACCAGGAGTCTTCTGGCTTCAGTTTGAAATTAGTTTCCCTAATATTCAAAAATACTTTCTGCCTTTAAGCATCTTTACATGACATCATTCCTGCCATTTGAAATTTCTCTCTTCCAAATGTTTTATGGAGCTAATGCCTCCAAAATGCCTGCTGACCACCAGCAAAAGCCTGTTTTTGTTTAAATCGATGCCATCTGAGTCTCCATTCTAACCATATAGGTAAACAAGCAAGGAGCCTTTTGTTTAATTAGAGTCCTCCTTGAGCAACTCTATTGTCCGAGATATTTCAATGAACAAACTCTTCCAGTTTTATTGGGGTTGCTTACCAAACTTTACAACTCCAAAAATGACTCCTCTCTCTGAGTGTAATGTGTGTGTCTGTGTGTCCCCACTTCCAACCCCACAAAAATAACAACTAAAAATAAATATTTTATGACTAAAGATTAATAATAACATCTTCGTCACAGGCAGCATGGACTCCTGAACTGACAGGGTCTGAATCTCTAAAATATGATAAAATATTAAATTATAAAATGGGATCTGAAGGATTGTTGATTTTTTTTTTTAAAAGTAGTTGATATCTGGATCACATCAGAGGTGGTGAAGGAATCAAACACACTTACAACCTTTAAGAAGCATTTAGACAGACATTCAAATAGGCACGGCATTGGATCTAAATGTCAGCATGGAAATGTCAGCCAAAGGGTCTGTGTCTGTGCTGAAGATCAAAGACTCTCCTTGTACTTCTGTGTCACTAAATCCACGTGTATCACACCATAATTAGGAAATATACAAAGGGCTTATCATCCCGATAACATTCTCAGATCTACTCATCTGCACGTTTCGCTCATTGCACATTGCGCTATGTGGCCATCTTGTTAGTTTTCCTTCAGCAGCCAAAACAAAAAAAAATCCATGATTATTCAGCTTCATTGCAAATCCACACAAAGAGCTCTACACATAGTATTTAATATTTAAGTGTTGGAACAGGATGGAGGAGAATAATTTACCACAAAGACCGTTTAAGGCGTGGAGAAAGCAAACTGCAGCAACATCTCCCAGCAAAAGCATGATACTAGGATAGTTGTTTGAAGAGGGCAGCAAAATCATTGAGGACCCACAGAGCATCTTTCAGCTGCCCCTGCTGGGAAAGAGATATGGGAGGATCAGAGCCAGTGCCACCAGGCTGAGAAATAAGCTTCTTCCCACGGGCAGTGAGAATGCTGAACAACTGAATGAACTGCTCACACTAACCATCTGAGCCTCTCGTATTCATGTAGCAATATTTATTTATTTGTCTTGTCCTGCATATGTATTATTTGTCTGGATGTGTGTTAAGTTTGGTTGTATGACTGCAGGTTTTGCACTGAGGACAGGAGAACACTGTTTCGTCAGGTTGTACTAGTGCAAACTTGACTTGATATATGTACAGCCTATATATCGCTACGTCTGTATGCATGTTATGTCTGCGTGATTGCATGCTATTTGCACCAAGGACCAGAGAACGCTGTTTCTTTGGACTTGTACAATCAGATGATAATAAACTTGACTGAGGATAAATTTACTTGTAACTCTAGTTGAAAAGGTGAATTGTATAGAAAGGATGCAATATCTTTTCCAGACATTATCAATTTTAATACCTAAATTTTTTTCAAGAATTAAATAAATGTCAGGAAATTTCTTTGGAAAGGTAAAATGGCAAGAGTTTCTATAGAGAAGTTAACGTGGAAATACGAATTGGGAGATTTACAGCTTCCTAATTTTAGGAATTATTATCAAGCAGCACAGGTGAGATTTCTGGCTTCTCTTTTTCATAAAAAATAGTTAGGGTTAATATAGAACTGAATAATAGGAGAGAAGAAAGCAGAATTTATATACAAGTAGGAATCAAAATTTTTGGTTGAGACACCATTATTGAAACATTTGCTTTATGTTTGGAATAAAATAAATCATGATTTGGTGGATGGTCTATATCACCTTAAATGCCATTGATCCAAAATCCTCTTTTAGTTTTTTTTATATATATGGTCTCATCAAAGGATTGTTAATGTTAAAGATTGTTATGAAAGAGGTTACTTTAATGTAATTTAAGTAATAAACAAATATGCAATACTGCATAATACTTTTTTGTTATTTTCAGTTGAGAGCATATTTGAGGGCTCAGCTTGGACCAACTAGGTTTCTGTCTAATTGTAATGAAGTAGAGCTGGGTTCGTTTGGCGAGGCTAGTCCACCACTCATTTTGGATCTCCCGGAGTTTGCGCTGAAGATGGCTGCATGCGCGACGGAAGGCTTGTTTCTTCTCTGGACAGGACGGCTTTGTAAGGTGAGCCTGGTGGGCAGCTCGCTTCTTTGCCAGCAGCTCCTGGATTTCCTGGCTGTTTTCGTCAAACCAGTCCTTGTTTTTCCTGGAGGAGAAGCCCAGTACCTCTTCAGTGGATTGCAGTATGGTAGTCTTCAACTGATCCCAGAGGGTTTCAGGGGACGGGTCCGTGAGGCGGGTTGCATCGTCGAGCTTTGCTTTGAGGTTTGCCTGGAAGTTTCCTCTCGCTTCGTCTGACTGCAGGTTTCCAACATTGAACCTCTTTCTGGGGGCTTTACTGTTCCTGGGCTTTGGCTTGAAGTGAAGGTTGAGCTTGCAGCGAACCAGCCGGTGGTCAGTGTGGCATTCTGCGCTAGGCATGACCCTGGTGTGGAGCACATCTCGTTTGTCACTTTCTCGCACCAGGATGTAGTCCAGGAGGTGCCAGCGCAGACATTGGCGACTTCAGGGGTTTCTACGAGGCTCTAAAGGCTGTGTACGGCCCCTCACCCCAAGTCCAAAGCCCGCTGCGCAGCTCAGACGGCAAAGTCCTCCTCAGCGACAAGATCTCCATTCTCAACCGATGGTCAGAACACTTCCAATCTCTTTTCAGTGCCAACCGCTCAGTCCAAGATTCCGCCCTGCTCCAGCTCCCTCAACAGCCCCTAAGGCTAGAGCTGGATGAGGTCCTCACCCTGGATGAGACAAATAAGGCAATCGAACAACTGAAAAGTGGCAAAGCAGCAGGTATGGATGGAATCCCCCCCAGAGGTCTGGAAGGCTGGCAGCAAAACTCTGCATGCCAAACTGCATGAGTTTTTCAAGCTTTGTTGGGACCAAGGAAAACTGCCTCAGGATCTTCGTGATGCCACCATCATCACCCTGTACAAAAACAAAGGCGAGAAATCAGACTGCTCAAACTACAGGGGCATCACGCTGCTCTCCATTGCAGGCAAAATCTTCGCTAGGATTCTACTAAATAGAATAATACCTAGTGTCGCCGAGAATATTCTCCCAGAATCACAGTGCGGCTTTCGCGCAAACAGAGGAACTACTGACATGGTCTTTGCCCTCAGACAGCTCCAAGAAAAGTGCAGAGAACAAAACAAAGGACTCTACATCACCTTTGTTGACCTCACCAAAGCCTTCGACACCGTGAGCAGGAAAGGGCTTTGGCAAATACTAGAGCGCATCGGATGTCCCCCAAAGTTCCTCAACATGATTATCCAACTGCACGAAAACCAACAAGGTCAGGTCAGATACAGCAATGAGCTCTCTGAACCCTTCTCCATTAACAATGGCATGAAGCAAGGCTGTGTTCTCGCACCAACCCTCTTTTCAATCTTCTTCAGCATGATGCTGAACCAAGCCATGAAAGACCCCAACAATGAAGACGCTGTTTACATCCGGTACTGCACGGATGGCAGTCTCTTCAATCTGAGGCGCCTGCAAGCTCACACCAAGACACAAGAGAAACTTGTCCGTGAACTACTCTTTGCAGACGATGCCGCTTTAGTTGCCCATTCAGAGCCAGCTCTTCAGCGCTTGACGTCCTGCTTTGCGGAAACTGCCAAAATGTTTGGCCTGGAAGTCAGCCTGAAGAAAACTGAGGTCCTCCATCAGCCAGCTCCCCACCATGTCTACCAGCCCCTCCACATCTCCATCAGGCACACAAAACTCAAAACGGTCAACCAGACTCGCCAAGGCAAATAGCGCCTTTGGAAGACTACACAAAAGAGTCTGGAAAAACAGCCAACTGAAAAACCTCACAAAGATAAGCATATACAGAGCCGTTGTCATACCCACACTCCTGTTCGGCTCCGAATCATGGGTCCTCTACCGGCATCACCTACGGCTCCTAGAACGCTTCCACCAGCGTTGTCTCCGCTCCATCCTCAACATCCATTGGAGCGCTTTCATCCCTAACGTCGAAGTACTCGAGATGGCAGAGGTCGACAGCATCGAGTCCACGCTGCTGAAGATCCAGCTGCGCTGGATGGGTCACGTCTCCAGAATGGAGGACCATCGCCTTCCCAAGATCGTGTTATATGGCGAGCTCTCCACTGGCCACCGTGACAGAGGTGCACCAAAGAAAAGGTACAAGGACTGCCTAAAGAAATCTCTTGGTGCCTGCCACATTGACCACCACCAGTGGGCTGATATCGCCTCAAACCGTGCATCTTGGCGCCTCACAATTTGGCGGGCAGCAACCTCCTTTGAAGAAGACCGCAGAGCCCACCTCACTGACAAAAGGCAAAGGAGGAAAAACCCAACACCCAACCCCAACCAACCAATTTTCCCCTGCAGCCGCTGCAACCGTGTCTGCCTGTCCCGCATCGGACTGGTCAGCCACAAACGAGCCTGCAGCTGACGTGGACTTTTACCCCCTCCATAAATCTTCGTCCGCAAAGCCAAGCCAAAGAAGAAGACTGAAGTAGAACTTGTTAGGATGGGATTGTTAAAAAATTCACCTCTTTGACATATTTATTATTACAAGCAGGAGTTTCTAAACTAGGATTACATAGATCTAGACAGAGATGGGAAACAGATAGGAATATTTTAATTGATGAACAAACAAGAAAATTTATGTAGGGATTGTATGATTGTATATTATTAATGAAAGATGTAGATTAGTTCAATATTATTTTTTATATATCAATTATATCTTACACCACAGAAGTTAAATAGACTGATATCAGATTTAACAGACCAATGTTTTATGTGTGGTGAAGATGCAAGATCCTTTACACATTCAATGTGGTCTTGTGCTAATGTGAGACCCTTTTGGGCAGCTTTACGTAATTTTTTGGAACAAGTTACAGAAATTGTTTTTTCCACAAAATCCCTATTTATTTTTATTGGGAAATATTGGAGGCACAAGTCCTAAATTGAAACTATCAATTTATCAATTGGAATTTGTTAAATTAGCATTAGCGGCAGCAAGGAAATGTATTGCAATTACTTGGAAATCAGATTAATCTTTGACTATGCCAAGGTGGCATGCTGAAAAATTCAAAGTTGTTTTCCTTTAGAAAAAAACCCCACATAATTTAAGAAATAAATACCCTATGTTTTTACAAATTTTGTGCCCAAATGATGGGATTAAATTTGTAATACTATCCTTTTCCCTCTAGACCTGTGGGATTCTCCTCTATGTGTTTATGTTAGATGTGGTGATTTGTACTGGACAACATCCTTCTCTGCAATCCAAAGATTTCTTTTCTTTCTTTTTTAAAAAAAAACCTATAAAGTTATTTTTTTCCCCAGTTTATATGTTGTCTTCTTCAGCGGGGTAGTTGGGCAGGAGGGAAGGGTTTTTTGGGGTAATCAATTTGTTCTCTTTTCGATAACTGTAGTATTATAACTATAGTTACTGCATGTATGGAATTTTACATAAAATATTAAAAAAAACTTGACAAGTCTTATTACAGCGAGTGGAGGATAGTTGTGGACAAATTCCATGCACACCACCAATTTCAGCCACAGCAGTGTGAGGATGATTACCCAACCACCTCTGCTTTGCTTGATTACAATGTTGACATTTTCAAAGAGCCACACTCCCGATGCCAATTCCTAGCTAATGGCCAGGAGGGAAAAAAAAAACAAAAAAAGAATAGCTGGCTGTGTCCTGAGTGAGAGAGTGGGAAAAGGTAAAATAGGCAGAAGGTTAAAAAGACCCATTTGCACAAACTGTTAGAAATAGCTTCCTAAAAACACCAAAGGTACAAAGACAAGAGCAATGCAACACAAGTCAAAGGATCTTATTCCAATAACTGTGCCCAGAGAGTCAGTGAGTGAGTTCACCACTGCTTGCAAGAACATGCTGTGGGCAACATGACTGGTGCAGATGTCTTCGTCGTGCAGCAGATTTTGCTCAAAGTGATTCACAACCAATAAAGTGCTCCTGATATTTTACTGCCAAACGTGGCAAGATCATGGAGTGAAATGACAGTCAAAGAGCAGGTGCACTAAATAGAAATGCAAAAAAAGAGACTGGTATTCCCATGCTGTATTGGAGGATTTAAACCATGCTTTTTGCTTCAGCTTTAAACCATTTTTTTTTCCTTTTGCACCCTTTGCTTCTGCAAGGCTGAGAACCTGCTTGTTTTTTAGAATCAGCAGACATAAGCTAAATTCCACCATGGGGCCCAGAGATGCAGTTATCTGACAAAAGGACATCTGTGTACCAAGAATATTTAATCTTCCTGCCTGTTTTGGTCACAGACAGTCAGAGGCCTAGCCTTGATGCAAAATAAACCATTGTATTCAAAGTGATAAGCTGAAAGTTGTGTTATTCGATAGAAGCCTAACATGCTAGCTTGCTCGCTTATCTTTCTTTTTGTGCTGGGAATAAGTGCTTGGGTAAGCAATTTTTGGGTAATATAAGCCATGGTCCCGCTACTGAAGTTGGAGACTCTCCGAGAGGTGGCAACATCTCTCAGCAAGAAGAAGAACTTCTAGAATCCAGCCAACGTCCCAGTCGGGGAGGTGGAGAAGCTGCTACCGGCGCCCCGACAACCTACTACAAGTGTGCGGTCATTGCCTCGCTTCAGAAGTTGGGACCAGTCCAGGCGTTGATAAGTATAATTGGGAAGGGCTTGCATATTGTAGTTTGATATCAGCTTTAGAATTAGTAATAAAGATTTGTATAAACTAAAGTGCCATCGGCGTGTGTCTATTTTCTTTCGGTAGCTCAAACACTGTGACCAATCTAAAACGAACAAAGTGAGAGGTACAAGTTTAACCAGGACACATGCTTCAGAGAATACAAGACCCCTTACCTTTCTTAACATGTCATCTTGTTCCACGTTGTTTATTTTCCCAGAATTAATTTCTCCTTTCAAAGAATATTCATAGAACTTTCCACTGACGTTCACCAACAGCGTGGTCACTGCCCGATCCTGCAGTGCACAGCCAATTGGAACCTTTCCATAGCTGTTGGTGGAGGGGATGCCATATCTTAGGATCACTCCTACGAGAAGCCCTGAAAACAAAACAAAAATGGATTGTGAAGGAGCCTGTTTATTACATGGCACGCTTTTAAAATTTCAGTACGTGCTCTGGGATTGCTGGAGAAAATATTACTGTGCAGGCCCACTACTGCACAACAATCTAACCTTTCCCAAACTTCACTCTATTTTTCTTATATCCATGTGCCTGTCTGAGAGAGTCTTTTTGGAAATAGTATTGACAAAGGCGAGTTTCAGCATTTACCTCATTGATAGCTAGACAGGCAATTTTGATGAAATGGGAAGACAGTACCTCACCTACTCTTATCCAATGATTACAGGCCTTCCTAAGTTTAGAAAAGAAATTAGATACAATATTAAAGATCTAAAACTGAATTTCTACAAGACATAGGGCCCATTCATGGAGTATTACCATAATTTAACGAATTAGAGCGTTTGGATGCTCCCGTACAGTGCTGTCAGGCTTCCGAATGTAATCTTTCATTTCCTAAGTATTTTAGATATAGGAGCATATCATGTTTAGAGGGAGGGGTTTGATAAATTGGGGGCGGAGGGCTTTCTTTCTTTTTTCCCTTTTTTTTCTTTTGAGATATTTTTATAGAAGGGGTTTGATTGAGAGGAGTATGCACAATTTTCACATGTATAATTTGAGTATTATTGGAGAATACAAATTGTCTTTTTTAATCTTTCAATCTATGTATTGGATCAATAGGTCTGTATTTTTTAAAAATAAACTCAATAAAGATTTTTTTTTATATAAAAGAGTTTTTTTGAATATCCCTATTGCAACAGCATTCACTACCACCCCCAGCAATGCATTCCAAGAACCCAACACTCTATGTAAAAAAAAAACCTATATCTGACATCTCCCCACTCATCTTAAACAAATGTTCTTTGATTGTTGCTTCTGTCACCCTGGGAAAAAAGGTGATGGCTGTCCAGCCAATCCAAGGCCCTCATAATCTCATCTTCTTCTTTCTTTCTTATTCTTTGGCTTAGCTTCGTGGACAAAGATTTATGGAGGGGTATGTCCACGTCTGCTGCAGGCTCGTTGTTGACTGACAAGTCCGATGCGGGACAGGCAGGCACGGTTGCAGCGGTTGCAAGGGAAAATTGGTGGGTTGGGGTTGGGTGTTGGGTTTTTCCTCCTTTGTCTTTTGTCAGTGAGGTAGGCTCTGCGGTCTTCTTCAAAGGAGGTTAATGCCTGCCAAACTGTGAGGCGCCAAGAAGCACGGTTGGAGGTGATATCAGCCCACTGGCGGTCGTTAATGTGGCAGGCATCAAGAGATTTCTTTAAGCAGTCCTTGTACCTCTTCTTTGGTGCACCTCGGTCTCGGTGGCCAGTGGAAAGCTCGCCATATAACACGATCTTGGGAAGGCGATGGTCCTCCATTCTGGAGACGTGACCCACCCAGCGCAGTTGGATCTTCAGCAGCGTGGATTCGATGCTTGCGGACTCTGCCAGCTCGAGTACTTCGATGTTGGTGATGAAGTCATTCTAATGAATGTTGAGGATGGAGCGGAGACAGCGCTGATGGAAGCGTTCTAGGAGCCGTAGGTGATGCCGGTAGAGGACCCATGATTCGGAGCCGAACAGGAGCGTGGGTATGACAACGGCTCGGTACACGCTGATCTTTGTGTGTTTCTTCAGGTGATTGTTTTTCCAGACTCTTTTGTGTAGTCTTCCAAAGGCGCTATTTGCCTTGGCGAGTCTCTTTGTCGATCCTTGCATCAGGTGAAATGGTGCAGCCGAGATAGGTAAACTGGTTGACCGTTTTGAGTTCTGTGTGCCCGATGGAGATGTGGGGGGGCTGGTAGTCATGGTGGTGGGGAGCTGGCTGATGTAGGACCTCAGTTTTCTTCAGGCTGACTTCCAGGCCAAACATTTTGGCAGTTTCCGCAAAACAGGACGTCGTGCGCTGGAGAGCTGGCTCTGAATGGGCAACTAAAGCGGCATCGTCTGCAAAGAGTAGCAGGTATGGATGGAATCCCCCCAGAGGTCTGGAAGGCTGTCGGCAAAGCTCTGCATACCTGTTGAAACTCTGCGCAGAACAGCAGCTTGTCATTACTAACACCCTTTTCCAGCAGAGAGACAGCCTGAAGACTACCTGGATGCATCCCCGATCCAAACACTGGCACCTCCTGGACTACGTTCTGGTGCGAGGAAGAGACAAACAAGATGTGCTCCACACCAGGGTCAAGCCCAGCGCAGAATGCCACACTGACCACCAGCTTGTTCGCTGCAAGCTCAACCTTCACTTCACGCCAAAGTTCAAGAACAGTGGAGCCCCCAGAAAGAGGTTCAAAGTTGTAAACTTGCAGTCAGACGTAGTGAGAGGAAACTTCCAGGCAAACCTCCAAGCAAAGCTCGAGGATGCAAACTGCCTCATGGACCCGTCCCCTGAAACCCTCTGGGATCAGCTGAAGACTGCCATACTGCAATCCACTGAAGAGGTACTGGGCTTCTCCTCCAGGAAAAACAAGGACTGGTTTGACGAAAACAACCAGGAAATCCAGGAGCTGCTGGCAAAGAAGTGATCTGCCCACCAGGCTCATCTTGCAAAGCCGTCCTGGCCAGAGAAGCCCTGGGCCGGGAGCGGTCAATGAGAACTGTTTAGTGTATTTCAGAGTTTAATACACACCTCATAATTTCATATACTTCTATTAATTCACCACTCATCCTTCAGCACTCCAAATATTAAGATCACTGCAATAGGAGCAACTAACAAACAATAACGGAATGCTATCTGATGCTGCATCACTGCCCTGTTCAAGGTGGAGGGATAAACGTTTGGGTACAAGGGGGAAAAAAGTTATCTCCACTATATCTCCCTTCAGCTGGGTCAAAATCATGGAACTTCCAGCCAAGTGACACTATAAGAGCTTTACTCCGAGGCAGCAGCCCAACCTACTTATTTAGAAGCAATTAGGAACAGGTCGTGAACGTGGGCTTTGCCCTCGGCAGAAATACCCTGAAAATTAATAAGTGGAGCCGTCAGAGACGCATGTGACTCCAAATCCTCAAGGCATGAGGTGGCTTCCTGCCAGGTTTGAAAGAAATCCAACAAGGAGACAGCTGCAGGGATCTGACAGATGGCAAGAGCAGGATAATAACATCTTGCAACAAAGGGCGATTTGGCCACACGAGGACAGCTTAAAATCTCTGCTTTCTATCCATGATGGGTTACTTTAAAGAGTAAATAAAGAAGGAGAGAAGAGGAAAACCAGGAGAGGTGGATTTCAGGCAATTGCCAGGGGCAATTTTCAACACACTTTTACTCAATGCCATTTGAAATGCATTGCCAAAAAAATGGGTGAGTGCAAGATTGATGAACAAAGTATCAATAAAATGTACAAAAAAATTGTGAAAATGCTTGATAGGAAAAAAATTCTATGGGATTGGGATCAATCGAGTTTCTTCAGAGGACAATGACTCAAAGCCATTTGTCCTCCTCTGATGCTGTATCTTTCTTCGATCCCCCTTGTTGACTAACATCTATTTATCCCTTCAAATCCAATGTAGGCTTGTAATGATCATCCTTTGTGTAGCCCATCCAGCCTCTAAGATGATGATCTGACAGAACAGTTAAATTTTATTTTAAACTGAATGGAAAACATCAGAAACCTGGCAACTGCATAATATGAGATTAGCATTGTTTTTGGACAAGTAATCTCTTTTGTTTGTCAATCAAGAGCAATTCATTTAGATCACATCTTAATTCCATCTACACACACTGGCTTTGTATTAGAAAATTCTAATGGACTCAGTTTAAAATGATCTAGTCCAGGAATGGCCAACCTTTTAATTTTTAATTTAGGCATACAGGCCATTTTGGTGCACGAGTACGTACCGGGGATGTAATTGGCTGGCATGGACTCGTGGGCCAAAATGGCCTGTATGTCTAAATTAAAAATTAAAAGGTTGGCCATCCCTGATCTAGTCCCACACTAGGGGTGAAATGGCAACGAGAGTGTAAATGAGGACTCCAGATTTCCACATCAGCCCTGAATGAACAAGCTTGAGTATTTAAGGTAATACCCCCTTATTCTGGAGCGTTTTCTCTCCATTTACCCTGTAAATTTGTAGGCAAAGCAGTTGCTGCAGTTAAGAAATAAAATGTCACATGGTTATAATGCAAGAGGAACAGGCTGGTCTGAAATGCTCTTATTGGATATAAAAGATTTATTTCAGGATACTACTGTAAACATGCAATATTCCATCCTGTCAGGCAAAAAAAAAGTCAGACTAAATTAGCAGTATTTCTTTCCCAAGCTGCAGTGTTGTGTATTTACTTCAGAGACACAAGCCCTGACACTTCAGTGCAGCACTGAGGAAGATTGGCAGGGAGCTAGTTTCCAAATCAAATGGAGGTCTGATCATTTATGCCATCACACAAGACAACTCTGTATAGGACGACCTCCCTGGAATCTCCTCCTAAAATGGTGGTTTTGAGCGATACCTTTTGTATAAGACAACCCCAAAATCTGGCACTTACCGCTGACCAGAAAATGCTGTTAAAAGCAAATCACAATATTTTTAACAAGTTACCATGTAAATACTTCAATTTTATTTGCCTATTTTAAAATAAACCACTGTCAGCTCTTGCAACAGACCATTTAAAGCAGGGTCACCAAACCTTTTAGACCATCAACCCCATCATGAAATCCTTATTGAACTCTGACCCCAAGGCATAGAACCCTTGGGGTATTTGGTAGTACTGGGGGTGGGGGGGGGGGTGGCACTGGAGGCGGCATTGGAAACATATCTCTTTCTCTGCTCCGTCCTTCACTCTCCATTATTAAGAGGCCAAAGCCAAATACAAATTGGCAGCCACCAAGGTTAGCTCTTGCGAGAAGTTGGCCACTCCTGCCATAGGTGCTATTTTCTGACCACAAAAGTTCAATCAACCACCACCACCCCCCACCCCCGTGCTGTTTATCGACCCCTGACCACCTCTGGCATTTATCAACCCCCTGGATTGTCCCATTGACCTCCAGGGTTTGATATCAACCTCTTTGGAGGCCCTTGGTTTAAACCCTATACAGAGCAAGTGAAAGTTGGGCTGGGTAGTTGGACCCTGCGGAGAAGCACTGATACTTTTGCAAAAAAGTAACAGGCCACGTGCAAGATTGCATCGGAGCCAGCGGGAAGATGGTAGGGGTGCTGAGACTTCACCGTCCAGGTTCAGGTTCCAGTATATAGGAAGTCCCCTGATTTTAAGATGACATTTTTAAGCTTTGAGGATCATCCTATATGACAGCATGTCTGGTAATTTTCCTCTCAAAATAACTGCAGAAGATCCATGACATTTATACCAACTATTTACACCCAACACAGACAACCCAGTTATTAAAAACAAAATTTAACAAGAAAATACTGAAAGCATCAGTAAGTGCATCTTTGGAGAAAGAAACAAAATTTGTGTATTTGGGTTAATCAAGTCTCGATGAAGGGCTCAAGTCTGAAAAGTTGGCCATTCTTTTTCTCCTACTGATGCTATTCGACACATGGACTTCCTCCTGCAGATTGTGCTTGGCTTCATTTTCCAGTACCTGCAGTCTTGGTAGTGTTTTCAGGTCGATAATCTTTGATTGAAGTTATAAGGTGCACTATTGAATGGAGGAGTTCAGCCAGGCAAAGCAAATTGGTGAAGTGGACGGCGGCAGGGGAAACCTCTAGGAAGGGGATGACTCTTGAGATCCTTGCTTATGAGGGGGGGTGGGGGGGGGGGGGAAAGAGAGGGATGGCTAGGGCCAGAAAACGAAAACATCTGTGGCACACTCTGCCACCAGATGTGGGAGGGGAGAGGTCAAAAAGGGAGAAACAAATTGAGTGAAGATGGAATGAAATCATTTCTGTGGACCAGGAGCAGACTGAACTACAGATGGCTAGACTCTCCTTTTAGTTGTGACGATTATTGCCTGGCATTTCTGGAGACCCGATTTTGATTTGACAAGCCCTGTTCAAATCATGCCAAGTGTAGGCAGAGTCAATTTCATTTGCTGAAAAGTTGCAAATGCGACTGAACTTTGAGGAAACACGCTCACCCTTGATTTCAGGAGAGAAAGAACGGCAATGATTGAATAGCTGATGAGTGGGCCTTGAACACTGCCATGAGGAGATCTTGGAGTGAGATCCTGCAGCTGGGATGATTAACCAACAACCACCACCTTGATTCAGCATAAAACTTGCTAGATCTGTGAAGTGGCAAGGAATGAAAGGTTCAAATTCTTCTCAATGGAGATGCTGCATTTTTGTCCATATTAATGATGCTACTGCCCACAATTCAAGGTGAGCAAGAGTGGAAGTTGGAACTGGTAACAATTAGCCCACATGCATCAATTGAACAAGAGTCTGCAGATGCTGGGGTCGAGGTGCTGGAGAAACTTGGATCACGCTGAGCACAGGAGCACCTCAGAGCTGTGTGCTCAAGCCCTCTCCTTTTCATGCTTACCCATAACTACACCGCCACATCCAGCTCCAACAGAGCCATCAAGTTTCTAGATAAGGCAACAATAGTTGGCTTTATCAACAACAATGATGAGTTGAACTACTAGAGAAGAGGTGGAAAATCTCATGATTATATCGTGGACTTTCAAGAGGACCAGGAATGACCACCTTCCACTACACAGAGTAGAGAGCACCAAGTTCCTTGGAGTCCACTTACCAGGTAAGTACCAGGTATCATGGACACACATCTCCTCATTTCTCAGGAAGGAACAACAGCAACTGCACTTCCTGAGAAGACTGAAGTGGACAAGGTGGCCATGATGTGTCAACCTTCCTCAGGAGCTCTAGCAAGAGCACCTGGCTGGCTACATCACAGTCTGGTACAGTTGCTGTTGAGAATTAGATCAGCTGCTTCTCGGGTCCTCTTAAAATCTTTCCCCTCTCACCTTCAATCTATGACATCTAGTTTTGAACTCAATTAGTTTAAGAAGACTATAACAATCAATTTTATCTCTGCCCCTCATTATTTTAAATGACTCTACAACGTCACTCCTCTGCCTACAGTCTAGGGGATGGGGGAAGAAAAAAGTCAATCCAGTCTCTCCTTACAACTCAAACCCTCCAGCCCTGTAATATCCTTGTGAATCCTTTGGCAGAGAGGATCACGAGGGTTTCCCTGACCCTCTGCCCCCCCCCCCCTTATCAGCATGATCTACTGGGATCACTGTTTGAAGAGGGCATGGAAAATCAACGAGGACCCCTACCACCCTGCACACAGATCTTTCAGCTAAAACCTGAAGGGAAAGAGATACAGGAGTATCAGAGCCAGCCACGCCAGGCTGAAACAGCTTCTCCTTGGGTTTGTCAGGGTCCGTGAGAATGTTGAAGGACTAAAGGAACAGCTTACACTAACCATTCAAAAATCTAATATGTACTAAACAATGTTTATTTTTGATTTTTGTAAATGTATGTATTGTTCATGTGTATGTGTGTTAAGTCTGGTTGTGTGTCTGCATGTTTTGCACTGAGGACCAGAGAACACTGTTTTATCAGGTTTTATTGGTACAATTGTAGTGAAAGGCATTTGCATAGATGTATGGAATGACCAGTCTGAACTCTCTGACCCTCCCTAACTCCTCCATTAGCTCTTCCCCAGATTTCCCAATAAAGGCTGGTGTGCCCGGACTTGCCCCCTCTGTACCTGGAACCTGGCCAAGTAGTGTATCAGTAATGCTCAGGTTTTTTGGTAATTAAAGCCGTTTAATCACTGCTTGGCCTGGTTCCAGGTACAGGAGCAAGAGGGATGCCTGGTCACCCAGCCCACAGATGGTGGAGTGGACCCAGCCACATGCTGCAGTAGCGGACACACCCCTGGGTCTACATCAACTCTGCAACAGGTAATGGGAGCAGCTTGCCAGCCGACTACACTCACAATTGAACCCAGTGAACCCAACGCAGAAGTTACCTTTGTGAAGTGGCTGCACGGGATGCAGACGTTCATGCGCCACCACAATCTAAGGGATGCTGAAGACAATCTCCTGATCGCATCCATGGGCGATCGGGCGTTTTGAATAATTAGAGACTGCCGAACGTACGACAAGGAGATGGCCCTGCTGCGGAAGCAGTACGAGACCCTGACAAATCCAGTGTTCACGAGATACAAATTAATGACCCGACGTCATGCCCCAGGGGAGCCCTACGCACAGTTCGCGCAGGCGATGAAGAGCTGGTTAGAGCCTGCAGGTGTACTGCAGTGAGTGCCTCAGAGCATGCCAACAAGTTGACTGCTGACAAACATGCTATCGACCCAGGTCCGTCAAAGACTCCTGGAAAAAGGTAACTGCACATTGTAAGAAGTACTGGACTTGGGGGAAGGCAATGGAGACTGCGGTGCAAAGCTGTGAGGCTTACACTGCCGGTGGTCCAGCATCCACGTGGGGAACGAGGGTGCCGCCATGTTGGGATATGGCATCGATGGCAGCAGCGGCCAGGGCTGGCAAGAGTGGGTTCTGCGGGCTGGCCATGCACCCCCAAACGCAGTGAGTTCAAATTACAAAAAGAAATGGCACTATATGAAGGTATGTCGGGGGCAGCCCACTACTAGCAGTGCCACGTGTGATCCGAGGGATGGGTCGCAGTCACCAAGACTATGATTCAGATCAGTGATCGCCTCCGGTCCCAGCCACGTGCGAGTACTGCGGGCAGCCATCTTCTGAGGTGACGAATCTGACATATTACTGGCAGGAATGGTACAACGGTAACTCTGAATCGGACCAAAGGGGATCACGATGACGAGCTCAGGCCCAAAAAGCTGGTTGCCCTTTACATCCAACTGATGCTGCACGTTTCTCCAGCAGTTTTGTGGCGGTCACATATATCAGCACTACACCTTGACTGCACACTCAGATCATCAAAGCAACTCCTGTCTACCTAGGATTAATTAGCGAGCAAGTGTGGTGTTACAGAGTTGTTAAACGGGAAATCATTTAAGAGCAGGATTAGTTACTGTCAGGGAGAGAGCAATTTCTAAGCTTTGACTCTGCCTCATTTCCATGTGACTACTATTCTCGTCACTTCCTGTGGTAAGAATACTCCCCACACCACCCACAGACAAAACTAAAGGCTTATAAACAAATTACAAAAGGAAAGAGAGACCTCCTTTATTTCCATGAAGGAGCAACTCCTGTACTTATCACATGCCACACACATTACATGCAAATTTACTCTAAAAGCTCAAATGGATATCACTGTTGATTAAAATTCCTCCTTGTATCTGGGAGGGACTGGTACATTGCTGTGATTAAAAGATTACACCACTGCAATTTATTTATAAATCAGAGTGGGTAGGGCTGCAAGTCCAATGTTGACCTACTGGTTACTCCAACTGCATTAGGTAAAATGTAAGCAAAGCATCTAGAAGGTTCAATCAAGATAAGAACATGGAAACTTCTTGCACAGCAACACACCCTTTGGCTCATGTTTGCGACAACATGATGACCAATTTTTAACTAAAATGTTGCTGTTTGTCCTTGTCGTGTATCTCTCTAATCCTTGCACATTCACGTGTCCATCAAGGAGCCTCTTAAAAATCTACAAGCGCATCTGCTTCTACTCCTTCTCCTGGCAGCCCATTCCAGGACCAAGTCATGGTTGTAAGTTGTTCACATGATCCCACAATAAGCAACAATAAAAGAATATTAGTGGCCTAGTTGTTGGTTCAGAGGGTGTTGAAGAATTTAAAAATCTTGGACCAGAAGAATTTTGCTGTTCTTAAATGGCACATGCCAGTTTCAAATCTTGTCTGGGGGGAAAAAAGAGGGGCTCGGTTGATAATACAGCTTTGGCACAACAATCCAGGATCAGAAATTCATTGCAGGCTTTAAATGAAGCTTAATTTGGTCTTTAAAGTGACACTTGTAGTCTGCCTTTGGAGGAATTAAAAATGAAAGAGGAACCTCCAGGTTTATTACAAACCTTTCTCCAAGCAGTCAAGTGATTACAGTCCAAGATGCAATAGACAAAAGAGCTGGAGAAACTCAGCAGCATCTAAAAGATTAAAAGGTAAAAGGTTCCATTATTGTCACATATTTACTACATTTAGAATGCAACATACATGAAATTCTTTTCACTCTTGTCCACTGTAAGGCAGAGTCACCACTTTGTCCAGCATCCCTCACAGAAACCTACAGCACCTGGTGTTCCTAGGCCGTCTCCCCTCTAAGTACTGACCTGCCTCTGCCCGCTTGGCTTCCGAGATCAAACAATCACATGCGTATTCAGGGTATTAATCAATGTTTCAGCCCTGAGCCCTTCAACAAGGTGTTGCATTCAACCCAACGTCTACAGACTTTCTTGTTTAACCCAACAGCTAAAATGCTGTGCCCACCAGTTTTGGTATTGGTCTTCACAGACTGCAAGTTGGTTTGCAATCTTGCAGGCAACACCGACTTCGCTGTGGATCCCTCTCGACGGTAACTGTGGGAAGCAGCACCACCACACCAGACACTATGCAGAAGGTTTATAAAGCAAAAGTAGAACTGAGTCTTGAATTTAAAAAGGCACAGATAAGCAAGTGAAAAGGTCACACATTGTCCAAGGCAAAGCTAATACAATTGGAGGACACATTTGATTAACATTCATCTGGATTTCAACAAAGCGCAGCCTCACTGAATGAGTCACAATGTTCATATGCAACATGAGCTGAGACTGCACAACATACTTGAAGGTCTAGCACGACTGAAACAAACAACCTTAAGCTCTTTTAGCATGCCCATCCACAACACCAAGACAGCATTCCACGTGCTGAAAACATGGAAATTATGGATATATGATGAGATCTTATTGCCATATATCCAAGTACAATGCACAGATGCACTGAAATTCTTACTTTTTTCAGTCAAACAGCTATATATATGGTATAAATTAAATTATCCCAAAGCACAATGAAACAGAATAAAATATAAAGGATAGACAAATAAATGCACGCTGTTTTATTTAGTGAAAAAAAAGTAATGTTTCAATAGTGCAGACGTATCTTTTGGTGGTCCTGGGGTAGTGATAATAGTTAAGATAGCATGGAGAGGATGAAGAGCCTCATGGCAGTTGAGGGTAGATGAGATATGAATGATGGGTGAAAGGGGAAGTTTAGGGGGAAACTTCACATAGAGTGATGGGAGTATGGAACGAGCTGCCAGACTCAATTTTAACATTCAATAAGAATTTGTACAGGTACGTGGATAGGAGGGGTTTAGAGGTGCAGGTCAGTGGAATTTTCCAGGAAAAGTTCAGCACAGACTAGAAGGGGTGAAGGGCCTGTTTCTGTGCTGTAATGTTCAATGGCTGTAACTTCAGGCTGTCTTCCAAAAGGGCTTTCCATAAGCTTGCCAGCTTGCCCTGTTCCAGTCCCAGCTACTTCTGCTGGCTGTAATGTGTGTGTGTGTGTGACTGAGAGAAAACCTGTTTGACTCTCTCTGAATGAAAAACCACATGACCCTCTTAGAACAACAAGTTCTCTTCCAGACAATCTGCGGCCCCAAAAAGATCTTTCATCTGTTGCCTTTGGTAAACAATAATCCATTAGTGAAGTCTCTTGAGCACTCTTCAAAGCTCTTGCAAAAGCTGTGAGGCCCCGATATATCTAGCATGGGGTAGAGCTCCAGTATTTTAAATAAGATCTGTTTTAAAGTGTTTGTATGTAACCTACTCTAACAAACTTTTCCCAATTTATCTCCCAAAAACATATCTATATACTCTGTCACATAATCACTTGCTTGCTTAATTTACAGATTTGTTACTTGATAATTGGGTGTTGTAACAAAGTTTGGTTGTTGCATATGATATGCAATTTCCCTCACTAATGTATATGGAAAGAACATGTATTTATTTCTGTACATGACGGGGGGGGTTAGTCTATGAGGGATCAAGGATTACATGAAGGGATGAATAGTCTAAAAAGTTTGGGGATCCCTGGTCTAAAGCTTGACAGTTTTCTTCTTGTGACAAGCAACACAGAAGGCTGCGTACGGTGGAATCTGGAGCAAAATAAAACAACTCTTGCTGGAAGATTCTCAGCTTCAGTGGGAAAGGTCGACGTTTTGGATCAGAACCCTTCAAGACAAAATCGACAATCCTCTCTCTCATGTTGACTTGAATGAAGAGTTCCTTTTCTCCCTCTGAGACAAGCTTGACCCACTGAATTCCTCCAGCAAACTGTATTTTTTTCCTCCATAGACATTCCTGCTCTAAATAATTCCCACAACATTATCTGTCAGAACTATTCCAATTTCTCCTTGCCTTACATTATTTACTTACACTTCCAAGCAGCCAAAGACTCTTTCAAATCCAAGACATTGTAACAATCAAAACTTCATATTTATTAGTAAGTTTTCATTTGAAAGAGTTTTCTCCAGAAAAAAAAAAACAACTTTACACTCTCTACTTGGAATATTCAGTATTGCAGAGGGGCTTTCCAACAATTCAGAAACAAGGATGTCACAGCCTTCACAAAAGGAAGGAAGGAGAAAGCTAGGTTGATGATGGAGTAGGCTTACATAGGTCAGTGCAACATAGTGGGCTGAAGTGATTTCTGTGCTGCAGTGTTAACGACCTTTTGGTCTATGGACTGTCGTCATAAAGGAGGAATTTCTGCTCAGAACTCTGTGCAACTTGTGGTACAGCGGAGGGCTGACTCGCCAATTGCTTGGAACTTTTGAGAACAAGGGAGAATCTGGTTCTGAAGCACTGAGCAGCAGTTGAAGCGGCAGAGGGCAGCTGGAGAATTGGGTGAAATGCACATGCCTCATAGGTTTACTGCAATGTCACATCAGTTATTTCTCTCTCCAACATTCAATATGTCGTCCTTTATTATTAATTAAAGAACTGAACTTGGATATTGAGATAGAATTCTGTGGATGTTTTTTTGGACTGACTTAGTTGACCGAAAGGCCTGGAGTTTTTTGGGGATTTTTCTCTTTGAATATTGGGCACAGATTATAATGGTCTGGTTTTTTCCACATACTTCTATAAATATATGATATCTGTATATTTGTTATAGATACTTATAGTGTGTTATAGTTAATTGTGTTAGGACATATTGTTAATAGTTATTAATAAATAGAGTTAAAATTTATCCCTTTTGAATTGCATCTGTTATTGCTGGTTTGAGATATAACAGCAGTAAAAGATATTTGACTCATTTCAAGTTCCAAAGATTCACTAATACTTTAATTGTGAGTATCTCATCACAAGAATGCATTGGTAACACTGTTAGCCACAAACCAAGCATCCTGCACAGAGAGAAAGTCAGAAGATCTGTTTTGTAATAAAATTGATCTTGATAGCAACTGGCAATGTCATTCAAAGCACATACTTTGGCTCACCACAGATATAAAGCAGTGAAATTTGCCACATTTAAAAGTACAATGTAACACTGCAAAGTTGACAAAAGCTAAATGCAATAGTATGGTGGTTATGTTCACAGTTCAGCATCGAGAATGGCATTTGTGAATTTAAATTCTGCATTTGACATTTTTAACTCGAGGCCATCTATTAAAAATGTGGATGGGTTAGTTTAAAGGAGGTGCGGTGGACATTTTTTTTTCTCTGCCAGAGGTAATGGGGGAAGCAAACATACAGTGGCCTTGAATTTAAATTTAGGTTTTAGATTTAGATATAAAGCATGGCATCAGGCCATTTCGATTCAGGAGCCCATGCCACCTAATTACACCCAATTAACCTACAACCCCTGATACATTTCGAATGCTTGAAGAAGCTTCCAGATGAGGACAACATGATGCCGAAGAGGGAGGAGGAGCAAAAAAAGAGCTCCTACTAAGTAAATCCATTAAAAAAATGTCCAAAAAAGGTTTAAAAAGTAAAATAATCATTAAAGTAATGGGGAAGGACTAGAAGAGAAATTATGACCCCCAGTACTTCACAACGATCCTGAGCAGCTGCCCCATTGCGGCGAAAATTGCGGAGCCAACCCGAGGCACCCCGGGGAGGGAGGGGCGATTGTTCAAGAACCAACGCCAAAAGAATGGAGAGAAGGTGCAGGTAGCACCACAAACATGGCCTTACCAGCAGAGTGGAGCAAATTCCAGGTACAGCAGCAACTTCGCAGCAGTAGTGAGGAGAACTGTGACCCAGCAGTGAGGGCATCAGGTAGTAGCAGCACCTTAAGTAGTACAGATGAAATGGACAGCCCGACTTCACAGATAGAGAGGAAAAGAAAAAAGGGACAGAGAGAAAAAGAGGGACTGGAGCCTTTATGAAAAATATCAAAGAATTGTTGGAGACTGTAGCTGAAGCATCAGAAAATATAATAAAAAAAAAGATTTAACACTGGAATTGGGAGAAGTCAGGAAAGCTATGGGAGAATTATCAGGAAAGGTGACAATAGTAGAAGAAAGGGTCAAAAGGATGGAAAGATTGGAAAGTGACAGGGATGCCTGGGTAATGGAGAAAGGAAAAATATGGGAAAAGTTGGAGACATTTGAATATTTAAGTAAAAGAAATAATAAAAATGTTAGGGGTAAAAGAGGAGATAGAAGGTAGGGACCAATAGCATTCTTTAGAAAGTGGATCCTGAAGATATTGGGGAGAGAAAGAATAGGTGGGGACCTTCAAATAGAAAGGGCTTGTCACTCTCCTTTTCCAAAGCCAGGCCTGATCAGCACTCTGTCCTGATAAGACTTGCAAAATACCAGGAGAAAGAAAAAATTCTACAAGCAGTGGCTCTGGGAGGCAAGAGAGAGGGGTTGAAGAACATGAAGGGGGTAAAATCCTCTTAACCAGATATTACTATTATGCTCTTTTTAAAAAATGTAAAGAGTTTGAAACAGTTAAAAATTGTTAAGAAATAAAGGAATTGGATCTACTTTACCCAGCCACCCTGAAAATATTCCCATCTGCAGAAGGAAGTGAATTTTTCTCTAAAGCCAAAGAGGCATTAAAATACCACCCCCAAAAATCCGTAAAGGAGATGGTAAAGAAGGGCCTTGTAAATAATTGGCTGTAAATAATGTAAATACAATAGAAACAAGTATATACTTTGTTTAACAAAAAATGGAAAAAAAACGTTAAAACTTTTTTTATAAAAAAAGAGAAAATATTTATTGAAAGCTCCAAAGTGACTGAGAAGTTGGTGAGCTGAGAAGAAGGGTGCAATGCGCATTCTCCAGGGTGAGAAGGGTAGTGGCGCCAAGAGGTTTAGAGTTGGTGCCAAGGAGGAAGGGAAGATGTTAGGGTCATTTGTTACATGTTTGGATATTTCTTAATTTCTGGTTTAGTTTCCCATAATTTATTTTGTGCATAGTCGGCAGAACCAAAAGGAAACGCACCATGGACCATGTGAAAGGCAAATGTTTCGCGAGAGAAGTAAAGGGAAGGAATCAGGGGAAAGAGCACTGGGGCAATAGACAAAACAATTAATTTTTAAAGTTTTAATGTCAATGGCTTAAATGGTTTAAGTGAAGAGGAAGGGAGCCCTGCAACACATTAAAAAAAATGCAGGTAGACGTGACCTTTTTACAGGAGACCCACCTTATGAGTGGTGAACATCAAAAACTAAAAAGGGGTTGGGAGGGACAAGTGATAACATCCTCCTTTAGCTCCAAGGCCAGGAGAGTAGCTATTTTAATGCCCCAGTAAAGTTGGAAGACAGTCATAGGCCCAGCAGGAAGATTTGTAATGGTACACTGTCAAATATAATCCAAAGCAGACTGGCTCCGTATTTACCAAAGTTTGTAATTCCAGACCAGTTGGGGTTTGTGCAGAAAAGTCAATTGGCAGATAATGTAAATAGGCTACTTAATATAATAATTTGGCACAACAATGGTGGATCTAAATATAGCTGTGTCATTAGACATAGAGAAAGTCTTTGATAGACTGGAGTGGGATTTCTTGGTGAAAGTGCTGGGAAAATTCAGTTTGGGACAATCATTCATAAATTGGTTCAAGGCATAAACCCAGGGCCAAAATTGTCACTAATGGGCAAATATCACCAGCCTTCCCACTAACCATATCTAGTAGATAGGGTTGCCCGCTATCCCTGGCTTTATTCATATTGGTTATTGAACTGATAGCAGAAGCCACATGCCAGAATCCAGGCATCAAAGGCTTTGGAGTGGGCCAGGAAGAACACAAAATTAAACTATTTGTGGATGATGTGTTGATATATTTGACAGAACTGGTAGGCTCATTGATCAGGTTACAGGCTATACTAGAAGACTATGGTAAAACCTCAGTATAGAAAATCAATTATGATAAGTGTGAAATAATGCCACAAAAAAAAAATTATGAAGAATATCAATAAGAGAGGACAAATTTAAGTCACAGCTATACTTAGAGGATTAAGCATCTGGGGATAAGGGTAGGCAAGAATTTACAAAATCTATATAAACTAAATTATCTCCCCCTACTTGGAAAGATTGAGGAGGACCTGCACAGATGGACACACCTACCTACGTTGATAGGCAGGGTTAACTGCATTAAAATGAACATGATGCCAAAAGCTACAATACCTCTTTCCATCTTTGTTCATGCTGCTGCCCCAGAGAATCTTTAAGACATTTAACAGATGTATCAGACAGCTTCTCTGGAAGAATAAAGTAGCTGGAATATCCATGGAGAAATTAACATGATTATGATCTTGGAGGAATGAGGCTCCTGAACTTTAAAAAAAATACTATTGGGTGGCCTAGTTGAGGTTTATTGCATCATTCTTTGAGGGGGACAGTATACCCTCTCAGATATGGTAGGGATACTAAATCAATAATCCAAAAAGCAGACAACCCTATACTAAAGCATGTAAATCAAACATAGCAAAAAAAAAAAAATCAGATTATTGGGTCAATAGTTGGGTTGTCTCCCAAAACACCCTGAACCCAAAATAAATTCATTCCTTCAACTATGGGTAACAAGATCCCGGACACCTGGTGCCAGAAAAGAATCAGATGTTATGGAAAATGTTAATGTATGGAAATATTTATTTTGTACCTTTAAACATTTACATTTACTTTGTATTCCTCTTTTAATCCAATTAGTAACCATATGTATCCAATTAACCCTGTGTAACCACATACTGATAAAATGCAAGGGTACCGAGCAGTGAGGCATAACATGCGATAAGAATTTGACAAAACAGAGGAGACTCCAATAAGGGGGAGCAAAAGATAATAGTGGCAGGATATGATGGAGCACGTGGTCTTGAGACACAATTAACTAAGTAAATAAGTAATACTAAGCAATAATGGTGGAAGGTTGAGGATCGATATACAGCCAAGATAAGGGAACAAGCAAGGATTTTAACATAAAAGAGAGGAAGCATGCTGTGTTCAGTGAGTGACCAGTGACGTCCTCTGGCTGCTTCAACCACAACAATGTATCAAGGACTTATGAAAAGTGGCCACTCATGTCATTCGAGCAATTAAAAAATAAATTTGATTTATCAAACAAGACCTTCTTCTGTTATCTTCAATTAAGATCCTTTTTAAAGGGACAAATTAGGCTCCATGGTCCTACCATTGTGTAGTGTCATGGAGGCTCTAACTTGAAAGGAGATCACATGTAAATTCATCTTTGCTTTGCATCTCCTGTTCCAAAGCGAAAGCACGAAACTGGGTCTCCATAAATCGAGACAAAGATGGGAGTCAGATTTTAAAACAATTCCTGAACGATGATGGTCTGACTACTGTTGGGACAGCATGACGGCAGTTAATGCCAGATATAAGCTGGTGCAATCCAATTTCTTCGGAAGAAAATTACAGGGGTGGAGTACACACAGGATCCAGCACTGTTCTTGTTGGAGGACATTGTCCAAACACCAAATTCAATTTGTACAAATTGTCTTGGCGGTGGCCAGGAAATGCACAATGATTACCTGGAAATTTGACACTCAGCTAAGTACGACACGATGGAACATAGAAATGCAGAGCTGTATTCCCCTGGAGAAAATTACTTATAATTTAAGAGGGAGACACAACATGTGTGGCAGCCATACTTGTGCCATATTGAAACGCAAGTATGATTAACCTTCCCAAGGCCTTTCTGAACAGGAAATAGTGGACAGTAGGATTGCATGAGCCCTGAAATGCTGAGAACGAGTAGACAACTTGGAGGTCTGGCCTGCATTCCCCTCCTCTCTTTTCTTTTTGCATCTGTATTGTTACTTTTAGTATTTGATTTACTTGTCGCCGTTGGTGTGGGAGTGAGAGGAAGGGTAAAATATTATGGGGGGAGAAAGAGGACTTGACAAACAATGACCTGTAAAAGGACTGTTCCCCTACAATGTTTGTAAAGAACGAATCTGTAAAACGATAAATAAAATTTTCAAGAAAAAAGCTTCCAGCTCAGTGGTTCTCAACCTTGTTCTTTTCACTCACATATCTCTGTAAGTATTCCCCTATTAACCTCAGATTACCTATGGCATCCTATGCCATAGCTGTTCTGTGGCTTGTAAAGAAATCCTTAAGCCGATATGGAAGTGGGGGTAAAAAAAATGTTGAGAACCACTGTTCTAGATCAATACACGAATACATGAGGAATGGAGGGATTCTAATTATATGCAAACAGAAGAGATTTTGTTTAATTTAGTGTCACACGTGGCACTGTTGCAACCAACCTATTTCTCCCTCTTAACTTTCCCACTGAAGCGGCCAAGTCAACACATTAAAAATGACACACACTTTTTTTTAAAAAAGTGCACAGGATAATAAGGCTGGCCAACCAGAAAAGGAAAATGAATTTAACTTTTCAAATATAAAGATGATAGCCACTTTGTTACTGACAAGAAGGCAAGTTAACATTTGAAGTAAAAAGATGTAATGAGGGTCATTCTTCACTGCCCTTCTCAAATAATGAAGAAAATGTGGCTCAACAACATGCAAGGCCAGTATGCGACACACTAGCTTACAACAAGCAACTGTTATCACCAAGATACAAGTCCATGGAGATTCGGCTCAACCACACACAATGTTTCATGGAAATATAACGACTGCAAAAGATTACAGAATTTTACCTCCAAATTCTTAACAGCTTCTCAAGTTTCTGAAAAGCAGCATGAAAATCATCCTTACAATTGTTTCCAAACATCATCCTGCAGAGAAATTCTGCTGAGCTCATTTGATGGATTGAGCTCGAAACCTTTTATATTTTTAAATTTTTTTTAAAAAACAATTTATTTACAGCACGGTAGAAGCAGATTCCAGCCATTTAAACCCGTGCCGCTTAATTACACCCAAATTAACCTACAACCCTGACATTTTGAAGGGTGGGAGTAAACCTGAGCACCTGGGGAAAACCCAAGCTGACACAGGGAAAACTCCGACAGACAGCACCGGATTAGAACTCAGATCACTGACACTGTAATAACATCGCTGTACAGAAAGGAGAAAAAAAACTGAAGTCTCAGCTGATCAGAAAGCGTCTGGGGGGGCTAGATCTTGTATCAGGAGTGAGAATGTAAAGTGAAGATAACAAGTATCAAGGTATAACCCACCTAGAAGAGTCAAACCTGTCAACTACTTGGCAAAATGCATGCATTATACAGAGAACCGAGGACTGCCCATCTCATAAGGTTCAAATTCTTTTGCAGCTCACGCACTCATTATCCAATCTAACCATATATCTGTGCAAAGATTCAATGGCAAGTTGAGTCAAATTTATCGTTACATGTACTAAGATACGGAAATAAAGATTGTTTATGGCAAGCAAGATCCAGTGGAGTGAGAGACCAGTCACATCTAGCGAGCAAAGAGACCACAGATTTTACTGCCAAAAGGTAAAGAAATTTTTACTATTTTGGGTTCATTTTGGAGTCTGCTAATAGTGAAAAAGAAACTACCCTTTAATCCAGTTGTTTAAAAACTCAACCCTAAGAATCTTCTTCCCGATTTGGGTGGGGTTGGGGGGTGGTGGATGGAGGTGGTGTGGAAAGAGTGTGGTCAGGGATGATAGATCTGTCAACTTTGCTGCCTCAGACACATCTTGCTCAATCTCTTCTGCATTCTATCTCTACTGCTTCCATATCTTTCCTGTATTGAAGCAACCAGAAATGAATGCCATACTCCAAGCGTGGCCTCACCAGAGTTTTATAGAGCTGAAACATTACCTCACGGCTCTTGAACTCAATCCACCAACTAATGAATGCGACTTCCCAATCATCCTATAAAATTGTGTGGCATGAGTGGAAAGGGAAACCGTTATAGTTAACATTTCAGATCCTTCACCAAAACAAACAAAAAAACCATGCTAGTTGAGCAAAAATAAAAATACCATGACAAGGGAAAGAAGAACAAAAGTCTTCTGACAGGGCTGTTTAAACCAGAATCCTGGGTAAGATCAGAGAAATAATTTGGAGAACACCCAACAAAAGAGGTTGTTGCAGATTATCAGAATCTACATGCATTAGTCTATAAATTCTCAAGGTCTGGCATGGGAATATTTTGGGAAATAATTTAAAAATTGGTTTGAAAAAAATAAACTTGTTATGTTGGTCTGAAAGATGCGACTTAGCAACATTGTCAGTACAACACAATTGTGGTAACTTTCAAGTAAAATCACTGGTCTTTTTATTTTCATAACGTGTTTTTGCTCTTCTGATGTTTCTCCATTTTTTCCCTCTCTTATTTTAACTGTTAATATCCTTGGTTAACATTGTATTTATAATTTTTCTGACCAGTCTTATTATCATTCCCTCCGTCCCTATCCCTTTTTTCAGTTCAGTAGTGAGTGAGATCTGTATGTATCTTTGTGCACTAGCATATTGATGGGGGTGCCAGCCTGAGGGGGGGATGCCAAAAATAAATAAAAAATAGAGAGACCCAGAAAGTAAAGCACGAGGCTAGCATAGTTTTGATGCACCCTCTGCGAGAAAAGAAATGTCAGAAACCGCGCTAGTGGTTTAAAAAAAATTTTTTTTTTTTAGGGTCATTTTTCTTCCTTTGATTTGATCATTACTTTTTCAATTCTAAAACGTAATAAAATATTGATTAATCTGTTTCAGGGAGCTCGCGCTGTTGTATATTAAAAATGAGCAGACCAAGCAAGCAAAAGGTTTGTCAATATTCATATTCAGTGGAGTTCTTGAAGTTTGGGTTTATACCTGCTGTACACGATGAACATGCACCTTTTTGCCTATTTCGCCAACAGACTTTGACAAATGAATCAATGAAAGCAGGCCATCTTGAAGCTCATTGGAGGGTAAAGCATCCTAACCATGTCAATTTTAAATTGAAATATTTTAAATCACTGTAAAGGTTTGAAAATAGATCAAAAATTACTTCATTATTCATTGCGCAAACTACAGGCCTGAATCGTACCCTTGAAGCTCGCTATGAAATTTCTCTGCTGATAGCAAGACATGGGAAGAATCGTACGACTGGGGAGGAACTGATTAAACCCACTATCATTGTTTCTCAAAACAGTTCTGCAAAAGGATGACAAAGATCTCCGAGCAATGCCATTGAGTAGTAGTACTGTCTGCCACAGAATAGATGACGTGGGTCAGGATGTTGAAGAACAGCTTATTGAGGAGTTGAAATCACGAAAGTTCTGTATACAACTGCATGAATCTACACTGAGGCTCTGTTATTGGCATACGTGAGATACATTGATCAGGAAGAGTTTCAAGAAGAGACGTTGCTTTGTGGATCATTAGAAACAATCACTATTGCAGTTGATATCTACAGCAAGCTCAAAAATTATTTGGATGAAAATGAAATACCAAAAGTAAACATTGTATTTTGTGCTGCAGATGGTGTATCTGCTATGATGGGTTAAAAAAAAAAACCAGGATGTTTAAAATTTATGAAGGATGAAACTCCAAACATGTTGGTTGTACCGACATGCAAGTTATCCACCGAGAAAACTTAGTTGCCAAGAAAATTTCATCTTTCTACACGAGCTACTGCATTCTGTTATCAAGTAATATCAATGCCATCAAAGCTAATACCAAATGTGAACATCTGTTTAAGCAGTTTTGATCAATAAAAAAGTAGAACATATGAGATTATTGCTTCACAATGAAGTAAGGTGGTTGTCAAAGGGAAACTGCTTCAAAAGGCTTATGAAACTATTTGATCTCCTCAGCAAGTTTTTGAAGGACAAACTGAAATTAAGTTCTTGCTAACAACAGATGCCAAAGCCTATGTGAGTTACTTGATGGACATTTTTGAAAAAAAACACTAAGTGCATTGAACAAGCAACTCCAAGTAGCAAGTATGACACTTGTTGATGCAAAATCAAAAATATTTGGATTCATGACACTTTTAGAATTATGTCAAAGGAATATTTCTGCAAGAAATTTCAGTCAATTCTATTGGTTGAATAAGTGTGAGATAACTAATGCTGCTAGAAACCTCATTGTTTTCATTTGAAACTGTTGGTCACCAACTTCAATGATAGATTTTGTGATTTAAAGGCAATGGATTTTCCCTCTTGGTTAACTCGGCTTATCTGAAGTTCCAGTGCAATACCAAGAGGAGTTATCTGAGTTGCAACACGATGAATCTGTGAAAACTCTGTTCAAAGTCTGATGAGATCGAAAAGAAATACCCAATCTCAATACTTTAGCAAGGGAACTATTGATACATTTTCCAACATCTTATTTAGTAGAATGTGGCTTCAGTGCTGTTAGGGATTTGCTACAAGCTAAGAGAAACCGACCGGAAATTACAAAATGTGGAGATTTAAGGTTGAAGCTAACAAAATTAGTCCCTCGAATCAAAAAAAATCTACAGCCAGCATCAGGGACAAGGTTCCCACTGAAGTGACGACAACTGTTGAAGGTGTGTTTGAGATGGTTGACATATTGAAGTTGTAGTTTAATATGAAATGTGTGTACCAGTAAATGATATAATTAAAACTTCTTTTAAATATACAACTTTTTTCTGCTAATGGTGGGGCGTACATTTTTTTGATAAATTAAAGAGGGACCTAGGGCAAAAAAAGTTGAGAACCACTGGGTTACACCCAGAAAAGAATCCCAGCTTTTACCTTGTCGATAGCCAGACTAGCAATTCTGATGAAATGGGAAGATCATTCTGCACCTATTCATATGCAATGGTTGAAAGATATTATCTTATTTAAGTTTGTAGAAAAATAGATATAGTATTAAAGATGTCAAGGCTGAATTTGACAAGATATCATGGATTACTATCACAACTTGAAGATTTAGTTGTGTGAATGGTCTGAGGATTCCGTCTGATGTCCGAGAATTGCGATTTAATTCACATCTATTTACTATATGCAGGTTAACCTTGTTTAGTGGGGGGGGGGGGGGGGGGGTAGGATTAGTAGAGTTTTTTATTAATTTTTTTAATAATTTCTAGAGAAAACCAAGCTATGGTAGACAATTTATGATGATCACATTATAGAATAGGATGAAGATTTATAGTCCCTATATGAGATTCTTAATTCTTATTTTTCTGTTTAACGTCAGAATTAGAGGTTTTGAGCAAGATAGGTTACATGATAATTATGGTTTATATTCTGTATTACAATTTATAAATGTTCTGTATGTACTATGAATTGAATTATGTCATCAGTTAGACATCACGTATGAAGGGTTTTTTCCCCATTAAAATCAATAAAATATTTTTTAAAAAAGAGGTGGTTTTGAGGCCACAGAGAAGAGGGCCGGAGGATGGAGCACACAAGTCTGAGAAGAGGTTGTTGACACAAAAGGTGGAGGTGCTAGGTGATAGGATGTGGAGGCCAAGCAGTTTGTGGAAAATAAAAAAAAACCAGCAATGAGTCAGACAGAAAGAGCAAATAAAGCAACAAAATAGATCCAAACCACAGCATTTGCCAAAAAATGTACCAGAATACTGAAAATACCCAGCCAGACAGGCAACATGTTTGCAAAAAAAAAACGTCATCATGATAAGCTGATGACCTTCAGTTAGAACTGGCAAGTCCCATTAATATTAGGCAACTAGAGTTACCATTTTTTTTGAAGTTAATGTGAAGTCCTTAAGGTGATTAGTTGGATGATCCCCAACAATTGGAAATACCTTTGCTGCATCTTCCAGTTCAAACCCTTGAATCATTTTCAAGGCCTTAGTCAGTTGACTATAGTTTTCATTGGGAGGGGGGGGGGGACCTCCACTTTCCCGATTATTGTACTCAGTCATAAGAGGAATGATTGGGTACAGTATTAAAATCTGACTCGAACACACCTCATCCAAATCCAATCCAAGGTCATTTACTCTTGGATGTATTGTACATTAGACATCAAATACCTAAACCAGTGCTTCAGATTTTCTTTTGTAACTTTGAAGACCGAACTGCACAGTATTCCTAGTGACACAAACAAAAACCACAAAAAGAATTTACTCTCCAACTAGATGGCATTATTAGCCATTTCTCCAGTTTCTGTTAGGCTCCTCACCCGTTTCTCGCTCTTTGAGGTATCTGTCTCCTTCCCTCTTCATTCAGTTATCCCCTTCCCCCATCACTCTCGGGTTTTTTTCTCTTCTGTCCTCCGTACCCATATAACCTCTTGCCTATACCCCTTCCTCAATCCTTCCCCCCCACCCAGTTTTATTTAGACACCTGCCTGCTGTTTGCTTATACCTTGATGAAGGGCTAAGGCCCAAAACATTGGTTATATACCGTATATTTGCCATAAAAACGCTGAATGACCTGCTGAGCTCCTCCAGCACCTTTGTGTATTAAACAGCGTCTGTAGATTTTGCTGTTTAACTACATTACTGGTTTGACTATTTGATTGCATGCTTCAGGATAGGAACCATCATGCTTGGTCCTTCATGGCTTCCTTCATCATTTGCCTTTCTTTGAGGTTTCTTTAATAGTTGGAGAGTTGCTGTGATCTGGTTAAAAAAAAATGGGGAAATGCAATTCAAATCTGGAGATGGAGATTAAGGCGGTTGCTCTCACTAGATATAAGCATCTATATGAACACCTGACAAAGGGCCAAGGCTCAAAACGTTGGTTACCCTGTACTTTCTTTGGATATTACATAACCTAACGAGTTTAGAACATTGAACATTACAGCAGTGCACCGGTCCCTCAACCTACGATGTTGTGCCAACCCATATACACCAACCTAAACCTTCCCTACCTCATAAGAACAGCATGAATTAGCATAAGTTGGCACAGTTAGTGTAGGGCAGCACAGATAGCGCAACGCTGTTACAGCACCAGGGATCAGGACCAGGATATGAATCCTGTGCTGACTGTAAGGAGTTTGTTCGTTCTCCCGTGTCTGTGTGGATTTTTCTCCAGGGGCTCCAGTTTCTTCCCATCATTCTAAAAAACGTACCGGGGGTTGTAGGTCAATTGGATGTAATAGGGCAGCATGGTCTCACAGGCTGAAAGGGCCTGTTACCATGCTGTGTCTAAATTAACATTTAAAATTTAAATTTTAAATATAACCCTCTATTTTTTTCTTTCATCCGTGTGCTTACTCAAGAGTCTTTTAAATGTCCTTATTGTTCCATCATCTTCCCCAACTTCTGGCAAGGCATTCCAGGAACCCACAACTCTGTGGGTAAAACACTGAACTACTCATGTCTCCCCGCGCCCCCCCCCCTAAACTTTCCTCCCTTCACATTGTACAGATGTCCTCTGGTACTTGCTACTTCCAGACTGGGGAAATGGTGCTGACTGTCTACCTTATCTAGGCCTCATAATCTTGTAGATCTCTATAAAGTCACCTCTCATCCTTCTTTGCTCTAAAGAGAAAAGCCCTAGCTCTGCTAACCTTGACTCAAAAGACATACAAGTCAAACACACATGTAGATGAGTACCCATAAAGGACAGAGGAATCTTGGACAGAAATATCACTGGAGCAGCTGAAGCAGTTAAGGGGAAAGAAAGCAAATACATGTTTTTTTTTTAAGTTGAAAATACACAATTACACATATTGTCACTCTCAGTACAAGACACTTTGTTAATTGAAAGATTTTTTAATGCATTAATTTCCCCCACCCCCCCTCCCCTGGTATATTTTCTTTAACGAATTTTTAAAAATTTCCAGTAGGCAATGTCACAAGAGCCTCTGCACCATTTCACCACAGACTTGTCAGCCACATTGAGTTTCAAAGATTCCCTCAGCACATGGTCTGAACCATTGAATGTGTAAGCCTGCAGTTATTTTGGATATCTCCTTAATAGTTCAGGCTTCCCTCAGTTTTCCAGCAGCAGATGGTGCTTATCTCTGTGTGTATCCCTGAGAATGTTGAACAGCTCAGTGGTTTTTTTTTTGCAATATGAAGCTGCTCAGGATAAATCTCGACAAATACCTCTTCTTGCCAAATCCACATTATGGACGTGCATGACAGTCATTCTTAGCACTGCAGTGTCTGCCGCTGAGACTCAAACTGTGTGCAAACTATTCGACGGGGCAGGCCCATCTCACCACCAGCCAATCAAAGCCTGTACACTTGCTCAAAGGGTTCCTGTGATGAGGCATTCTGTCAAACAATTCTGGGGGACCATCTAATAGGAACCACAGTCACCATTTCCTTCACGTGCTCCAAGATATTGCCCATGACAAAATCTGTACAATTTTGTTCTGGGGGGGGGGAATGGTGTGACGGGAAACGAGTGACACATTTTCCAAATGAATGGAATGTTCCGCAGCAATTTGGCCTGACTACTCTTGCAACACCATGACAGGCAGAACCCATTCCTGTACAGATCTTGACCTTTGCAGACCCACAACCTAATTGCAGCCTGATGTAGCCATAAATGATTACAGCCATCAGAGCCAGGGACTCATGGGGAGCATTCTTCCTCCCTCTCTTTGGAGTTCAATAAATGGCATCGCTGGAGATATGACCCATTTCATACCTTAATTTTGTGCAAAATAGTTCAGCGTTTCAACTTTTATCAGTAACCCTCACTCTACCCATTCTCTCTAAATTCCTGGACATCACCACTTACCTACACATTTTGGGGAATGTAGAATGAACAATTAACCTATCAGGTTGCTTGTTTTTGGGATGTGGGAAGAAAAGGGAATAAGCGAAGGAAATCTTTCTAGAGGGGAATAGGAAAAACTCCACACAGACAGCATTGGAGATCAGTATTGAACCTAAGCTGCTGGCAGTGAAAGGCAGCAGTCCAGCAGCTAGACCACTGTGCTGTTCTGTAACCAGGGCTGCAGAAGTTTACTTAATAAAAAGCAGTTAAACAAGAGAATGCTTCCTTTAGAAAAGTGGAAAGCAAGGAAAGATTTAATTGAGATGCGAGATCTAGCAACAGTGAATAGTGATGTTGAAGCTTCATAAGGCACTGTTGTGACCTCGCGTCATAGTGTGAGCAGTTTTGGGCTCCTCATTTCAGAAAAGACGTGCTCACATTAGAGAGAGATCAAAGGAGATTCATTAAGATATTGCATGAATGTAAGGGTTATCATATAAGGAGCATTTCACAGCTCCTCATGATAACCCTGTACTCATAGGAATTTAGAATGAGGAGGAATCTGATTGAAAATTTACTAATACTGAAAGGTGTGGACAGAGTAGATGTGGAAAAGTGGTTTCCCATGGAGACATAGTCTAGGACAAGAGAGCAAAACTTCAGGATTGAGGGGCATCCACTGGGGACAGAGATACGTAGGAATTTCTTCAGCCAGAGGGTGGTAAATCTGTGGAATTCGTTGCCCCAGCAGTTTGGTTGCCAAGTCATTGGGTGTTGTTAAGGAATGGGTTAATAAAATGATAAAATACATCTTTAAAAGGTATAGATTGTTGGGGTATTAGTTTAGGTACAGTGCACAAACAGACATCTCAGTAACATTTCACAAAAGATATCTCATTTAAAATAGAGTTGTGCCCAAGCAGAGACTCCATGTCTACAATGACTTTGAAGAGTACCTATGAAGATATCACAAGTAATTGGGCTGATGTTGTGGAATCGAAATGGTCTATTGTCTTTAAAGGAACAGATGTCCAGGTTCAGAAAATGATTAATCTTTTGCCAGTGCCAATGACCTGGTTGAAGGGTCATGTGGTTTTGCAAACGAGAGAAAAAAAAACATGCTATTCATTTTGGAGAGGGAGAAAATTTCAGTTTACAGCAGAAGTTGGTGTTGGAAACTACAAGTTTTGTAGTCCTGCTACAAGACCCCATTTGAAGATGGATTTTATGTTCGGAGTTCAGCTTATTTTAAACCCTTGTAGTCAATTACAAGAGGATGTGCCTGGTTAATGTGTTTCTCAGAAAAAGGGGAAAAAGAACTCTGTGGTAACCTGGGCGAAAAGGTTATCTTTGGGGAAAACCCACAAGGGGGCAAGTTTCTTCGGCAAGACACTGAAGTGGCTAATTGAAGGTCAGTTTGTGTGTGCAACGAACAACAAATATCTCTCTCTGAAACTGACAAAGACATTCCTGAGCAGTAACAATTTAAGTTAAAGCACCAGACCCTCAAGAAGATCATAAACGTTACATTCTGTGCACAGTATAGAAAATTTACCGATATCAGTGAACTTGGAGGAATGAAAAGTGAATGATTGGACTGTGAAACAAACAACTTTCCTGAATGCATACACATTACATACATGTGCACTTAGAATTAGAAGGGGGTTAAGTTAATAGTAATAAGTTAAATATTGATATTATTAAATATGTGAAGAAAAATAAAACTGTTTTTATTTAAGTAACCATTGTCTTGGTGAATTTCTGTTACTGCTGGGTTTTATTGGAGTCGTCTGGGCACCAAGATTCTTGATTAGCCATGGCATCAAAAGTTATGTGGAGGAGGACAGGTAGTGGGGCTGAGTGGGGAAATGGATCAGCTCATGATTAAGTGGCATGGCAAACTCAATGGGTGAATAGCCTATTTCTGCTCCTATATCTTATGAAGAGGAAAGATTTATTTCCCTCAGTGGCATGGCAAACTCAATGGGTGAATAGCCTATTTCTGCTCCTATATCTTATGAAGAGGAAAGATTTATTTCCCTCAGTGGCATGGCAAACTCAATGGGTGAATAGCCTATTTCTGCTCCTATATCTTATGAAGAGGAAAGATTTATTTCCCTCAATGAGCAAAAATGAAATTTAGGTGGAGTGAAGGAGGATCAAAGTGGAATTGGTGGGGGGGGGGGGGAATAATTTACCCAAACGGAAGCTTCAGGATTTAAGCTTCAGTGCCCTCCTCTGCAAACTGGATCCTTGACTTCCTGTCAAACAGACAACAATCAGTGAAAATGGGCAACAACATCTCCTCCATGATCACACTCAATGCCAATGCTTCCGCAAGGATCTGTACTCATTCCACTACTATACTCCCATTGCACCCTCGACTGCACAGTTAAATACTGTTCTAACTCCATCTTCAAATATGCCAATGACACCTAGTGGGCTGGGAATTAAATATCAACAACTTAAAGAAAGGTGGCAGAGTTCAACAGAGGTGGTTGAAAGAACAGATAGTTTCATTCTCTTCAGAATAAATATCTCTATTGACCCGACCTGGGTCAAGCACATCAACCAACTTTCTTAGAAGACTAAGGAAGTATAACAAGTCTCCCCAGTCGTTCAACAATGTGTACAGGTGCACCATCAAACGAATACCACTATGCAGTGTGAGAGGTCAAGATTAGACGCTACAGAGTCTATAGTGAATACAGCTCAGAACACAACAAAAACTTCCCTCCACTCCATGGACTCCATCTGCATCTCCAGCTGCCTCGGAAAGACAGCCAACAGACTGGAAGACCCTCTCCTTTCAATGGTGCGGGTGCGTGAAAAGATAGGGGTAAAGGGGAGGTGAAAGGAAGTGGGGAGGGGAAGCTAAGAGTATGAAGACTATTACCAACTGGCTTAAAAGCAGTTACTTTCCTGCAGCCATCAGACTCCTGAATGAATCTCATAACTTTGCTCTCAAGCTGCCCTTGCTTTGTGATAATTGATCTTCCTTTCCATTGTAATCCTATACTCTGTTTAATTGAACTCTATACAGGGCTGAATGTAATGATGGCAATAACCTATTAGTCTGTTTGCAGAAGAACCCATTTCACTGCATGAGGTATTTTGTGAAGAAATAAACAAACCAACTTTTTTTTTAAAAAAAATGAATGTTTCCCTTCTGTGCCATATATTTCAACAATCACATTCTCAAGATCTTCATGGGGTTGGGTAAAATGATTCAGCAATTCAACTTGCATCAAAAAAAATCCTACCTTAATCATCTCAAGACAGAATTGTATGTAATAAAAAGCAAAACAGTTTGACAGAGAATGGCAAGTTAAATCTACCTGCACAATAACTCAAAACAAAATTTGCAACTGATGAAAACATTACAGGTTTTCTTGATAATAAGTTCCTTTCCTCATTAAGGTGGGAGCTGATGGGCCATAGATAACTGTGAATAAACTTTAAGAGCTGATCCAACTCATCTTTGAGTAGAACGGGTGGCACTGTTAGCATAGAGGTTAGCGCAACGCTGTTACAGCGTCAATGATTGGGGTAGGGGTTCGAATCCCACACGGTCTGTAAGGAGTTTGTACATTCTCACTGTGTCTGTGTAGATTTTCCCTGGGTGCTCTGGTTTCCTCCCTCTGTCCAAAACATACTGGGGTGTGTAGGTTAATCGGGTGGCACGGGCTCGTGGGCTGAAATGGCCTGTTTGCATGCTGTACATCTAAATTTAAATTTGTTCTACTCTTGAGAGCTGGACACACAACTCTGGCCATCTCTCTAACAGAACTGAGAGAATTAAGATTCCATTTTACATACAAGAGTTAAAAAAAAAAAGTTCATCAGCACGAGGTCGAGGACATCAACATGGGAACAACACAAAGTTGTTGGAGAAACTCAGCAGAGGAAGGTACGCTTCCTCTAGATGCTGTGGGACCTGCTGAGATTCTCCAGCAATTTTGTGCATTTACTACAACTGCAGCATTGCAGACCTCCTTCTTCCACAACATGGGAGCATGGGTGTTTTCCATAGTACCTCTGTTTATTTTTAATCCCTGAACCAACATCAGTTGGTCTTTCACATTTGTCTGTGAGACCTTTCTTGCATCATACTAAGGAAGTTTGACAAGTCTCCCCAGTCCCTCAACAATGTGTACAGGTGCACCATCAAACGAATACCACTATGCAGTGTGAGAGGTCAAGATTAGACGCTACAGAGTCTATAGTGAATATAGCTCAGAACTTGTACTTTTAAAGCAACAATCCCACAGGTTACATAAGTGGCAACGGTTCGAGTGGATGACCAAAAAAAAAATTCAAGAGCAAATTTGAATTCCCTGGCTACCATAGTATTTAAACATACCTCAAGTCAGGGATTAGAATCTCTGAGCACCAAAAGTAACAACATTTTTCTAAATTTAAAATGGTCCAAAATGTTCAAGTTTATTATAATCTCCCTTTACCAAGGGAGCAGCATTTTTCCAGAGCACAGTGTGCACAGTACATTGTACAGAACAACAAGAAGTTGTAAAACAAGTATGAAAGTCTGAAAATATCGTGATTGAAGTAGAAACACAATGCTGGAAAAACTCAACAGGTCAAACAGTGCACTTTATCTAGTAATACTAAAGATACATAATCAAAAAGTTTTGGACTCGAGCCCTTCATCTTGCCTAAAATTTTGGATATGTATCTTTATAATTTGGAATATAAAATACACTGTTTGACCTGCTTAGTTTTTCCAGCATTGTGTTTTTACTTATTACATATACACATAAAGATGCAAGTTATAATTAATACAAGTATAGATAAATATTTTTCAGATGATTCACTGAGCTATATGATACTGTTGCTCAATCTCAGAGCCTGTGGGAAGAAGCGATTTCCCAGCACAGCAGTCCTGATTTAGATGCTCCTGTTCCTCCTTCCTGACGATAGTAGATCAAATATACTTTGTGCTGGATGGAAAGGATCCTCAGTAATCTCTTGAGCCCTATTTGAGTAACACTCCCAAGTAAATGTCATCAATAGAGGAAATGGAGACCCCTGGGATCTTCTTGGTTGTTTTAATCATCCTCTGTATTGACTTCCATCCTGATGCTTTGCAGCTACCATACCACACAAGCCCTTTTATAGTGAAAAAATGTGACAGTGAAGGCAGAGATTTTCCGTCCTTACGTTGCAGAATTTACCATCATAAATGCTCTGTGAGCGGCTCCAAGGTGCTGACTCCAATCCATCTTCAACCTAGTGTCAGCGGTGGAGCAAAGAGCTCCGCCACACAAGTGTACTGCCACTGCAAGTGGCTGGCAAAGGGTAGGCTGATGAAGTCACGATGACACCGTCAGCCCATGACCCAGGAGCCACCACAGGGCTTGGTGATTGGTGCTGATGTTTGGTAATTGAGGATTCCTGCCACCTGGAAATGTCCTCTTCTCGTTTCCCCCTATGCCCCTCGCTCCTTCACCAAGACTGTCGAGACAAGAGCAGGAGGGCAGCGAGAAGCTGGAGAGAGCCAGAGGCCCAGCGGGGACAAAGAGAGTCAGAACCCACCAAGCCTCCGGACGAAGGAACCTGGGTGCTGAGCTCCATGGGTCTGGAGAAAGGAGGACAGATGTTGAGAAGTGGAGACAGAAGAGGAACTTGGGAGTCTGATGGATGCAAGAGGAGAGCAAAGAGCCGGAGGGGCAGGGCCGGGCAGAAGAGCTGGAAAAATTACCAATAGCCATATTCGTTACCCATAATCCCTCACATAGCTGGAACCACTCTGCATTTCTCAGAAGGAAGGGAGGGAGGGGACTGCAGTGATCAAAGAGAGGAGGGATAGCTAGGTGAAGGGAGGAGAAAGGAAGGGAAAAGAACTGGAAGGAGGAAGGGGGAAAAAGGAGAGGTTTAGCAGAAACCTGAAAAGTTGATGTTAATGTCCCTTTCCAGTTCTCCCCCTTCCTTCACCTAGCCATCTCTCCTCCCCTTGATCGCTGCGGTCCTCTCCCTCCCTTTTCCACCCATCACTTCCTGCCTTTGCAACCATTCCTTCCCCCTCCTTCTGTTCAGATGTCCTCCATCATTATTCCATACCTTGATGAAGGGCTCAAGCCCAAAATGTCAGTTATATATTTTTATCTTTGCTATATAAAGAACATTGCTTGACCTGCTGAGTTCTTCCAGCTTTGTTTATACCTGCCCAAATATTTGTTTTCCTTGTTAGTTCAATGAAGCATGGTAAATTGTCCCTCATTTGTAGGTGAGTGAAAAAAGTCTGGTGGAGGGAATGTGGGAAGAATAAAATAGGATCAAAGATAGCATTTGTGTAAACAGCTGCTTGATGGTCAGTGTTAACTCTGTGGGGAAGAGGGCCTGTTTCCATGCTGCGTGATCCCAGGAAATTTGCGTGGCTCCATTTGCTGGCAGTGTGTCCGACTTCAAGTGAACCACTAATTACAGCAGGTACTTTCGTCATCAAGGCCCAAACCAATTGCATCTCTCAACCTTGGCATTACTATTGCTTCGACCATTTTGCTTTAAATCATGGCCCCCAAATTTTTCGGGTTGCCGCCCCTCTTTGGCTCCCAGGCCACATCCCTAACCCCCCCACACCCCTCCCCCACCAAAACACAAACCACATACAATGAACACACAACTCTTCCTTTGTATTAGGTCTACTGCAAATTTAAAACAACCACTATTGTGTCTCACCCTTGTAATTTGTAGATAGATACCCATCGCCTTGTTAATTGGTGTGCCGAGCCTGCTTGTTGCGATACAGGTGTTAGGTACTGATTGTATGAACCCACAAATTAACATTGGTATTGTTTAGCAAACTTGTATCAGAACATTACTGGTTTGCATGCAGCTGTACGTGTGTCTCCTGTCATGTATTGGTGTCAAGTGTAAATAAACTTCACCATTTCATTCTGACACAGAGTGAGGATTTGTTTTCCTACCACAGATTAGCACTACAAGAATGGTTCAAGGAAAAACAACTGGGCAATTGGGTGGGAGTGATGTTCTGGCAAAAGGCTATAATTAAGGGCCCACATGTACAGGGGACAGAGTATTGTGGTCGATCAAAAATACTGCTGGGTTTGGCAGTCTGGCCAGTGTGCTTGGAGGAGCATCACACGCCGGCGGAATGGTCCGATACTGTGGACTTGTAAGGGGAGGAGATTGGCCACCATCTTGTGTCCCTCCTCAAATAATTAAAGTTCTCAGGATGTTAGGGGAGCCATAGAGTGGTCATTTGGCTGCTTCAACCTCCCGTGTGGGACCTTGTTGAAGGCCTTACGAAAGTCCATGCAGACAACATCCACAGCCTTTGGTAGTAGATGGAGTTCATTCTGCCCGAAAGTCAGTGATTCCAAAATTTGACTGAAAGTCATTCATGTTTACTCTTTTGAAAATGTACTTACCATCCTAAAATGCCAAAGAAGTCACAAGCTACTCTTTTTGAGGAACTAGGACTCTCTGTGCATTCCCGGGGTTTTTTAAAAAAAAACCAGTGTGAGAAAAATTTTGATTAAATTAAGTTCAGAAAAATAACATTTCTGACCAAAGTTACCTCAAGGCTATGAAAATCTTGCACAGGTCTTACAATTAAACCAGCCTGCGGTGGTGAGCCTGCCTGCGGGTGAGCACATTTTGTCCAGTCAGAATTTCCAGTCAGAATTGCACTATGAAAATCAACCTTTCAACCGATTCTGGGTCACAATGTTAGAGTCAGGTTGCTTCAGAAGTCTCTGGATGGATGAACAGATGGAACACAAGCATGTGCACACACAAACAGATTCCTACATTTTAAAATCAAGTTTTGTGTTAACAAGAGTGATCAGTGAGAAGGACTAAAACACAGAATGGATTGGTGTAAAGGACAGAGGAGCAAGTAACACATAGTGGTGATATGAATCATCCTGATATATTGTAAATGATAACAAAGTCAGCCTGGCTTTATGAAGGACAGGTCATGCCTAGCAAGCCTAATTGAGTTTTTCAAGGAGGTGACAAAGAAATTGATGAAGCAAGGCAGTGGATGTGGTATACGTGGATTTGAATAAGATATTTGACAAGTTCTGCAGGAAGGCTCATTCAGAAAGTCATGAGGCACGGGATCCATGGGAACTTGGTTTTGTAGATTAGGGAGGACTTGCCCACAGAAGGAAGAGGTTGGTCAGAGATAAAACGCATTCTGCCTGGAGGTTGGTAACGATAATAGTGTTCTGTAGGGATCTGTTCTGGCACCTCTGCTCTTTGTGATTTTTATAAATGACTTGGACAAAGAAGTGGAGGGATGGTCAAGTTTGTAAACAGCACAAATGTTAGTCAATTGTGGATTGTGTAGAAGGTTGTCAGAGGTTACGACAGGATATGGAAAGGATGCGGACTTGGATGGCGAAGTTGCAGGTAGAGTTCAATCTGGAAAAATTATGCATTTTGGAAGATCAAGTTTGAAGGAGGAGTACATGGTTAATGGCAGAATTATTCACAGTGTGGAGGAACAAAAGGATCTTGGGATACAAAACCTTAGATCCCTCAAGGTTGCTGCACGAGTTGATAGGAAGGTTAAGGTGTATTTTTAACTGATTTATGTTAATCTTTAATGATAAACTATATTTATTTTATAAAAATGTCTTAGTAAAGTAAAATACAAGTTAAAATATTGTATCTATATTCTTAATGTTAGCTGTGGGTTAGTACAGGATCACACATAGGTCACAGCACATTTACAGAGAACCATTGTTTTCAGAAAACAGTGTTCATTCTCAGAGTCTGTCTTGGACAGACAGTGCTAATGGATTTCAAGTGGGTCTTAATTATTCAAGAACTGCTGAAAGAAGCCATCTGTTTTTTTTAAAATCAAAGCCACTCAAGCCTCTTGAACAGAGATGAGGTCAGAGGTTGTTCCATATTGAATGGTTTTGAAAAGGAACAGAATTTTGGTAGAAATACAACTCATGGTCATGTGGTTTCCAAGAATTGGGACTCACCTCAGTGATGATGTAATGGTCATATGATTTGGAGAACTATATTACCTAATTCAGACATTTTGAGTTCTGTTTTGGAAGAGTACAGTTTAGAGTTTACAGAAGTTAAAACCCTGTGACACACAGGGGTTAAAACCTTGAGAAAGACAGGGTTGAGTTACAGTAAACAAAATTGGTGCTGTTGTTGAGTGTTACTCCTAGGAAAAGGGGAACACAAAATCAATGGCTTTTGAAATAAGGAAGACCATTTCACTGTCTCTTTGAAAAAGAGGACAGATTTCTACTGGGTCTATCGTTTAACCCCTGTCTGGGATGGAGAATTTATCGTGGAAGAAAAGACCCACTTGGTTTAACCCTTGTGTAGGATTGTGAATTCATCGTGGAAGAGCCACTTGGTTTAACCCTTGTCTGGGATGGAGAATTCATCGTGGAAGAAAAGAGCCACTTGGTTTAACCCTTGTCTGGGATGGAGAATTCATCGTGGAAGAAAAGAGCCACTTGGTTTAACCCTTGTCTGGGATGGAGAATTCATCGTGGAAGAAAAGAGCCACTTGGTTTAACGCTTGTCTGGGATGGAGAATTCATCGTGGAAGAAAAGAGCCACTTGGTTTAACCCTTGTCTGGGATGGAGAATTCATCGTGGAAGAAAAGAGCCACTTGGTTTAACCCTTGTCTGGGATGGAGAATTCATCGTGGAAGAAAAGAGCCACTTGGTTTAACCCTTGTCTGGGATGGAGAATTCATCGTGGAAGAAAAGAGTCACTTGGTTTAACCCTTGTCTGGGTTTGCGAATTTATTGTGGAAGAAAATATCTATTGTGAGTAAAGAGTACTGAAGCTATAATGTTTAAAAGCTCTTTATAATTATTTCTGAACTGATCATTTAAAACTTTCAAGACTAAAATGATGCTGAGCTTTTAAAGATTGACTTTTCAGAGTGGGACTTTGTGTGTGTGTGTGTGTGTGTGTGTGTGTGTGTGTGTGTGTGTGTGTGTATAATTAAAGTTTGTGCATAGTGGGTTAAGTTCGGAGTTAAATAAATTTAGAGATAATTAAGAAATGTTATGTTGTTAATCATTAAAAACTTATTTTGAATTTACCATTGTCTGGTGAATTTTCCATTGCTGTTCCTGTGTTAGCGCTAACAAAGTCCCTTTAATCCCAAAAATAATTGAAAGGATTGTTAATTCGTAACAGCATGGCATGCTGGTTATCATTAGTCATGAGATTCAGTTTAAGAGCCATCAAGTCATAATGTTCTATAATATTCTAAATGTAGTCTAACCAAAGTTTTATATTCAGTTCAAATTGCCTTATTAGAATGTGGAATCTTCAGAAAGCGTGTAGTGTAGATTTACTAGGATGTTGCCTGGATTGGTGAATAAGTCTTGTAAAGAAAGGTTGATGGAGCTCAGACTTTTCTCTTTGGAGCAATAGAGGTTGAGAGATGAATGAATAGAGGTGTACCAAATTGGATGGATCCCAGTGCTTCTGGCAATTAAAAATGCATGAAGATAGCACTTTAATACACCGTTTGGCCGATACTCCTGTTGGGGATGCCTTTTAGAATTTCCTCAATTCCAGAAGTCTTCCACAGGACGTTGGAGCATAGAAGGCATAAATGGTGTACATGTATACACAGATGACATGCTCCTATGGGGAGCCACAAAGGAACAACAAAATGAGAGGTTCAAAGTGCTACAACGCATCCAGAAGTATGGATTAAAGCCAATCAGAGCAAAATGCCAATTTTGGTGCGAAGAAAATTACTTTTCTGGGGGATAAAGCTGTCGGAAGCAGGTATGGAGCCAGACAAGAACAAGGTTAAAGCAGTTCTAGAGATGCTCAGACCCAATGACAAAAATGGCATATTGAGAGTGCTGGGAATTATCAATTTCATTGATAAATTAATTGTAAAACAATGCACCTGAGGAAGTTGTTCCATGACAAATGTGAATTCAAGTGGAGAGCCAACCACAAGAAAGAATGGAAAGGACTGATGACCATTCTAACTACAGAACTGCTGGTTTTGACCCATCCATAAGGATGAAAATATGTACAGATGCCTCAAATGATGGAATAGGTGCTGGACTACTTTAGGCTGTGGGAGAAGATTGAAGGCTGGTTGCATATGCATCAAGGACAATGACCATGTCTGAATGTTGATATGTGCAGATAGAGAAAGAGTGTCAAGGTCTGGTCTATGGACTCAAGAAATTCCACAGTTATGTGTATGGTCTACCAACATTCGTGGCAAGCCATTAATAGCCATAATCAAGAAAAATCTCAGTGAGATGGACTGCAAATCCAAAGACTGATGATGAAGCTACAATGTTATGACTTTGAATTGGTGTACACACCAGGGAAACTTATTGTGTTGGCTGATGCGTTGACCAGGGCAATGACATAGACTGAAGCACATAATGAACCACAGAGACAGGATGTGAACCTCTCCCGTGTCTGACATGAAATCCAAGCAAATCACAGCTGAAAAAGAAAAGGAGACAGTTCTACAAAAGGTCATCAAGAAACTGAATGAAGGATGGCCAAGAGGTTAATGTCAGCCATACTACAACATCAGAGCAGAGTGTTGTCAATACTCAGACAGAGCAGAATTATCATTCCTCAATCACTGCAACATGATATGCTGAAAGGTTGGAATGGAAAAATGCAAGAGGAAGGCCAGAACTGCTGTTTATTAGCGAGGCACAAATGCTGACATTGACAGGATGGTTTCAAGCAGAGAGACCTGTCTGAAACATCACATAAAGCAGCCAAAGAAACCCATGGCAGAAGTGGGACTGATCTGTTCCACCTGGGTAGAAATTATTTGCTTGTTATTGACTCTCTATCAAACTATCCTGAGATTGCATAATATATCTGCTGCTTGTGTGATCAAATATAGCAAATTGATCTTTGCAAGGCATGAAATTCCTCAAATTGTCTACAGTGACTATGGACCATGCTACAGCTGTCGAGAATTCCAGAACGTTGCAGAAGTGTATGATTTTTCGACATGTGAATTCAAGTCCTCTGCATCCCCAGTCAAACAGTAAAGCAGAGAAAGGAGTTCACATAGTTAGATAGGTGCTCAAGAGAGCACAAGACGGTGGCCAAGATCCTTATTTCGTTCTGTTGTGTTACTGAGCTTCAACACTTGAACATGGCACGTCACCCACTGAGTTCCTGATGAGACATAGGCAGCGCACAACACTTCCCTACTCTCCTGGCCCAAACAAGAATAGAGATGTCAAATGGAAACAAAAGTGTCTGGAAAGGAGACAGAAAACAAACTATGACAAGGCAGCAAGAAGCTTAGGGCCTCTAGCTCAACATGACACAGTGAGATTCAGAGATTCCAGCACCTGGGACAAGAAGGTCACTGCTCTGGAAGAAGTAAATCCAAGATCTTACACTGTCAGAACAGAGGATGGTCAAATACCAAATCGAAAGAGCCTGTTGAAAACACAAGTGACACTGCAAGAACAGACAAATGCAGAAGAGCCAACCTGCCCAGTAACAGAGGAAACACCACTAGTGCTAGATCGCAGTTGACCAGCAGAACTAACACATGCACCTGTGTTGCGAAGATTCACATGCGTTATCAAAGCACCTGACAGCTGAATCTCTAAAGGATAAAGAGCTACATCTTGAAAAAAAATTGGTGCTGCTGATATTTGTGTTTATGTTGGGGCTTAACTTTAAATTGAAATGAATACTGTATTAGTATGTAATGTTAAGGAAAGGGGATGTAGTGATAGAGTGCTAGAGAGAGTCGGAGATGCACCTCAGGTTAGATACAAACATAATGGCTGCACCACAAAATCATGAGTTGTTAATAAAATATTGTTAATATTAAAGAACCCACTTTTTTATTTCCATAAAAGAAACATCACAGTTATGAGCTGTGACATAGTGAAGGATTTGATTGAATGGTGGAAGAGGTCATCACAATATTGTGGGCTAAAGGACCCTTACTGTGCTGGATTGCACCATGTTAATGCCATTTATTACAGAAATAAAAACTTTTATATATTCCAGTGGGTTTCCCCAGTCAATGTACAACCATTATTGACAATGTTACAATCTAGCAGATGTGGCTATCTTTTTAATTAAATAATTGTTTCATGAGATGTGTGCGAGGGACTGGTAAGGGCTGCACCTATTTTCATGTCCCATTTACTGATCGCAACATTGACATCTCAGTTTATTATCCAATTACAACCATGAAATGCAACCATACAACCATGTGTCTCTACACATGTACTGAGCCGCAATTTCCACTCTTCATTCTCAATTAATCATTACAAATGTAATTAATGTTCAATGTATAATATTTTTCTCAAAAACATTACAACAATCCGAATTCAGAAATCTTCACCTGGAAACTTCAAAAATTCCTTTTATGTGCTCCTTCTTTCAACTTTCTTTCCCAAAGTGAATGTGAATTTCTTCTAAAACAGTGCAGAGTCACAACATTTGGATTTTGTTTCTATCTATTCAGTAAAGCTGTTCTAATGCATTCCCTAGTGCAGCAGAACTCTAACTCAATTAGTAGCTAACCCATACTGTGTGCGAGAGCCAGCTTCCTTCAAGGAAATCATTCTATTCAACCTCTCCCTGCAACTCAAACTATCCAGTCACGACCCAGTGAACCTCCTCTGGACTCCTTCCAATTTATAGCTCCGCATCTAGAACTGCACATTGTACTCCAAATGTGACCTTGTACAGCTATATCACGAGGTCCCCAGTGATGTGTCATGATGACAGAACATCATGAGGACTCCTATGATGCGCTTGTGCAAGTGGCCCACGGGAGGCTGAGTAGAGAGCAACTAGTTCAAAAAAGCGCCATTTGTGCACAGTGAGAGCAGTCTGGCTGTTGGCATCTGGGGAGGAATAGCTACGAAGGTGTTTATTTCTCTTTGGCTTTCAAAATTATAATAAGTTAGGGATAAAAGGTTTGTTTTGTTTTAATATCATTAAATAACATTTTTTTATTATGTTTTGATTTTAAATACAAAAAACAATCATGGACTTTCCTTTCAATCTGTATCTTAAGTTCAAATTCAGAATAAAAATGTATAATGAATTTAAAATTATTTGGTATGCATCTTGGACATGGTGCTATCACCTCGTTTCCACCCCCCCCACCCCCCGCCAAAAAATCAGTGCAGTCCACCATTCATACAATCATATATCAATATAACAATTACAGCACAGAAACAGGCCAATTCGGCTCTTCTAGTCCACACCAAACATTTCTTTCACCTAGCCCCATTGACCCGCAACCTTCCACACCTCTCTTGTCCATATACCTATCCAACTTTTCCTTAAATATTAAAATCAAACCTGCATCTACCACTTCGGCTGGACGCTCATTCCACACTCCCACCACCCTCTGAATGAAGAAATCCCCCCTCATGTTTTCGCTAAACTTTTCCTCCTTCAATCTCAATTCATGTCCTCTTGTTTGAGCCTCCCCACTCTCAATGGAAAAAGCCTGTGCACATTGATTCTTTCTGTCCCCCTCAAAATTTTAAATACCTCTATCAAATCATCCCTCAATCTTCTACACTCCAGGGAATAAAGCCCCAACCTGCTCAACCTTTCTCTTTAACTCAAACCCTGAAACCCCGGCAACATTCTTGTAAATCTCCTCTGCACTCTCTCATATTCTGTTTATATTCTTCTTAAAATTCAGAGACAAAAACGGCACACAATATTCCAAATTTGGCCTCACCAATGCCTTGTACAACTTCAACATGACATCCCAACTCCTGTGTTCAATACTTGGATTTATGAACGCCAACATACTACATGCTTTCTTCAGCACCCCATCTACATATGACTCAACTTTCAGGGAATTAGGTACCAGACTTCCTAAATCCCTGACTCACCGTCTGGTATGTCATGGCTAATGTTTCCTCTAACTTTTAGTAGTGTGCCCAAAAAAATCTCATCTTGTGTAAATTCTTTACCTGTGACAAAACTATGTTTTGTTTCAAGATCGCAGTTGGATGTTGTCTATATGGACTTCAGTAAGGCCTTCGATAAGGTACCACATGGAAGGTTAGTTAAGAAGGTGCAGTCTTTAGGTATAAATTTTGAGATAGTCAAATGGATTGAACATTGGCTGAAAGGGAGAGGCCAGAGAGTGGTAGTGGATAATTGTCGGTCAGGTTGGAGGCCGGTGACCAGTGGTGTGCCTCAAGGATCTGTATTGGGCCCATTGTTGTTCGTTATATACATTAATGATCTAGATGATGGGGTGGTAAATTGGATTAGCAAATATGCAGACGATACTAAGATAGGTGGAATAGTGGATAATGAAGAAGGTTTTCAAGGATTGCAGAGGGATTTGGGCTGCTTAGAAAAGTGGGCTGAAAAATGGCAGATGGAATTTAATGCTGATAAGTGTGAGGTGCTTCATTTTGGTAAGAAGAATCAGAACAGGACATACGTGGTAAATGGGAGAGTATTGATGAATACAGAAGAGCAGAAAGATTTAGGAGTAATGGTACATCCTTCCCTGAAGGTAGAAACTCACGTGAATAGGGTGGTGAAGAAGGCTTTTAGTATGCTGGCCTTTATCAATCATTACATGGAATATAGGAGTTCGGAGGTGATGTTGAGACTGTATAAGACGTTGGTGCGGCCTAATTTGGAGTTCTGTGCAGTTCTGGACGCCTAATTATAGGAAGGATATAAACAGAGTGGAGAGAGTGCAGAGAAGGTTTATCAGAATGTTACCTGGGTTTAAGCATCTTGAGTATAGGGAGAGATTGGACAGATTAGGTCTTTATTCTTTGGAGCGTAGAAGGTTGAGAGGGGATTTGATAGAAGTATTTAAGATTATGAAAGGGATAGACAGAGTGGATGTGGATAGACTATTTCCGTTAAGAGGAGGAAAGATTAAAACAAGAGGACATGAGTTAAGAATCAAGGGGCAGAGGTTTAGAGGTAACATGAAGGGGAACTTCTTTACTCAGAGAGTGGTAGACGCGTGGAATGAGCTTCCGGGAGAAATAGTGGTGGCGGAGTCAATTGTATTATTTAAGAAAAGGTTGGACAGGTATATGGATGAGAAGAAGATGGAGGGTTATGGGCATTGTGCAGGGAGGTGGGACTAGAGAGGGGTGTTTGGTTCGGTGCGGACTAGAAGGGCCTAATGGCCTGTTTCCGTGCTGTAAATTGTTATGTTATGTTAAGATAATTTGGGTGCAGTCTATCTCTCATGGCTAATAAAATTATATTGGTATGTTTTAATATTATACAAGTATGATTCCATTCTACGAAGTAACATTTTAATTAAGATTTTATTCTATACTTTGAACTACATTATTTTAGGTAACGAAAGCTGTGGATGTTGTCTATTTAGACTTTAGTAAAGCTTTTGACAAAGTTCCCCACAGGAGGCTAGGAAAAAAGGTGGAGGCATTAGGTATAAATGAGGAGGTAGTGAAATGGATTCAGCAATGGTTGGATGGGGGGTGTCAGAGAGTAGTGGTAGAAAATTGTTTGTCCAATTGGAGGCCGGTGACTAGTGGAGTTCCTCAGGGATCGGTCCTGGGTCCACTATTGTTTGTTATATATATTAACGATCTGGAAGTAGGGGTGGAGAATTGCGTCAGCAAGTTTGCGGATGATACAAAGATTGGTGGTGTTGTGGACAGTGAGGAAGATTACCGTAGATTAAAAGGTGATTTAGGAAGGCTGGAGGTGTGGGCTGAGAAATGGCTGATGGAATTTAATGCAGATAAGTGTGAGGTGTTACATTTTGGAAAGGCAAATCTAAATAGGTCATATGCATTAAATGGTAGGCTATTGAGATGTGCAGAGCAACAAAGGGATTTAGGAGTGATGGTAAATGGTTCCCTCAAGGCTGATACTCAGGTAGATGGTGTGGTGAAGAAGGCATTTGGAATGTTGGCCTTCATAAATTGGAGTATTGAATTCAAGAGTAGGGAGGCTATGATGAAATTGTACAAGGCATTGGTGAGGCCAAATTTGGAGTACTGTGTACAGTTTTGGTCACCAAATTATAGGAAAGAAATAAACAAAATAGAGAGTGCAGAGAAGGTTCACGAGAATGTTGACAGGATTTCAAGGTTTAAGTTACAGGGAAAGGTTGTGCAGACTGGGGCTTTTTCCTCTGGAGCGTAGAAGATTGAGAGGGGACTTGATAGAGGTGTTTAAGATTTTAAAAGGGACAGAGAGAGTAAACGTGGATAGGCTTTTTCAATCAAGAGTGGGGGAGATTCAAACTAAAGGGCATGGTTTAAGATTGAAGTGGAAAAATTATAAGGGGAATATGAGGGGAAATTTCTTTACGCAAAGGGTGGTAGGGATGTGGAATGAGCTTCCGACAGACGTGGTCGAGGCGGGATCATTGGTTACATTTAAGGAAAGACTGGATACTTACATGGATAGGAGAGGACTGGAGGGGTATGGACCGAGTGCTGGTCAGTGGGACTAGGAGGGTGGGGATTTGTTACGGCATGGACCAGTAGGGCCGAAATGGCCTGTTCTGTGCTGTAAGTGGTTGTATGGTTATATGGAATCTTTTATCTGCACATTAATTTCCTTTGTGCGCTGGTGCAAAATGTGGGCGCAGACAGACAGTTTGAGGGGACAGTGATCGGGGAGCCTTTTTTACGTGCTCGCAACCCTTAATGTTAGAAGCCCCTGGAGGTCACAATTTCTTTGAGCCCAATACCTGCCTGACAACAACAGGTGTGCCAAGAACCTTCTTTACCTTGTCCGCCTGAGTCAAGCTGCCACTTTCATGAAACTATGCCCCTGTCCTCTCAAGTCTCTGTTGCACAACACTCTCCAAGGCCCTGCCTTTTACTGTGCAAGTCCTGCCTTGGTTTGATTTACCCAAGTGCAACATCTCATACTTATCAAAGTTAAATTCCATTTGCCACTCGTTGGCTCATCTTCCCAAATGATTTGGATTCTTTTGCAAACTTCCTCACGGCCCACCAATTCTGCTGCCATTATCAAATTTACTAATCATGTTAAATCGTTAATACAATTGAAAAATTACAGTGGATGCAGCATTGAGCCCTGAGCACACTCTGGTCACAGCCTCCAATCAGAAAAGTAACCCTCACACTACTACCCTCCTATTCCTTCCTGATTGGCAACCACAGAGAAGGCAGAAGCAAAGACACGGAGGGATTTAAGAAATTTGGAATAATCAAGGAACTTTTCTGTTCCACAGACAGACAAGTAACACAAAAAGGACATGTGCACTGGGATAGTTGAGACAAAGACTTGAAGTTTCAATAAGTGAGCTGAGGGACTATGTGCTGAAGGTCGCACTGAGGCTTGGTGCGACCAACGCAAGGGCAGTGTGGGGAAGAAGTACTGTTTAGAGTTCCTCCTCCCCCCTGCCCCCAATTACCAGGCTCTGAGGGGCTGACACTGAGGGGAAGCCCTTTAAACCAACAGTGAGGGGGGAGTAACAACAAGGTGCCATTCGGGTGATAACTGAGTATTAAAAGGCAACATTGTTAAACATGAAATGTACATCGATGAGATGACTGAAACAATGCAAAACATTTCTGAGCAGTTCTTCCTATAAGATGACTGACAATACATAAAAGGTTTTGAGCAAGGTTTGTCAACAACTTATTCGACAGGATTGAAACTAAGAATGTAAAGTGTTTAATAATGGGGTTTTTTTGTTTTGTATTGTACATGATTTATTACGAATAAAGTTTATTTTAGGGAAAAAAGCACTCCTATAATTGAGCAAAATTTCTGCACTCCATTCTTGCAAGGTTTCCATCATCCCACCACTAGTGGCTGTGCCTTCAGCAGCTTTAGTGGTCTTGCATTAATTTCCTCATCTTCATTAAGTAGTTCCTTTTCACTTTCATCTTCCACACAATGTTTGGTTACTTGTTCAAATACTTCATGGGGTTCAAATGTAGAATAGTATCAGAACGGGAACCTCTATCAATCATGTCTGCCAGACAGTAGCCCGTTTTCCTCTGGCATCCCAGTTAATTGGCTGTCAAGTGTCCTGGGATAGGAAGCCCTTCGTGCTGTTTCCACTGGGCCACCCTTAAATGGAACACTAACTGCTTTTCTACTGGGATCAGCGTGTTCTACCTTCAACTGGAAATGGGCGACTTTCTGCTGATCCTTTTCCACTGGTTTTGTCAGCACACAGGTGTCATCAAACGCCAGGGATATGAGTAGGGGTGGAGATGGTTGATCCCTTGTCTGAAATGACATCATCTGATGCCGGCGCTCGGAAAATGTTTCTTTTCCACTGACCTGTCCCACTAAATTCCCAGTTAATTCCTGGGACAGGATGCCAGTGGAAAAGAGGCTAATGACACCAATTCAATCTGCCTGCATATGGAACATATTCCTCAATTCCCTTCCTGTTCATGTGTCTAAATATTTTGTTGCATCTGTTTTTAATCACCTCCTCTGACAGCAGGTATCAGGCACCTACCAATGTTTGTGTAAAAAAAAACTTGTTTCACCAGTCTCCTTTACAAGCTTTCCCCTCTCACCTTCAAGTCTTCTAGTTTTTCATATTTTCACTCTGGGAGAAAAGACTTATCTATCCCACTAATCCCCTCATAATTTTAGCTACTTCACTCTTCAGTCGCTGATACTTTAATGAAAATGATCAGAGCTTCTCCAGCCTCACCTTATAGCTAATACACTCCAATCCAGGCAACACCATGGTAAACCAAATGTGCACCCACTCCACATTCTTCCCAAGTGAAGCAACCAGGTAGCCCGCAATAATCCAAATGCGCCAATCTAAATCTTGATACAGCCTGAACATGACTACCTCACTTTCATGCTCACAAAAGGCTGGTGAAGGAAGACAAGCATGCTGTATGTTGTGGCGGCACACGTGGCGACGCAGGCAAAACGGCTCAGTGTTCGTCACGGGTGTGGTAGCGGAGCAGCCGCGTCAAGATGGGGCTGCCAGGTTTTGCTTCTCTCCTAGGTAGAGGGGCTGCACATGTGCACTCAGCTATGTCGCCATGTCACCACCAGTGCAGGGGCAGGACTTAATGGCCACCTTATAAGGCGCAGTATGGGCTTTTAAATATAAACCATTGGAAACTAAACTGACTCCAGCATGCAGTTCCGACTCATTTTTTCTTTGTAGCTACCACTATAATTGGTGACCCTGATGAGCCCAGGCGATTCTGGACACTCTACTATGGACACTGCAACAATTAATGCAGTGGCTATGAAACTACTGCCCTTGTGGACGCTTCGCCAACGCACTTGGTTTAGGCAACCGAAAGTACAATTCCACCTCCGGCATATCACCTCCAACTCGATAATGTTCTACCACGTCGTCAGCACCCTCAACCAAGAGACCGCAGCCAGAGTGGATGACCTGATACCCAGCTGTCAAGAAGCTCCACTTAAGTAACCGACCTGTCCAGGCACCAACGCACTGCTAGACTCATGCACCTAGATGTCCTGGGAGGCAGAACACCATCTGCCCTCATAGACGAAAAGCTCATACTGGCACAGGGCCACAGCCGTGCCTCATATTTGAGCAGGTTTTCCCGGAGCAGATGCCGGATGACATACAGCTCCTGTTAGCAGATGAGGATTTCTCGGACCCATGCAAGGTTGTGGCCAGAGCAGATGTCCTGTGGCGCATGAAACGCAAAAATGAGTTTACCATGAACCAGGTGTCACGTTCCCACCTAAACTCTGGTGCTTTTATCACCAATGCTAGGGGGCACAGGCATATAAATACAGGCAACCCTGCTCGTTTCTGGAAAATGGCCAGGCCAGCCAGTGCTAATGGCCGCAACGGCTGGCCACATCAATAGCCTTCCACATGTCACCAATAAAGTTCGTGGTCGACACGGGTGCCGAACTCAATGTCATTCCACCAACTGCATTGGAGACACGAACGCGACCACAAGGTCCCACGCTCCATGTGGCAAACAACACCACCAAAACCTTTGGCACATGCAATGTGCAAATACAGCTAGGCAACGACAACAATTCACTTCCACCATGCCACAACAAAGAGTGCTACACCACATATCGACCCAGATGCCTCCACTCCATGCCAAAGCCAGGAGACTTCCCCCAGACAAACTGCAGTTGATCAAAGAGGAATTTTCCTGGATTCAAGAGTTGGGCATAGTCCGCAGTTCTGACACCCCATGGATGTCCCCACTACACATGGTCCCCAAGTCCTCGAGCAATTGGCGGCCCCATGGGGATTACTGCCACCTTAACAACGCAACCACACCCTACTGCTGCCCAGTCCCACACATACAGGACTTCACAGCCAACCTTCACTGTGAGGTGTTCTCCAAAGTTGATTTGATATGAGGCTATCACCAAATCCCAGTCCACCAGACAGATATTATCGCCCCCTTCGGACGTAGAATTCCACTGCATGCCTTTTGGTCTCAAGGATGCAGCACCAACCTTTCAGCATTTGATGGACGTGGTGGGCAGAGACTTGAACTTTGTGTTCATCTACCTGGGTGACATACTCAACACAAGCAAGGAACACGAGGAACACAAGGACCATCTCCGCAGACTTTTCTCCCGCCTGTCAGAGTTTGGACTCATGGACACACTATCACCGCGAACGGGGCAGCACCATCAACATAGAAGATCACAGCCATACACCCTCAAAAGGCCTTCAGGAATTCACGGAAATGGTCAACTTCTACAACCGATTCATCCTGGGGACAACTCGCGTCATGAGACCACGGTTCGTCATGAGACCACGGTTCGTCATGAGACCACGGTTCGTCATGAGACCACGGTTCGTCATGAGACCACGGTTCGTCATGAGACCACGGTTCGTCATGAGACCACGGTTCGTCATGAGACCACGGTTCGTCATGAGACCACGGTTCGTCATGAGACCACGGTTCGTCATGAGACCACGGTTCGTCATGAGACCACGGTTCGTCATGAGACCACGGTTCGTCATGAGACCACGGTTCGTCATGAGACCACGGTTCGTCATGAGACCACGGTTCGTCATGAGACCACGGTTCGTCATGAGACCACGGTTCGTCATGATATCAGCTAGTGTGGACGGAGGGGGCCAACGCAGCTTTCACGACGACAAAGAATGCCCTGGCCAACACCACTTTGCTGGTTCATCCCAGATCTGACGTACCCATGGCACTCACCATAGATGCATTGGCAACAGCCATCAGGGGCATCCTTGAGCAATCCGAAGGACAGTGGAGACCGCTGGCCTTTTCCAGCTGTCACCTGTGCTCCCCCCCAAACTCAACGTTCTTGGAACTTTGCCTGGCTATCAGGCACTTTCGGTATTTCCTGGAGGGCAGGCTGTTCAGTGTTCACAGACCACATGCCCCTCAACTTTGCCATGGCCAAGGATCCCTGGTCAGCCTGCCAACAACGTCATCTATCCTATATACCGCCACCTGGCACCGCTCTGGCAAGGACAATGTCATGGTCGACACACTCTCCCAACCTGCCATCTAGTCCTTATCCCCCGGGCTGGACCACTCCCAGCTGGCGCAGGCCCAAAATGAGGGACAAGACGACGCATGCTTTCCGCACAGCCATCACCGGCCTCTGCTTTAAAGACCTCAGCCTGCCGGACAGCCCCGACACACTCCTGTGCGATGTCTCCACTTGCAAACCACATCCAGTTGTGCCTCAGCAATGGAGGCACCAAGTTTTCAGGGCTGTCCATGACCTTGCACACCCGTCCATAAAAATCACAACCCGTATGATAGGGGAGAGGTTCATGTCAGGCATCCAAAGTCCACCGTCATGTCAAGACTCCAGTCCGACCCTCTGAAGAGGCAGTTTGAACATGTACATGTTCTCATCGTCTCCCAGGATGCCTGGTACCTCTTCGCAGTAATAGACCGCTCCACGATTCCTGTGCCACGGCACTACTCCCACATTGGATCGCGAGGTTTGGGGTACCAGCCCACATAACCACCGACAGACGGGTGCAGCTTATGTTAGCACTGTGGACACAGCTCGCAATGCTTCTGGGCATCAAGCTGCACCACACCACCGCTTATCACCTCCAGGCCAACGGACTGGTAAAACATCCCCATCGTCACATGAAATTGGCCCTCATGGCTCATTTAAATGGGCCCAATTGGGTGGACAAGCTCCCCTGGGTCCTACTGGGCATCAGGATGGCACCTAAAGAGGATTTACAGGCATCCTCAGCTGAATTGATTTACGGTGCCCCGCTAACCCTGCCAGGCGAATTCTTTCCACCGTCCCGAGATTCAGGCACCGAAGGGAAGGCATTGTTGCAGGACCTATGGGACAGGTTAGCCTCATTTGCATCCCTCCCACCATGATGCCGACAGGCGTCAATCCCCAAAGACTTATCAACCGCAGACTTTGTATTCGTCCGCCATGGCCTGCCTTCATCCAACGACCTTATGAAGGCTCGTACAAGGTCCTGCACAACTCTGGCAAAACCTTCACTCTGGACATTGGGGGTAGGGAGGAACTTTTCACAGACAGGCTGAAACCGGAACATCTGGACCTCAGCCAGCAGATTGTACCAGCGTAGCCCAAGCGCTGGGGGTGACTGCCTAAGGGCACGACCCCACAGCGCCCAAGGGCAGCAGGACACTAGAGCCGGTTCCTGTGGGGTTGTGTGGTGGTGTGCATCGCGACGCAGATGAACTGGCTCTGCAATTGTCATGGGCGCGGCAGCGGAACAGCCGTGTCAAGATGGTGCCACCAGGTTTTGCTTCCCTTGTGGGTAGAGGGGCTGCACACGCACACTCAGCCACATCATCACGTCACTGCCAGCACAGGGGCAAGACTTGATGGCTGCCTTATAAGGCGCAGTAAGGGCTTTTCAAAATAAACCGTTGGAAATGAAACCGACTCCAGCGTGATTTTATGTTCTCATTTCCTCCTTGTAGCTACCGCTATAAGGTCCTCTTTAACACCCTATTCACTTGTGCTCCCACTTGTGTGAAGCTGTGTATCTGCACAAAGATCCTCTGCACATCAATGCTCTTAAAAGGCCTGACCTTTACTATATACTTTCTTCTTGAATTTCCCTCCCAAAATGCAACATCTCACACTTGTCCAGAATAAACTCCTTTGGCATTTCTCCACCCACATTTCCAACTCTGCCCTAATTATGCAGTCTCCTTTGACAACCTTCCTTTCTATCCAGAACTCCTGCCAATTTTCATGTTGTCTGCAAAAACAAGAGTTCCCAGCACTGATCCTTCAAGAACACCATTGGTCACAGACCTCTAGTTAGAGAAACACCAATACCATCTGTTGATTATGGTTAGTCTTCCAAAATTTACCTTGTCAAATGCTTCACTCAAGTCTATGTACATAATTCTACCCACATAAATCAACTTGCTTCAAAAAAAAAATCAAATCACATACGAGATAGAACCTCCCCTGCACAAAGCCAGACCGACTTTCCCGAACAAAATCATGCATTTCCAAATCAATCCTGTCCCAAAGAATCACTAATTTCCCCACTGCGGATAAGAACTTCATGGCCTAATTTTTTTTTCTAGTTTGCCTGTTCTTAAACAAAGGGTCAACATTGACCTTTCTCTACTCCAAGAACTCACCTGTGGTGAAAGTTTCAGAAAATATTTCTCTCAAGGCTCCATTATCTTCTTCTTTTGGCCTTCTCAGAATCTAGGGATAGATTCCATCAGGCCCTGAGGACTTATCTACCTGAATGTTTCTCAATATATGCAATATCTCTTCCCTCTTTATTAATAACAACATGCCCTGCACTAATCTCACCGTCACCCATATATTTCTCCTTGGTGAACATTGATGTGAAGTACTCATTAAAAATCTTTACACCTCCATGCACAAAATCCCTCCAATGCCTTCGAGTAGACCTACCCTTCCTCCAGCTCCCTCTTTTGCTCATTTTGTCTGGTAATACTGAAACGCCATGACACGTTTTATGACATTAAAGCTGTTTAAAGTTGTTTCCATTTCTTTTCCAAGTGTAACGGATTTGTATTAATCATTAGTTTAATGTAAACTACCTTTTAGTTATGAGTGGACAGGATCACACAAAGGTCACATCATATTTACAGAGACACCATTGTATCAGAGAGAAAGAGAGAGAGAGAGAGAGAGAGAGAGTCCATTTTGGAGTTGTCAAGTATGGAAGAACAAGATCATAATGGAGCTGAAGTAGGTCCTAATTGATGCTAGGACAGTGGATGTGCATGCACAGCATTTAGTTCTGCCTTGAATGACATGTGCTCAGACTTGCCAGAGTCAATAAGCCCCTTTCACACTTGTGTCCCACTAAATTGGTCATTCAGTGTCCTGAGATAGAAATTGGTGGGGGGGGGGGGGTGGTTTGGCTTTTCACACCTGACCATGCCTAACTGGGACACAGAAGGTTTTCACACCAGCGAGTAGCCATCCCCAAGGTTAGGACTGTTCTACTTCTACCAGTGATGTCATGACATAGAGAGATGGTGGACCTGCCCTAAATCCTGATCAATATATTATGATCTTATATTTGAACAAATTTAACCATTCTTTATTATAACATAATTAAGCTTGATGTACAACACAGTTTGAGCCCTTCATCCTGATGTTTTGTTGACCAATTTAAATCTTTATAAGGGATCGTGGGAAAGTGCTAGCAATAAATAGTAACAGCAGACACCTTTTAGACAGGGTTGGAAAGTTGGTAGCTCTATAGTGCACAATTTATAAATACTGTGGGGATAAAGCGACGATGGACCTGCCCTCCCAGAATTCCACGTGGCAGAGAAAGGTCTATGTCCTGCTGCATGCTTGAGCATTCATGGGGGGGGGGGATTTCTCTGCCACATGGCATTCTGGAAAGTCAGGTCATTGCTTCCCCCACCCCCACAGTATTTATAAATTGTACACTATAGCGCTACCAATTTTCCCCACACTATCTAAAAATTGTCTGCTCTTGCTATTTATATCCTCTCTCTCCCCCACTGCAACTTTTCCACTGCAAAGTTTATACCTTCATTTTAATCTTTTCTTCCTTCACATTCCTGCACTCATGCAAAATCTTGTGTCACACTTGCCTGATTGCAACACTGACATCTGAAAATGCTGGGGATTATATTAAGGGTCGAGGCCGTCAATCCCCGGCATGAGATGATATCATCTGACGTTGAGCTGATTTTGCTTTCACACTGGACACTTAAAGCCGAATTGGCAGTTAATTGTTGGAATCATTTGCAAGTGTGAAAAGGGCTATCAACATTTAAACCTCTTGGAGAGATATAAATCAGAATTTTTTTAAATGGATGTGAAATGATAATTTGGTGATGTCATGTCACATGATTTTAAAAAAACATGTCACTTAAGGCAGAAAGAAACATTTTGAAACTATACTGACCATCCGGTGAAAGCCATGGGGGTAAAACAGTAGTCTCTGGAGGGAGAGGGCAATACTGTTCTGCATTGTATTAGCCTTGTATTAGGAGATACTCAAAATAAGTGGCTTTAAAATAAGTAAGACCACTTCACTTTTGATTAAGAAAAAAATCATAGTGAAGATCACAGTTCCGTAACCCTAACAAGATAGCAGGAAACTTGTGAAAACACTCGTATGAAGAATATCTCTCTGAAAAACAACTCAAAAAACATTAGTTTAAAGAGATTTGAAGAAATGATGTTTCAAAGTGCTTCATAATTACTTCTGAACTGAGATTTAAAAATCTTCAAGCAACACAAGATGTTTGATGCTGAAGATTAAAATGGACTTTTCAGACTTGAGCTCAAGCTATAATGGTTCAGGTTTAAACACACACACATATCTACATTTGTGCATAGTGGGAATTAAGTTAGAGTTAAGTTTAGATACAAGTAAGAAATGTTATTAATAGTTTAATAAAAACTATGATTTTGAATTTTACCATTGTCTGGTGAATTTTCTATTGCTGTTCCTTTGTGAGTTCTTTAATAAAATTTGCTAATTTGTCATTCAAGAACCAATTGATTTCTCATGTTCCTAACATACACTGTGAGATGTGCATGGAGAAAATGGTTTCCTTAAGTAATTTCTCATTTCATCCATAATTGATATTGTTTATTAATTTACAGATATCTATGAAAATCATGCAAACTAACGCGGGGCCGGGGTGCAGGTCAGCGGGGCCGGGGTGCAGGTCAGCGGGGCCGGGGTGCAGGTCAGCGGGGCCGGGGTGCAGGTCAGCGGGGCCGGGGTGCAGGTCAGCGGGGCCGGGGTGCAGGTCAGCGGGGCCGGGGTGCAGGTCAGCGGGGCCGGGGTGCAGGTCAGCGGGGCCGGGGTGCAGGTCAGCGGGGCCGGGGTGCAGGTCAGCGGGGCCGGGGTGCAGGTCAGCGGGGCCGGGGTGCAGGTCAGCGGGGCCGGGGTGCAGGTCAGCGGGGCCGGGGTGCAGGTCAGCGGGGCCGGGGTGCAGGTCAGCGGGGCCGGGGTGCAGGTCAGCGGGGCCGGGGTGCAGGTCAGCGGGGCCGGGGTGCAGGTCAGCGGGGCCGGGGTGCAGGTCAGCGGGGCCGGGGTGCAGGTCAGCGGGACTAGGCAGACTAATAGTTCAGCACAGACTAAAAGGGCCTGTTTCTGTGCTGTAATGTTCAATGATTCTAAAAACAGGCTCCTTGTCAAAGGAGGAAATACTTGGGTGGGTTTGTTTAAGGAATTTCTTATCAAGACAAAGGAAGAAATGTGAGTTATGCGTAAACAGAGATTGGTTACAATTGCAATTCAATATATTGTACACTCTACATCATACTCTTCTGCCCAGAGTAACATTCATTCCAACATGAAAATAATTCTCACTGTAGCTTAATTTCTTTCATAAGAGAATTTGGAGTCGATCAGGAGCTAACAGTTCAACCAAATTCTAAACTTCAGAAATCAAAACCTTATTGAACTCTTCCCTTTTAAATACAGAGAATTGTATTTATCTCTTCTGAACGTGTCTTTTTGTTGATGCAAAGCAACAATGAACATGCTTGATTCCAACTTTTAACTCTATAAACCAGTCCTCATCGAGGGATCGGTAGAGGAGAGGGTAAGAAACTTCGAATTGCTGAGGGTCAACATCTCTGATCTATCCTGGGACCTCCACATCGAGGCAATCATGAAGAAAACACGCCCATGTCTATATTTTGTGAGGAGTTTGAGGAGGTTTTGTCATCAAAGACTTTTGCAAATTTCTGCAGGTGTACAGTGGAGAGCATTCTGACTGGTTGCATCACTATCTGGTACAGAGGTGCTAATGCACAGGACAGGAACAGGCAGTAGAGGGTAGTAAACTTGGCCAGCACCATCATAGAATTAGTCCAGTGCATTAAGGACATCTTTAAGAGGTGGGGTCTCTATCATCAAGGACCCCACCATCCAGATCATGCCCTTTTCACGCTGCTACCATCAGAAATTAGGTACAGGAGCCTGAAGACATACATTCAATGTTACAAAAAACAGCTTCTCCTCCGCCATATAATTTCTGAATGGACAATGGGCCTATGAACTCTACCTCACTATCTTTTTTTTTGCACTATTTCTTTTTTTTTTTAATCTTTGTAATTACGGAACTGCAATTTATAGTAATTTTGCACTTTGTTCTGCACAGTACTGTTGCCACAAAACAACAAATTTTGTGACACACATTCACAACAATAAACCTTATTCTGCACCCTGGTCCAGAAATAAAGCTACCATTCATTCAAAGTACACAGAATAATTCAAATTGTTTACTTTTATTTCACAAAAAGGTACAATGCTTATACCTTTATAATATTAAAGATTTGAACACAAGAGCTACCCTGAGAAGGTGTGGTGCGCCGTCGGTCAGAAGCAAACACACAAAACTAAAAGACTGTACAACAGGCTTTATTCGACATAAAACTCCACAGAGTCAGCTGTGAAAGTGTGCTGCTATTTGCTGTGAGCTCAGAGTGTGACCTCGAAGGGCTGGCGCAGGCTTGTATCCCGGAGGGTGATTGACAACCGACTGGGTGGGGCTTGGTCCATTCAGATCGGCTGATTGACAGCCTGCCAGGTGTTATCTTGTTCCATGCTGTTCAGCAGGTACAGAGGTTGACCCCTGCAATAGGCCAGTGGTGTACCACCACATTCACCCCCTTCTTTAAGATTGACCGGGGGGGGGGGGGGGGGGTTACAGTTAAAAAAAAACCAACATATACAATTTTTACAAATGAAGATGGTCCAGTGGCCGTCAGAGTCTCTGCGACCATCGCAGAACTGGCTCCTGGTCACTGGTTGTTGAGGGTGTGGGAGGGCTGGAGGCAAGGGCCGGAGTGGCTGGCATGGTGCAGTGCAGAGAGGTGGCCAGGGAGGTCTTGAGTTCTCCATAGCTGTTCGGAGTCGGGTGTGTGTGTCAGGCCGGCAGGTTCCTAGGCTGGAGGATACTGTGTTGTGTGCTCCTGCCAGTGCCAGGTCCCTGGTTGAGATGGTGTTCTCCCTGCCACTGCCGAACCTAACATAGACATAGTTGTGGTCCAATTGTAGGAGGAATACCTGCTTGACCAGGGATTCAGCCTTGAGTGCCCCCCACACACGTCTATGCAGGGGCACCGGTTCCAGGGACGCGAGGCATGTCGGGAGGGACATTCCCGTTGCTGATCTCCTGGGGAATGAAAACAGGCGTTCATGAGGCATTACGTTGGTAGCCATGCACAGAAGTGACCGAATGGCATGGAGCGCCTCCGGAAGAGCATCCTTCCAGTACCCTTTTGACTTAAGAGCCAAAAGAACTGCCTTCCAGATTACCCTGTTCTCGTGTTCCACTTGCCCTGATGACGGTGGCCGTGGAGGTGTCTGGGAAAGGGGTGGCAAAGGGGAAGCGGGAGTACTCGTCTATGAAATTGAGGAAATAGACGTTGCGATTCGTGGAAGGCAGGAGCCCCTTGAAATCCTTGCCGAGACGATTGATGGGCCAAGTGGCCTTCACGACGTGAGCCTATGGTGGGTGGAAGAAATGAGGTTTGCATTCCGCACAGACCTGGGATGCTCGGTCATGGTCCTGACATCCCTGACGGTGTACGGGAGATTCTTGGACTTGATGAAATGGTATAAGGGGGTGATGCCCGGGCGGCAGAGGGACTCGTGCAGTGCCTGCAGCAGGTCATCGTGAAGCGGCGCGCAGGTCCAGGAAAGGGCATTGGGGAGTCATTAAACTTCCAAGGACAATACTGGATGTCGTAGCAGTATTTTGCCAGCTTGACTCTCCTGCGCCTCGGATGGGAGGGTAAATGTGGTGGCCTAGGCCAATGGGCTGACCTTGTCCGAGAAGAAGGGAACCCACTGGGAGTAACAAGAGAACAAGCTAAGGCATCTGCGGAGGGCATTGAGCGTGGTGGGGAGGGGCAGCTCCATTAACAGGTGCATCCATTCTGGATCTGGGCAGATGACACCATGTGCCACGATGTACCCCAGGATGGAGAGGCGGGTGGTGCTGAACACACACTTCTCTTTGTTATACGTAGGTTCAGCTCCTCGGACATTCAGAGAAATTTCTCCAGGTTGGCATTGTGGTCCTGCTGGTTATGGCCACAGACGGTGGCATTATCCAGGTACGGGAAAGTTGCCATTAGTTTGTGCCAGTCTACTATTCGATCCATCTCGCATTGGATGACGGAGACCCCATTCATAACCCAGCAGAACTGGTACAGGTGCCTGTCTGCCTCAAAGGCGGTGTAGGGCTTGTCCTGCGGGTGGATGGGGAGTTGGTCATAGGCCAACTTCAGGTCAATTGTGGAGAAGACCCGGTAATGGGCTAATTCATTGACCACGCTGGCTATCCTTGATAGGGGTGAAGGCATCCAGCAGGGTGTATTCCATGACCATCCTTGGCTTGCTGCCCCCTTTGACCACTAGGTCTTGGGCTCTCCAAGGGCTGTTGCTGGGATCCATGACACCTTCTGCTAGAAGCCGCTGCACCTCTGCCCTGATGAACTCTGTCTGCTGCACAATTGCGCCTACTTCTGGCCGCTATTGGCTTGTAGTCTGGCGCGAGGTTTGAGAAGAGGGCAGTAGGGGCAATGCGCAGGTGGAGAGGCCGAAGGTTGGCCGGGACTGGTTGGAAGGCACGCTGTGGAGCGTGAACGGGAGTAGGGGCCCACCGAAGGAGAGAGTGATGCTCTGCAGGTGGCTCTGGAAGTCTAAGCCCAGGAGGACTGGGGCGCAGAGTTTGGGCACGACCAGGAGCCTGAACCCAGTGTATGTCTCTCCCCCTACATCATATCGCCTGAGGGTATTGATAGTGCAGTCCTTGGCGCCGAAGGCGATAGAGCAGGTGGTGGGGTGGATATTTAGCTTTAGTGAGTGGGCCACGCTCGGGTGAATGAAACTCTCAGTGCTGCCACTGTTGATTAGGCACTTTGTTACTTGTCCATTGATTTTAATGCCCATCATGGAGTGCCTGAGGTTGTGAGGAACATTCCTGGTCAAGGTGGTGGCTGCTAGGACCATCTTGGGGTCCGAGTCATCATTCCCCAATGCTGGAGGTGAGGTGTGGTCATCTGCATCCTCTGCAGACGTCGTGAGAGGTGAGTATCGACCGGTGGTGCTCTCCTTAGTCGTGGGGTGTGGTGTGCGGCTGTTGGCGGTGTCCAGATGCATGGAATGCATCGGAAGGGCGGCTTGGTCAGCGCCCATGTCATCATCGCTGGAAGCCTGGGGGGGCCTCTGTGATGGCAGCATCCACGTCGGTCTGTCCAGGATGGCGGTGCCACGCGGGAGGTTGAGGCATGGCCAGCCTTCTTTTTTTGGCATCGCTTGGTGCGTCGGGGGAAGTGTCATCACTCTGATGGCCATTGGGGAGAGTGACATCACTCCGAGACTGGAAGTGGCACTGTTGTAGTCTTCGGTGGGCGGTGCTGGCGAGGGCTGGGCCGGGCACATGGCGTGCACGTGGCAATCGTTGCCGGCGAGGCAGGAAGTTGGGTCCTCGGGGCTGGGGAAGCTGGAAGTAGCTGCGGATGCATTGGAGCCGCCCACCAATCGCATGTGGGCTGTGCTTCCGGGTGGCATGGGTCGATCTTGAGGCTACCGGCGCTCAGGAGCTTTTCCATAGCAGCTTGTAAAAAATTTTATGTTGAATAAATGTGGTGCACTGTCGGTCAGAAGCAAACACACAAAACCAAAAGACTGTACAACAGACTTTATTCGATATAAAACTCCACAGAGCCAGCTGTGAGATGTACTGCTGTTTGCTGTGAGCTCTAAGAGTGTGACCTCAAAGGGCCGGCGCAGGCTTATATTCCGGAGGGTGATTGACACCCGACCAGTGGGGCTTGGTCCATTCAGGTCAGCTGATTGATAGCCAGCCAGGTGTTGTCTTGTCCCCATGTTGTTCTGCAGGTACAGAGGTTGCCTCCTGCAGTAAGCCAGTGGTGTACCACCACAGAAGGTTACATCTCTTGAAAATGGTTATTAAAAACTAATTTTGAACAAAAATAAAATAATTGGAGAGGAGCAAAAATTGTCAACATTTCAGGTCGGAACCACCCCCCCCCCCCCCCCTCAACTGGTGAAGATTATCACAGATCCCATCACATCAGATCTTCCCTCCACAGCCTCCAAACTGATTCCTCTCATTACTCATTTCGATTTTTTTAAAAATGGACTTGCAACTGCATCCAACTCAATGTGAGCAACACCATGGAAGTAAGTGCAGCTCTATTTTTGTATAAAAAATGTACATTCAGCTAACTTTAGTTACCTTGGTAATGCATTATTTCACAGGCATCTCAATTGTGCAGCGTTGAATGAGGAGCCCTTCAATCATCATGAACCAATGAAGAGACATGGCAATCCATCTACTCCCATTCTTGAAATACAAATAATTGTAAAGATGAAACAATAAAAAGGTGTATTCCTGGGAAAGATGAGTCGAAAATTAAGGGCAAAAGAAATGCCTTTAATTTCACTAGAATTTCCAGTATAAATGACAATATATTACTTCCAGCTGAACAATGCTCAGATAAGTCATTGTTCTGTCTGTTTGCTGCAGAGGTACATCACATGCACCTGTTATGCAGTCGTACACTGGAGCAGTACATCCTCGGGGATTAGACCGTACAACTTCTAGAGAAACAGAAATGCTAAGGGGGCCTGTGACCCAATTTTTGCCATGGATCCCAACCCAAAAAGATGACTTGTTCTGTGCAAATAAATCACACTCAACGTTGAGTATCCATTTCTAAAAATATCATCGTCAGAATAAAGAATGGAACCATGCCACTTTTGGGTGCAGAAAAAGTACAATGAACTCATCACTTGCTGGCCATCTGGAAGCGCAATCCCAATCTAGATCTGCCACACGAGTCAACCTGTTTTGATCAAAGTGGCTTATTTTAATTCAATCCTATCTTAGTTTAACTCACATTCTCAAATAATTATCCTTTTTACTCTAAATCACCGCAATCTAAAAAAAAAGATCATCTACTGTTATTTATCCATGTCTACTGTTACCCCATGATCTCCTGAGAATTCGCTTCATATAGGCAACCAAGAAAAATATTTTGCTAATCAATCCTGTCAGATTTCAGATTTATTGTCAGCTCACGCAGGACATCACATGCAACCCCGAGATTCTTTTTTTCTGTGGACTAAGTAGAATGACCACTTTTTGGTCGTGCAATAAAAAATTGCACCCAAACAAATAAAGAAATGTAAACAAGCTGACTGTGAAATAGAAAAGGGGTGGCGGGGGAAAATGCAAAAAAGTAAGGGTTCTAAAATAAGCCCCTAATTGAGTTTTTATTTTGTTGTTCAGGAGTCTATCGGCAGGATGCTGCCACAATCCAAGAAATGGCAATGGGGGCACAGGGAGCTCATCAGAAATCTAATCACACTACAAATAAAATATTCATAGTTACAGAGGGCCACATTGCATTTAAACTTCTTGAAACATTTTGCACATGAACAAGCCTTCCAACTTTTTGTTTGCGCTGCACGAAAACACCTGCAGACTTTCGTGTATAATTCCAAAAATTGGAAATCATGAGGTGAGAAAGCATTGCAGCGACTTTGCTTCAGTACAACGAAGTAACCTGTCCACCTGTTTTGTTAGTAGTACAGAACAAGGCAACACTTTGACCAAGAAACATGGGATCATTCCCTAAAGCTGCTTTTATTTTCCATTGCGAACTGCAATTAAATCTTTCTGCAGCCTCACCCATCACCTTTAAAAAAAACCTCAGACAATAAACCGCTAAGATCAAGCTGTGGATTCCCATCCCATAATTCACTGAAGCCCAAGAATATCACCAAGGAATCCACTTTTAAGGATTTCTGGATGAAACGCGTATCCATCCATTCCACTTCAGTGGTGCAATTCAGCGGTTACTTCTCCGTTTCATGTATTAAATCAACAATGGGGGGGGAAGGAACTAGTCCCACTCTCCTCTATTTATTCCAAGATGCTGCAAGAGGAGAAATGTTTCTCCTGCAAGAGGAATGTTTCTCCTGCAAGAGGAGAAATGTTTCACTGAACTCAGTAGCATCAGTCATAAAACACTTTCCTCTTTCAGGCAGAATGGTATTTTTGCCCATGCAAATTGTCGACAAGACAAAAAAATAGTGAAAATTTCAGCTGTTGAGCCACGGGTTCTTTCCAGAATTTTTCTGCGTTGCTCTTCAGATCCCATCATGTATCATTTTGCTTCCACAGAAGTAGCTGTATTTCACCAGAAAATTTAAAAAATTTGCAAGAATTCCCCAAAGTTCTGGTATTTTACTTTTTAAAACACAAACAGGGCTAGCAAAGTATCCCACATATTAACAATGTATTTCCCAGAAAACGTCTTATTAATAAACAAAGAGGCAGGGCTACATTTCCATGAGCTCTGGACAACTATGATGCAGCAGTCGAGCAAGCCCAACTCGCGGCACGGAACCGGCGAGCCACGCGCAAATGATTGACGTTCGCAGGCTGGCGAATCAGAGCGGCAGCCCAGACCCAATCAACCAATCGCGGCCAGGCATGCAAAACCTCAGCCTTGTGTCAATTTCAGTCTAATTCAGACGCACGCGAGCAAAGACAATTAAAATAGTAACACGCTGAAATAAAAGAGATACATTTGAAATTCAACACGCAATTTGTAACCATGTCGCTACAACATTGATACAACCATAAATGAGGCCATGTAACCAATATTAATGGCTGTTACAATGAAGCCCTTACCGTAGATCATGGCCAAGCCCGTCTCATGGAGGAAACGAAAGCGGCGGTGCTTAAACAGCCATATGGTGAGGATGGTGAGTGTGAGCAGCAGGATGAAGAGCAGCAGGTTCGCGCTGTCTTGCCGATGGCTTTCTTCCGCCTCTTTCTCCGTGGTGATCTCCTCCATGGCGCTGTCTGCCTCGCATCGCCCGGTCAAAGCGCCCGTCAACCCGAGGACGGCGAGGAGCGGCTTCACCATGCCGTGGACCACAAAGCGTTGGCGGCTTGTGCTGCACCTTGCGAGCCCCGTTGTTTCCCCAAGCAGGTCGCTCTGATTCAGACACTGTCAAAACTGCGTAGGATCAGAGAAAAGGGGGCGGGGAAAGCAAGCAGAAGAAACCATTTAGCAGAAACCCCGCCTCGCACTTAAAAAGGAAATGCTTGCCCTGATTTCTATTTATTAACCCAACTTCATCAATACGCTTTCTGCAACCAACCTTTTAACGCCACCGCGCACTTTAAAGAACCCAAATGGTCATGGTTTCTCACTGATGGAATCTTTAAATGTTTGGAGGACAAATCCCTACCTATTATCCCACCAATAGTTCAGGTGCCCTTTGGTTTTTTTTAAAAGCCTTTTTCTGCAACTTAAAACGAGTTTGTTTTGTAACTTTTCCTATTTCTCCACAGATGCTGCCCAACCTTCTGAATCTTTACCCATTTTCTGCTTATTTTTAATCCTTTCATTATGGATCAAAATTTGAAACTCGTGTTAAACAAAATACAAGGAATGACTTTATTTAGGGGATTTTAGGCAGGAACTTTGACTTGTATAGTAACTCTTGTTGAAGGTTTGTGGGTTAAAAGGCCACGGAAATATGGAATCAATTAAAACAACAGAATGGGGGAGGGCGTTGTAGAACCCTAGAAAATTGCACCACAGAAACAGGCCCTTCTAATATGTGCCAAACCATTATTCCGCCTGGTTCTACTCACCTGCATGCGGTTCATATCCCTCCTATCCCTGTTTTTCCAGTGTCAGTTTTGACAGTGTCTGAATCAGAGTGACTTGCTTGGGGAAACAACGGGGCTCGCGAGGTGCAGCACAAGCCGCCAACGCTTTGTGGTCCCAATTTTTCTTAAATGTTAAAATTGAGCCCGCATTCACCACTTCAACTGCCAACTCCTTCCATGCCACTAATGTTTCCCCTTTCACCCTTAGCCCGTATCTCAGTGTCGGTTTGAAATGTATCAAAAAAAAGATAGGAATGGCTGAAATTCTGAAACCGTGAAATTCAATGTTGAGTCTTGAAGACTGTGATGTGTCATCAGAAGATGAGAGGCTTGTGTTGAGCTTAATTTTGACAATGTAGGAACCAAAGACAAGAAAGATTTAGTGTTGGAATTGGGTCGAAAGTTGAAGTGATAAGCAATAATAAACTCAAAATAGGAGTCAACCATAACGATAATCTATAGATTTTTGAGAAGTGAGAGCCACAATTCCAAATGTAAAATGTTTTTAACATTGGGATGCCAAAAAATGTAATTGTAACTGGTATAATTTCTGTTTCATAACTTGCAATGGCTCTAAAAGAGAAAAAAAATTGCCTTGTATTAATCTTTCATACTCTGTCCCAAGGCATTTTCAAATCAGGGAGCATGTTGTTAATCAGTCATTTATTGCAAACAGAATTGTTGATACTTCTCGGGTGAGTGCTATCCTAATTCTCAAACTGCATTGTTACGGGTTATATTATATATTAATATGTCTTTAAAAGAGAGAGTTTGTGGGGTTTAGTGTACGTCACTTCACAAACAGATACTTACACTTCACATCTCATTTAAAATAAAAGAGCCAGTCATGCAGGTACCGGTGGCTTTTCAAAAGACAAGGAACTGGTTTGGAAGGAATTTCAAAAGCAGGTGCAAATAGAAGCCACTCAAGTGCTGATAAAGATCTTTCAAGGATTGGGTTAGTCCAGCAAGAAATTCTGCTTTTTACAAGCAGAGAGAGAGGAATGAATAAACAGGATTTCTCATAGAGTGAGAGAGAGCGAGAGAGAACTGAGTTCTATAATGGCTTTTGGAGACTGCAACATTGCAAGGTGGAAGGCTTGTTGAAAACCCTATTTTTAAGACAGGTTGTGAGTTCTGAGTTCATCCTGTTCAAAATCCTTGCAGTTCTTACAAGAGGAAATGCCTGGCTAGAGTGTTTCGCCTGAAATAAGGGAAACAAGAGGAACTCTGTGGTGACCTGGAAGAAAAGGTTATCATTTGGAAAACCCATGATAGGGGAGGTGACTGTTCAGAGGGAATCAGTTTGTTTGTGTCCAACGAGCAACAAATCTCTCTCTGAAACCAACAGGAACCTTACTGAGTGGCAACCATTTACCTTTAAGCACCAGAGCCTGATGTTAAATTCTGTGTACAGTATAAGAATTGCCTGACATAGAAGACATGGGGAGAAGTGAATGACTGGACTACTAAGGCAATTACCTGAACATATACACATTACATACATGTGAGCTTAGAATTAGAAGGGGGGAGGTTAAGTTAATAGTAATAAGATAAAGTTCAATCCTGTTTCTATGTTTAAAGAAAATAAAAGCAACTTTTGTTTCAGTAACCATTTCTCTTGGTGAATTTCTATTGCTGCTGGGTTTTAGGGTCCTCTGAACTTGTAACAGTATTTAAATTAAAATTTAGACATACAGCACAGTAACTGGCCACATTATTAAAACATATTAACCTATGCCACCTTATTAAAACATATTAACCTATAACCCCTGTACATTTTGAAGGGCGGGAGGAAACTGGAGAACCTGGAGGAAACCCAAGGGAGAATGTACACACTCCTTACAGACAGTGCTGGATTCAACCCCAGGTTGCTGGCACTGTGACAGTGTTATGCTAGTTGTGCCACATGCCATACTGATAATTGACCAAAAGAAAAAGGATACTAGTGGGACAGGCAACAAGAAGATCAATTAATGTAACATCTTGATAATAGTAAATGGTGGATATATTATAAAATGAGGAGAACTGGGTGACATGAAGGAGATAGATTTAAAAATAAAACATTTATTCATGAGATGCGCACATTTCTCCTAGGCAAACATTTATTTTCAATCTTTATTGCCCTTGACCGGTGGAGAAAATTGTAAGTCTACTGCATTGGTGAGTGTGGAATTCTATATAGGCCAGATCAGTTAAGTGTGGCCTTTTCTTCACTTGGCCGAGATACAACAATCTGGCAGTTTCATAGCCACTGTTAATGAAATTGTCTTTAAGTTCAGAATTATTTAACTTCTTCAATTTAAATTGTCACCATTTGCCATGGTGAGATTCATACTTGTTCCTCTGGATCTATGAACTACATCGCTGGCTACTAGTCCAGTAACTTAACCACTCCACTACTGCTGTTAAGACCATGTGGTTCCAATTGACAAGACAACAAAATTACACCTAATGGCTATGATATTAATATTACTGGAATTCTGGGTGTCTGGGAACAGGTTAAAAATGTAACCTTGGTCAAATTCCAGTGCAAGTACTCAATATATTTTGGACTTCACATTCTATTAAAGCTCATGAGACAAAAGACAGATAATGGGATTACAATTCCAATATAACCTTTAAAAAAGACCTTTCACAGTGGGTCAGAGTTCATTTGCAATGTTGATTGAGGATAGAGTTTGGAGAAACAAACTTGTGGCTACTGTAAAAACAAAGCTGGAGAAACTCAGCAGGTCAAGCAGCGTCCTTTATGTAGAAAAGTTAAAATACATAATCGACGTTTCGGGCTTGAGCCCTTCATAAAGGTATGGAAAAATGTTGACAGGCATCCGAACAAAAGAATGGGGGGGGGGTGTGGAGTGGATACTGATTGGCTTAAAATAAGCAATGTAAATAGAAAAAATAGAAAACACAATAGAGAGAAAAAAAATTGCTATTTATGTGGACAATATAACTAAAAAAAACAGGACATAGTAAGCTCAAACAGTGATGTGAAATGACTAGATAATCTAAGGTGTTTTGAGATGTTGATTGAGGGCGAAATTCTGGTAAAGATTTGGCCTTCATTAAGAAAGTATCAAGAAATATTTTACATTAACCTGAGAAAGCAGAAAAGAACTTCACTTAACATCTCACCCAAAGGACAACATATCTGACGGTGCAGCTCTCATTGGTTCTGCACCAACTGAGTGCCACATGAGAGAGTTGTGCTCAAGTTTCCACAATGGGTAACAAACTTCCAGACTGTTTATTCTGTGGTGAGTAATTAATGGGTTCAAAGTGAGGGAATATAATTGAGTCATGGCTGATGTACAAAAGATTTTGATAAACTGAAGGAGAGATCCACGTTTTTAAACAAAGAAATGGACAAAACTGCAAAGTTAGTGAATGCCCTGCAAAAATGAATGATTGAATAATACATCATTACTAACATTCATAGCTTACAAAGGAAAAGGGAATCATGGGAACAGGATGGGCATATTATGTTCAGGGAGACATGAGATCTGGAATACTGCTTGTGTTGATAATTGCCATATTTCAACATTGTAATTCATATAAAAATAATGTTAATTCATGGGAGAAAGAACATATATAAAAAAAACACAAAACCCATTGAGATTTCACATGAAGCCCAAAATTGAAGTTCAAGACATGCAAAGGATACAAGAGTCTGATATCTTGAGGAAAGGCTCCATAAAAACATTCTCAGGGTCCATTCAACATTATCCAAATTTGTCAGCCTGCATTGTTCCTCAACATATCAGTATTCACCACGTAATTAATTTTGACAAAGATTACGTTGGAACTAATCATAGTTGTATTTGGAGGGATGGGTATTTCCTAAAATACCAAAATAAGACTGCATAGTTTGAAACTCGCATGTTATAGTCCAAGGACTAACCTTTTGGACTGTGAACTGTCATGTTAAAGAATGGATTTCCACTGAGAACTATGTAACTCAGTGCTGGTTTGCCAAGGTCAGGCTGGGCAGATAGGAAGCAGTGAGAGAGAGAAAGAGAGAGAGGGTGAGATTCTAGCTGGCTGAAGCAGAAATAGAGAGCTTGGTGGAGAAGCCAGAAGGATAGGCAGAGATCCCACTCTGTGTTGAGAACAGTTCTGGCTGACTGAATTCAAGTGCAACAAAAAGGTCATTTTGAGTCTGCTGCTTAAGAAGGAAATTGTGAAGAAGCTGTGTTAAAGTCACAGGCTTCATAAGTGAGGTGGTTAAAACAAACCAACCATTGAAGAACCATAGAAAGTTCATGATGAAGAAACCTGCAAAGGATTCATAACTTTACTGCCAAGCAACATCAGTCATCTTTCTCTCTCCAATGTTCGTTCAGAGTCCTTTTGTTATCTGTTGAAGAATTGAATTTGGACATTGAATGTTGAAAATGAATTCTATGGACTGTGTTTTTGGAGTGACTTACTTTCCTGGACTGACCTGGGGTTTTAGGGATTTTTTTCCTTTTGAATAATGGGCACAAACTATAATTGTCTGAGGTTTTTTCCCCCACATACGCACTTTTTATAAACAATCTCTATATATTTACTATTAGAGGCATATAGTGGGGTAAATTTGGGTAAGACATCATATTGTTAATAATTATTAATAAATATAGAGTTAAAATTTAACCCTTTTGCATGGTGTCTTCTAATGTTGCTGGTTTAGGGCGTAACAAAGTGGGGGACTCGACCGGGATCCACAGATTGAGACCTAACAAAGTGTGAGCTCATCCAGGGATCCAAACAAATTTCTGAGCTTAGAGGTCGATTGATTAGTCATCAATCATCTGAGTCTGAATTAAGCTGGAGTTTGTGATTGGTAGAATTCCAATCTGGTCTTGGAAATCCCTTTGGAAAAAGAATAACGAAGCAAGTGTGTGTGTGTGTGTGTGTGTGTGTGTGCGGGTTTGTGTGTGTGTGTGTGGGTGGGTGTGTGCATGTGGGTGTGCATGTATGTGTGTGTGTGTGCGTGTGAGTGAGTGTGTGTGTGTGCCTGTGGGTGTGTGTGTGTGCCTGTGAGTGTGTGTGTGGGTGTGTGTGTGGGTGGGTGTGTGCGTGTGGGTGTGCATGTATGTGTGTGTGTGTGTGTGTGTGTGTGTGTGTGTGTGTGTGTGTGTGTGTGTATAGAGGGATTTTTGGCATAATCCTCTCTTGAGAATTTGAAAAAGACTAAAGAGGTAAAGAGTTGGTGACTATTGCTAACAAGTTAGCAATTGCTTCAGTAGAACCACAAATGAAAAAGGAGGACATTGGGAGGAAAATTCTACATAGAAACAGAGAAGTCCCAGAGCAGCACTGAGTTACACAGTTCTCAGTAGAAATCCATCCTTTAAAAGGACAGTTCACAGTCCAAAAGCTCAGTCCATGGTCCAAAAACTCAGTCCACAGAATTCACTCTCACAGATCACCATCCAAATTCATTTCTTCAACTGAACTCTGATTGAACTTTGGAGAGAGAGATGACTGATGTTGCTTGCCAGTAAACTTACGAATCCTTTGGAGATTTCTTCACCATGGACTTTTCTTGGTTTTTCCAAGGTTGGTTGGTTTTAACCACCTCACTTATGAAGACTGTGCCTTTAACACAGCTTCTTCACAATTTGCTTCTTAAACAGCAGACTCAAAGTGACTTTTTTTCACACTCAAATTCAGTCAGCCAAAACTGTTCTCACCACAGAGTGGGATCTCTGTCTATCCTTCTAGCTTCTCCATCAAACTTTCTATTTTTTCTTCAGCCTGTCAGAATCAACACACACACACACACACACACACACACACACACACACACACACACACACACACACACACACACACACACACACACCTTCTTATCTGTCCAGCCTGACCTTGGCAAACCAGCACTGAATTACATAGATCTCAATAAAAACAATTAAAATCCATCCCTTAAAGTGACAGTTCACAGTCCAAAACACGCCAAAAAAAAAGATTCTAGCTGAGTGGTTCTCAACCTTTTTCTTTCCAATCACATACCACTATTCCCTATGTCATAGGTGCTCTATGACTAGTAAGGGATTGCTTAAGGTGGTATGTGGGTTTTAATTGTGCCTAATTGACTTGTTATGTTCATAACTCCAAAGGAAATGGGCCAATGACCGTTTTTAATCAAGCAAAATATTTCAGTAACAATTGGGTCCAGAGCAGTGATTCTCAACCTTCCCTCCCCACTCACATCCCACCTTAAGCAATCCCTTACTAATCACAGAGTGCCGATGGCATTGGGATTACTTAAAGTGAATGGAAAGAAAAAGGTTGAGAACCAGTGTTCTAGGTAAATTGAGGAGGCTCCAGATTAATTTTATTCATGTCTACAGCACAATTATTTATTATAGTTGACTGAAATTTATAGTTTCCTTAATTAACAGAATTGGAAGGGTTGGATGTATTTATTGGAACAATGACTGAACAATTGTCAACATATCACAGTCAGTTATCAACATCTGTAAACCCCCTGGGGTACATAAGGAGGTTTTCTGATGTGAAATTAATCCATATTAATTAATTATTTTTCTCTGCATCCAGTTACCAGAATGTATCTTTACTTAATTTATTTGCCTCGGAGGATCTACTTCCTAACACCAATGTGTGATAAAGGCAAGTCATGCTCTGTAATTCTAAGTTGATTATTTAAAACTGATTTAAAGCAAATTAAATCTCAACTCGGGAAGAATATGGGGACAAAAATAGGAGCAGGGAACTCGGCTCATTTTTTAAAGCAAGAGGCAAGTAGGAATGGGAAAAATGGCTGGAAGCTCTTTGGTCTCTTGAGGTGCAGAATGCAGGAGACAATATAATTTTTGTTGTCTTACTGAAAGATGCATTTATTTATTCTATTGTATGTGCTCTGAAAGAAATTGCTACATATCAGTAAATATCCCACCAAAGGTACAATTGATATGTTGATCTTAAGGTAAAACTGCCTTTAAAGGAAAATTCGGGCAGTGGGGTTTACATAGCAGTTCGTGCAATGCCATTACAGCGCCAGTGACCTGGGTTCAAACCCAGTGGCGCAAGGAGTTTGTTGTGTTTTACACGTGCTGTGTAGATTTCCTCCAGGTGCTCCAGGTTTTCTCCCGTCCTTCAAAAATGTATGGATGTTTTAAGTTAATTGCTGTATTTGGGAGGCATCTTTGGCTTGGCTTCGCGGACGAAGATTTATGGAGGGGGTAAAAGTCCACGTCAGCTGCAGGCTCGTTTGTGGCTGACAAGTCCGATGCGGGACAGGCAGACACGGTTGCAGCGGCTGCAGGGGAAAATTGGTTGGTTGGGGTTGGGTGTTGGGTTTTTCCTCCTTTGCCTTTTGTCAGTGAGGTGGGCTCTGCGGTCTTCTTCAAAGGAGGTTGCTGCCCGCCAAACTGTGAGGCGCCAAGATGCACGGTTTGAGGCGATATCAGCCCACTGGCGGTGGTCAATGTGGCAGGCACCAAGAGATTTCTTTAGGCAGTCCTTGTACCTCTTCTTTGGTGCACCTCTGTCACGGTGGCCAGTGGAGAGCTCGCCATATAACATGATCTTGGGAAGGCGATGGTCCTCCATTCTGGAGACGTAACCCACCCAGCGCAGCAGGATCTTCAGCAGCGTGGACTCGATGCTGTCGACCTCTGCCATCTCGAGTACTTCGACGTTAGGGATGAAAGCGCTCCAATGGATGTTGAGGATGGAGCGGAGACAATGCTGGTGGAAGCGTTCTAGGAGCCGTAGGTGATGCCGGAAGAGGACCCATGATTCAGAGCCGAACAGGAGTGTGGGTATGACAACGGCTCTGTATACGCTTATCTTTGTGAGGTTTTTCAGTTGGTTGTTTTTCCAGACTCTTTTGTGTAGTCTTCCAAAGGCGCTATTTGCCTTGGCGAGTCTGTTGTCTATCTCATTGTCGATCCTTGCATCTGATTAAATGGTGCAGCCGAGATAGGTAAACTGGTTGACCGTTTTGAGTTTTGTGTGCCCGATGGAGATGTGGGGGGGCTGGTAGTCATGGTGGGGAGCTGGCTGATGGAGGACCTCAGTTTTCTTCAGGCTGACTTCCAGGCCAAACATTTTGGCAGTTTCCGCAAAGCAGGACGTCAAGCGCTGAAGAGCTGGCTCTGAATGGGCAACTAAAGCGGCATCGTCTGTAAAGAGTACTTCACGGACAAGTTTCTCTTGTGTCTTGGTGTGAGCTTGCAGGCGCCTCAGATTGAAGAGACTGCCATCCGTGCGGTACCGGATGTAAACAGCGTCTTCATTGTTGGGGTCTTTCATGGCTTGGTTCAGCATCATGCTGAAGAAGATTGAAAAGAGGGTTGGTGCGAGAACACAGCCTTGCTTCACGCCATTGTTAATGGAGAAGGGTTCAGAGAGCTCATTGCTGTATCTGACCCGACCTTGTTGGTTTTCGTGCAGTTGGATAATCATGTTGAGGAACTTTGGGGGACATCCGATGCGCTCTAGTATTTGCCAAAGCCCTTTCCTGCTCACGGTGTCGAAGGCTTTGGTGAGGTCAACAAAGGTGATGTAGAGTCCTTTGTTTTGTTCTCTGCACTTTCTTGGAGCTGTCTGAGGGCAAAGACCATGTCAGTAGTTCCTCTGTTTGCGCGAAAGCCGCACTGTGATTCTGGGAGAATATTCTCGGCGACACTAGGTATTATTCTATTTAGTAGAATCCTAGCGAAGATTTTGCCTGCAATGGAGAGCAACGTGATTCCCCTGTAGTTTGAGCAGTCTGATTTCTCGCCTTTGTTTTTGTACAGGGTGATGATGGTGGCATCACGAAGATCCTGAGGCAGTTTTCCTTGGTCCCAACAAAGCTTGAAAAACTCATGCAGTTTGGCATGCAGAGTTTTGCCGCCAGCCTTCCAGACCTCTGGGGGGATTCCATCCATACCTGCTGCTTTGCCACTTTTCAGTTGTTCGATTGCCTTATATGTTGTAAGTTAATTGGTGTATTTGGGAGGCATACCTATATAACAATTACAGCATAGAAGCAGGGCAACTTACCCTTCTAGTCTATGCCGAACACTTTGTTCCAACCTAACTCCACTGACCTACTCTGAACCCATAACCCTCCATTCCTTTCCCATCCATATACATGTCCAACCTCACCTTAAATGCTAATATCGAGCCTGCCTCTGCCATTTCTGGAAGCTTGTTCCACACACCTACCACTCCCTCTGAGTAAAGAAATCCACCCTCGTGTTTCCTCTAAATTTTTGCCCCCTAACTCATCTCCCCCTTCTTAAAAGAAAAATCCTCTCCACATCAACTCTATCTACACCCCTAATAATTTTAAATACCTCAATCAAATCACCTCTCAACCTTCTATGTTCCAAAGAGTAAAGACTTAACTTATTTAACCTTTCCCAATAACTTAGACCCTGTAACCTCAGCAACATTCAAGTAAATCTTCTCTGCACTCTCTCCAATTTGTTGATATCTTTCCAATGCTTTGGTGACCAAAATTATACTCAATACTCCAAATTTGGCCTCAGCAATGCCTTGTACAATTTTAACATAACATCCCAGATCCTGTACTCAATACTCTGATTTATAAAGACCAACAGACCATAAGCTTTCTTCACTACCCTATCAACATAAGACTACACCCTCAGGGAACTATGTACCATTATTCCACTCTTCAATGCCCTACCTTTCACCATTTATGTCCTATTTTGATTAGCCCTTCCAAAATGTAGCACCTCACACTTAACTGCATTAAACTCTATCTGCTATCTTTCACCCCACACTTCTAACTGGCTTTAATCCCTCTGCAAGCTTTGAAACCCTTCTCACTGTCTACAGGTCCATGTATCTTAATATCATCTAATTAATACTAGTCTAATTTACTAAACCGGGATTAGGACCTGTTACTGTGCTATATGTCTAAATTTAAAATTTAAAAAGTGCTGCTGTTTTTCAATAAACAAGTTATTAAACTCACAGATGAAGGAATAACTTAATTTGAAATTTCTGCATCATCTGAATAACAGTTGATAGGCATTAGTTCCTCTTGGAAACTGCAGTCTGAGGCCTTGTATATGAATCATCCAGATGAACTTCCCAAATATCCCTACTCTTCATGGTCATGTCTACTTTGAGCCACAACAGCATCAAATTTAGCTTTTTTTAAATAAAACCTTTGTGGTGGTGCACATCACTCATGGCGAACCTGCCCCACTTGTATCACTGCACCAGCAGGGCAGCCACGAGAAGATGGCGCCGTCGGGGGACCTCTGTGCTTCGTGGCTCAGGCCAACCTCGGGCGAGTGTGGTGACATCACCGCTAATGCGGGGGCAGAGCTCACACTGCCCTTAAAGGGCAAGCACAAAGTTTGAATAAACAGTTCGTTTGAAACCCACATCATGTTAGTGTTGTGTTTCATTCTGCGTAGCAGTCACTACACTTTCATGATTCACATCTTCTACAGTTTCCTATTTTTCCATTGGCTGATTGTAAAAATGTAATCCTCAGGTCCAGAAAAAAACCCACAATTTTGTGTACAGTAAAATCCCTGGTATCTGGGATTCAAGCAGCTGATAGCCTCAAGCAACCATCTTAAGAATGAGGAATATAAATTTTTAAAATAAAAATAAACAAGAATAAAATAATAGGTAAAAAATACGGTTTAAAATTGTAAAAGTAAATGTTCTCTGAAGTAACTGTGACAGATTATGTTGTGTTTTATATTTGTATATGTTTTAAAGAAGATAAATTGTGGCAGATTTTTTTTAGTGTTGGTCACAAACAAACACTTCAAAACAGATCTTATTTAAAATACCAGAGCTCTGTTCAAGCCAGACAGTCCCGGCTCCAGGTGCCTTTGAAAAAAAGTTTGAAGAAGGCCTGTAAGGACTTCACAAGTAGGTGTTAATTGAACATGCTATGGAGTGATGGATGAAAAGATGAACAGAACTCAGATGATTGGATTTCATGCCGCAGTTCGCTGTTTGCTGTTCTAAGAAGGTGATGTAGCGGCGGCTTCACTGCTAACTGAAGGATTACACAACCAGACGGGTTGAGTTCAGTGAGCAAAAACTGATTTATTGCAGGCTGCCTGGCTGGTCTTATATTCCCAGCTCGGACCTGGCTGAGAACCGCGCTGGGGGGCCCCCAACATCACCGGGGCGTCATGTAGGTCACCAAGCGTGGGCTTCTGAGCCTGGTGCTGAGGTCAGGAGAAAACCCCCGATGGTGCTATTTTGGCCGGCTGCACTGCCATGTGCATGACAAGCGGAGCCGGTTCACCTGCCTAATGGCGTACCGCCACACACCGCCCCCCACCCCCCCCCCCCCCCCAGAACCGGCACCAATGTCCTTTTTTGCCAGGTGGCCTCGCTTCTTGGATTGGGTCACAACTACTGGTTTGGTGGGGTCAAGGTGGGCTGGCTTTAACCTGTCAACTGTAAACAGCTCCCTCTTACTACCGATGTCCAGTGTGAAAGTGGATCCTGAATGCTGGACGACTTTATACGGCCCCTCGTATGGTCTTTGTAGAGGTGCTGTGGATGGGCCCCACCTTATAAAAATGTACTCTGAGGAGTACAGCTCGCTGGAGACGCAAGAGGCCCGTATGCCATGTCTGGGTGGCAGTGGGGGTGTGAAGGAGTCCAACTGGGCCTGGAGGTGGCTTCTGGGGGTTGTGAGGTGCGTTGATGAACTCACCGGGTAGGGCTAGCGGTGCACCGTAGACCAGCTCAGCTGATGACGTCTGTAGGTCTTCTTTGGGTGTCGAGTGAATACCCAGGAGCACTCAAGGCAGCTCGTCCACCCAGTGGGGGCTGATGAGGTGGGCCATAAGTGCCGACTTAAAGTGGCGGTGAAATCGCACGACTAGCCCATTGGCCTGTGGGTGATAGGCCATGGTCTGATGAAGCTTGATCCCCAGCCTGTTGGCGAGCTCTGCCCAGAGCACAGAGGTGAACTGGGAGCCCCGATCACTGGTGAGGTGGTTTGGGACGTCGAACCGGCAACCCAACTGTTCAAAAGCGCGAGTGTCTTGTCTTTGGCCTCAATGAGGGCGAAGAGCAACTGCATGATGCGTGTAGCACCTGGAATGAAGCGGTTATAGAAATTGACCATACCCACGAACTCCTGTAGCCCCTTGAGGTTGTCTAGGTGTGGGAACTCCCTGATTGCAACGACCTTCATAGCGGCAGAAGTGCCTCCTTCGGCCGTGATGGTATGGCCCAGGAACTGCATGGACTCTTTCCTGAACTGGCACTTGGCCGGATTGATCGTTAGGCTGAAGTTGGCCAGTCGGGAGAAGAGGGTGCACAGGTGAGACTTGTGTTGTGCCTGGTTTCTGTTGGCGAAAAGGATGTTGTCCAGGTAAATGAATATGAAATTCAAATCCCTGCCCACTGTGTCCATAAGACGCTGGAAGGTCTGGGCGGCATTCTTGAGCCCGAACGGCATGTGTAGGAACTCGAACAAGCCGAAGGGGGTAATGATGGCCGTTTTGGGTATGTCCTCAGGGTGCACCAGGATTTGGTGATACTCGCACACCAGGTCAACCTTGGAGAATACCCTCACGCCATGCAGGTTGGCCGTAAAGTCTTGGATGTGAGGGATCGAGTAACAGTCAGGTACTGTCATGTTGTTAAGCCATCGATAATCACCGCAGGGGCACCAGCCGCCAGAGGCTTTCGGGACCAAGTGGAGTGGTGAAGCCCAAGGACTGTCAGTGCATCAAATGATCCCCAGCTTCTGCAGATGCGAGAACTCTTCCTTCATTATCTGGAGCTTGTCCAGCAGGAGCTGGTGTGCCTTGGCGTGGTCTGGTGGGCCATGGGTGGGAATGTAATGGAACACCCCGTGGCGTGGTGAGGCGGTGGAGAACTGCGGCTTGAGGAGGGACGGGAACTCGTCCATGATACACTGAAACTCGTCCTTGGGCATGCAGACTGTGGCCATCTGCGGCTGCTCTGTGCGGGAGGTGTTGAGGCGAATGGATTGGAAGGTATGGGCATCTACCAGTCGCCGACCTCGAATGTTGACCAGGAGTCTGTGGGCAAGGAGGAAGACCACACCCAAGATGGCAGTTTGAAGGGACGAAATGGTGAACCTCCACGAGAACTTCCGCTGGCCAATTTCCCTAAAACGAGCAGGGCTGACGACACTTCCGAGCCTTGGATCCCCAGCGCTGGTGGAAGAAGCAGAGGCCTGAAGTGGATGACTTGCTTCTGGCTATGCTCTTTGAGGCCCCTGCAGGGGCCGGGTGTTCCACTGCAGCACTAGAGGAAGGCTTGGTGTGGTCATGCCCGTGACTCGTAACCTGCTGGACTGCTGAGCCCTCCAAGAATCGTTCAAGCCATAGCTCCTGAGTCTTTTGAGTGACCTTCCTAGGGTCGACAAAGCGCTCCTGGGACAGTAATGGCCGGATGTCTTCTGCCCAAAGAGTGGGCAGTTAGTACAATCGCCCATGAGAGCGAGCATCTCGTCCATCAACTTGATTGGAGATCTGTCCCCTAAGGCATCGAGACACAGTATCTGAGTGGCACGCTGGCACCTGGAGAAGCCGAGGGAGCCGGTGAGGACCCGCTTGATGGTCCCATACCTATCTTCCACGGGTGGGTGCTGATTGAGATGCAGCACTCGTTTGGCAGTGGCCTGGTCCAAGACGGCGACCACATGGTAAAACTTGGTTGAATCCGATGAAATCTGGAGGAAGTGAAACTGAGCCTCTGTGTGGCTGAACCAGGTCTCTGGCTCCTGAACCCAGAATTCAGGAAGCTTGATGGCTATAGCGTTGATGGAAGGGTCATTCATATTGGGTTCAAAGACGTTTGAACCTGTCGGGGTCACCAATTGTAGCAGCGGCTACACTGCTAACTGAAGGATCGTACAACCAGATGGGTTGAATTCAGTGAGCAAAAACTGATTTATTACAGGCTGTCTGGCTGGTCTTATACTTCCAGTCTGGACCTGGCTGAGAACCACGCTGGGTGGCCCCGACGTCACCGGGGCGTCACGTGGATTCCCAAGCGCGGGCTTCTGAGCCCGTTGCTGAGGTCAGGAGGAAATCCCCGACAGCGCCATTTTGGCTGGCTGCCCCGCCGTGTGTGTGACAAGAGGGGCCGGTTTGCCTGCCTAATGGTGTAACGTCACAGTCATGTGGCTTTCTCGAGAGAGAGAGAGAATTCATTTCTACAGTTCAGCAGCATAAGCTGGGACTGGAGCATGACAAGCTGGCAAGCTTGTGGAAAAACCTCATTTTGAAGACGGGTTGTCAGTTCTTAGTTCAGCCTGGTCAAAGCCCTTATGGTCCATACAAGAGGAGATGGCTGGCTGTGTAATGTTTCACTTGAAATAAAGGAAACAGAAAGGAACTCTGTGGTGACTTGAAAGAAAGGTTATCATCTGGAAAACCCTGATAGGGCAAGTTTCTTCAACAAGATACTCAAGTGGCTGATTGGAAGGAATTAATTTGTGTCCAAATCTCTCTCTCTGAAAAGCGACAAGAATCTTCCTGAACGGTAACCAATTACCTTTCAAGCACCAAAGCCTGGTGAAATTCATAAATGTTAAATTCTGTGCACAGTATAAGAATTGCCTTATACCGGTCAACTTGGAGGAGTGAGAAGTGAGATTGGACTGTGAATCAAAGAATTTTTCTGAACTTTGACACACATTACATACATGTGCGCTTAGAATTAGAAGGGGGTTAAGTTAAGTTAATAAAGTGTGATTCTGTTTTCATGTTTAAAGATAATTAAAAGCAACTTTTGTTTATTAACCATTTGTTTTGGTGAATTTCTATTGCAGCTGGATTTTGGGGTCCTCTGGGGCACAACAACAGATACAATCTGGAAGATTTACTAAGATGTTGCCTGGATTGGAAAAATAAGTCTTAAATAAATAAAGGCGGCATGTTTAGCATGGTGGTTAACACAATGCTGTTACAGCACCAGCTATTGGGACTGGGGTTCAAATCCCATGCTGGCTGAAAAGAGTTAATATGTTCTCCCACGTTTGCGTGGGTTTTCCCCGGGGAGTTAGGTTTTCTCCCAATGTTTGAATTGGATGGCACGGGGTCGTGGGCCGAAATGGCCTGTTACAGTGCTGTATGACTAAAAATTCCATCTCCTCAGCCAAATCCCTGAAACTCACCTACAACAATGTCAGTAAGCGCGTGTTCAGGACCAAACGTCTGGCTATCCTGGGCTACATGGTGGAGAATGACATAATTGGCCTAGACCCTGACCGTAGGCACACCTTCTTAGGCTTCCCTATCCCAAGGATTATGAAAGCACTAAGGAGGTGCCTGGGCCTCTTCTCATACTACACCCAGTGAGTAACCTCATTATGCTGACAAAGTTTGACTCCTCTTAAAGTCCACCTCCTTATCTGCCGAAGCCCAGGCAGCTTTTAACTACATCAGGAGCTATATCGCAAAAGCCACCGTGCATATGGTGGAGAGAGATTCCTCTGATGTAGCGCTGGCCGCAACCCTTAACCAATTCAAGAGGAAGAAGGAAGCATACATTAGATATAGGAAGCAGGAAACAGGAAGGCCTCATGAGCATCATAAGGTAGCCAGGAAGGAGCTTAAGAAAGGACAAAGGAGAGCTCAAAAAGGGCATGAGAAGGCCTTGTCATGAAGGATTAAAGAGAATCTCAAGGTATTCTATGTGTATGTGAAGAACAGGATGATGAGAATCAAGGTGGGGCTACTAAAGGATAAAGAAGGCAACATCTGTCTGAAAGCAGAGGAGGTTGGGGAGGTCCTAAATGAATACTTTGCTTAAGTATTCACAAGAGAAAAGGACCTGGATCAGGATGAGGTCGGAATAGAACAGGCTTGTGCGCTGGACAAGGTTGAGATTAAGAAAGAGGAATTGTTCGAGCTTCTTAAAAATATTAAGATTGATAAATCCCTGGGGCCTGGCATGATATACCCCAGGTTGTTGTGGGAAGTGAGGGAAGAGCGAGCTGGAGCAGTAGCTATGATCTTTGTGTTCTGCTGAAAAAAAATGAAAGAACCCTGGGAATTATAGACCAGTCACTCATGTGCAAACTATTGGAGAAGATCCTTAAGGATAAGATCTATGAGCATTTGGAGAAATACAGTCTACTCAAGGATAGTCAGTATGGCTTTGTGAAAGGAAGGTCATGCCTCATGAGCCTAATAAAGTTTTTTGAGGAAGTAATAAAGGAAATTGATGAGGGTAGGATAGTAGATGTGGGCTAGAGAATTTTAGTAAGGCATTTGACAAGGTTCCCCATGAGAGACTTATTCAGAAAGTCATGAGGCATGGGATCCATTGAACCTTGGTTGTGTGGATAAAAAATTGGCTTGTGTGTAGAAAGCAGAAAGTAGTAGTATTTTGCCTGTAGGTCAGTAACTAGTGAAGTTCCACAAGGATCTGTTTTGAAACCCCTGCTTTGTGATCTTTATAAATGACCCGATGAAGAGATGGAAAGATGGATCATTAAGTTTGTGAATGATACGAAGGTTGGAGGAGTTGTACATGGTGCTGAAAGATGCCGTAGGTTATAAGAGGATATAGACAATATGTGGAATTGGGCAGAAAGGTGGCAGATGGAGTTCAATCTGGACAAGTATGAGGTGATGCATTTTGGAAGGACAAATCAGAAGGCTGGGTACAGGGTTAATGGTCGGTTACTTAGGAGCATGGATAAACAGAGAGACCTTGGGGTCCAAATCCTCAACGTCACTGCGCAGGTTGATAGGATAGTTAAGAAGGCCTATAGGATGTTGAGCTTCATTAATGGGGGATTGAGTTCAAGAGTTAAGAGGTCATGTTGCAACTCTATAAATCTCTTGTGAGACCACACTTAGAGTATTGTGTTCAGTTCTGGTCACCTCATTATCGGAAGGATGTGGAAGCTACGGAGAGAGTGCAGAGAAGATTTACTAAGATGTTGCCTGGATTGGAAAAATAAATCTTAAATAAATAAAGGCGGCATGTTTAGCGTAGTGGTTAACACAATGCTGTTACAGCACCAGCTATTGGGACTGGGGTTCAAATCCCATGCTGGCTGAAAAGAGTTAATATGTTCTCCCACATCTGCGTGGGTTTTCCCCGGGGAGTTAGGTTTTCTCCCAATGTTTGAATTGGATGGCACGGGGTCGTGGGCCGAAATGGCCTGTTACAGTGCTGTATGACTAAAAATTTGAAATTTATGAAGCAAAGGTTTGCAAAGCTGAGACTTTTCACTTTAGAGTGAAGAGGGATGAGAAGAGATTTAATAGAGGTCTAAAAGATTATGAGAGGGTAGGCAGCCAGTGCCTTTTTCCAAGGGCAGGAATAGCAAACACCAGAAGACACATGTACAAAGTGAAAGGAAGGAAGTTTTGAGGAGATATCAGGGGTAAGATTTTTTTTACAGTGAGGTGTGGGTGCCTGGAATGCCTTTCCAGGGATGGTGGTGGAGACTGAAACATTAGGGGCATTTAAGAGACTCTCAGACAGGCACAGGGATGCAAGAAAAATAGAGGGTTACGGGATAGGGAGGGTTTAGTTTTTTTTAAAGAAAGATATGGATCAGCACCACATGGAGGACAGAAGGGCCTGTACTGTGCTGTAGTGATCAATGTTCTATGTAACAAAATTTCATACAATTGTAACATGATATCCCTGTCCTGTGCTCAGTGTGCTGACAGATGAAAACAAACACACCAAACGCCTGTCTACTTTTCTCTTCCCCATTATGGAACTATGTATTTGTATACCTTAGTTTCTCTGTTCTACAACCATTCACTGTTTAAGTCCTGCCCTGGTTTAACCTACCAAAGTGCAACTCCTCACAAATGTCAGAGTTTAAATCTTGGGTCACCTTCCCAGTTCATCTAGAAATAGGAAGTTTAAAAAAAAGTGACTATCAATTTGTCAATGTCAACAAACAGCAAATGAGAATCAGGAATGAGATGGCCCACAGCGTCCACAGAAGGGAAAAATATATTACCGACATTTTGGGAAGGGCCAATCTATTAATTTAACCCTTTCATCTCCCAGCTACATTGCAAGACACAACTATGATATTTAACTGACAAACCAGCTAAGATCTACCAATAGAATTTCAGTACCAATTGGTTCAATTTAGCCAAAAACACACCAAGAATATTTAACATGGGCAAGGCATGAAAGACAACTATTTAAGTTAATACTGTGGAGGCCTGCAACCACGGAGATTGGGCCGGCACAACGCGTGGTAATAAACAGCGGCATTACTCACTAATGCAACCCCTTGCATAGTGAACTGGCATGGTTGAAATCTGGGGAAATACAAGACCAGTAGCTTTAAAATGGCGCTGGCCAGACTGCCCAGCTAACAGAGCCACACCAGGCTGGGGAAGAAAGGTATTCATATGCAAGAATGTTCCCGCGGGCGAGAATCCGTTTTTGTCATTTATGCAGCTGAAGTCAGTCGATCAACCAAACACCAGGAACTCCAACTGTATAAAAGGAGCATTTCCAGCCTCAATAAAGTCAGAGCTTAACCTCCCCCACTGCAAGTGTGTGTGTTTCTTCGTAGCAGACGGGTATAACACAATATTTATGTTAAACTCATCAATGATTTTGGACTACTTATTAATGAAGGATATACACAGCAGCATTCATCATTTTAACCTGAGATTTTGGGACAAAATTGAGAGAGGGGAGAATTAAGATACACTCCCTTCCAAGGCCACTAGTGCAATATTCAATGAGAAGAGCTGAGGTAATGAGCAATTCTTAGTCTTATACCATATCAATGATTTTAAAAAAGGTTAATTTCATTAACGACAATTATTTTAATTAAGAGATTAGCTGAAGTGACCTTTATAAATTAGAGACAAAAGGTTTCTTTGACCAAAACATCAGATTGCAAGGAGAAGACAACCATCCTTTGACTTTCCTCCTGCAACACCATAGAAAAAACTTTTTCTCAAGCCTATCCTGATTCACATCTGGCACTCTTCTACCTGTTATAAGCTCACATTTTATTGGTAACCACACAGTAAGGGTTAATATAGGCTGTAAATTTTTCACAGCAAAAGCATCCACACCTTGTGGTCAGACAGAAGTCACCATCAAGTAGGAACCATAAACAAAGATAATGGGTTGGAAGAACAAAAGAACAATACTTGTTATTTCAGGAAAAAAAGACCAGATGGGACATTTAAATGATTATGAGTCATCTTTTAAAAAAATTGAGGCAGAAAAGATTTCAGTATTGCTCAAGCAAGTCAAGTGATTGAGACACTTGAAGAAGCAAGATTGTTTAATGGGCAACCAGACATTCACTGCACACAGACTTTGTGTGAAATGGACACTTGTGCTGTTTTCTCCTTGTCAGGGGGAAACAGTGATCTGCTGTGACCATTGTAATGGTCATTTGTATTAACCCATATCTGGGTAAAGGAAGCAGAATTGCTTCATTTGGATCACGTCCATTCTGATGGTCATTTCATCTGACCCTTGCCTGAGCTTTTTGAAAGCAGTGTGAAGGTTATAAGTTTTGTTTCCCCTACGCAAGGAAGATGGGAGTTGTGACAATCATTCATATGAAAGAATATTTCTCTGGAAGCAAGTTGAGAAGGATTTATGAGTTAAAAGTAGTTTGATGACTCAGTGTCTCACCTACTTAATAATAACTTTTGAACATCAGTTTAAAAGTTCAAAGTTTCAACACAGGATTTCTAAGACTGAATTTTTGGAATTGACTTTCCAGAATTGTGCCTAAGCTATAATGGTTTGGGTAGTCCACACACACACACACACACACACACACACACACACACACACACACACACACACACACACACACAGGCAAATTTGCACAGTTGGGGTTAAGTTTAGATTTAAGTAAGATTATCATGATTAATAAAGATATTGTTTTAAAAATAACATTATCTTGGTGAATTTCTATTGCTGCTGGTCTGTGACGTATCATATCTCTATGCCGACTGCTTAAAGAAATTTAAATTTTAATAAAACCTTACTTTATTTTCCCGAAGAAGTGGTCGAGGGGGATACAAGTTCATTCATCATTCAATTGTACAAGTGCAACCCAACAAAGCAGCGAACTCTGGTCCTCAGTGCAACACACTGTAAACACAGAGAGAGACAAACAATATATATGCGCTGTACTTATGTACAATAATAAAATAAATAAATATTATTTGCTAAATTAATAGTTGAGTCACAGAAGGTTTGTATGAGCAGTTCATCATTCGTTTAGCAGTCTCACTGCCCATGGGATACACTTGTAATGTTTAAAATACATTCGTGCAGGTACATGGATAGGAAAATGTTAGCAGGGATAATCAGCAGAATGGAAACAAATGGGACGACCTCAGGTGCACAACTCGGTTGGCGTGGATAAACTGGGTCGAAGCATCTGTTCCGTGCTGTAAAATTCTATGACTCACTCTGTCCCACCATATTCCATTGAATTAATTTTTCAAATGGTAAGTGATCTTTATTCATAAGGATTTAGATGTTCCTTATTAGTAAATGAAACCTAACGTGCAGATGCAGCAGGTAACGAAGAAGGCAAATACTGTAGTAGGCTTACCACACTCAGAGTATTATATGCAACTTTTGTCTCTGTTACCTGAAAAAAGCTAGACGCTATTGAGGGAATAAAGCAAAGATTCATCAGCATGCTTCTTGAAATGGGAGGTGTGTTATATGAAGGGTGAATTAAACATCTGTTCTGTACAGTTTGGAAGTATGTGTGGCTGATCTCTTTGAAACATACAAAGTACCTAAGGGGTTCAATAGGGTAGATGCCAATTAGTTTTAGGGAGGGATGTTTCCATAGGTTAAGGTTTCAAGAATTAGGAGTCAAAAGATGGATGATTTTTTTTTTTTTTTTTTTTTTTTTTTTAATTTTTTATTTTTCACACCATAAATCACAATAGCCATGATATACACTTTTTCTTTTCCACACATTTACAGTGACTTTTTCTCCCTCCCCCCTCCCTCCTCCCAAGCCACCCCCCCATCCCTCCCCCCTCTCATCCATTTTAGTTATACAATCTAGGTTGCATTAATTCAGTTAGACAATGTTGTCATTCAACAAAAATACACCAGAAATTCTACTGAGTCCATTTTTTTCTTCTCTTCTCCTTCCATCAACTTAGGTAATGTTTGTTCCCGGTAGGTTTTCGCTATTGTATTTAATGTAAGGCTCCCATACTTGTTCGAATATTTCAATATTATTTCTTAAACTATATGTTATTTTTTCTAATGGAATACATTTATTCATTTCTATATACCATTGTTGTATTTTCAAATTATCTTCCAATTTCCAGGTTGACATAATACATTTTTTTGCTACAGCTAGGGCTATCTTAACAAATCTTTTTTGTGCATCCTCCAAGTCAATTCCAAATTCTTTATTTTTTATGTTACTTAGGAGAAAGATCTCTGGATTCTTTGGTATATTGTTTTCTGTTATTTTATTTAATATCTGATTGAGATCATCCCAAAATTTTTCTACTCTCTCACATGTCCAGATTGCATGAATTGTTGTTCCCCTTTCTTTTTTACATCGAAAACATCTATCAGATACTGTTGGGTCCCATTTATTTAACTTTTGCGGTGTAATGTATAGTCTGTGTAACCAATTATATTGTATCATACGCAGCCTCGTATTTATTGTATTTCTCATCGTTCCAGAGCATAACTTCTCCCATGTTTCCTTTTTTATCTTTATATTTAAATCTTGTTCCCATTTTTGTTTAGTTTTACCATTTGTTTCCTCATTTTCCTTTTCTTGCAGTTTAATATACATATTTTTTATAAATCTTTTGATTAACATTGTATCTGTAATCACATATTCAAGGTTACTTCCCTCTGGTAAACTCAAGTTGCTTCCTAATTTATCTTTCAAGTAGGATCTCAGTTGGTAATATGCCAGCGCTGTATCTCCCGTTATATTGTACTTATCTCTCATTTGTTCAAAGGATAAGAATCTACTTCCTGAAAAACAATTTTCTATTCTTTTAATCCCTTTTTTTTCCCATTTTCTAAAGGCAAGGTTGTCTATTGTAAAAGGGAGTAGCTTATTTTGCGTCAATATTAGTTTTGGTATTTGGTAATTTATTTTATTTCTTTCTACATGTATCTTCTTCCATATATTGAGGAGATGGTGTACTACTGGAGAAGTTCTATGTTGTACCAATTTTTCGTCCCATTTATATAATATGTGTTCAGGTATCTTTTCCCCTATTTTATCTAATTCTAGTCTCGTCCAGTCTGGTTTTTCCCTTGTTTGATAAAAATCTGATAGGTACCTTAATTGTGCGGCTCTATAATAATTTTTGAAGTTTGGCAATTGTAAGCCTCCTTGTTTATACCATTCTGTTAATTTGTCTAGTGCTATCCTCGGTTTCCCCCCTCTCCATAAAAATCTCCTTATTATTTTCTTTAACTCTTTGAAGAATTTTTCTGTCAGTTGTATTGGCAATGCCTGAAATAAGTATAGTATCCTTGGAAAAATGTTCATTTTAATACAGTTTATCCTTCCTATCAGTGTTAGTGGTAGCTCTTTCCAATGCTCTAAATCGTCCTGTAGTTTTTTCATTAGTGGATTGTAATTGAGTTTATATAATTGGCCTAGATTTTTGTTTATTTGCACACCTAGGTATCTTATTGCCTGCGTTTGCCATCTGAATGGGGATTCCTCCTTAAATTTTGAGAAATCCGCGTTATTCATAGGCATTGCTTCACTTTTATTTACGTTTATCTTGTATCCCGACACTTCTCCATATTCCTTCAATTTCTTATATAGTTCTTTTATTGATAGTTCTGGTTCTGTTAAGTACACTATCACATCATCCGCAAACAGACTGATTTTGTATTCCCTGTCTTTTATTTTTATTCCTTTTATATTATTATCTCTTCTTATCGATTCTGCTAGTGGTTCTATAGCTAGCGCAAACAATAATGGTGATAGTGGGCATCCCTGCCGCGTTGACCTGCTTAAGTTAAATTGCTTTGATACATGTCCATTTACTGTCACTTTCGCTAACGGTCCCTTATATAATGCTTTAATCCAATTAATATACTTCTCCGGTAAACTGAATTTTTGCAATACTTTGAACAAGTAATTCCATTCTACTCTGTCGAAGGCCTTCTCTGCGTCTAAAGCAACTGCTACTGCCGGTGCTTTATTTCCTTCTACTGCATGAATTAAGTTAATAAATTTACAAATATTGTCTGTTGTGCGTCTTTTTTTGATAAATCCAGTTTGGTCTAAATTTACCATTTTCGGTACCTGTTCTGCTAATCTGTTCGCTAATAGTTTAGCTATTATCTTATAATCTGTGTTTAGCAAAGATATTGGTCTATATGACGCTGGTGAGAGTGGATCTTTCCCTTGTTTTAGTATCACTGTAATTATTGCTGTTTTACATGAATCTGGTAAGTTTTGTGTCTCATCAATCTGGTTGATTACATCCAGGAGGGGCGGTATTATTAGGTCTTTAAATGTTTTGTAGAATTCTATTGGGAGTCCATCCTCTCCTGGTGTCTTATTATTTGGTAAATTTTTTATTATCTCTTGTATTTCTACTGTTCCAAATAAAAGATGGATGATTGAGGACTGAAAGATCTCTCTGCACTAGAAAGATGGGGAAACTCCATCAAAACAGAAATTGTCAGATTCCTGGGTATCAAGGGACGAGGAGATAGTGCAGGGAAGTGGTATTGAAAAGAAGGTTAGCTCTGATCTTGATAATAATTAGAACAGGGCCAAGAGGCCAATTGTCTTACTCCAGTTCCTAGTCCTGGGCTTGTCCTTTCTTTAGATTCAAGACCAAAATGCACTTTTCTCCTGCCATCACTCATCCTCCAAAGCATGAAGCTCTAAGCACCTACTCATTAGATTCAAGAGATTCTACGTAGAACAGTACAATTTCATGGGGATATTTGCAGGTTCTATGCTACCTGGCTCTGTTGGAAGCATTCAGCAGAATCCTCCAGGGCAGAAATAATGAGTGTTCAATTGTTAAGATACTGTATGTCATGAAGTTAAACCCATGCCCTAGATGTCCATTATGATTGGTTAAAATAATTCTATTAATCTATTTTAAACATTTGAATCAACAATTATTTTGATCTTCCACTTCCTCGTAAGTCGGACAACGAATTAGCAAAGATTAACGCATCGTGATCATTCTCAAAAAATTGAGACTGAAAATTTCCATGAAAAACTTTCAATACAGCAGGATAACAAAAAGCAAATTTATAACCCTTTCTCCACAGTACTTCTTTAGCTGAATTAAATTCTCGACACCTCTTAATAATTTCGTGACTCAAATCAGCATAAAAAACCACTCTATTGCCCTGAACCATCATTGGAGTCTGGTTTTGTCGAGTCTTTTGAACTGCAATCCACAATATAATTTCTCTATCCTGGTATCTCAAGCAGTGAATCAAAACTGTACATAGTGGTGGTGGTGGCCTGGAAAAGGCTTCTTCCTCAATGCTCTGTGAGCTCTATTCTTTGATTGATAACGTTGATCAATGCATCGAGACAGCATCCCAACCAACTTGATGCGGAAAAAGTATTTGATACGGTTGAATGGAATTTTTTATTTAAGGTGCTGGAGAAGTTTAATTTGGGCCTTTTTTTTTACTAGTTGCTAGGGTGGTGACGAATGGCCAAACTTGTTTGCCATTTAAATTATCGCGATCAACTCGTCAAGGTTGTCCATTGTCACCACCTTTGTTCGCATTGGTCATTGAACCATTAGCTCAGGCAATTCGACAGAACAACAAGGTTAAAGGAATAAAAATTGCAGATGATGAATATAAGATGAATTTATTTGCTGATGATGTATTGATTTATTTGACACATCCAGAACATACTTTGAAATATTTACGAGAATGTTTAGTTCAATTTGGGGAGTTATCTGGGTATAAGGTGAATTGGGATAAGAGTGAAATATTGCAATTTTGGAAGGGAATTATGAAGAGTGTAAAAATATTATAAAATTAAGATGGTCTGATAAAATTAAATATTTAGGGGTAACTGTGAATGCAAATTATCAATCTTTATACAAGTTAAATTATGTACCTTTATTGAAAAAAGATTAAAATGGATTTGATTAAATGGAAGGATCTTCATTAATAGGTCGAATAAATTGTATTAAAATGAATATTGTTCTTCGTATTCAATACTTATTTCAGTCAATTCCTTGTTTACTGTCAAAGGTTTTTTTTTTAGGATTTGAATAAGGTGGTGAGGAAATTTTTATGGAAGGGAAAATTAGCTTGAGTAGCTTTACAGAAATTGACATGGAAATATGCATTAGGTGGACTCCAGTTGCCTCATTAAAAAAATTATTATGAAGCTGCACAGTTGAAGTTTATTAGTAGAATGATGGATATTAATCAGCCTCCTCGTTGGGCCAAGGTGGAGTTAGCCTGTATTTCTGAATTTGATGTTCACCAGTTTATACATGTGAAATTTGAATTTATTGCAGGGAATTGATATGCCGGTATTAAAACATTTGTTAAAGATATGGGTTAAATGATGTTATAGGAACAAAGGGTAAATTATCAATCCAAACTCCGTTTATATAAATCAGCTTATTCCTTTTTCAATGTTTAATAGGTATTTAAAGATAAGGTATTTTCAGGGTATAAAAGTGATTCAGGATTGTTTTGAAGAGGGACAGTTTCTTTCTTTTAAATAATTGAAGGAGAAATTTGGTATAGCTGTAAATTCTTTATTTCTGTATTATCAACTTAGAGCTTTGATAAGGGATAATTATGGTAAAGAGATGAGTTTACCTAAGTTAATGAAATTTGAATCTTTGATTTCCTTTATACCAAAGAGAGGTTTTATTTCAGATATGTATCGATTGTTACAGGAAACTATGGATAAACCGAATTTGGAAAAATCTAGAAATAAATGGGAAAGCGATTTAACTTATGTTATACCTCAAGAGGATTAGGAGGTTATGTGCCATGAAGGGGTAACTAAATTGACTAATGTAAGATATGGTTTGGTTAATTATAATTTTTTTGCATCAGTTATACTTGACTCCTGAGAAATTGAAACAATATGGATTTAGTAATTTGGATCTTTGCTTTAGATGTGGGTTAAGTACTGGAACTTTTTTTCCCATGTAGTTTGGTCCTGTGATAGGGTACAACCATTTTAGGGAAAAGTTAGGTTGGGTTTGGAGAAATTGTTTAAAATTAAATCACCATTAGATCCAGAGATTTTTTTTGTTGGGTTATATGGTTTCTTTGACTGGTTTGGGGTTGGATAAGTTTCAAATAGCATTTGTACGTTTGGTGTTATCTGTGGCACGAAAATGTGTAGCAATTACTTGGAAAGCCAATGTCGAGTTAATATAGCTCGTTGGCATAATAAATTGAGATCTTGTATTTATATGGAGAAAATAACAATTTACATGATAATTACTCTTTTTTGTTAAAATGTGGTCATCTTATTGAGAATATATGGGTTTGGAAATATCTTAAAATATTGTATATGTTTTATGTTTTCTTATTTGACTCCCCTTGAGGGGGTTGGCTGAGGGGGGGGGGGGGAGGATGAGGACTTATTGTATAATAACTTTTTTTTGTTGATGCTATTGATTTTACGTTGTTTTTAAAAGTTTTAAATAATGTTTAAAAAACAATTATTTTGATCTTTCTGTGTTTCAAGATTGCATAATATTAATTTTCACAGTGATTTCTGAAGTTTGTGTTGCATGAAATTTTTCTGGAGGATTAAACATGCCCTGTAATAATGACACTTTAATAGATTCTTATGAATTGTCCATAATTAATAAATAGATTCTTTCCAGTTGTCCATAAAACCTGACAAAGATGACAGTGCTGGTAGAGCCACTGTAACGGCAGCACTGTTGATGGTGTGGACCCACAGGAAACGAAGATGAAGCACCACCACAGGCTCCAAATGGGCTTTGAACGGCCCGTTGAGTGAGCTGATGGGAGTTTATATTTGAACTCCTGTGACTGCAGGTCTGTGCCCAAGATAGTAGCACCTATTACTCTGCAGTAGCCACGAGGGGCTGTAGACTCCAGGGAAGCGGAGGATTGGGGCAGGGCACCAGAGGATGGGACAGTCACGCAGGGACAGTGACCACAGCGGCGGACTAGTGAGGTGGCTCTGTGGCGGAGGACCAGTGCATGCAGCGGGCTGCTGGTGACTGGAGGCAAGGAATCCGTGGAAGCTGTCGGTAGACTCGCACTGGGCTTTGGACTGCTGGAGACTGGCTCGAGCTGGCTGGAGGGGTGCCAGTATTGGAACTGGGATGCGAGGAGGTGCTGTGAGCACTGAAGGGTTCCCTGTGACAGAGGTTTGGACTACTCTGTGTGGCTGAGGAAGCGCTGGAGGCAAATCTATGGACACTCAGTGACTCTGTGGGGGATTCTTGTCTCTCTCTCGCTCTATAAGAACTCTAAGAGGGGCTTAGGCAATTTCTGCCAGTGGCGAATCAGTCTGCCTCGCAGCAGGCAAAAATGAATTTCATGTAATACGACACTGTTGTATTACTATGACAATAAATTAATCTTGAATAATTTCTGACATTGCAACAACTATGAACATTAAATTACTTCATTGCTGCAAATTGTTTTGGCCCTTCTCTCCATCAGTGTGATCAAACTTGGGCGATGCAACCATTCTACAAAACACTCCCTTTCTGTACGTAGTGCACACAATTTCAACTTCCCCATACCAAGTTCTCAGTCTTCATTACCAGGCTGCGACCAAACACAAATTAGTAAAACAGCACCTCATGTTCTGCTTGGGTAATCAACAACACAATAGGATAAACATAGAATTAACCAACTTTAGGAAACCCACACTCCCAGGTTCTCCCTTCTTCTGCCTCCACTCCCCTTCCTTGTCACACAGTTTCATTCCCCTCCCCCCACTGGTTCCATCTGCCTGCCTGCCACACCTTCTGGTTCCACTGCCTTCTTCCCCCATCTGGTTTCATCTTCCCATCATCTCTCCCTTATTGAGTTTTATTTATCACCTTCTTAAGGACCTGAATATGCAGCCTCTTGTTCCCGATTGTCACCTGTCTGTCTCTCCCTTTCCCCTCACTTGGTTTCACCTTGACCTTTCTTCTCTTATTTGGCTCCACCCCCTCCCACCTGATTATCACTCTTCTCAACTTATTCCACCCATTGTATGCCACTCTATGCCTCTCAGTCCAGATGGAGAGTTTCAACCCGAGACGCTAACTAGTTCAAAGAAATTAACTGGCAATTGACATCACAATTTGTAGTAAGATAGGATCAAGGTCAAACTGAAGCCAGTATCCTCTCATTGTTCAAGGATAAAGCTAGCCCAAGCATGCAACAAAGGCAGAAGGACCACCAAAATGGAGGGAAAAGGGTAAGCCCAATCAAGGGACGTGAAGCACCTAGCGGTCACCACTCAGTGAGACCAGGAGGTGGACAGAGGCTGTCGCGGCCCCCACCTCCCCTCAGTTCTGGGAGATTCACCTTTCCACACCCACTTCCTTCCCTGCCCTTAAGCTCTGGAAGGAGAAGACCAGCCAGTCAGGAGACAGAAAACCACAAGCACAGACTGCTCTCCCCCAGCAACAGCACAAGCTTCAGTTGAGGAGGCCCCACTCCCAGAGGAAGATCATCTCCTGTTCCAGAGTCCAAAAACAGTTCACTAAAGCGGTGGGGATGAGGGATCAGTCTGATTGATACTGGACTGCAAGGACTGTGAACTGGATACTCCAACTCCAATAAACAACAATTGAGATTAAAATAATAACCCTCAAATGCACACTGTCCAACATTCTATACAAGGTGTAATTGGCTTGCAATGCTGTGCCAAATACAAGAGTGTGGGGTGGCACACCTCAGGAACTATTGGAGGTGGTCCCTCATGAGTTGTGCCTCCAGTCTGGGTATCCTCCTGCAGGGAGGAAACTCTGCCATCCTCAAGAGTAAGAAAATGGTTGGGAGGAGCATCTCCTCATGGTGGATCTTAAGCACTGTGACATCTTAATCCAGCTGATCAATACGTATGGCTCACCCATCCAGCAGCTCCTACCCTTGCTGGTGACATCCAGGTTAGTCATTCTGGCTGATGACTTCAACTGCATCATCGATGTGGCTGGACGATCTGGCAACACCGACAGCAGGCTAGACTGGTCCTCCAGATTCCTGATGGAGACATTCAAAGACACACAGCTGGTGCAATGCCTTCAGCTATCCTACAGCTGCAGTCCTCCTGATTGAGATCGGACAGCTCAACCCAGATAGACTTCTTCTTGTCTAAGGCTGTAACGGTCCGAACCCTGGACGTTATGCCAGTATTTTCAGACCACTTCCTACTTCGTGCCTTCTGTCACTTTACAGAAGGACCAGAAAGCAGGTTGGAGAACATGGAAGATGAATATGAAGCTGCTCACCCTGAGAGCATAAAGAAGGAGTATGCAGATTGGAGAACCCTGTCGCACTTCTTTGATTCCCCAGTGAACTCATGGGAAGCAACCAAGGAGAACATCAAGAGGTTCTTTTTCCTCAAAGGTGTTCAGAGAGCAAAACAAAGGCAGAGGGAACTACATCAACTCCACTCTGACCTACAGCAGTTCTTCCTTCTGCAGACGAGAAGGGTAAATGTGAGAAAGGAGCTCCGAGAAGTGAAGAGCCAGCAAGCTTTACTATTTACCACAGAACCCAACAAGATCATTGTTCAATCCAGAGCCGGCACAGTGGAGCAGGATGAGACGTGCTCATGCTTCTTCCAAAAGGTTTACAAAGGGAGTTTTATGATCCACAGCCTCAAGGAAGAGAACAGCTCAGTCCCATTCTCACATCCAGGGGATCAGTAGATGCTACAAGAACAAAAGTTTTCCTTTTTATATAAAGGAAATCTAAGGGTCACATATTAGGGATATCAACCAAAAAAATCTTTTACTAAAGGGCAGAATCAATTAATGGAAGCTATACAATCAAAAATATGAACAACACATTAAACGTTATTTTTGTCAACCTGTAATATTGATCTCTCTCCAGAAACACCTCTACTCCTGACATCAAGAACCAGACAAGCAAAGGCTGGAGAAGCCACTTTTGGACAGGATCAGAACCAAAAGACAAACAGTTCCTATCACATTCTCAGCCAATTATCTAATTAAACTCTATCTTTGTCCTCTTTTAACGAACAATCTTTACAAATGAAACATCAGAATCTTTCTTTGGCTTGGCTTCGCGGACGAAGATTTATGGAGGGGGTAAAAAAGTCCACGTCAGCTGCAGGCTCGTTTGTGGCTGACCAGTCCGATGCGGGACAGGCAGACACGATTGCAGCGCTGGCAAGGGAAAATTGGTTGGTTGGGGTTGGGTGTTGGGTTTTTCCTCCTTTGCCTTTTGTCAGTGAGGTGGGCTCTGCGGTCTTCTTCAAAGGAGGCTGCTGCCCGCCAAACTGTGAGGCGCCAAGATGCACGGATTGAGGCGTTATCAGCCCACTGGCGGTGGTCAATGTGGCAGGCACCAAGAGATTTCTTTAGGCAGTCCTTGTACCTTTTCTTTGGTGCACCTCTGTCACGGTGGCCAGTGGAGAGCTCGCCATATAATACGATCTTGGGAAGGCGATGGTCCTCCATTCTGGAGACGTGACCCATCCAGCGCAGCTGGATCTTCAGCAGCGTGGGCTTGATGCTGTCGACCTCTGCCATCTCGAGTACCTCGACGTTAGGGGTGTGAGCGCTCCAATGGATGTTGAGGATGGAGCGGAGACAACGCTGGTGGAAGCGTTCTAGGAGCCGTAGGTGGTGCCGGTAGAGGACCCATGATTCGGAGCCGAACAGGAGTGTGGGTATGACAACGGCTCTGTATAATTGCAACTACTCGTTTCACATTGAACATTCTGTCATTGCCATTGAACCCTGGCCTTTAGCAATAGCTGTATTGCCCCGTGATTGGCCAGCCCAAACGGTACTTTTGTCTCTGATTGGTGAACCTTTGATTTCGGGGTCCTGTGTTGCAATTGACGAGTTTATATTTCCGGTGGGCTGCGCGTGCAGATTGTTCTGATTGGCTGTCGTTCCCTATTCCGCTCTGTTATTGGTCGAATCACCATTAAAAGTAACAAAAATAAGACTTTGATTCAATGCTCCTCACCGGGCACGACTGTTGTCTCCAACACAACGAGGTTTCGCGACGACTGCAAAAACCAACGCATGGATGTTTTAAAAAAAAAATGACTGCACGTGTTTGCATTCTGATGGTAAATTACATCTCGGGATGTAATTTGCTGAGTCGTGGAGAATGTGGGGGAGGGAGAGAGAGAGAGAGGTGGGGGAAGAGAGAGGTGGGGGGAAGAGAGAGAGGTGGGGGAAGAGAGAGAGGTGGGGGGAAGAGAGAGAGGTGGGGGAAGAGAGAGAGGTGGGGGGAAGAGAGAGAGGTGGGGGGGAAGAGAGAAAGGTGGGGGGGAAGAGAGAGAGGTGGGGGGAAGAGAGAGAGGTGGGGGAAGAGAGAGAGGTGGGGAAGAGAGAGAGGTGGGGGGAAGAGAGAGAGGTGGGGGGAAGAGAGAGAGGTGGGGGAAGAGAGAGAGGTGGGGGAAGAGAGAGAGGTGGGGGAAGAGAGAGAGTGGGGGGGAAGAGAGAGAGGTGGGGGAAGAGAGAGAGGTGGGGGAAGAGAGAGAGGTGGGGGGAAGAGAGAGAGGTGGGGGGAAGAGGAGAGGTGGGGGGAAGAGGGAGAGGTGGGGGAAGAGGGAGAGGTGGGGGGGAAGAGAGAGAGGTGGGGGGAAGAGAGAGAGGTGGGGGGGAAGAGAGAGAGGTGGGGGGGAAGAGAGAGAGAGGTGGGGGGAAGAGGGAGAGAGGTGGGGGGGGAAGAGAGAGAGGTGGGGGGGGGAAGAGAGAGAGGTGGGGGGAAGAGAGAGAGAGGTGGGGGGAAGAGAGAGAGAGGTGGGGGGAAGAGAGAGAGAGGTGGGGGGAAGAGAGAGAGGTGGGGGGGAAGAGAGAGAGAGGTGGGGGGAAGAGAGAGAGAGGTGGGGGGGAAGAGAGAGAGAGGTGGGGGGAGAGAGAGAGAGGGTGGGGGGAAGAGAGAGAGGTGGGGGGGGAAGAGAAAGAGAGGTGGGGGGAAGAGAGAGAGGTGGGGGAAGAGAGGAGAGGTGGGGGAGAGAGAGAGAGGTGGGGGAAGAGAGAGAGGGTGGGGGAAGAGAGAGGTGGGGGGAAGAGAGAGAGAGGTGGGGGAAGAGAGAGAGAGGTGGGGGGGAGAGAGAGAGAGGTGGGGGAAGAGAGAGAGAGGTGGGGCGGAAGAGAGAGAGAGGTGGGGGGGAGAGAGAGAGAGGTGGGGGGGGAGAGGAGAGGTGGGGGGGAAGAGAGAGAGGTGGGGGGAGAGAGAGAGGTGGGGGGGATGAGAGAGAGGTGGGGGGAGAGAGAGAGGTGGGGGGGAAGAGAGAGAGAGAGGTGGGGGAAGAGAGAGTGAGGTGGGGGAAGAGTGAGAGAGGTGGGGGAGTGTGAGAGAGGTGGGGGAGAGAGAGGTGGGGGAAGGAGTGATGGGGGGAGAGAGAGATGGGGGGAAGAGAGAGATGGGGGGAAGAGAGAGATGGGGGAAGAGAGATGGGGAAGAGAGAGATGGGAAGAGAGAGGTGGGGGGGAGAGAGTGGTGGGGGGGAGAGAGGTGGGGGTTGAGTGTGGTGGGGGGTTGTGAGGGTGGGGGGAGAGGAGGTGGGGGGAAGTGAGAGGTGGGGTTGTGAGAGGTGGGGGAGAGTGTGGTGGGGGGAGTGTGTGGTGGTGGGAGAGAGGTGGGGGGAAGAGAGAGGTGGGGGGAAGAGAGAGGTGGGGGAAGAGAGAGGTGGGGGAAGAGTGTGGTGGGGGGAAGTGAGGTGGGGGGTAGTGTGTGGTGGGGAGAGAGAGGTGGGGGGGAAGGGAGGTGGGGGGGAGTTGTGGTGGGGGGGATGGAGGGTGGGGAGAGGAGGTGGGGGTAGTGAGTGGGGGGAGAGGTTGGGGGGAAGTGTTGGGGGGAGAGTGTGGGTGAGAGAGGTGGGGGGAAGGGTGAGGTGGGGGGAGAGTGGGGTTGTGGAGGGAGAGGTGGGGGGAAGAGTGAGGTGGGGGAGAGAGAGGTGGGGGGAGAGAGGTGGGGAGTGTGTGTGGGGGAGAGTGAGTGTGGGGGAGAGGAGGTGGGGTAAGGGGGGTGGGGGAGAGAGGTGGGGGAAGAGAGGTGGGGGGAAGAGAGAGGTGGGGGGAAGAGAGGGGGGGGAGAGAGACAATTATTGCATGCTATGCACTGTTGGATTACGATTGGTGAAATATGCCCGTATTAATGTTGTCATTGGTGAAACTGAGTGATGTTATGATTGGCCACACTGCTTTATTGTAACCTAATGGGTTTGCACAAATTCTCGGACTGTGATTGGCGTTGATTTGCAAGGAACAGGAGATTGAGTCACCTGTAATTTACCGGCTATGCAGGCAATGATTGGTGAAGAAAATTGGAATGCTCTACATGTTTCTGGGTGTTGTGAATAGTGAAAACATAATTCAGCATGCGGTGTAATACACAAAGTGCTGGAGAATCTCAGCAGGGCATGCAGCATCTATAGGATTAAAGCAATTCAACGTTTCTGGCCTGAGGTTTGTGAATGGAAAAAACAGCTGGACGCTGAATTTAAAAAACAGTGGCAGATGGAGAAGAACACAGGCAAGAAGTCAATTCTTGTTGGAAGGTTGAAGCTGAAAGTCACAGGAGAGAGAGTAAAAACACAAATACTGAAAAAGCTCAACAGGTCAAGGGTAGAGAATGTAGCCTGAGAAGGGTCGCTCTCTGATAGAAGAAAGGAAGAGGTTAGGGAGATGGAGGAAAGAGGAGTAGGGAAAGAGAGACCAGAGAGAGGATTAACAAAAGTTAGAGAAGTCAATTTGATATATCTAGTTGGAGATTGCCAAGGCAGAATATAGGGGTTTTTCCAATTTACTGGTGGCCTTAATTTGGCAGTTCACGAGGCCATGTCGGTTGGCCACAGGGAGCACAATTTACTGGTGGCCTTATTTTGGCAGTTCACGAGGCCATGTTGGTTGGCCACAGGGAGCACAATTTACTGGTGGCCTTAATTTGGCAGTTCACGAGGCCATGTCGGTTGGCCACAGGGAGCACAATTTACTGGTGGCCTTAATTTGGCAGTTCACGAGGCCATGTGGGTTGGCACAGGAGCACAATTTACTGGTGGCCTTAATTTGGCAGTTCACGAAGCCATGTGGGTTGGCACAGGGAGCACAATTACTGGTGGCCTTAATTGGCAGTTCACGAGGCCATGTCGGTTGGCCACAGGGAGCACAATTTACTGGTGGCCTTAATTTGGCAGTTCACGAGGCCATGTCGGTTGGCCACAGGGAGCACAATTTACTGGTGGCCTTAATTTGGCAGTTCACGAGGCCATGTCGGTTGGCCACAGGGAGCACAATTTACTGGTGGCCTTAATTTGGCAGTTCACGAGG